>NC_083329.1:55748459-56348459 GCF_963455315.2 Globicephala melas
AGTTAAAACCAGGGTTTGGGATCATGAGCTCCATAGATGCCCACAATTTTTTTATTTTCATTTTTGTCCTCTTTACATGGACTGTCCTCTCACAAACGAGACACGGTGGTAGATCGGAGGTGGCAGAATCAGCCAATGATCTGCAGGCTTGCAGTTAACTAACTAAAATTTCTTCTGCACTTCCTATGACATAGGGTGTCCAAGCCAGGCACACTTCGCCAACTGTTCCATTGGTCAATAGACAGTTCTTGAAAGCCCAGCAAGTTTTGGGGGTCCTGAGCTAGCCCTCAGGGTGGCATGGAAGGACGGGGCCCACACAGCCTGGAGTTAGCTTTTGTTTGCTGAAGACAGTCACCCCACGTGGAAGGCAGTTCCTTTGGGACGGGCTCTTGCTACCAGCGGCAGTGGGGAGGTAGGATTAGGATTAACCTTCTTCCTTTGGGCAGTGGGGTCATGAGCCTTAAAGGGAAAACCTGGGTAACTGTTGCTCTAAAGGACGTGCCCCAAATCGGGGGAAGCTGCCTGATGAAGCAGCCACAAAAAGCACTACCAGGTGAGACAGAACGTAAAGCCCAGAACCTTCCTGAATCTCAGCTTGCATGAGAGACAGAGTCTTGGAGAGAGAGTTATGTAGACCCTGAATGGCTTCAGTTCAACCTAGGAGGGGCAGCATGAACTTTGAGGACGGACCACTGTGTGATTTGGGTCGTGGGGTCTTTCGTCACCCCTGCCCTGCTTTCTATGTGATAAAATACTCTCGAATTCCGCTGACAGGTCCTTCTTAAAATGCATTCCCATCAGATACAATTTCCAACAGTGGGAGGCGCTGGGAGTGAGAGGTAGGATGAGGAAAGCATGATTAGAAGGCTCGGCAGAGGGACAGACAAAATTCTAGCATATGTATTTGATATAAATATTATAGTTTTACAGAGGCATCTAGATCAATATATGCCACATTTCATCTACCTCTTTGACAAAGTGAGCGCAGTGTATTCAGGGAAAGCTGTATAGGATTTTCAATTTACTCCGTGTGATTTATTGTGGCAGGATAGCTATGGGTTTTTTAAGTTCTTTATACTTGTTCCAGTGAAGATGGATATAGTATCTTTAAAAGTAAACAGCCCAGAGCTGTGCATTTTACATTGTCTTCCTAGAGTGAGGCTCAGCGAAAGAGAGATCTGAGACCGCCCTGCCCTCGTGGGACGTGATGCAGTTGAATTTGCCTCAGTCCTCACTCCTCAGCTTTCTTTTTTTTTGGGGGGGGGGGGGAGTAAACAGGGGACCGAATTAAGAAGCTATTGCAGATGTCTAGAGAAGATAGGATGGCATGGATTAGGGTGGGGACAGAGAACTGGAACGCCGAGAGAGGATGCAGCAGCATCTGTGGGTGCGGCCCCGTCGGTCTGCGTCTCTTCATTTTCTAGTGATTGGCCCCGGGTCACACAGGACAACCCCCCACCCCCCGCCCCAGTCTCCTGATTCCTAGCCCAGGCTCCTTTCAGGGGCACCAGCTGTTTCAGTTTAGAAGACATCAAGCCGAGGGGGTAGGTCTGCCCATGCTCTGGCATTCACCTTGCACTGATCTCTGGACCTCTGTTTCCATATCAAAATAATGCAGGTACTAGACTAAACATACACCAAGGGCCATCCTGAGACTAAGAAGAACGGGAGAGCGTGGAAGGAAGCCTATCATTGGCACTTTCTCAAAGCCCACTGGCTTTAAGAAACATTACCGGAGTCTTTTTAAAAGTGTGTAGATGTTCTCATTGAGCTACACGCCACCTCAGTGGATCTCTGGGTGCCTCATTTGCTGGAACCTTGGGAAGCTTTGTCTGGGAGACCCCACCCTGTCCTCTTATGCCTCCTGTCATGAGTCAGGTCCCCGAGTGATCCATTCTCAAAGACACCAGTGGAATTGAGTTCTGAAACTGAAGTTCCAACTCAGCTGGGGCATTCTGGCATTCCTGGCCCATCTCCAAGAAAGGTGTCGACAGAATGAGGATAATGTGCAGGGTTTCCTTCTGGAAGTGGAGATGGTTAACAATGGGAGGGGCACCCCAGTGTGTATTTAGTGAAGACGTACCCAGGAAATAAGCAACTGGCAGCGTTGTGGTGAAGCTGATAGAGTTTGTAATGGTCAAGCATCATTCTTCTTCTGGTTAAGTCACACTCAGCCCCCTTGATGCCAAGCCTGCTCCATGGCACACTAGCGTTACCCACTCCTGATCCAATCCATCCCATGTTTCTGGCCCTTACCCAAACCAGGCATGCTTGCTTACGCTGGATGAGTAACTCCTTCCCACAGAATGCCATCGGCTACTATTTTGGCGTTTAAGATGGTTCCTCGCGTATCTGAGTTGGATCTTTTAATCCAAGCCATTAAAATTAGTTTATCCCAAGAAAGAGTTGTTCACAGGACTTGAGAAAACTTTAAAAACCAGAAAGACCATCACATCAGGAATGGTTAATGATTTAGGTTTGTTGGCCATCTTCACAAACTTGAGTGGCCAGGCCCTGTAGACACCCATCATTAAGATTGCTGGTAGTCTAAAAACGTTCAAGTCCAGAGCCGCAGATGGGAAGAACGTTAGAGCCCTTCATAGCAACTTTCCTAAATATTCTCTGTTGTCAGTGAATCTTTTAGCTTTTTGTTGTCTTCTGGAACCTTGGGCTGGACATGGCATAAAGTATCTAAAATGGACATTTATATCCCCTTGCAGCCCTTTGTCTTGCCAAATTGGGTGGCTTCAGTTCAAAACTTGGTCTAGAGTTTGTTGTCACTCAGCCTTTGCTGTCTTGAGCTCGCTGGCCTGGCTGATTAGACGCAGCTAGAATCCCGTGATACCACAAAGTGGTGATGCTTTAAGTCAGGGCCTCTCTCCTGGCCCAGGGAGGACCCTCCGACGTCTCCTCCACCATGTGTCTGAGAGGACCTTTTGTTGGCCCAGCCCTGTCTGTCGTGAAGGAGCGGAAGCTGAAATACCCAAACCTCTGCTCTCTCCATTTCATCACCTTTGTCTTGGTGAGAGTTAGAGGCTGACACCTGGCTCATATGCTGGGCAAGTCACTTTACCTGCCGTGGGACGTCAGGCACATGACTTAAGGAAATTGAGGTTCAGAGAGGTTATTTGAAAAGATACAAATAGTAGCAACACAGGGTTGTTTGAGGATCAGGTGAGAGAGACTCCAGGAGCCATAGAGCACTTCATATCTGTTACATCCTGATTTACAGATATCACATGAATCCTACCATTTAATCATTCTTAAAATGGCCCAGACTCTTTACTAGGCCCTTTCCATGTACTATCTGTTTAAATAAATCCTCAAGATAACCTCATGAATCAGGTTCTAGCTCCAGCCCCTCAGAGACTCTGACATTACAGTTGTAAAATGCAGAATGGGTACCTTGCCCAAGACTATTTGGTTACTTAGTGTCTGAGCTGAGCTACCCCAGGGCTATCAAAGTATGAATCTCACATGGTAGATTTGTAGGTGTCAAGGAACCCGACAGAGAGAATTTTAGATGAAGATCTTTTTGGCATTTCTCAAATCATGCACCGTGAACAGCCATCACTCTGCTTCCAAGGAGGGCACACCCTGCTCTCAATCTTAGAGTATTTTCAATTATATTTTCAGTCACTGAAGATGTGAGAAATTCTGCTTCTCTTCTCCCAGCAGTAACAGCTTTCTTCAAACTATTGCCCATGGAATTTTCAAAAGTCCTGAAAATATTTCTGGAAAATAACATTTCCCCTTTCACCATCCATCCCTTGCACTCCTGCAGGGCCCCTAGTGATTCCTCAGATACGGGCTGGTGGGAGCAGATCTTCTAATGCAGATGCTGATTTAGAGAGGCAGCTTCTCTCCATCCATCTCTTCTAACTGCATTCAAACATTTTCAATATGTGGGCTCCTTGATAGCTTACACTGTACGGAAAACAAAATGGAGGGAAATGATTATTGGCACAAAAGGAGGAAGCCGTAAATCTTCAAATCAGATAGAGGACAGATTGGAACAATATGGGTTCTCCAAGGTTGCCATGATAGTGTACTTAATAACTCTTCTTGGGCAAAAAGGCAGTCTGCTTTCAATCACTCTCGCTTTTTCTGAGCAAAAATACCAATTATGTTGAAGGAAGATTTTTTTTCTTCCTTTTTGATAAAGTCTGCTCTCCACCTCAGAAATCATGCTGTAGCTTAAAGATATATATTTTCAATTGTCTGGAATGGTATTGGACAGCTAGCACCAAATTAGAAAAGTCAGTCCTTTTTTTCTCCCCTCTCCTGCCAACATATGTCTACTTCTTAAGAGAAGTGAAAGCTAATTAAAGGCTTAAGGGATAATATTGATTGCATTGGAATATATTTTATATGTACCCAGCACATTTTCAACTAAAAGAACCCTGTCTCTTTCTAAGGCTGAATAAATCAGCTGGCTGAATCTTTGATTCAAGGGTAGGAGGGTGGACTCATCTCCTTCCCCTCTGCTTCCCACACATCTGTCCTGGAGATGAATGAGCTCAGAGGAGGAAAAGGGAGTGCTGGCAGATGTTCATTCAGTTCTTTGCGTACAGGATAGGAAGGTTGAATGTTCTGGCATTTCCCTGGACCTATCATTGATTTGAGTCTAGCTCTGACTGGTAACCAGGCTTATGCTGGTATAGAACTTTGAGCTCTGCGATGCCTGGTGCAGGCGGCTGGATGGGTAGTATTAACCTCTCAGCTCCCTCTTCAATCGAATGGGGATAAGTAGCTTGCCCAGGATCACACACGTCCTTGGTGGCAGAGCAGGGAGTGAAATCTGGCTTACTTTCGGGAAGAGTTCCAGTCACATATCTGTCCTGCAGAGGTGCCCATACATTGGATTCATGCTGGCCTTGTTCTCCGTGACGGAAGTTTGTAAGCAGAAAGCATTAGAATTGCCCCCAAAAAGCCCCACTGTCATTTGTGGAGAGGTCAGATATCAGGAGGGATATACTGTTTCTCAACCATTTTCTGAACATACTTGGCAAGTTCAAAATCAGAAGTCTTATTCAGAACATGCATATTCACTTGCAGCTTGTTTTGTCCACATAAATGCACGTTCACCACAAGAAACAGTTTCAGATATGACCTGATGAAAATGTTTATAGTCCAGTTGTTCAACTTACATCATGTATTCTGACATACATACTGTGTGTTTCAGAAGGAACTTAGTCATACGGGTTTGGGGGCATAAAATTTGAATCAGTGGCCAAGGGACCTCCCTTAACCTAGTAGGTACTGGCTTGAGAACAAAGTGATTATATTAAAACGTCACTTCTGAGGGAGCCCACTGACATTCCACAATCCCCCCTCCAAGGGCCTCCACTTGCCCGATCGCTAAGTGCAGCACCGTAACAATGACGGTCCATAATGGTGATATTATTAACTGCATCATGCGTATTATTGATTTACTCTTTGTTCTGCATCATTATCCTTTCACCGATGAGTTTACTGCATTATTCTCGCACACTTAGTCAAGCACCAAATTACACCGAAAAGGGCAGGCTCTTGTAATGGCATCTAATGGAACATCGCATAAGCAATCATCGCTGCCTTCTCTTAGGAGCCGCCTCCAGCCAATGAGCTTTTCTGCCTTATTGGAATGTGCACAGAGCAATTATGAAGTGCAAGGGGCCTGGCCGTTCTAAATTTCCCCGCAAAGTGACCGTGCTTCGTGTTCACCACCTGCCCGTGCCTCACAGCCCAGCCAGGCAGTCAGCCTCTGTCACTGTCAGCCTGAGGGGCACAGGGATCTGGGCTGAGCCTTTTGCTGCAGTCTCTTTAGTAGAAGCCAGCAGGTTTTATCTCCACAGTCAGTCACGGGGCTAACTCTTGCACCAAAGAGCTTCCTCCTGACTAAGCATCATATGTAATAAGTATAAGTGGCCATAGTATAGCCCAGTGTCAAAGTCAGATTGGTCCAGGAGCCCAAAGATGTTGGGGAGACTGTTCTTTCTTCCTTGGGCTCATCTCCTCAGGGGGAGTTACCATCTCCAGAAACAGAAGTCCAAACCACCCCGAAATAAAGGCAGACAATTCCGTCTTCATCATCCCTTCCTAGCTTTTCTCCCCATCCTGAGGTAAATTCCTTTGTTTCTCATAGAAATCCCAGGCACCCTAAGGAAGCAGCTGTCTGGGGATGCACAGCCTGCCTGCGGCACGATCTCAGATTCCATAGGTGTCCCATCCCCATTTAGCCCTGAGTAATGCTCACTTACTGTAAAGTGTTACATGCCCCCGTCGTCAGAGGAGTTATGGCGGAAAAGTGCAAAATTTCCTTTTTAGTGCTTACGGCCAGCAGAGCCCATAATGTGTCAAGCTGCACATTAGCCACCCTGATAAAAGTCCGCTTTCTTACACACAAAATCATCATTTCAACAAGATTTGTTATCTCATTACCTGATAAGCTCTATGTCATAAACCAAGACTCATTCGGTAAATCTCCCGGGAGGACGCTTTGTGGGCAGAAAGGGAGAGATATGAATCTGCAAGGGACTTGATAATGCAGCGTTTAAGCTCGAGCATAATGTCACTTATTGTTAAATGCATAAAACCACTTGGCCGAACGGCTGGGCTTTTAATAGGATTTTGTGCAGCATCAGGTGAGAAGCCATATGGTCTTCTGTCAAAGAGTCTCTGAGCACCCTCCAGCCCCGCTGCTTTGCCTCACTGCCCTCCGGGGAGGGGAGCTGGGCTTTACTGAGCCTCCTTGGGGGGAGACGAATGCTTCCCTGCAGCTGCGCGCTTCCTCTGTCTGGCCGCGGGTGGGTGCCGGGGCATCGCTGGGCTGGCCTCATCTAACTGGCCTCTCCCATGCAGGCACATTGTGGTCTGTGGACACATCACGCTGGAGAGCGTTTCCAACTTCCTGAAGGACTTTCTGCACAAGGACCGGGATGATGTCAACGTGGAGATTGTCTTTCTTCACAAGTAAGAGGCCCCTGCTGTTTCTAGACCCTCCACCCAACCAGGCACCTCTAGGGGGACGCCTCAGGTGTCTGGAGGAGGGGTGATGTGAGGGCAGCATTCGGGGGGCAGAGCAGAGTTGAATCAGCCACGATCCCTGCTGGGCTCATTGGGGAGGATGTTCTGGAACCGACGGAAAGGAAGCAACGCACTCGTTCAGTGAATAAGAGCAGTATCTGTCTCTGTGGAAGCAATTCTGGCAAGTAACAGTGGGGTTCATTATGGGTCAGACACGTCAGTACTGTCCCCTCAGCTGTCTGGATCTATGCGATCCAGGTGTGTCCACAGTGTCTGGTGTGGGTGATTAGCTGTGCGGTGTAGATTCTTTATGAGTGCAGGACTGACATAGTGGCCAAGCAAGACAGAGACATAAGAGGAAGCAGGGTACAGGGTAGTAGCAGCAGTAACAACAACAGCTGTCGTTCCTAGGAACCTTCGGTGTAGGACACAGTGCTGGTCACCACAGCCTCTCCTGAAATCAACAGAGGGCGTAAGAGTACATGCTTGACTCAGACTTCAGTCTGAATCCCGACTCAACCAAGTACTGAACAAGTTCACCTCCCTGGGCCTCAGTTTCCACATCCATAAGATGGGGAGATCACAATGGTTTCTTGGGCTATTTTGAGCATGAAAAGAAGTAATCCATTCCAAGTATACAGAGCAGAATCAGGCACACAGTAAGTGCTCAATAAATGTTAGCTGTTATCATGAGAGAGAAAATACATTAGGCTGCCCAATGTACTTAGGAGGTAGGTCTTATCAAGTTTGTTTTACAGGTAAGGAAAGCAAGTTCTTTGCCTGATCCCCTTTTAGGTAAAAGGTAGTCCGTAACAGGGGTGGAGAGTTGGGGGATACAGGCATGTTGACGTGGGTGGCACCCTCTTCCTTTATGGAGATGGGGCTATCATGGGGGCCAGTCTTAGCCCCATGTTGCCAAGGGACAAAGCTCACACGTTGGTGTTGGCTCCGTGTGGGGTTGACCACCCAGGACTCAGTCCTGCTCTGAGATCCCACCGAGGTTGACTTTCCTATAGCTATCCGGTGCATCTCCTTCCTTTCGGCATTTGTGAATATGAAACTGACCATGTCTGAGCACCAGCATTTTTCTTCTTAGCACTGACTTATCCAAGTTCTGAAAAGACCAGCCAGGCCACGGGCACAGGAGCAGAACCCACAGATCCAATTAACTGCTTAGCCGCCGATGGCCAGCTGTGGGGCCCATCCTCTGCTGAGCGTTTGGAAGGTTCAAGACAAGTATAGTGTATAGGTTCTGCCCTCATCTTGGTTTGGCATGTCAAGATGAGCACCTGTGCAGCAATTGGAGCACAACATGGATCCTCCAGTAACGGACTGATGTCAATTTAATCAAGTGGCAGAATCACACGGGGCATCTGTATCGGGGAGAGGGCACCACTCCTTGTATTTCCGGGGCAGGCAGGCTTCCTGAAGGAGGACTGGCTTGTCCCGGATCTGGAAGACTGGCTGGATTTGCACAGGCGGCTGCTTTTCTCTCACCCACTGCCTTAGTCTGAATCAACAAGCTGGCTGTTACTGCTTCAATTGCTAGGACCCCAGCATCTATCAGTGTCAGCCTTGTCGTCCATGGCCCAGTTAATTAACCTCTCAAAGCTTTGGGTTAATAGCATCCCTTCCTGTAGAGTTGTTTTTGAGGTTTAAATGAGTTAATACTTGTCAAGTGCTTAGGATGGTAGCTGCCACATAGTAAATGCTCAGGAACATCAGCGGTTATGATCGTTACTGAGTACTAAGAACATTAGCTGTTATGATCATGACTGAGTACTAAGAACATTAGCGGTTGTGATCATTACTGAGTACTACATAAATGTTGGGCAAGGGTTGATCAACTCAGTCCTTGGCACCCAGTAGGCACAGTACCTAACAGAGAGTAGGTATTTTTCATCTCTGCAGAAATAATCAATGAATGAACAGGTCCACCAGTGTTTTAATCCTTGCCCTGCAATGGGAAGGATGGCTGTGTAGCTCAGCACCAAGAATGATGACTAGCGTACACACGCTGAATCAAGAGCGATACCGAGAGTGGATCAGCTCTGTGTAGGGCTGCTCAGAAGGGACGTTTTTTTGATCCAGGCCCTGGGGAGTGAAAAGTCCATGAGGTAGAGAAGCAGGGAAAAGGCTTTTGATGGAAGGAACAGCGGGAGGCTCTGCCAGGAAGACTTCTGGCTAATCCCTGATGTCACAGCCTCAGTTTCTCCATTCATAAAATAGGGATTCCATTCATCATGCCCCATAGGCCTCAGACTCTGTAAAGGTTGTGAACTCTCCATTTTACCTTCGTACTGGTTTTGGTTTTCAGTTGGGCTGGGGTTTTACTTCTCTTGAGTGTGAGCCTCTTATTTATGGCCAGAAAGGGGACTGCTTTGAAGGTGAAAACCTTTTTCCCATGTCTCTCTCTCTGACAGTTGGAGGGAAGGGAGGTCATGGAGGCTGAATACCTGAGTCTGTTATATTAATGGCTGTTTCTTCTCTCCCTGCCCAGCATTTCCCCTAACCTGGAGCTTGAAGCTCTGTTCAAACGACATTTTACTCAGGTGGAATTTTATCAGGGTTCAGTCCTCAATCCACACGATCTTGCGAGAGTCAAGGTAAGAAGGAAGAAGTGACTTCTGCTTTTACTCCATCTGGGGGTGTGTGACTCTGTGGTGAAGGGACATGCGTCCCAGGGTGGCCAAGAGTCACCTCCATACCCCTAATGAGATAAATCAGATACTACTAACCTTGGTATCACCCTTACACTGGTCCCAGGACTTTGTTCTGCCTGCACATGGTGGACCACCTGTAAGCATTCCACATGTGGACTTGTTGTACATAACATGCTAGACATCGCTGGTTGCCTCAATATTAGCACTGCTAAAGGAAGTAGACCAGTTGTATGGACTCAATATATAACATAACAATCAAGTAATTCCCATTTTGAATACTTAAATTGGGCTCAATGTAGCTCTGAAATCTGTTATTTACGTCAGAAAGAAACATTAAGGATACACTATAAAATAAAGTTTACCGAAGCCATAACACATTTTGAGCTTCCTTTTTTCCTCACCAAGGACTAAAGGTGCAAAACTAAACACTCAGGTATCTGATAGCACTTGGTAATGGGCTAATCTTTCTTTCTAGAACCTAGTAGGTTAGGACCTTCTTATAAAGCACACCTAAGGCTTATAAGGGAAAGGGATACAGCAGAATGGCATCTGATACTTTACTCATTTCACATAGATTTTGTAAGCATGTTCAATATTTGCACGCCAGTGGAGATAGATTAATATTTTGAATCCACTGACATCTCAATGCTTACTGTGGTCACCACATAATGCAGTAAATAATGTAATTGGCAAACGTGAATAAGCCAAAAGGATTTGGGTAAATTCTTTACTTTATGAAAGAAGGAAAACTAGAGACAATTTGTGACATACCATGGAGGAAACCATGGCCTCCCACCAAATGCAAGAATGGTCTGTTATAAGTACAACATCCCAAGTAGGGCAGACCTGAACCAGAATGGGAATTCTTATGCTTACAGAGTCCTGTTAATATTATCCAGACCTGATCCGAGTTATGTCTAATGTGGAATCTTATGGGAACTTGGGGAAAATAGTTACTGTCCGTGGACCTGATTTAGATGCAATCAATACTTTGCACAACTCCTCATCCCCTCAAAGGAATAAGCCTCTGTTGGTACATGTTTAGATAAGTCAGTAGGTTGTATTTCGAGGTCATCTGTAACATCATTTCATACACGTAGATTCGTTGTCTTTTGAATATCTGAATGCTAATTGGATACTAAACAGTACTGAGCTGTTGTCTGAGTTAGGGCTCTCATTTCCTCTTATTTCACAGTTAAGATGTGAAAAAAAGGTTAGGTGAAGGACTTTGGACTCTAAATTTCTGAATCCCCAATGACTCAGTTAACTTGGTAGCCTGAGAGAAGAGGTTTAGCCCCCCTAACGCCATTTCCTGACTGGAAAAGTTAGGATGATGGTGCAGATGGTGGGGAAAGGAGATGGAGAGGGGACCGAAAGGCTTAATTAATTGTTATCTCAAGAAATCCAGAAAGCTTACGTGTAAAAGGCTATGCAGAATGGGAAGTGTAGTTACCAAGGTACACATTGTCCCCTCCAACAGCAACAAGATGAACTATTTATATCATAACAAGAAATTGCAACCTACGCTTTTGACAAAAACTATAATCTCTCAGAATTACTGTTTTTTTCTTTCCTTTCAAAGCACCAGGTTCCCCCAGAGCCATCAACAGAGAGAGACGGCAACCAAGCATGGCTATTTATATGTTTGTGTTCTGTGATTTTCCTTTTGGTGTCTTAGATAGAGTCAGCAGATGCGTGCCTAATCCTTGCCAATAAGTACTGCGCAGACCCCGATGCTGAAGATGCCTCCAACATCATGAGGTAAGCCTGGGGAGGCGGGAAGGCTCTGGGCTGGGTGCTGTCTGGCCATTCGCTCTCCTGTGGGGTCCTTTGCAGAGCACTGTCTCTGTGGGACCTTCTTTCCTCATTAGCCATCCTACAACTAGCCATCTGCATAGGCCTAAGGCAGGGTGGGGAACTGAGGCTGTGGTGGGTACAGAGGGTAATGACACAAGGCCTCATTAACTGAAAGCTCATCCTCAAAAGATAGGAGCTCTGGGCTTCCCTGGTGGCGCAGTGGTTGAGAGTCCGCCTGCTGATGCAGGGGATGCGGGTTCGTGCCCCGGTCTGGGAGGATCTCACATGCCGCGGAGCGGCTGGGCCCGTGAGCCATGGCCGCTGAGCCTGTGCGTCCGGAGCCTGTGCTCCGCAACGGTAGAGGCCACAACAGTGAGAGGCCCACGTACTGCAAAAAAAAAAAAAAAAAAAAAAAAAAGATAGGAGCTCTGGGACTCACAGCCAGTCTTGGGGTGGAGGACTAGCGAAGGAAAGATAGATTTCATTGGGAGCAGGCCTGAACTAAGGTACCATGTTCCCTGAGGGGGAGTGGGCCTGAGAAATCTGAACTGTAAACGATTTCGCTCCCGGGAGACAGTTTGGAATAGCTGGAGATGTTCTTGTTTGTCATAGTTAGGGGACGGTGCTGCTCATGTCTGCTGGGTAGAGGCCGGAGTTACTGCTCAACATCCTGCAGTACACAGGACTGCCCCCCACAGCAGAGAATTAGCCGGCCCCGAATGTCAATAGTGCCAAGGTCGAGGAGCCCCAGGTTAGAGCTTTCCGAGTGTGTCTATAGCACACATAGATGAATATTTCCCACAAAGAGTGGTTTGTTAACCAATCAGCTTGTTTCAACCAGTTTCCCCAAATGAAATAGTTTGTTTTTGTTTTAATTACTTTATTGATTTATTTTTGGCTGCATTGGGTCTTCGTTGCTGCGCGCAGGCTTTCTCTAGTTGCGGCGAGCAGGGGCTACTCTTCGTTGCGGTGCGTGGGCTTCTCATTGCAGTGGCTTCTCTTGTCACGGAGCATGGGCTCTAGGTGCGTGGGCTTCAGTAGTTGTGGCACGCGGGCTTAGTAGTTGTGGTGCGCGGGCTCAGTAGTTGTGGCGCGTGGGCTCAGTTACTCCGCGGCATGTGGGATCTTCCCGGACCAGGGTTCGAACCCGTGTCCCCTGCCTTGGCAGGCGGATTCCCAACCACTGTACCACCAGGGAAGTCCCCTGAAATGGTTTTCTTCCCTGAATGCCTCCTCAGTACTTTGAATACTACAAATTCCTAAGATAATGTTCTAGAGAGACTTTCTCAAACCTATTTGACTACAGGCCCCCTCCCCCTCCTTTTTTTTTTTTTTTATTTTTTTTTTTTTTACAGAACATCTCCTGGCAGGGCTGGGGGAGGTGGGGGGTCGCTCTTTGGAAAACACTGCCCAGCGCCTTTCTCGTAAACGCGCAGGGCCCACCTGAGGCCGTTCTCTGGCCAACTCCTGCTCCTTATTCTGTTCTTATTTCAGGAGAAAACTGTTCCATTTTTGTTCTTTGTATAGACCCATATTCCAGACATCTTGGGACTATGAAATGACTACAAAGTTAAGATATTTTGCTCCACTTAGTGAAAACCCTTTTGGATTCTTCTCTCCTGCAGCATAAATTGCAGCAGGAGGAGGTAATAAAGAGAACCTTCTGGAGAAGAGATGAACCAAGAGGAAACATTTCACTCCCAGTAGATTCCCAGGAACTCTTGCCTAACTGCAAACAGCTATCCTTTGGGTCTAGACCAAGATTCCCCTCTTCCTACAGCTTGGTTTACTGCTGTGAATTTACCTGAGTCAGAGGGTAGGGAAGTTGCCTTTGCACCATTACAATGCTCGCATCTCCTTCGCTTTGCTTTCGCTCAGTGGCCCCAGGTGACATGAGCTTTCCCGTCAGTGAGGGGGCAGAATTCCTCTGAAGCACATCCTCCACTCAGCATCTGGTCCTTGCGTCTGGCAAGCAACATCTGGCACAACGTTCTCTTTCTACTCACCTTTCTTCAGCAGTATGCCTAGTGCAGTCATCTTAAGAGAGTTGATGCATGGACTCCTGTAAGCACTGGGCTTGCCAGGCCGCAGGGAGATGGTGGAATGGGGACCTGCTTCCACACCTGAGCCTGTCCCCTAACTAGTCACAGCCCCAGCTTAGGGTGCATCAGTTGGCCCTTTCCTTGAACTAGGATTTGTGTCCTTCACGTTTTTTTGTGTCATTTGAAGTGACAAAAATGTAGGTTTTCGGGAACATTATTTTCAAAAGTTCAAATGGAAACCAAAAGAAGGGGAAGCTTAATGTTTACCCCACAGAGAAATTTAGGGCTGGCCCTGCCTTTTTTATTTTAAGTGAATGATTGAAATGATAACAGCTTTGAGGTGGGCATTTCTCTTAATCACAATATTTTACTTAAGCCCTGACTACAATAGGGTTAATATGAAGACATACAGGGTATCTGGGTGATTGGCATGATGCCACGGCGTAAAAATGACTGAAAAAGGTAGTAGCAGAAATGTGATTCAGCCATTCATTAACGGAATCAGAACGAAGGCCCAGGGAGCAAAAGGAAATGGGAAGCTCAGGGTTAAAAGAAGGGATCTGTCTTTCCCTTATTTGTATAATCCTCCTTTCCCCTTAGTTTAATGAGACCAATCTGCCCGTTTTGAAATTAAAATGTCAAAGATCCATTTGAAATGAGCTAATGCAGAAAACTGGCTGATGCTGTGAACTGAATTCCGAGGGCTGACAGAGGCTCAAAGTCCTTGAATTATAAGCATGGGCCAACACAACACTTTTTCAAAAATAAAATGAAATCCTTCAAGTGCAAAAACCCAAAAGGGTGAATTTGTGCAGGAAGAGGCTTCCGCGTGATCCATTTCCTAAATTCCCAAGTGGCAGCTTTTCAGACAAAACTGCTCCCCAGCTGCCTCCTCTCCATCTTTGCACGAGAAGGGATGAAGCATAGGGCATTTCCTGGTGGGAAGTTGTGGGGTGGTCATGACCAGTGCACTTGCATTTCCGATGAGGCTTAGGAGGTGGGCCTTTCTGTGGAATCCCAGTCTTTAGCCTTCCTTGTCACAGAAGGAAATGTACAATGTCACCTCTGACAGAGTGGGTAATGACAAAAACCATAACTTGCATGTGGAGAGAGCTTTTAATGATTTCAAAGCATTTTCACATCTGGTTTTTCATGTGCTGCTCATACCAAGCCTGTGAAATACATAAAGCAGGTACCGTTGCCCCCAATGTCCAGATGAAGAAACAGTCACGGAGAGTCCAGGGATTTCCTGAAGGTCACTCAGTTTGTTAGTGTAGCAGCTGGGACTGGAATGCAGGTGTTTCTGTTCCTCTGCTCCCGGCCCCTCCCTTGCAGCACAGTGATTGTTGTGGGGAACAGGAGGGAGGGTTAGAGTAGTAGGGGGCTGGCGGTAGTTAATACCAAGTAGGGACTGAGAGCAGTTTGGGGGAATTTTCCACCAGCCCATGACCTCCCCGAGGCCTTGACACTTCACTGTAACCGGCATCAAAGTCATTGTTTAGATGCTGTTAGCTATCCCAGGCTGAGTCGTGTGATACGATAGGCCCATCCTAAGAGCCCTGCTCAGAAATCATTTTTGTGACAGTGGCCATGTGTGCGTGACAATTAGAATCATTTGTCAGGCTGCTTGTATGATTTGTCACGTTGTCTCATGTTGTTAACTTGGAGAATTGGACTCAGAGCAAATCGTTTCCGGGCTCCTCCCTAGGGTATGTGAGATGGCAAACCTCTGTTGGCCCCATGAGTTGAGCTTGTTTTATTTCGAGGCCCATGTGGGCAATAAGCCCGTGACTGCTGCTCCAGAACCCCCATGCCCGGTACACACATGCCATCACCGAGACACCACGGGACCTCTCTCTTCTTTTATGCCTAGGACATGGCCTGTGGCCCTCCTGTGATTTCCTTTTCACATGACCACGGGACGTGGCAGTGGAAACACAGTGTAACTTAGCCCAGTGGCTGCAACCTCTCTGAAGGTCCAGGCTGCTGGCCCTACATTCACTCCATTTGGATGTAATCAAATTAATCTTCCCATCAGACTCCAAGGGTGAGGCACACCCTGGCTCAGCTTTTGTTCTTTTCTTTTTCAGAGTCATCTCCATAAAGAACTACCACCCGAAGATAAGAATAATCACTCAGATGCTGCAGTATCATAACAAGGTAGGGCAGTGAGAGCCTGTCACAGGCTCAGCGATGCACACGGGGGTCCAGGCTCTTCCCCCTTCCCAGACAGCCACACACGCATGTGCGTACATGCACGAGCACACACACCAATGCAATCCAAAGGCCTGGGTAAAGAGGAGTGGTGGGCAAAAACCTCCCTGGGACGTTTCTTCAGTCCAAACACCTCGTTTGCAGTTGGGCACTGGAGGGAAACTCCTTCACGTATTGACTCATTCGTTCAGGAAGCATCTGTTGGTCCCCTAGGTTCAGAAATATTGATGTGTCTTTAGATCCCATTCCAACAACTTCGAATTCTTATGTGCCACACTCATTTCTTCCATGGGTATTTATTGAGTACTACTATGTGGTCAACACTGGGCCTCACCCACAGCCCCCCAGTCCCGGTGGAAATAGTGAAGCCCTGTTCTGTGCCCTCAGGGATTTTGCAGTCAAGGTGTAGAGTGTCCCAGGCAAGTGAGCACTTTTCTATCTGAGACCAGATGAACTTGGTGGGACAGACCACGCACTGGGTGGAGAATGTGGAAAACCGCATCCTGAAATTCAAGATGAGAATTTGCACCGTTGAATTTAGGAAAATAGTTGGCTATCCAGAGATTAAACATAAAGGAATTTTCCTAGTGTTACAGTTTACAGGGAGATCAGGAAGAAAACAAATGTTGGAGTCTGTGCTGTTTCCCTCGTGGTTATTTCTCCATAAACCAGAGTCCTGTCTCTCATTCAAAGGCAATGCTCCTTTGCTCGGCCATCAGTAGCCTCCCAGGAAAACAGCTTTGGGGGAGGGAAGGTGGCACCTTTCTGTGTTTGACATGGAACCAGTTATGAGAGACCAGAGGCTGCTCAGTACCTGCCACCAGGTGTCCTGTCTGGACAGAATCACTCCCTGCTGGGTTGTGAGTGAGCGTGTGTCCCATCTTATGCGCCATATTCCCTACGAAATAGGCAGTCCGGTGGCCCAGAGAGGACTCCCTTCTGCCAAATGCGCCAGTGCCACGCCATTATTTCTTAATTGCTGGCAAGCGCTGCCCCATGTCGCCGTGTGGAAGCCCATCGGAGGCATTGTTGACTGTGGAGCCTGCTGTTGGTGACTGGGCTGCCGCTCGGGCTGCTGCCCACCGCCCGCTGCTGCCCAGCCCTCCCAGGTGGCTCCACTGCAGGCTGTGCCACGCTCCAGCCAGTGGGTTGGGTGGTGGGCACCCAAGGTCACAGTGTCCTGTTCGTCTCTGGAAAACCCAGGACACTGAAGAGAGAAAGTGAGGGTATTGGTAACTCACCGGCATCAAACTGGAGAAGTTCTTTGCCAGCAGCCTTGGTAGGGGGAGGTGAATTTTATGAGCAGGGCTGTGGCCGGTGACAGCTCCCGAGGCAAGGAACTCTCCCTCTTTCCTTTGTGATTTGAAATTTCATTTAGTGTGGGAGTGCTTTAAGCTGTTGTTTAGATTTGGGGCTGCATTTAGATTGAATAGGAAAATTAATGTTGTATGTTTAGAAAGGGATGTCAGTTCCTTTTTTTCTCCTTCCAATGAGTGCTAATGCAGCATCTTCAAGGAATTAAGGAGGATTTCAGCTCTGTGAGTCTTGTCAGACTCAGAAGTAGTTCCACGGACCTAGGGTCCAGATGGCACTGGTCAGCATTCACACGATCATAGCAAGCTTATCATAGCAAGACGAACATCTTTCACAGACGTCTGCCTTATCATCATTCAGAAACAGTGCTGAAGACATCAACCGACCCATGGTTATTTGCTTAAAACGCATTTTGTTTAGAGCCACGCCAATCTATTTGGGTTCCAGAGTTAGGAAGAGTCACTTATGAGACTTTGTCCTTTAAGATGTGTGAGAGTGAAAGGGACATGGTGACTTTGTTACAGGGCTCTTTATCATTTCATTTTTGTCCTGCAGAGAAGGAACAGGAAGTCTACTGGTCATTATTTGTCATCTCATTCCTTGAGAACTGCAAATAGACATTCTTCACCTTGCTTTACAATTTTGCTGTTTTTTTTTTTTAACATTTTTATTGGAGTATAATTGCTTTACAATGGTGTGTTACTTTCTGCTTTATAACAAAGTGAATCAGTTATACATATACATATATCCCCATATCTCTTCCCTCTTGCATCTCCCTCCCTCCCACCCTACCTGTACCACCCCTCTAGGTGGTCACAAAGCACCGAGCTGATCTCCTTGTGCTCTGCGGCTGCTTCCCACTAGCTATCTATTTTACATTTGGTAGTGTATATATGTCCATGCCACTCTCTCACTTCGTTCCAGCTTACCCTTCCCCCTCCCCATGTCCTCAAGTCCATTCTCTATGTCTGCGTCTTTATTCCTGTCCTGCCCCTAGGTTCTTCAGAACCATTTTTTTTTTTTTAGATTCCATATATATGTGTTAGCATACGGTATTTGTTTTTCTCTTTCTGACTTACTTCACTCTGTATGACAAACTCTGGGTCCATCCACCTCACTACAAATAACTCAATTTCGTTTCTTTTTATGGCTGAGTAATATTCCATTGTATATATGTGCCACATCTTCTTCATCCATTCATCTGTTGATGGACACTTAGGTTGCTTCCATGTCCTGGCTATTGTAAATAGAGCTGCAATGAACATTGTGGTCCATGACTCTCTTTGAATTATGGTTTTCTCAGGGTATATGCCCAGTAGTGGGATTGCTGGGTCGTATGGCAGTTCTATTTTTAGTTTTTTAAGGAACCTCCATACTGTTCTCCATAGTGGCTGTATCCATTTACGTTCCCACCAACAGTGCAAGAGGGTTGCCTTTTCTCCACACCCTCTCCAGCATTTATTGTTTGTAGATTTTTTGATGATGGCCATTCTGACCAATGTGAGATGATATCGCATTGTAGTTTTGATTTAATTTTGCTGTTTTTAAGATCCTATCTACCCTTCACAATATTATTTTTCTTTCTCTCTTGGCACTTTCTCTGTACCCATGACTAGATGCCCAGAGATCTCCATCCATTAAAACTTGCTTTCAGGAAAAAACCTGGTAACATACATGTACACTTATATCCCTGTCAGCATATTCCAAAGGATAGTTAATTCCATAATTGGATATCAGATTTAAAAGATAAAGAATTTCAATCCCCCGTGATCTAACGATGGTGCTATTCTAGGACCTAGAGGGATGTAGGGAAGCTGTCCTCTTTCTCTCCATATAAAACTCGTTCTGAGTTTGTCATCATAATAATCTCAGACACTTGTGTCATATTTTAGGGTTTTAAAAGAGTTTTGACATCCATTATCCCATTTAGTCCTCATTTGACCATCTGTGCGTTTTAGTATCCCAGTGTGACGGCAGACCGTGGGTCTAAGCTCTGTCTCAGCGCATCTCTGATGGGTACAACTCATGGTCACTGGGCAGCCAGTGAGCTAAGAGACAGAACTGCTGAAACTGCCACCTTCTCATTCAGTAGAGCCACAGGCTGTTGAGCCAAACTGTGGTTCCTCTGAGTAGGACTTACAGAAGGATGGAGGTTCTCCAAAGTGGATCTGTTTACCCCCAGTAGAATTCAGGGAGAGAAACACTCAGCCTCACCATCTCCCAGCATGGAAAGGACACGGCACAGGGGCATTGTCTGATTTGAGCGCAGATGGCTTAAAACTCTTGAAGGAAAGAATGCTTTGGGACATCTTGGAAAGGTTCACTCCTGATGACCTAGCTGTTAGTGGACTTTTAAAATGTTCCTAGCAGACTCTACAGAAAGAGGTCTTTGTCTCTGACCTGAAGCCAAGTCCCAGTGGCCGAATGGAGATGCAAGTTCTTTGAGCTTTCTCACTGTAAACCCTTACACTTGAGCAGGAGTGTTGAAGTGTTTTCTCTGAGACAACCTTCTTTCTTCCTCATGGCAGCTTCCCTAACGTTGCATGTGTAGTGAGAGATGGCCCTGGGGCTGGAATTCATCTCTCCTGGTTCCCAGGACAGCCTGTTTGCACGTTCCTTTCGTCTCAAACAGAGGGAAGCCCCAGTCCTGTTCGTCCTGCCTTAGCAGGGCTGGTTCTCCAGATGAGAGGATTTGCCTCTAGACTCCTATGTAGTAACACTGGCGTCTTCCACTGGACACTGGACCCAAAGTTCCCTCAAATGAAAAAGGACAGAGTTGCCAGAAACGAACAAGTTGAGTTCCTGGGTCAGTCACCCTTCTTTGTTTGGTGCACACAGACCTTCCAGCCTTTGGCATGTCCCTTGCGGCTCCCTGCCCCACGATTGGGAAAGATACGGTGGCCAAAAGAGGAAGCTGAGAAATGAAACGAACTTGACTTTTCTGTATAATAACATGTAAAATATGTCTAAGGAACTCAATACCAGATGGGTACATGAGGGACCCAAGACATAAAATCCTAGACTTCATACCCTGGATGGCATATGGGGATGTGAGAAACCATCTTAAAAAGATTTGTTTGTTTATTTGAAGTTGCCATGAAGGTTACATAGTGTCTGTCTGGGGCTTGGACCACCCAAATCTCCTTTTACACTTGATGATTTACTTGTTCATGACTTACATTTAATTTCTCCTCATTCTTCGCAGATGACGTTCATGCAAATGAGTATTTCTCCACTTAGCCTGATGTATTCCCTACGATGCCAGGGAAGTAAAGGGGAAAAGTGGCCTTCTTAAGCCAGTGAGGGGTAGGGAGAGAAATGGGATACAGGGCAGGGCTAATTGCTGGAATTGAGTCTGTGATGTGGGAAGGTCTCTGATACTCAGCTTGACAGAAATTCCCATCTGCTCCTGCCCACACATGGGACTATTTTAACAGCTCTCATCAGGGAGAATCTTCCAGGAGTAAACACTGCCGGGTTAGGATTCACAAGATTGTTACAGAACAGGATTTTGCAAGAGGGAATTTCGCGAGAGTGGTATTTCTGAAAGCCAAGCACAGAGCCATTGCACTTGGTCTTGGCTCCACAGTGGAGCCTCCCATCTCCTCCTGGCAGCACACCTGTCGTATATCGTCCTGCATATATACCTCCTTCATGCTCCTTGCGCTTGCTGACACGTGGAGAGAAACAGTCATTTCAGGGTCATAGAGTCTTGGCACTAGCAGGAGCCTCGAAGGGCTCTGACTCAGCCTCCGGTGCAAAGCAACAGTCTATCTACTGAGACTTGGAGAAACACGCACTGAGTTTGAGGGAAAGAGACCTTGCATTTCTGGAGGCAGCGTTCTCCATTTTTTAGACAAATTGCATCCTTAGAGATTTCCTTTATAAAACAAGCTTAAAAAGTGCTTTCTTGTAATACACACCAGTCATTCCTAATTCTGGCACTTGGAACAAAGCAAGACAAGTCTAATCTCTCCTCATCATAGCAGCACCCGAAGTGTTCACAGATAACTATCCTGTCTCCCTGGAGGAGGGGCCCTTCTTCGGACCAAAGGCTGCTGGCTCTCTTCACTGTTCCTCCAAAGATGTTTTCTAGAACCCACGTCTCGTCTCATGCTTGTCATTTTTCTCGGGGGGTTATTCAGTTATCAATTTCCCTTTTAAAATCTGACTGTCACAACTAGATCAAGCGCCAGGGAACTAGCCTGACCAGTTCACAACAGAAGGAAACCTTTGTATTTCCCATGATCTGAAGACCATTTCTAACAAGCTAGCGCCGGCTTTTTCTGTAATCTGTCACGAGATTGACTTCTTTTGGGGAGTTTTAGTTACACACAAGGTTTTTTGTTTTGTTTTGTGTTTTCTCCTGTCCCCTCATGTCTGCCAAGTCAGGGCTTCACATTTTGGATTTAAACAATTGATTTTTTCTTTTAACCTAAATGCTGTATTTGATATTAAGTTCTTTTAAATCTTGATGATTTTTGCCCATTTTTCCAACTCTGGAGAACTTTCGAAGCTTGATTCTTTCATCCACTGTATCATCTCTGACTCTCTGCTTCCTGCCACTTAAAAATAATTGGATGAACATGCCTCTGGGTCCTCATCGCAGGGTCTGACCTCACTGTTGAGTAGGATCAGTCCATCTGCAAGAGATTGTAACACATCTCCACTGTGATGTGCCGGATGATTTAGGGCAGGGCTTCTTGAAATGTGGTTGCTAGCTCAGCAGCTCAGTGTCACCTCGGAACTTGTGAGAAATGCAAATTCTCCAGCCTTCCCCTCCCCCCAAAGAATCAGAACCTGTGGGGGAGGCCCGACAGTTGGCGTTAGTTGGTGTAAACCAACTAACAGTTGGTGTAATCCCTTCAGGTGATCCTGATGCCCACTCAAGCTTGGGAGCCATGGAGCAGGCGTTCTGGGAAGGCAGACAAAAAACGACATCTAAAATACCCAGGCATCTGGCAGTCTTAAGGGTTTTTGAGGAGCCAGTTTAGAGCAACCTAGCCAGACATCCTAGTAGCACGGGCTGACGTGTCTGTCACAAGAGGAAATTCCCTCTGGAGTCTCTTTGGCTCAATGACAAACGCGAGGGGAGGACCTGGGCTTGGTAGGTACAGAAGCAATATTCCAGAGAGACTGAAGTCTGATGAACAGAAGAGGTGGATAAAACAGGAAACACCAGACCCAGGCAAGGGAAAGGAAGGCTGAGTCTGGGCGACCCTGAGCTGTTGGGCAATGCTGCATTTCCCAGAGGAGACTTTAACCAATTGAACATTTAACGAAGAAAGGTCTCATACCTGTTTTTGTTTCCGCAGGCCCATCTGCTAAACATCCCGAGCTGGAATTGGAAAGAGGGGGATGATGCAATCTGCCTCGCAGAGCTGAAGCTGGGGTTCATCGCCCAGAGCTGCCTGGCTCAAGGCCTCTCCACCATGCTTGCCAACCTCTTCTCCATGAGGTCATTCATAAAGGTAACGTCTCGTCCTATTAGAGCACATTAGCCCCGGATTCAATTTGTCGTGGGGTTGAGTAGAGAGCACAGCTTAAACTCAAAACAGATCGGCGGGCTTTAACCACTTTGGTTAAGGAGAAGTTCCTTGTTACAGATTTGGGCACGAGGCCAGCTTCTTTCAAAATTATGTTTTTATTTTTATTTAGCACATCCACGGCCATTAAATGATTGTTCAAAGCACAATCCTCTCTTTTTTTTAGATAAACCACATGTTTATCTATCAACAAAGTCTCCACTGTTAAAACAAAGCTATGATTTATATACATTCCATATGGCACCAGAGCGCCTAAAGAAAAGAATTATCCTTTTGCTCTTGTACATCAAGTGGCTGGTGGACCTCTCACTGTGCAGAGAAATGCAGACCATGTGTTTGTGCCGAAGCCCAAACCCTAACAACATAATTCATTTATTTATTTCTGCACAATCAAGGAGGCCGGCGGGGCTGACATGCCATGGTTGTTTGAATGGAGAGTCAGAGGAGGAACTAACTGAGTCGTGGGCAGCGGGGCCCTTTACACCGTGAGACAGGCGGTCTGGATATGCTCATCCCCCGGTCAGTGATTCACCCCACAGGGCTGGCTGCTCAGCCCCTCCAAAGTGGCCCCTGCCCACTGGACCAACTCAGACAAAGAAAGACCCAACTCTGTCCTCATAGGCCAGGCCAGGAGTGTTTCCAGGACATCAGGTTGAGGGTCCAGGACCCTACTAAGAGGGCTTTTGGAGCTCTTAGTGATGACACCGTTCCTTATCCTTGGATTGCTCAGCCTAGACAGTCAAGGTAGCAAACCGGTGCAGTAAATCCTGTGTCGTTTGGGCCTCCCTGATTTGGCATTGGTGGCCATTAGCTCAGGATCTGGCCTTATATTCCCCTCCCTGTTATTCATTTATTTACATTCCCCTTCCTGAATTACTAGTGGTTGAGGTGGGAAATGAGTGTGTCACCGGGAGATCCTGCAGAGGGGCCAGAAACTCTGAAATCGAAGGTGTGGGATCTCCAGCCTTTTGCTGCCATTGTTGCTGTGTCCACCACCGGCAGTAAGTTATTCGGTGAGGTTGAGGAAATGGCCCTGGCTGCAGTGAGAGGGATGCGTGGGAAGGATGAAGATGCAGGTGATGAACTGACTCCATGTCAGGGCTCACCCTTGGCATCCATAAGCTGTGTGACTTAGAACAGGATTTCTTTCTAGGTCCTCACCCTCTGTACCCACCTCATTATTTAGCCAATTTATGGTTAACATTAGTCTACGTAAAAGAACAAATTGTTTTGGAGTCCGTTCAATCACTTTAGCAATGGGTGCCTTGATTAAAAAATTCTTTACTTACTATATGCCCAAAGACCTCGACTCCGCAGAACTCCTGGCTCAGACCCAGCTCACAAATAAGGACATGGCTTGCCTTTAAATGGCGTCTTTAATTCACGCTGCCAGTCCCCTGCCTGGATACAGCTGAATGTAGGCAAAAGGAGGCGGCAGGAAGGTCTTTGTGGCTGGACTTAGAGACAAGCCCGAAAGCCAGAGGCAGCCTGGTGTCTTCCAGGGCCCTTATATTCAACACGAGGAGCCCAGACCAGGATAAAGGACTGTCACCAAGAGAGCTCCGCTGGCTCGTCCAGCCAAGCTCCGGGGGTTTCTTCCAGCAGGGGCTTACCCACAGGACCAGCACATGTCTGAGGACTTGGGCTGTGCTTCCTGGTGTTGATGAACATGGCCTTGGCAGGGCCCCGCCACACATGGGGCACTTGACATGCGTATGTTTTGATTTTGTGGTGCCTTCCTGGAAACTAGAGCTGCCTGTCAAGAAAATTAATAAAATGGATGTGATGCTGATTCTTCAGTGTTATTACCAGCAGGGAGAAAGAACCTCTGTCCAACTTTCCTCAAGACCCTGAAGGGCCTCACCTCTGTAGCCAAGGACGTCCCCTCCAGCCCAGCTAATCCCACTGCCAAGTTCCTGTTTAGGAGGGCCTGTGGGAGAGGCCCAGCCAGGCCCTGGTGTAACTCAAAACACATTTCCCTCCCAGGGTTATGTTACCATGTTCTTTCTGTCCGGGACCAAGTCCTCCATGTTTGGAGGTAGCTCTCTGAATATGGCCTTTTGACATTTAGGTGATCTTTGTGTTGGAATTTGCCAAGGCACATGACCTGGAAATAACAAGGCTTCCCTTCATATTTTTTTTTTCATTTGAGATAGAGACAATTGAAAGCACGTGCTCCCCATTCTGTAGTGTCCTCTCTGTGCTCTCCAAATCCAGACCCTTGTCTCTTTTAGGTCATAATAAACACCATAATGATGCTCTCCTTGGCATGTTTTATATATTAGCTCCCCTTCTAGGGATCACAAAGCCTTTACTTATTTTTATTTGGGGTGTTGAATGGAAAAGGGAATCTATACATGGATAACTGTCTGCAGAAATGGCTTCCTTCCCCACTGTCCCCTACCATGTGTCCTACAGCAGTGTGTCCTACAGCAGGGAGTTCATCAGCACTTCCATGGGGATGGGCAGACCTGTTAGGATGGAAAGCGGTGGGATGAGGCTTTGACAGCATCTGGTCCCTTGAGAATGCTTAGTGTTTCTGGAAGCCAGAGGTGGAGTGTGAGCTCATCTTCTCCCTGGCCCTGGGCAGGTATGGTATCTGTTCTTTACTCCTAGAGAATACATGGTGCTCTGCCCCTGCTGAAAGAAGAAAGAACAAGACTGAAACAGGGGTGATATATCACAGTGACTGTCCACCAGGCTTTTAGAATGCATGAGACCAAAAAGCAAGACTGACAGTGAGGGTAATAAGGTTCTATGAAGGAGACAGGGACTACTGATACATGGAAGCTACCAAAGAGACCCAGCCCTGAGGTACCAGGAAATACGGGGGAGCACCTGTCTGTCCTTTCAGCATGGTCACTTTTGCCCCAGGGCGCCAAGCCATTGCCCCTGAAAGCCTAGCTCTGAATTGATCTAAACTTTTTGGGAATCTATTTATAATTTTAGCCCACATCTTTGGGGGTAATGATTTCCTTAAGTTTCCTTAAGAATTCCTAATTACTATTAAAGACTTGTCGCTGGCTCTTTGTCCTTTGCTCCACTTAACCTTCAAGACATGACCTGTGCGGTTTCTGGTGTTCTGGGGTTTGTTTAACAAATCCATGCTAACCTTACAGACAATACCTTTATGAAAGAGGCTCAGGCTGGCCACTCAGGGGTCCTGTGGCCCAGCAGCTTGTTGCTCATGAAACAGGTGAAGCATTTTGTCCAGCAGCACCCAGCTCTCGCCCTTGAATGCCTTGAAGGAGTGCAGGCAAATGCCCTGATTGCTGTGACCTGTCACCATCTACGTTATCAACCAGGCCCAGAACATCCTGTTCATTGACCGATACCTGATCTCCTACCACCCGCCTGTCAGGTTCAAGTGAGAATATTCCTAATGTCTTCTGGAAAGACCAAGACAAGGAACTTGTTTATTAGCCGATCAGTCATTGCCTCATCCGTGAATAAGTGGCTGCATGTATCTCTCCGTGGCATCCTCACTTGGATGTAATTTAAGATCCACTGATTTAAAAAAAAATTTTTTTTTTTTTTTGGTTTTAGAGTTTTACCATGTAATATTTAACTTTGTCTTCACCATATCTGGTTTCAAGCTGGGGCTTGACCTGCCGTCTTTGTGAATTGTGCTGTTACTTTTACTAGGATTAGCTGTCCTTGGACATGCTAAATTATGTGTGTGGGTATTATGTGTTTTAGAGGATGATAAACTCTTAAAATTTCTTTTCAATCCACACTGAGTCTTCAAATTGAGCACATTTATTGAATAAATTGTTCTCAGGATCGCCAACGATTTTAACTCTGCTAATCTACCATTTTACACACACACACACACACACACACACACACACACAGACAGCCTAGAAAATGGTATGTACTCCATAATTATTTCTTGTTTGAATAAATCAATTATGAAATTGGAGGAAGTACATGATACACTTCTTGTATTTTTTCCCTATTTTACAAGATTTGGAATTTATGGGTGAAATTTACTTAATATTGATCACAGCACAGTCCCCTCCATCACATTTTCTATTTCTGAATGGGGAAGCACTAGGGAAATCAGGCCCATCTTATTCAGATTGTATCATGGTTGAGGTGGACTTTGCTGGACCTGGAAACCATTTGTTCAGTATTGCTGTTACCATATTGCGATAAACTGTCAGCAATGCAGAGTCCTGGCACTAATTGTAGCCAAGGGCATTGTTTTTAGTCCCTTTATTTTGGGTTATGTCTATGTGCATATGTGTGTTTGTATATATGCATGTATTAAAACATTATGGTTTAGGAGCTGGAAACAGAAATCAAGACTCTTTAATAACAGCTAGAATGTACTGGGTTCTAACTTAGTGTCAGGCCCTATGCTAAGTGCTGTATAGGCATCATCTCATTTAATTCTCACAATGACCCCGCCCAAACCCGGCATTATTATTATCACCTCTTTATAGTGGCAGGCACTGTGGGTTAAGGGAAGTGCAACAACTTGTGTGAGGATATAAAGCTTGGAATTGACAAACTCACGTGTTAAACTAGGTACACTGGTTCCAAGTATGTCCCTGAGTGTACCTTCCTAGCTTTCTGTAGCTTATTTTATGGGAAATATTGATTCAGTAGAGATTCCCCAGGCACCTACCGTATTGCAAGCAGTGTGCTAATCACACCGTCATCCTTATGGCTATAGGAGGCACTCATAAGTTTCAGGAAGCTTCTGTTGTGACTGGGATGTATGGGCACATGTTTGCACAGCCCCATCCTGTGGGTTTTGTTGGCCTTTCTCTCTGGCCAGCTCTATAGCAGCAGAGGTCACTGCATCAAGACAGGTGAGGAATTAGCCTAGGCTGGGATGAGTTAAGGTGGGAAAATGAACTGGGCTGTCAAGAAGGAAATGACATTACACTCTGCTTTATTCAGGGGGTGAAGCTAATTGGCTTAAGTAGGTGCTTCTGGGGGATAACAAGCAATTCTTATTGGCTAATGGGTGTAATAAGCTCTGGAGACCAGAGACATTCATCTAGATGAGGGAAGCATGTTAGAAGCAGGGATCAACCCTGTGTGGAGTGGGAGAGTGGTGGGTGACAGAATCTCTGAAAGGGGGCCGGGGCTCCACCTGATAAGGCTGGGATCTAGGTGGCTTTCTGCTCCAGGAGGAAATGCTAACGGTGCCAGAGTAGAGGGTTTGCCTGCAAAGTAAATCCACATGGTGTAAGTTAGATAGTGAGATGCAAACTGTTGCTTATTCCATACCGAAGGGCAATGTGATCACCCTGATCACAAATGGTATCATGACAGTGGGCTTCTACAGACATCCCGTGTCAGTGGAGAGCTGCTCCCACTACAGCTATACTCACTTCCTCAGTAATCTCGTTTATTCTCGGGAGTCCTAGATATATAGATGACTCCCAGATTTATATATCTATCCAGAACCCGATCCCGGTATCATTTATTTAATTGCTACTCAACATCTTTATTTGAATGTTTCATCTCCTCTGAGACCTAACCTATCCAGAATGGAATTCCTGTTCTTTCTCTGTAAACCTGGTCTTCTCCCATTGCACTATTGGCAAGGTCATCCTTCCCATTGCTCAGACTAAAGCCTTTGGATTCCACCTTAGCTCCTTTCTTCCTCTCACGTACCATATTCAACTCAGCAGAAAATCCACTTGGTTCGACTTTGAAAATAAGCCCAGAATCTGAGCACTTCTCACTACCTTCACTTTACTATCAGATCCAGGCCACCATCATCCATCTCCTAGAGTATTATACCAGCATCCTAATTGGCCTCCCTGCTCTGCCCTTATCCCTCTCCTCTTCCAGTCTGTTCTCATTACAGCATCCTTCTCAAGCATGAGGCAGATACCGTCACCTCTCTCCACGTAAATCTCTCCACGATGTCCCATCTCATCAGAATAAAGTTCTTACAAACATCTATAGGTCTCAAGCAGTCGGGTGCCTGTGACCCCACTGGCCTCATCTCCTAAATGCTCTTCTGCTCCTAGACATCATCCACACTCCATTTAGCTAGTCTAGGAGTTTTGCATCTGTTGTTCCCTCTGCCTGAAGTGCTCTTCCCCTACGTAGCTGCATGGCTTCCCTCCAGCGAATCCCTCATATCCTTGCTCAGTGTTAATTTCTCAGGGGGAACTTTTTCTAAAACATTAGAATTGCATTTTGAAAAAAGAGATTAAAAGCAAACTTTTAGTTGAAGTATAATATACAAACAAAAGTGTGCATCTGATAAATGGATAGCTTATTAAGTATTTACAAACTCACACCCTCATGTAACCAGGACCCAGATTAAGAAACAGTATATTATTAGTAACCCCGCAGTCCCTGTTTTTAAAGCCAGATGGCAGTGTATGTGTGGGTCTGTTTTGGGGCTTTCTTGGGAGCATTGACATCTCTAAAATGTTGAGTTCTCCAGTCTATGAAGATGGTATACCTGTAATAAAGGGATGCTTTATGAATCAAGAGTTTTCCTGGCAAATATAGGACGATCAAGAAGAAAGTGACCAAACTCATAGATTTCTCTGGGTCTTTTGAGGGTCCCTACAGGGAGTAGATGTCCCCCTTCACCAGATTCTCTAGGAATGATCTAGATGTTCTCTTAGGCTTCATGGGGTGAATAAAGTTTCCATGTGAAAAAACATCAAAATTGCATGTTAAAAATTTGCATCCCCTGTCCTGCCACACCCCATACATGCATATCCTTGTCGACTCTCCTGGCTTTGTTTTTCTGCACGGCATTTTTTAATTGCCTCTTTTCCCGGAGACACTGTAAGCACTCTGAAGCCTAGAGCTGCTTGCTGTATTCCCGATGCCTAGAACAGCACCTGACTCATAAGAGGTCCTCAATACACGCATGTCGAATGAATGAATGAATTGCTGGAGCCTGGCGTGACCAGCCTTTATCGCAGACAGCTGGGTGGGGCCAGGACCAGCAGGGACTTACAATTTGGGGTGATTTTGGTGCTGAAACCTTCTTCCTTTGCTACTGTACGTGGTTCCTTTGCTAAATTAAAGAGCTTTGACTCCATGTAGACACTTGAAATGCAAAGCTTTATAGTCCTTGGCAAGGGTGCGTGGAGGCTGGTTAGATTTGGTTATAAACCATTTCGATTGCCAGAAAATCCAGTCAGTGTGTTGTTTAAATTCACAAATCAAAATAAACAGCCATGGATTGAAATGCATTTGCTAAACCTCAGTATCCCATTTGGGTCAACATCATTGTGCATCCCCTTTCCTTACTGCTTGAATCTCATTAGATCAGGGGCTCTGTCTGCCTCCCCCTACCGACGCCTTTGACTCTGCCCAAGATGACTAACGCCCACCTGAACGTAGAGCAACTTCCCTGAAAACGATTTCAAATGAAGAAAGAATTAATCCATGAACTATTAACAGGGATTCTGTTCTCCTCTGGCCCTGGTAATTTCTAGAACATTGAATTAAAGAGTTCTCAGACCTTTACAAATTCTCAAGGCAAACATTATTAGCAAAGAGAAGCCCATACAGCATGTTAGAAAATTGCCAGAAAATGTCAGTGGAATTTCTGAATAAAATAAAAAAGGTTGAAAGTCCCCTTCCCCATCTTCTCCCCTTCTCCCTCCCTTCCTCCCCCTAACTTGATTAGAAAGTCATTTCATGTGTCTTATATGTTTGGTCAATCAAAGGCAAACATACATGATTGATGGTGACAGGGAACACATTTAATTCATTATTCTTTACTTTGCAGCAAAATGATTTGTGTAAACTGTCTGCCTAGCATTAAAGGTAAAACAAACTTAGAAACCCCCAAATGTTATATTTTTGTCTAATATTTTCCTTTTGGTTTTATAGCTGTAATCACATATGGATTCTTTTATTTGGCTCTTGGCAAGGACTGAACAAAGGGGAAGCAACACAGAAAGATTACATAATATACAAAGCCCTGTGCCTGTTAAGGATGGAGCCACAGGAACTGCAGTGGCCGGGACTCAGTGTGAAACCCAGGAGAAGCTGCCGCTCTCCCTGGCTCTTATCAGCTGGCAGGATAGCGTCACTAATGTGAAGGAAAGCCCTCTTGACCAAGCCTCTGGTCCAACATCAAAATGAGCTCTTTCAGAGATTATTGGCCTTTTATTAATTGAGTGCAGTTCTGAGCGCAGCAGTGCATCCACCTGGCCTTTCCCCCGCCCCCTTACAACTTCTAACTTAGGTTTTATGGGTGCTGCCCACCATCAGTGATTTTTCAAGCAAAAATCTCAAAATGCTATTAAACTCTTAGGAATAAAATCTCAGATTCCCTTATTAAAGCTCTTGGTTATCACTGCCCTAAAGTGATACCAAATAGAAATCTATGCCCAGAATAATGATGAGGAACCTGGAACTCTGAGGTGGCCATTCTACATATCTAGGGGGTGCAAAGTGAGAAACCACCATTGGTTTGATAAGGGAGATATTTTGTCAAGATCTTTAAAGTTATCATAGCACTCTAAGTGTGCGTAGCACTTTAGAATTTATAAGCTATGCATTTAACTTAAATTATTTTCATTTGGTACACAGGTATCGAGTATCATTTGGGAAATGTGCCTAATGCGGAGAAGCTGGCATTTCTGACCCTTTCTCCCCTGTAGGGTAGGAAGAAATAGGAGAAGAGGAAATAGAAGATGATGCTGGACGGGATTTGATAGAGCAAGGACCATGATGATGCTAGATCGTTGGGTTCTTAGCTCAGTGCTTTCCCCACTGTTACACGTTGCTTCCCCTGGAGAAACGTCTCAGATATGAACACTACTTAGTTTTGTATTCAAATCAATAGCTTCTAAGAACAGAATTCACTTTGCAATATTTGTAAAAGTAGTATCCTAGGTTTCTCCAACCATGCCAAATTACATGCTATAAAAATTAAGACATTTTTCAAAGGTGGGAAATTCTTACCTCTGCACCCATTCCCTCCATGGTGCCTTAGTCTGGAAAAGACCCAGGCACTGTTGTTTTCCCTAGACCATAATGCCTTGTCACGTGGGAGAATTTGTTGCTCAAGTCAAGTGCCGCAGTGGATCAGGGGAGGGAGATGATGACCTATTTGCTGAGGGGGGATGTAAGAAAGCTCAAAAGGATAGTCCCAAGCCTCTGAAGGAGGGCGCAAGTGGGTCAGAATGCAGTATGGTAGATTTCCAATCGGGGCCGGGGGCGGGGGGTCGTATCAGTAAGAGGACGTGCAATCCAGAGGGTTAAACAATGCCAAGAAGAGGAAGAAAGGAAAATTTCTAACACTGTCTTTTCCAGATAAGGTTTTTAATTTTGAAAATTTGGGGGATTTCTCAAAATGTTAAATAGAGAGTTTCCATATGACCCAACAGTTCTACTCCTGGGTATCTTCCCAAGAGAAATGAAACCATATGTATTAATTTCCTCTGGCTGCTATAATAAGTTACTACAAACTTAGTTGCTTACAACTGATTTTTTCTCTTCTTTTTCTGGAGGCCAAAAGTCTGAATTCAGTTTCACTGGACTAAAGTCAAGGTGTTTGCAGGGCATCTCGTTTCCATAAAACTAGAAAACAAGTATTCTGCCTCTAAACTCTAATAGTAGGACAGCCATAAGATAACAGTTACAGGCATTCCCATTCCAAAGAGGAGAAAATGGAAGGAAGAAAGGAGCTACCAGCCCCAAGTACGTTCAAAATCCAACCAGACAAATTCCATTGGGTTTTAAGATCCGGGAATAATCCTTTGTGACTTAAAATTGGCATTAGGTAATATGATTCCTCCAAATGTGTTCTTTTTCAAAGTTGCTTTGGCTATTCTAGTGTTGTTGCCTTTTCATATACATTTTAGGATCAGCTTTTCTATACCTCCAAAAACTCCTACTGCTCTTTTGATTGAAACATGTTAAACCCATAGACCAACTTGGGGGGAGCATTGGCATCCATGAACATGGATTCCAACCCATGAACGCGGTCTCTCCATTTATTAGATAATCTTTAACTTCTTTCATCAGTGTTTTGTGGTTTTCAGCAAACGGATTCTGTACATTTTTGTTAGATTTATACATAAGTATTACATTTTGGGGGAGATATTGTAAGTGGCATTTTCTAAAAATTCAGTTTCCAGTTGTTCATTGGTGGTACGTAGAAACGCACATTATTTCTCTATGTTGACCTTGAATCCTTAACTCTGTTACACTGGCTAGCACTTCTTCCAGGATATGGAATACGTGGAGTGAGAGTGGACATCTTTGATTTATTCCTACTCTTAGGGGGAAAATATTCATTGTTTCACCATGAAGTATAACGTTAGTTGTAGGTGTTCTGTAGATGTTCTTCTTCTGAGGTTGAGGAAGTTCTTTTCTATTAATAATTTGATGAGAGTTTTTATTGTGAATGGATTTTGAGTTTTGCCAAATGCTTCTTCTTCATCAATTCATATAATCATGTTGTTTTTGTTCTTTACACTGTTAATATGGTGGATTACACTGATTTGAGAATATTGAACCAGCCACTGTGCATTCCAAGATAGACCCCACTTGGTCATAGTGTGATTATTTATATCTGTATCTATTTCCCTCCCTCTCTCTCTCCCTCTCTCTCTCTCTCTCTCTCTCTCTCTCTATATATATATATATATATATATATACACATATATATATATAGTTATAGATAGATATATAGATTTGATTTGCTGATATGTTTGTGAAGATTTTTTATGTCTGTTTGTGAGTAGTTATTGTTCTATAGATTTCTTACACTGTCTTTGTCTGGCTTTAGTATCAGGGTAAAGTTGACTTCATAAAATGAGTTGGGAAGTCTTTCCCTTCTATTTTCTGGAAGTGATTGTGTAGAATTGGTTTTATATTTTCCTTAAATGTTTAGTAGAATTCACTAGTGAAATGATCTGGGCCTCAATTTATTTTCCCAAAGGTTTTTAAAGACTAATTTAATTTCTTTAATAGCTGTAAGTCTATTTAGGTTATTTATTTAATCCTGAGTGAGTTGCCGCAGTTTGAGGTTTTTGAAAAATTTAGGAATTAGTCTAATTTATTTGAGTTGTTCAATTGATGTATGTAAGTTGTTTGTAGTTTTCTATTATTGCCTATCTAATGTCTGCAGGGTCTGTAATGATAACCTCTCTCTCGTCCTTGATTTTTTGATTTGTGTCTCCCTCCCTCCCTTCCTTTTTTTTTTTCATTTTTTGTCAGTCTTATACATGTCAATTTTGCTGATCTTTTCAAAGTTTTTTGGTGGCATTATTTTCTTTATTTTTCTGTTTTCTTTCTGCTTACTTTGGGTTTATTTTACTCTTCTAGCTTAAATGAAGCTTAGGTTATTGATTTGATACTTTTCTAATATAAGCATCTAATGCTATATATTTCCTTCTAAGCACTGCTTTAGGTGCATTCCACAATTTTTAAAATGTTGTATTTTCTTTTTCATTTAGTTAAAAATATTTTATAATTCCATTTGAGACTTCTTCTTTGACCCATGGGTTATCTAAATGTGTGTTGCTTAATTTCCAAGTATTTAGAGATATTCCTCTTATATATCTATTATTTATTCATGGTCTGATTCCATTATGGTAAGAGAACCTACTTTGTATGATTTCACTTCTTTTAAATTTGTTAGTGTGTTTTAATTTTATTTATTTTATTTTTGGATGCATTGGGTCTTTGTTGCTGCGCATGGGCTTTTCTCTAGTTGCGGCGAGCGGGGGCTACTCCTTGTTGCAGTGTGCGGGCTTGTCATTGCGGTGCACGGACTTGTCATTGTGGTGGCTTCTCTTGTTGCAGAGCATGGGCTCTAGAGCACAGGCTCAGTAGTTGTGGCGCACGGGCTTAGTTGCTCCGCAGCATGTGGGATCTTCCCGTACCAGGGCCTGAACCTATGTCCCCTGCATTGGCAGGTGGATTCTTAACCACTGCACCACCAGGGAAGCCCTGTTAGTGTGTTTTATACAGTCTATCTTGGTGAATGTTCCATGGGAGCTTAAAAAGAATATATATCCTGATATATTGTTGGGTAGAGTGTTTTATAAATGTTCATTAGGGCCAGTTGGTGGATGGTGTTCCGTTCTATGCCCTTGCTGAGTTTATGTCTACTAGTTCTACCCATGACAATGAGATGAGTGCTGAGTCTCCAGCTATAATTATGGATTTGTTTATTTTAGTTCTATCAAATGTTGCTTTGTGAATTTTGAAACTCTGCTGAGGATATATATGTTTGGATTGTTGCATTTTCTTGATGAACTGAACTTTTTGTCATTATATATTGCCCCTAATATCCTTGGCAATTTTCTTTGTTCTTAAATCTGGAAGACTTCAGGTCTGATTTAATAGACCCACTCAGTATTTCTTTTTTTTTTTTTTTTTTTTTTTTGCGGTACGCAGGCCTCTCACTGTTGTGGCCTCTCCCGTTGTGGAGCACAGGCTCCGGACACGAAGGCTCAGCAGCCATGGCTCACGGGCCCAGCCGCTCCGCAGCATGTGGGATCCTCTCGGACCGGGGCACGAACCCGTGTCCCCTGCATCGGCAGGCGGACTCTCAACCACTGCGCCACCAGGGAAGCCCCAATAATTCTTTTGATTAGTGTTTTCATGAAAAAAATGTATCTGTTCTCATGATTTTTTTATTTGAACCAAACTAAAAATATATCTTTAAATTCTAAGTGATTTCCTTATAGCCAGCTTATAGTTGGGTCAATTAAAAAAATTATTCTGTAAATCTCCATTCGTTAGAAGGTGTACTAGGGGATTCCCTGGTGGCGCAGTGGTTGAGAGTCCACCTGCAGATGCAGGGGACACGGGTTCGTGCCCCGGTCCGGGAAGATCCCACATGCCATGGAGAGGCTGGGCCCGTGAGCCATGGCCACTGAGCCTGTGCGTCTGGAGCCTGTGCTCCGCAATGGGAGAGGCCACAACAGTGAGAGGCCCGTGTACCACAAAAAAAAAAAAAAAAAAAAAAGGTGTACTAGACCATTTATGTAAAATGTAATTATAGATATGTTTGGATTATATCTAATATTTTATTTGTTTTCTGTCGATTTTCTCTGTTTTAGTTCTCCTCTTTCCTCTTTATTTTCTTTTGGGTTATTTTGAATATTTTTAGATTTCATTTCATTTACAGTGTTTCTTATTATATAACTTTATGTAGTCTTTTAACTGATTGCCCTTGGGATTTTCATGTACCTACTTAACTTTCCAAGTCTACTTAGATTCAGTGATTCACCAGCATAATGCTATAGGTCTCTTTACCCTCCCCATTTTTTGTTATACTTGTGTTGTTGAAAACGGCATCAGACAATGCTATAACTTTTTCTTTTCCGGCATCAAACGTATTTTAAAGAACTCAAGAGAAGTATAGTCTTTTATATTTATTCTGATATCTCTGTTGTTCTCTCTTCATTCCTGATGTTCCATCTTTCCCCTTGGAATCATTTGCATTCTGTCTGAACAACTTCCTTTAGCAATTCCTTTAGATCAGTCTGTTGGCAACAAATACAATTTTCCTTCATCTGAGAATGTCTTTATTTCATCTTCATTCCTGAAGGACATTTTTGGTGGGTACAGAATTCTGGGTTGACTAATCTTCTCTTTCAGGACTTTAAGTATGTTGTTTCACTTCCTTCTTGCCTCCATTGTTTCAGGTGAGAAGTCTATAGTCATTTGAATTGTTAACCTATAAGTAATGAGTCACTTTTCTCTGGTTACTTTCAAGATTTTCTTTTTGACTTTAGTTTTCTCTCATCTGATTACACTGAGTTTAAGCATTATTTCTTTGGGTTTATTCTGCTGGGCCTGAGATTCTTGAATCTCTAAGTTTGTCTTTGATAGAATTTGGGAAGTTTCCATTCATTATTTCCTCATATATATTTTCTGTACCATTCTCTTTCTCCTCTCCTTCTGGAATTCCTATGACACAAATGTGGGACTTTTGAATATACCACAGGGCCCTGAGGCTCTATTCATTTTTTTTCAATATTTTTTCTTTGTTGTTCAACTTGTACAATTTATATTGATCTAGCTGCAGGTTTATTGCTTCTTTCCTTTTTCATCTCCATCCTGTTATTGAGCCTGTCCCCTGAGTGTGCTAGTTATTATATTTTTCAATTCTAGAATTTTCACATAATTATTTTTATCTTGTTTCTTTACTAAGGCTTTCTGTCTTTTAATTCTTTACAAAAGTGTTCTCTCTTAGTTATTGGAACATTTTATAATAGCTACTTTAGGCTCTTGTTAGATAATTCTAATGTTTGTGCCATGTAGGCATTGTATGCAAGTTGAGATTCTTTTTTTTTAGTTATTCATATGCCAAGTACTTTTTTTATTGTATTCTCGACACTTTGTTTTGTTATTATGAGATTCTGGGTCTTGTTTAAAACTTGCAAACACACTGATAATTTTATTGTGGCATGTAATGACCTGTTTTATTTTAGACTGAAATTGTGGCCAAGCTTCTATGGGTTGTAATTCCAATATGAGTTGAATTTTCAAAACATTGGCAGTGCAGTTTGGACCTGTCCCACGTCAATCTCAAACTGGGTGACAGTTCATATTATGCTTTAGTCCTCAAAATCTATATATGCTGTGTAGGGTCAGTTTCATCCTTGCACAGCTCAGGGTGAGCCCAGGAGTTCGTAAGTAATTGTGAGGGACTCCTTTCTTAAGTCCTCTTTCTCTGTGATCTCCAGGGGAATTTGAGCTTCCATGGAGTTTTCCTTTCTATCCTCTGACCAGAAAGCTGGGGCTTTAGCTACCCTGGTTTGTTATACACTTTCTGCTACTGTGTCCTCACCTGGGCAAACCAGTGGGAGGATGAAGAGAGACAAAGAACAATAGGGCTTTGCCTCACTATCTTTGGACCTCAGACCCTCTTGCCAGAAAAGTTTCTCCTACCTCCTTTTACCTCCCATTGCCACTGCTGCTACTGCCGGCACTGGGTGTCTTAGGGGTGGAGATGCAAGAAAAGAGAAGAAAAGCAAAAAGAACCCAAACCATGATGTCCCCATTCTCTCTGAGTGTTAGGAATCGCCTCTACCGGTCTTCGAGCCAGAATGAGAGCTTCTCTTGGGGCTTTGTCTTTCCACATTCTCGTCTTCATTTACAGCTTCTGGGCTTCCTCAAAGTCAGGTTAGAGGATACCAGAGCAAAAACAATGGTAAACTCACTGCGTATTTGGTGGGACTTCCAATTCTGGTCATTTTCCCTAATCTGTTTGCTACCGTTTGTCTCAGAGACTTCAAATAGCTGCTCCGTGCATTTTGTCCAGGTTTAATAGATGCAATCAAGGAAGGACACAGGGTGGAGTGTCCTTGTTCTATTTTATCCAGAGCCCGAAAACCAGATTTCACTTTAGAAACAATATTCTGCGTTTGTCCTTTATAGCTAGACCAGGGAGAATATTGCCTCTAAGGCAGTGTCATCATCATCATGTCCTTTTAGTGTATTCAATCATCACTCTCTTTGGGGTGAGTTTGAAGTAATCCACCTTTTCATCAGAGACTATGAATAACATAACCTGGCGAGCTGCATTACTGTGGAATCCTGCGCATCTCCTGGTAGAACAATGGGAGGTGGCCATTTCCACTTCAGACTCATTTGGCTGATTTACAGAAACTTTGGGACACCTGTAAAATGAGGCTGAGATCAATTTTAGGCATCCATCTGCCATCTTGAAAAATGGCATGCAATAAAACCTTTCAACTGGGTGTAATTTTTGTAGTTTTTATCAGCTGCCACATGTATCCCACGGTAGCGAGAGTGATGCAGGCCCACTGATTAGGGTTTCAAGTACTAAGAAATACGGGTGTCCTGCCTGCCTTGATGCTGTGTTTTGTGTACACTAGGGGATGGGAAGTAGGCTGGGAAGAGGATGGAATGAATTGACATTATATAAGTGAGAGAGATCACTTCCTCCCTTTCCCCCATACCGTGTCAGCAGGTAGAGTATCTCTGCCCACCAAAAACTAACATACAGCTCTATGCCCACTGACCTGGGGGTGCAAAAGCTCTTTGTTGTGGTCAGCCTGCAAAGAGAAGTCTATGTTTATGCCTAGCCTCCATATTTATGGTGTTGCTTTTTAGGACAATGGATTTAATTAGTTTCTCCTTTTTTTCCTAGACTGACAAAATAAATATCATTTCTTAAGGAGTTTCTATTGGTTTCCTGTTTCAGCTAAAGTTTGGCAGTGAGAAGGCCATTTATCTTAATGGTTAGGTATTTTTTCTTCTCCGTAAATGGACTAGTGAGGAAAAAATCAGTGAAAGAGGAATATTTGGTACCTCTTTCAGAATTTGGATTAGGTATTAGACTTGATCATCCAAAGATCTTGGATGGTGTCCCCCTGTCCAGATATATCCATGGAACACTATGTTATTCAGATGTGCCAGCACAGCCTCACCCTTCCTGTTCTCCCTCACTCGTGAAGTGTGAGGGGAGTGGTGAAGCCGTGCAGTGGGCGGAAGGCTGGGGTTGGGGGTGTGTTGTAAGCCTCTGAATTAGGACATGATTTGTTGTAAGACCTCGCACTGCTTGCCCAAGCTTTCTGAGCTTCATATCCACCCACAGTAAAAAGTGGAAGAGCCTAGCAGATTGTTGGAAAGATTACCAGTACATGACGGTACGTCACTCCCTTCTTATTCCTTAGGGGTTGGTGGTACTGTTTGGGTTTCTATTTGTGATGAGATCTGACACTGGATTAGGATTGGGTCACTGATGGGAGAACACAGAGGGATGAACCTAATCTAAAGCCACTCTCTAGGGTGGTGCAAATTACATATAATTTCGTGTTGCCAAAATCTTTGTAAATGACTGATATTGGGGGAGGTCCCTGGAACTCTGTGGTGAGATACAGAATTAGTAGAATCTTCTGCCTGAGTACATTTTCTAGGGCAGCAGCACTGTTCATCAGCCTAAGTGACACTGGGTCCCTCAACCTTCCTGTCCCTTACCCCCACAGCTAGAAGATTTTACCTGCATGTACAGGTGAAACCTGGATGCACCTGTCTGGCTTTTCCCAGGCCTCTCAGTGAATGGAGACTTGCTGGCTGTTCTTTTCCATACGTAATGAATGTCCAGCCAGCAAATGCAGCCCTGCCCAGGACAGAGCCCTGCAGTGGCAGTGCCTGGAAGGAGAACAGCTGTGTGCTGGGCTGTGTTACCTGTGGAGAACTCAGAGAGCGTAGTGACCTCCCGGATCCTGCCTGGAGGATTGATATGTACTGTGGGCTTGAACTTGCTCATAGAACCAATGGGCACAGGAACAGAGAGACCTCTCCTTGACCAAGCAGGATTATCACGCGTCTTCTCTTCTCTTCTCATCTTAAACCAACTGTAGGATACCATCCTGGCAGTTTTCTGGGAATGCTGAACTATAACAAGGCCTAAAATCTTCCAAGAAATGCAACAAGAAGGAGGAAATGTGCCTTCCAGAACTCTTCTCAGGAGGCATACAGTTTGTGGTTGGAAGGGATACTTAGGGAAACTCTTGGGGATAGGAGGAATGAGTTCCCTTGAACATGTTACTCCACGTTCAAGTAACAACAGATATCTTCTGATTTGCCTTCTAAAAAGTCACATCCACTTAATTGCAAGGCTTTTCTTTTGCTGAGGGGAGTATGCAAAATTGGGGCCAGGACTGAATTGCTGAGGGCAATAGAGGGCTCTGACCTGTGGCCATTCTTCTCCCTTTCATCCCCACCCAGCACGCAGCCTCTACTCCAAATACGAGTTAAACAAGTACTTTTAAAAGTAATGTTTGAACAAGCATCAGGGTATTAGCACGCCTGTCTGGTGGACCAGGGATGTGCCAGGTTATCAGTTCAGAATCAGTCTGAACTGATACCTGGCAAACAAAGAGGAAAGCCATTTGCTAGGAGGGAGGATGAAAGATGAAAGTAGAATCTAGTGAGTCCACTGGAAGGATGTAGGCAAGAGGCAAGCCCAGAAATTGGAAGTAGCTAATCCAGTCTACCCATCAGAGTTGTTTTGTCTCAGGGCTCCTTTCAGGAGACCAGGCTGGGTCTTTATATCCACGTATGACCTTTCTCCTATTTGGGGAGACAGTCAGTTCCTCCAAATACCTAACTTCTCTCTTATCATCCTATCTATTCAGAGTGAACTTGCTGGCCACTAGGGAAGGGGAGGGGGAGAGAGGACCTCCAGGGAACACTGCTGTCTTTTGGGGATAAACTCAAGGTACTCAGTTTTTCTCCTCAGTCCAGAGGATCATTTGCTGATTAGTGATGTTCCAGGTTTTTCCAGTAGCAACTAAGCAATAGGAAGCCACGAATCACTGGCCCAACGTCTAACTGGCTGTGTTCCCTTGTGCGAGTGGTAGAGATGTCTTCATAATCGCCATCACCATCGCCATCACCAACACTCATTATTTATGATAGAGCATTTCTAGAGCATCTCCAGGGTACACACTCAGTAAGTGCCACCTCTTAGTATGATTAAGCCGCCAAAGCCCCTATCACGCACCTATCACACAGGAGGCACTCAGAAAACATTAGGTATTTGCCAGGCACTATGTTAGGTGTTTTACACAGATCACCTCATTTCATCTGTCTTCCTAGGAAGTAGGTACTATTGTCGCTCTCATTTTGCAGGTGAGGGGATTGAGGCTTGCAGAGGTTATACAACTGGCCCAGGGACGTTCAGTGAGGCTGGGAGTTGAACCCAGAGGCTGCATGTGCTTTGGTGCTTCCTACATTGCTGCTGCACTCAGGATCATGGCCCCTCTTAAAAAGAAACTGCTAAGGCCAGCTAAATACCTCAGCAATTTATAAGCTGTCCCCTTTCAGTCTCTGAACCAAATGTCATTTTGAGGAGGCCTAAAATCCACTCAGGAAGCCACAGAGGGGAATCTCAAGTCATTTCTAACTTCCTGTGGAAATATTCTCTAGCCGGCAAGAGATTTTTCCAGGTAACAGCGAATACACAATAAAGCGGGTGCCTCTACCTTGGGTGCCTGGCTCACTACCCATGTGGCTTCCCAATCACCCTGATACCTAAAACTAGCAGAATTTATGCTCGCGGCTTGACTGGCTCTGTTCAGCCAGAAAGCAAAAGTTGATGGCTGAAACCCTTTGCTCTGAAATGAAATCTAGTCTCTTTGGCTCGACTTTATTAGTCCGTATTGTACAGCGATACGAGACATAAGTATCCAGAATCTGCTGTCACTAAAATAGGACTGAGTTGGCAAACATTTTTGTCCTCACACTCAACACTGTGTCCTAAAATGGAAAAGTTAAATAGAAATTAAGGATACAAATAGCCATTTTCTGAAACTTTAATTGAATTAAATATAGCTGTGTCATTGTTCTCTCTTTACACAGCCCACATTGAAGGGGAGACTAAGTTATTATTGGGGTCATTGGATCAATGGAGAGAAACTGGGTAGATAAATCTGGATCCCTGAAATATTGTTTAGACTAATTAGCACAGCAACCCAAACACTGAGATACCCATCTTGTGCTTAATTATCTATAGGCTTTCTCTGTAACTGACTCCAATAGTTAGTGATACTCGTAGAAAGCATCCTTTTGCATCTCTTATTCAAATCCTTTGGGCCATGATTGATTCTCTGGTCCTCAAAGAGAATACTTGTTCCGTGTTCTTCACTCTCTTTGGGAATACCTTTGCTACTGTACGTGTGGTCCATGTTCGGGGAGTATTCCTGTTGCCTGGGAGCTTGTTAGAAATGCAGAATCTTAGACCCCACCCCAGGACTACAGAAAGCACATTTTACTAACACCCTTGGGTGATTTACATGCTCTTCAGAGTTTGGGGAGCACTGGACTCACAGCCTTAGACATGCCCACTGGTGAGAAATTATCCTGTGTTAACTTCAGTGGATGCAGTGGGATTCTCCCCAAACTGCCCAAAATATTGAAGATTTTGCAAACGCTTAGGTAATTCTCTAATGGTTTGTCTTATTAAAAGAAACCTCATAATTCCCGGGCTGATTCAAATGCTTTTCTATCTAACTCCTTTCTTTTTCTCCCAGTTCTTAATTAGTTAATAGCAAACAGTTGTTTTGGGTCTCAATTTTAGAATTTAGGAGTGATGGAATTGCCAAATGCAGCCTTTGCTGGGCTCAGTCTATTTCCTGTTGAATTGTTGTTTGACCCTACATTGGAATTCAAAAGAGTGCAGTCCAGAAGATAGAGGGCTAGGTCACATGGGAAAGAGAGCATAGTCATGAGACGGAGCAAAGGGGGCTCCTTTCTGCAGGGAGTGCGGTGGGACTCCTAGCTAGTAAGAGGTAGGACCTCTGTTAGATTGGCAAATACAGCAGTTCCTGAGAGTCCCTTCTTTCAAATTCAAGCCTCCAAGGTATTGGATATAGAACTTAGAAAACCATAAGCCACTTGCTAAGTAGCCCAAGATGTTCTGTGATGACAAAGTTTCCCAGAAATGTACTGCTCAGTAGGAAGTGTTCTGGGAAGTTTAAAAATCACCCGACTCTACACGTTCCCTATGAGATGCCAAGAATGCAGAATTTTTCAGCATTCGGGGGGCAGAAATTGGTTCCTTTCATGGTCAACACTAAATGCTATGAAGCTATCAGCACTGACTTGTGATTAGATGCCTGGAAAAATTGTGCTCGTTTCTTTGTGTCTCTTTCTCCAGTTTTTTCTTGCTGAGTTCATTTCAACAAATATTAATTAAGCACCTCTTATAAGCACCTCATAAGGTAGTATGCTGCTTGTTCTAGAAGATTCAAAGTTGAATGCCTAAGGGAGGGTCTCGTGTTCCAGAATTCCACTTTATTATAGTTCTTGTCAGATGTTAGAAGACTCAGATACTATGACGGTAGCTAATGACAACTAACGCATACTGAGTGCGTACTGCCAACCAGGGAATGTTCTAAGCATTCTTTATCCATTATCTCTTTTAGCCATCCCAAGCTCACCAGAGGTGGGCATGATTTGTGTTCCCATTAAGGCAGGGCAGAGCACATCAATTTGGGGAGATGAGGAAAGTCCTCACAGACGAGGTGGCATACGATGGGAACTTACAGGTAGAGTTGGATCTTGACAGCTGAAAATTGCCACAGAGAGATTTCTGACAGTAGGATCAGGGAAACGAAGTGGTGGGGAGATCAGAGGGAGGAAGTTTTTAGAATAGCATTGCTGGTCTCCATGAGCTGCTCCTTGAAATAAAGGATTCTGTGACTTAGTACCATGTTTTCCCTTTGGAGATTTACAATTCGTAGTAACATGTGAAATACTTTTGAGTTGCACTAAAAAACTCCCCAGTTTGACTTTGTGAAATCCAGCACTTCCCAAATGTGTTTCATCCATTCAGCAAATATTGAGCTACTGCTATGTTCCATGCACTGTTCCAAACTCTGGAGACTCCGGTGAATTTTTCTGCCTTCAAAAAACCTATATTTTAATGGGGACACCATAGACTCCCTCTTCCCTCTCTTATGTTCAAGGTGACACCTGTTAGTGAGTTCTGTCGAGGCTACTTTGGGAAATCTTAGTTGGAGATAATCCTACTTTACTGGAATTTGGGGGAAATTGTGAGAAATAAGGTTTGTAAGATAGAGTAGGACCAGCACAACTGCAAATGCAGTCTGTGGATGGGTGCCATGAACTGTTTGCTACTCGTCCACGAAGTGGCAAGTACGGAAAATGAGAGGAATGCTTAGGAACTTTTAGAGCAATTTGCCAGGTTAATTATATATTGGTTGAATCTAATGATAGAAATTTTGGACTTGTATTTTGCATGTCTTGTCTATTCTTTTTTTTTTTGGAAATCATTTCTGTTAGATTTTGCAGAAGTTTGAGTCTGCAAAACGATGGATACTAGAAATAAAAGTAAAACCCTGGTCTCTCACCCCAAATGGGTTGAGAAGCTCTGTTCTGGAAAATCCTGCCTGCCAGGGACTGAATTGTTCTCCTGAGGATTGCTTGGCAGGCGTCTGCTTGAGAACACTTACTTGCTGCTTGCCCTACCAAGATGAGAATTATTTTTAGTAGTATTTTAAGAACCTTATTATTTGAAGCACAAGTGAGGATGTTCTTAACTATTATCAAGATGGCAAAACCAAGTCCTATTTGGACAGATAGTGAATAGACCCATCTTTAAAAAGGCCTGGCCACACTTAAGCATAAATACCTTTTCTACATTGGAGAGGAAAAAAAGAAAAGGGTAGAACAACCTACCTACGTATTAAAATACCGATTTCCTGCCACATAGGCCACACTTTCTGAAATAATTTATAAATGATAATTATTTTTAAAAGTTCTCATATCACTCTTTCTGTTAACCCTTCCTTTAACTTCAATTCCTGTGGCATTCTGTGTTTTCAGAAGTAATCTAAGTTGGGGTAACATAGCAGGGGGGAAAGTACCTTGTCTGCTAACTCTTTTGCACGTGGTGTGGTCTGTTGCTCTCGCTCTGAACACTTCATGTGGGCTGATGTTTTTTTTTCATAATGCTTGATGGAAGAAATCTCATTTGATAGCCTGCAGCCCACTAGTCTGGGATTAAGAGATTCAGTGGAAGTCCACCCCAGAATTAATCTCTGGAGTTGTTTATTTATTCGTTCAGTGCTGAAGCAACCAGTTATCTTGCATTCCATCAAATTCCAAGTAATGTGTTTTAATTGACATTGTCCCAAAGCCTTTGGAAAAATCTGAGATCCTTTCGTTCTATTCTCACATTCTGGCAAATACGATCTGAAATAGGCCATAATTGTGGAATGCCAAATCGTCATGGGGTCCCTGAAATCCAGTGCTGTTCTCGGAAGGACAGCCGACCTGAGTCCACATCCAAGAAGGACAGCGTTGATATGCAGTTTGGGACAGAGAAGAGATACATTCTGAAAAGGTGCAAATCACTGTTGGTTTCGCATCTCTTCTGTTTCTTTCCTTTGTTTTCAACTTTATCACCAGTTTCCTCCACCCCCCAGAAAGCTGTGCAGCGAGGCTTTCTCTGTTCTGGCACTCGTGAGGAGCTAAGCTAGCAAGACTCAAACGTTTTGTTTTTTAATTCTACGACTTTATGTTGAGGCGAGGAAGAGAGGGAGAAAGAGCCGCATGCCCACTGGTAAAAACTGCGGCAACTTTGTTAACATTGGAACATAGAGGGAAATAAAGGAGGAGAGAGAGAATCCAGGAACTGGGTCTGTGATAAAGTCTTCTTAACAATCAGTTGTCCTTAGCATTGTTCTTTCCAGCAAGAAATGATTAGATGCAACATTGAATCAGATTTTTCCCAGTGGCAGAGCATGCCGTTGAGGGGTGGGGATAAAGGACCCCACTCATTTTAGTGACCAGCCCATACGCTCATCACCCTAGAGCCCATCAATGCTGATTCCATGTTTATTACTGTAATTAAGAGCTTGACACATTCTGTGGGTGTTCTCTGTTTTTTGTGGGCGTAAATATGTTTTTGTGGAATCTCAGATACGTTGGCCAGTTCCTGTCAGTGCGCTCTGTTTCAGACTGTCACATTACAAAGGACAGTGACAATGTATTGTGTAATTTATATGTATAAATATTCATTCAGATGTAGCTAATTGATTCTAATTAAGGACTTACGATTTAAAACTATACATCCTTTAGAGCAAGAATATTGAGAATTTGGATAGATTTTTTAAAAATCCTAAATGTAATAAATACCTGCTATTACAATAAATAGTCTTCTGCTACCAGTTTTGGGCAATGCTGGTATGTATGTTACAACTCACCTCTTCTTATTGCAGCTATTAACATAATGGTTATTGATTTTTATAATTTCCTCTTAGTTCCTTATATTTGATGTGCACAACATAACGTATATTTGGATTAAAACAATGTACTTGTTTTCAATTAAATAAGGATTGGTATATGATAGTCTTTGGAATTATTTATACGACTCTGGAGGTAGGGATGGACTTCTGCAAAATTATTTGGCTGTAATCAACACAGTTATTCAGACTCTGCTGGAAACAGAAATCACAGTGACTATAACATACCGCAGCTGGGATGGTTGATTTTTCACATTCACTGGGCTGTTAGCGTTAGAGAAGCACAGTTTCACCCTAATCAGAGAAAGCATAAAATATAAAAGGTGTCGTTACTGACCCACCGTTAGTTACACATGCAAAATCTGGGAGCAAGAAGGTGTTACTTCCCCCAGAGCCAAGGCTGATGTTTCCAGTTTGATGGTGCCTTTGGTGGCGGAGCCATCGGCCCCCAGATTGGTGTACAACTGTTTACTTAAGGGATTGAACTAGACTGGTTGAAAAGTTAGATAATGAAGGGCAGATAAATAAGACCATGAGAAGTGTGGACGAGCGAGCCCCACGGCTCAGATCTCTCTTCTCACTGAAGATCTGCGAGTGTTTGATGAATAAGGACCCAGAGCACATCACCTGCTCATCTTTGCTAGGTGCTCTTCTGAAGCAACGGGAGTTTGATGTGACAGCCAGAGGAGAAGTTGCTGCCTCAGGAAATGCTTTGCCTTTGACTGATGGTTGAATGGCTGGCAAATTAATTTTGGCACCTTTCCCTAAGTCATTTTGGTCCCATTCTTTCACTTTTCTGCTGGGAAGTGTGTATTCACATTACAGTTAAAAATATTTCGACAACACAAATGTGGAGAACAGCATGTACTATTTTACGCAAGAAGTTGTAGGCTGGGATGGTTCCATTTTATAGAATAGAAATGATGCCGTCGTGCTTTGAGAGGAGGTCTGAACTCTCCTTTCAGCTCGACTTAAAATCAGTATTACTTCTCACGGACTTCACACAAAGTCAGGGGCTCCAGGGTTTAAGATCTTGCGTTCTTGAGGAGCTTTTCCTCTTAGATACTTATATTCCACAAACCCTCCAAGCCCCCCAAAATCCTAGCACCACCGCTTCTCTATATATTTACCTGTCAGTCTCTAGCAAGAGATAATATGGTGGGTGGTTAACAGTATGAACTCTGAATCCTGTTTGTACCACTCATTGGCTTTGTAACCATTAGTGGGTTACTTAACCTCTCTGTGCCTCTGTTAAAGGGGACTTATAATGACAGTAACTCATTCTACCATCTCTAGATCTCTTTGTTCACTGTCAAGTGTTTTAAACTCAACGTATTGTATTTTATACTAATTTTTCCTTCCCTAAGAATGTATTTGATTATGGCTAACAAAACTAAAAGGAATGTGCATTTTGCTTTTGCTGTTTTCAAAATAAGTGAAAGGTGCCGTGCTTGAGACTTAGAAAGGTAAACTTTGATAAGAAGGGGTAATTGAAGCCCTTGCCTCGGGATGAAGATTGAGGTTCTGTTGTCTGAGTTTGTGACACATTACAGTGTCTTAAGTCTGGGTGCTCTATCCCTGACTCTCCTGATGTGATAACCTGTTCCTGTCGTTGTTCTGCCACAACTTGTCATTCTTGCCCTTAAGGATTAAAGGGTGTAAGTGTTAATTATAATTACTGATTCTCCTTATATTATACGTATTGTTTTTTTTAAAAGAAATTACTTGTGGTAAAATACATATAACAAAATTTACCATTTTACCATTTAAATCATTTTCAGTAAGTTTTTGTGTGTGTGGGGGGGGACATTTATGAGAACCTGAAAAATTTGTTAACTTATCAATAGGGAAATTGTGTTAAAGATGTAGAAATCTTAAAGGGTTATAACAATGAATTTAAACTCCTCAGCTTTTAGTCAGTCCATTCAGTACTTCTGCATCTCGCATTATACATACCATCTGAGCATCTGCATATGTCTGTGGAAGAGGCATTTTGCTTTCCAGAAAAGTTCTGTTCATTTTTGTTTTTCCCCAGTTTTTTGACTTTTAGTCCTCAAGCATTTCAGATCAGCCACAAACTTTCAGGAAAAGAAATGTGGAAAAAAGTCAGCAAAAGTCAGATATATATCGTCAGATATATCTTAGACAGGTATATCTGATGCTTTTTCTGGCAAAGAGAAAAATATGGGAAAATAAATTCCAGTTTAAATAAAATTCAGTCAGTAACTAGAATGGCTCATAAGACACAGAATATGCTAAAAATTATTTGCTGAATCAATAAATCAATGAACAATTTATGCTAAATTCAAAAGAAACATGAATATAATATTTGTATCCTAAAAAGAATTTATTTCTACTTAAAAAGTTTAGTGATGAACCTACAATAAAATTTGGTCTCAAGAGTAGTTCCATTAGAACATAGAGGCATGAAAATAATGACCATAACTAAAAGAACCAAATTAAAGTCATATTAATTGAGGAATAGCACCAACAATCAATTGAGATAAAGCTTCATATTTTCATTATTTTTGAAAGCCAAGTGGAATGTTTAAATTAGCAACATAAGCAACATATTATAAAAGGAATGTCCCTGCTAAAAGAATAGGCTGAATTCTTCTACTTCAAGAAAACTATTTGCCCATAAAACTCAACTATGAGGATTTATAATTGGCAGTCCCTCAGATACTATCCTATTTACCAGTAAAAAACTATGATAACATAGTGCCCCAAATATTATATATTTCAAACTATTTACTAATGCAGACTAAGCTTTCTTCAAATTAGTTGGAATTAATAACCTTTGTTTATGACGTCAAGAATATCTTTTATTTGAAAAAATAAGTTGAAATCTTATGAGTCGGGCAAATTAAAAAGTTTGTGCTTAGCTAAACACATAGAAGTTAATTTTTAAAATCATAAAGTTTAGCGGTAGAAAAGGTTGAGTCCTTTTGTTTTGAAAGACCCCCCTCTGGGGAAGACTAATTTGTTAGATGAATAACCCGTACCCAGCAGTATTGCATAGCACATTTCTAATGTGTGGTAGTAGGTTAGAAGCAGCACAAACTAATGAGGTTAACCCACATAATCTTATAACCCCGCCAGAACACAAAGCAGACGTAGCATAGAAGCAGGGAGCATTCAATTTATTTCTAAATCATTCCTAGCTTTTGTATTCCAGAACATCACCAAGTAGATGGTAGGTGTGCATTTCCCACTGTTTCCAAGTCTCTTTCATTTCCCTCAGTTAACTGACTGTTGGGTCATAAGCAAGATGCCTTTGTGTTTTCGGCTGTGTCTGGTCTTAGTTGCGGCATGTGGGTTCTCCATTGTGGCGTGTGGGCTTTTCTCTAGTTGGCAGCGTGCGCGTTTTGTTTTTTTTTTCTCCTCTCTCTCTAGTTGTGGCACACGGGCTTCTCTCTAGTTGTGGCATGCGGGTTTTCTCTCTCTAGTTGTGGCGCTCAGGATCCAGAGTGCGTTGGCTCTGTAGTTGTGGCATGAGGGCTCCAGAGTGCGTGGGCTCTATAGTTTGCAAAACCCAGGCTCTCTAGTTGAGGCGCGGGCTCAGTAGTTGTGGCACGCGGGCTTAGTTGCCCTGCAGCTGGTGGGATCTTAGTTCCCTGACCAGGGATCAAACTCGCGTCTCCCGCATTGGTAGGTGGATTCTTTACCATTGGACAACCGGGGAAGTCCCAAGATGCCTTTTAATTCAATACCAGCACAGGACATTATTAAGAGCCACTTCCAGTTGACTGGGAAGCTCCTTTTCATCCTCCCCCTTATCTAACCTCCAGTGGAAGTGAACTGGGGAGACAGCAGCTTACAGATACCCAAGGACCACACAGCCTGCCTGTCTTCCTGCCTTGGGAATCCATGACATCCCCAAGCTCCCAGAGGGGCTCAGCGTTCTTGTTGTTTTTACTTTATACTTTTAAATGGTCGATTCTAAGGTAAAACCTTTCCAGAAATACCTAGCGTGAAGAGGGCTGTTGGGAAAATCAGTTGAACTTGATTAATTACGACCAAAAAAAAAACAAAAAAAAAAGTATTAATGACATTTTGGTTAAGACCTTTCTGAAACTACATTTTACTTTTTTTTTAATTATTTTATTTTATTTATTTTTTAAATTTATTTTTGGCTGCATTGGGTCTTTGTTGCTGCGCACGGGCTTTCTCTCGTTGCAGCAAGCAGGGGCTACTCTTCGTTGCAGTGCGTGGCCTTCTCGTTGCAGTGGCTTATCTTGTTGCAGAGCACAGGCTATAGGCACGCAGGCTTCAGTAGTTGTGGCACACAGGCTCAGTAGTTGCGGCTCACAGGCTCTAGAGTGCAGGCTCAGTAGTTGTGGCGCACGGGCTTAGTTGCTCCGCGGCATGTGGGATCTTCCTGGACCAGGGCTCGAACCCATGTCCCCTTCATTGGCAGGCAGATTCTTAACCATTGCGCCACCAGCAAAGTCCTACATTTTACTTTTTGTGATATTCAAGGTGGTGTTGGAAAAATCTACTTTTTCCCCAAAGTAGAAATAGATATGTTGTTTCATGTTATATATATATGCTCACTGCAAAAGCCTTCAGACAATACAGAAATCTATAGAGAAAAAGTGTCATTCTACATCTGAGAGATAACAACTGTTACTGTTTTGGTATAAAGCTTTCTAGATGTTTCTGCGGCTTTACGAACATTCAGATAATTATAGGGTATTTAAAAATAGGATCAGACTATACACACTATTTAGTAATGTGCCTTTTAAGGTAATTTCTCTGTGAAAATATATACATTTTCATCATGATTTGTAATTGCTTCCCTGTATTCCATGGTATAAACCTACCATTTGTGGTTATTTCTAATTTCTTGTTCTAAGAACAAGAAGGATGTTTTTGTACATGTGTATGTGTATACTTATCTACCTGTTTCTTTGCTATGAATACTTAAAATGGAATTGTGTAAAAGAGTACGTACTTTTGATAACAATTTAAAAATTGCTCTCAAAAATTTTTATCAATTGTGGATGAGTGCCCATGCCTCCACATTCTTGGAAGTCATGCAGGTTTAGGAAGAAGTGGTGCTTTAGAGGGGACATCCGTCTAGTCTGTGAGTTTAGGGGCATGGAAGCTTCATGTGGTGATGGGGTATGTTCCTGGTTGTTCAGGAAGGTCGCCATGACACAACCAGTGCATTCATTTGTTTGCCAGATGGGGTAACCCCACTTTCCTTTTACTATCCTATCTTAAACCCTTCTCCTGTGTTCTTCTCCCTTAGATTGAGGAAGACACGTGGCAGAAATACTACTTGGAAGGAGTCTCAAATGAAATGTACACAGAATATCTCTCCAGTGCCTTCGTGGGTCTGTCCTTCCCTACTGTTTGTGAGTAAGTGACCATTAACCATATGCTCTTTGGCTTTCAGAAAACATTTAACGTGTCTCTTGAAGGAAGTGCACCCCACCTATAGCCAGCACAGTGGGGACACTCGACAATTACCAAGTGTCCTGTGCTCAGCCTTCTGTGATGAAGGGGAAGATGGGTCATTATGTGGCCCCTCCTTGGGGATTTCTGCTGGCTCTCCTTTCCCTCCGGTCCTGAGAATCTCAGGCTTGGATTCATCATTTGACCTGAATTATGAACTGCAGTTTTCCTGCATATCTTGAATTACGCCCCTGTGATGTAGACACGTGTATGAAGGGTAGCATGAACCCATGCCTCTGATTTTACCAGGGCAAAACCAAATCTTGCTAGCACCTTGATGAAAGAAATTTTAATCTTTCAATTAAGTCAGATCATAAAGACATCAGAGAAGTCACTGTTCAAAGTGCTTTCACTATTTCCTGAGGCAATGTGGAGCCAAATGTACACAGAGAGACCTTGAAACAGTCCTGAGTGGTTTAGCCCCGAGATGGACAGCTGGTATGTTATAACAATAAAAAGACTTAGCATCTCCTTATACTGGCTCAGCGAGATGGATTTGAGCAAGGGGTAGCCCCAGCCTGCACGACCCCTCGAGGTAGAACAGGTGATCATTTAAGGGGTATGATGTCAGGAGCTCCAGGTGTCCCAGACCCCAAGAAACTTCCACCAGGACGATGCCTCAGATTCCCCACCTAGAAGCTCAGATGTTGGATGTAAGTCAAACAGGCGCTTTGTCCTTATGAAAACACAGACTCCCTGGGAATGCTGAAACATGAAGCCCTGTACTTGGACACTGAGCAAAGAATTTGGTAAACTCAGTCTCATGGATAAAAACTGGGAAGAAACAGGGGAACCTGGGAACCCACTGGGCTGAGGAAGAAGAGCTCTTCCCTTGTGCTGTCTACCTGCCTGGAAACCAAACCCACCTTCTGGAAAGGGCGTCCTGAAGAGGACAATCCTGGGGGGCTCTTGGGTTCCTTTGTCTCATAGTTTGCTGTTCTGTGCACAGCAGAGGGGGGCCAGGGCACCTGGTAGCTTGGTGTTTACCCGTCAGTGACTTCTGTCAGTGAGCACAGCAGGTGCACCCTGCCTGTCCCTGGGCCCAGGCCCTAAGCAATCCAAACTGGTTTGACTGTTTACTGAGATTTCTCACCCTGTCTCGAAGCGAAAGTTTAAATGCTAAATGGACTGGAAGAGGGCATAGGTAATTGATTCCGAAGGAGTTATTTTCCGAAAATGGATGCCCTATTGTAACTCCCATGTGTTCCTTTCTTTGAGAGCTATTTCTCATTCTGCCATGGAAAGGAGTTAACCATTCCGAGGCACTGGGTCCTGGAACACTGAGGCTGTCCCAGGGGATTTTCTCTATCTTGGAGAGTGGCCTGCCTAGGATAAAAAGTCCAGGAGGATTCAGGACTTACATTAGAAGCTGGTCATATGAAAAGGCAATTGAGGCCTCTTAGGTCTGATGTAGATGTGGCCTGAGCCCACAGCAGAACTGCCAACGCCTGGAGGAGTCCTGTGGCACCTCAGGCATTAGCAGTGGAGTATGTGAAGTCCCCTTCCTTGTCTTTGAGTCTCCTGGGCTTGATTGGTGTCAACATGAGTGCTGCCTTGCAAATCCCTTAGTCCATGTCCCTCCCCCCACCCCCTTCCTGCTTTCCCATCACTTCTCTTATTTTGCTTCTGGAAACTGAGTGAGTTCATTTTAAGAGTATTAACCTGGAAGGTTAGAACCGCTCCCTCTAGAAGTTCCAGCTGGGATACGTGTGGGGTCAGTTGGACTCATGTATTTGTCCTACACGGTGTTTCATTTCTTAACAGTTAGTCGCCAATGTTTCAGAAAGGTGGTTCTTCACATAAAAACTAGATTCCTGGCCTCTTTTGAAAATCTGATGAACCAACACGGGACTTGCATTTCTACTGAATGCTAAGGGACTCCAGTGTGCTGTAAGGAGGGGTTTAGTGAAGGGCCTCCCCTCCCTGATGTCTTAAACTGGCCAGATTTGCATTTACATCAGGGCCTGGCCCCCTCGATGTGTGAGTTTGCCAACTCTGACCCGTTGGGTGTGTGAAACTTCTCTGCCCTTTGGAGCCGGCTCAAGAGCTGGACACTAGTCTGTAAATATTTCCCTTGACAACATGTTCCGAGAAGGAGAAGATCCCTCAGACATACCTTGTTGTCAAGAGAATTTGGTGTTTGTTTGGTACAGCTTCCGGAATACAAAGACAAAAAACAAAATACCATCATGAAAAACTTGTGATGTGAGTGAAAATGTGTTCAACTGACTGCTATTACTCGTTTAACACAATGATACAGCAGAGGTAGGAATAATCAATAAAGGACACTTAATGAGATTTAGGAACATCCCAAAACATTGAAGCTCTCCTCAAGCATTTGATTATCTGGAGGCTTAATTATCTGTGTTTTCTACTTTAAATTAAAGAAAAGCCATAACTCAGAGTTACCAGCAGTTTAATGATAACACTCTTCAATTCAGGTTAATTAAAGCACAGCCGTAATTAGAGTGTAGGGTTGTATATCACCAGGCTGGCGCATAAGTATTTTCATTACAGTAAGAATTGGCTATTCAATTTCAAGATGACATGAAGGACGCCAAAATATATTTTCAGCTGGTTCACGTAGAAGAAAAAGAGTTGGAGAATATTCTGGGTATAATAAAGCACTGATAAAGTATACAGATTTTCAGAGCCGTCTCTGTAATTATGCACGACATTAAAACAATATGCAGCCAGTAACGTCTTGAAGCATGAAAAGAAAGAAATTTGCTCTTCCCTTGGGCTGGCAGAGTGCTCCCTTGCAGGGTAGGATCACCACACCGAAAAGATTGGAGTTTTTTCAGAAGCCGGGAGAGTCATTCAGTGAAAAGCTGAGGGGGCAGGATTAACGGGTGCAATCTGAGGTCGTTTCCCAAGAGAACAGATGTGGGAGGAGGAGAGAGAGGAGGGGCAGGAGGCCCCCAAGTTGAGCTTTTTAAGAATTTCGAGCAGAGAGACGCTTTCTCCGGCTCAGGAAAGACTTGCACCAGCTTCTCTGCACCAGCCTTTGGCCTTCACGTGTGTATCACCAGAAGACGCAGCTTTGTTCCAAAAGGAATAACTAATTTAGACAAAATGCAGTATCATTTCTAAATATTTCACTTACATTTTCTCACTGAATCCTCACAAAAATCCAGTGATGATTATGTGAATATTACCATCCCTGGTTTATGAAGGAGGACACTGAGACTCAGAGGACATTGGTGTCCCCTTCCAAAGCCACCTAGCAGACAAGTTACAGTACCAGGATTTCGATGCTGGGGCCTCATGCAGTTGGGATCAGCTTGGAGGATGTGGTAGATGAAGGCTGGCTAATTAAGAGCCTCCTGGGGAGCTTATTAAACAGAGGATTCTAGGTTCCATCTCCAGATTCTAATATCTGGGGTAGGTCCCCCAAATCTGCATTTTTTTTGTAGGTGAGTGGGGGTGATTCTGATTCAGTCTGATGACTGGGGACCCCCAGCAACCCCATTCTCCACACCACAGGCTGGAATAACTTCTTATTCCGACTTCGGGCTCAGTCACTGGAACGTTTCTGATTTTTGCCAAATCATAGAATTGTAGGTGGGCCACATCTTACAAGCTAATGTTAGGATTTGGGCCTTCGTGGGCGCTTCCTCTCCATTGCTGCTTCTTCACGAAGGGTATTCTGCAGTCTCCATGGATATAGGAATGAGTCTGCCCTCTACCATGCCAGGCAAACTGATGACTGCTCTCCCCACTCCCCATGCCTAATCCAAATCAGAATAGGAAAAAGACGTGGGGGTACTGAGCCCTTTAATGCTCTCATTCAGGTTTCCGCTGGGGATCGTAAAAGCAATTTCAGGGTGGGGAGAACAGTTAAGCACCGAATGCAGAGAAGGACAATTTAGGGTGCAACAAGCCACATGTCTCTTGGCCTTGATGGACACCATAGTGGGTATGGCCTGGACCTTCCTCAGGATGCTCTTAGGGTGTTCCTTTTAAGTGCCAGTAACTCCTGAGCATCTCCCTTTGGTTTTGCATAGCTGGCTTGCCCCTGGTCTGTGTGGCAGTAAGATCAAGGCAAAGGAGCTATGGGATCTGAAAGAGAGGGTGCCACCCATTGTTCTCTGAATACCAGGAAACCACCCGCTTCCCTTTCCCTCCCACACCCCATCTTCCTCAGTAGCTGACTGTGGAAGGTGCAGATGGCCAGTGCCAGCCAAGCCTGCAGGAGGCGGGGGCTGGGGTATGAGGCTATGTTTTCCACGAAGGGGTCCTGTTTTTGAGTGGTTCAAGTAGTAGGATGCTGTGTGATGTCAGGTGGTGTGAGCTGTGGAGTCGCAAAGGTCTGGGGTCAAACCCACTTGCTGGATATGTGCTTTGGGACAAGATAGTTGATTTCTGCCTACCTCCTTCTTTTTTTTTTTTTTTTTTTTTGCGGTACGCGGGCCTCTCATTGCTGTGGCCTCTCCCGTTGCGGAGCACAGGCTCTGGACGCGCAGGCTCAGCGGCCATGGCTCACGGGCCCAGCCGCTCCGCGGCATGTGGGATCTTCTCGGACCGGGGCATGAACCCGCGTCCCCTGCATCGGCAGGCGGACTCTCAACCATTGTGCCACCAGGGAAGCCCCCTACCTCCTTCTTTTGATAGTTACCAGCTGCCTGACCTTGGGCTTAGTGCTCACGCCGGTTTCCTCAGCTCTGAAATCGGAATGATAGAACTTGTCTCTCAGTGCCAGCTAATGCCCTTTTCCCCTCTCCTGCCTATCCTCTTCCCACCACCCTTCTATTCTGCCCACTGAATATGCTATAAACACCAAGAAAGAAAGAAATGTATCGTGACATTTCCACGTTTTATTTACTCTTACCTTTTAGAAAATTCTGCCGTCGGTCACCAGCCGGTTAATCAGCTAGCTGTTTAATGAGCTTGGGGTATTTGTGCCAGTGTGCCAGGCATGGTGCAATTAGATGTGATCAAATACAGGCTCATTAAAAGATTAATAGCAATACTTTCAAATGCCGAGGAAAAGATCCTGTTTCCCTGCAGCTGCTGCCTTCTGCGAGTTTGCAGTCTGGTGAAAGAAAGTAATACCCATCCTCAGGGAGAGACGAGCGCCCGTTGATGAGCGTGTGATGGTTGCACACAGCCGGGGGACAGATGCTGAGAGCTCCCTGCAGGCTGGGGTGGCCAGGAGAGGCTTCCTGGAAGAGGCGATACTTGAGCTGTACCTTGTATGGAGGTTGGGTTCAGAGAAGGAATAAAGAGGGAAGAGGGATTTGTAAGGGATAGGGAACCAGGAGTCTGGGAGCCGCAGAGAACTCTCTCAACACCCAGGTCTCTGAGATTTTCCAACGACAACAAGTTGATTTCCACTTTAGATGGGAGAAGGAGAAAAATCAGAGTTCTTTTGACATGTGGTGTTTTCAGGGGGAAACAGCGATAGTGTTTTTATTATGAGAACTAGCAAACGAGAGGTTGTACCCGCCTGCCTCCGGGTAGGGGAGTGAGGGCAGAGGAGGGAGGTGGAAGGAGGAGTGCAGGAAGCCACAGGTTCACAGGTTTGGCTACTGCAAGAATGCCACGTGCCAGGTCCTGAATCTCATGGTGAGCAGATCAGTCAGTCAGTCATCACTTGCAAAATATAAATGCTTAATTGTATCGGGTTTTACAGCTCAGGGGATTAGGACAAAAGATGTATTTGAAATACTGTGTGTCTCTGTGTCCCCCTGCAGCTGTTACAATTCAGATTTGATGTGGAGTATTTAATGCCTAGGTAGCTTGAGGAACTCTGACCAGATCTTCCCTACGCTAAAGGGCAGGAGTTCTGCCCTCCAGCCCAAATGCAAGCCTGGACGCTTCTGTGCTGGTTTAGACAGTGTGGGGTCTGCAGGGCATGGTTCTCCTTCCCCCCATCCACCCGCATTCAGGGCCCTAAACATTGAGAAAATCACGCTCTCGTCCGGTGTTGTTTGGCATGGACCGATCTTTCCAGGGAAGCCACTTGAGGAAACTTAAATTTCAGGCTGCCTAGAGAAAGCTGGGTCTCTTGCCCAGTGAAAGCTACAGCTAGTTTAACTTGAGTTCTGTGAAATCAGTAGTTCTTAGAGAAAGGCATCGGAATTTGAACATGGAGCAGAAAGAAGCCAGCAGATTCTATTGTTATATGGTGGATTTATTTAGCCAGGCTGCAGAAATGAACCTTTTATGAGAATTTATGGAGAAGCTTGAGTCTCATCTTGAAAACATATTTTTCCTCAAAGAACTGGCCCTATTCCTCCCATTATTTGGGGGTATTGTAATTGGGACTGAGCATATATGAACACAGATAGGAATACAGCGTTTATGATTACTTCTGTTACAGGGATTCAGAAGGTGACCGATAATCCTGCCACATGTGAATAAACCAGGGGCCATAAAATCTATGAAAACCCTTAATCGAAGGCTACAGAGGCAGTGGCAATTCTAGAATTCTCTACAGGAAGGGTCAGGGCGGCAGTCCAGTGGGAAATACTGGGGCTTCACTTGATGCTGGATACACATAGCAAACACAGAGTTTACATTTTATGTTTCTGATTAATAATAATAGCAAAGCTTGCTAAAAAATGCATTTACTGACATTTTGGGCAAATGTTAACTGTCCATATGAAAGAATGTAATTATATTGAAATTCAAGTGTCTTAGGTGTGCTAGTGGAGATATTATGAGAGTGGAGGTATGAGTGTTCAAAGGTGAGGGTGTTCTGAAGCCTTCCCACTCCACCTCTGTGAAAGCTGCTGGGAAATCTGAACAACATTTTCATGGGCATTTCAAATTACTTCCATTTTCCTGGTGCTGAGTCTTTCAAATCCCGCTGGTTCGAGTTTTCTTTAACTAGATGTTTCCATTTTGAGAGCCTATCATTTTAAATCAAAGCTCCTAAATGTGGATCTTTTTTTCATTTTAGCCCCTAGATCCTAAAGATCTGGTTCCCCAATGTGCAGTATTTATATCCTCATCTACTCTGGTTACATGTATCAGCCTGACATTCCCAGGGTCCCCCTGGACAACTGAAGAGGGGCTGGCGCTTTGGGGTGGAGCTGGGTTTGGGGGGCACAGTGAAAGCTGCCTCTTCTGTCCTTGCCCCTTCACTCCTAGGTGAGTCAGCCCCAAACCACACCTTTGCATACCCTTCCTGAACACATTAGAAGGTGCAAACTCCACGACAGGTTTCTATGCTTAATTCACACCAGCAAGCAATCTTTCTAGTCAAGGGGGCTGATTTAATAGCAAGAATAATTTATTTCCCTCTGGGTAGGTAGAAACAGTTGGACTCTAATTCTTAAGAGCCTTTGTTCAGGAACATTTGGGTTGAAACTACTGTGGTTAACAGATGATGCTGGCAGTAAAGAAAAAAAGAAAAAGAGGGCTTTGTATAATGTTGTCAAATTTGGTAGACCTCTACTTAATAATTATCAAGAAAGCAATCTAACTTTTTTTTTTTCCCTTGAAAAAAGAAGTCATTCCTATTCCCCCGTAATTATTTTTGCAACAAGTGGCAACTTCCGGCATTGGACATACTGGGACATTTTATTTTAGAAACCAGGAATTAAATGCTTGCTAACTTATGGCTGATTTCATCCTGTTTATCACATTGTGGAAGCTACCTTGTTTCTCTCTTATACTCTACCTCATGCTAAGCCTCCTCTCTCTTTCCCACCCCAGGTCTGTGTATGTTTAAGCCATAAGAATAACTTTAAGGATTGGATGAGCAAAACCCATTTTGCTTTACCAGAAAAATGGTGTAAATGATGCAAGTAAATATTTAATTTCAGGACATCAATTCTAAGTAGTCCAGAGGCACATCCTTTGTAACAGATCTGCAGAGGGTTCCAAGGAGAAATCGCTGTCTGTATCTTAGAATTGTACTTACCACATGTCATAGCGGATTGAAAGCAAACATTAGATTCCCAGAGCATATCACTGCTATTCCCTTCTACGCCCTTCTTTTCCTATCTGTCTGCTTCTGTCCACCAAGTTAAAAAGCATGTCGTTTCACGATGCTAGCTCACTTCCAAGCTTTCTCTGCCTAAACTAGACTTTCCTAGTTTACCACTTTATCTGTTGTAGATAATTCTAGCAACCCATGAGAGTCTGCTCCCCATTCTTTCATACATTTACTTAATCAACATTTACTGAAAGCTTACTCCTTGCATTTTGCAAACTACCAGCGAGACAAGCATACATCGTGCCCTGAAGAAGCTCAGTGTAGAGGGCAGAGAGGCAAGTAAACAAGTAATTACCACACCCCACCGTACCCACTCCCTGTTTACTCACCTTGATCTGCCCTTCCCCCCAGAACCACAACAGAGGCTGTGCCTGAGCTGCAGCCTTAAGCCCAGCACCCTGACCTTCGCCAGTTCTCTGTGGCAGGAACTCACGAAAACCTGTGATTTTAAACAGGGAGAGACGTAGTTCTGTTTCCGGTGTAAATTGTAAATTACTCAAGATTTGTACTTCGCAGACATCCAGAGGATACTCAACTAGAGTAGGGAGTAATAACTTAGATGCCCATAGGGGGCAGGCAGTTAGCAACAAAGAATTAGAATGAGGAGGTCCGAGACAGTAGGGGGTAGTCGAGACTGTGGCACATTGGAGAGCACGTGTCCCACCCAGAGGGGTAATTGCTTTGAAGGTCCAGTCCCTTTTAGCCATATGGAATGTGGCTCCAGTATGGCCGTATCTGATTTATCAAGGAAAGCTGAAAAGCTCGCTTTTATATGAAATCACCTGTTGGTACCTAATTCTAGATTTTTTTTTTTTTTTTCTTAAATGCTGTACTGACCAAACAGAACATATCTGCATGTTGGGTTTCTGGCAACCACTTCATTTCCTTTGCTTTTATAAGAAGCATCTGTATAGCATACTGCCTAGAGACTTGATTTCCACTTTTGACATTTCTACATGAAAATTGTTTAACCTTGAACAAGTTGTTTGATTTCCACTTTTGGCTTTTCTCCATAAAGGCCATTTAACCTTGAACAAGTCGCTTTTCCTTCTTTGGACCTCAGTCTGTTATCTGTACGAGAAGGGCAGGACCAGCCAGTCTTGAAGTGCCTGAGTCTGAAAATCTATGGTTGTGGCACTGTTTGCATGTACCGGCGTACCTCTTTTTATTACACTTGGCTTTTTTGCACTTTGCAGATACTGCATTTTTTTTTTTTTTTTTTTTTTTACAAATTGAACGTTTGTGACAACCCTGTTCAAGCAACACTATCAGTGCCATTTTTCCAACAGTATTTACTCACTTCATGTCTCTGTGTCACATTTTGGTAATTCTCAGAATATTTCAAACTTTTTCTTGATTACTATATTTGTTATGGTGATCTGTGATCAGTGATCTTTGATGTTACTATTGTAATTGTTTTGGGTTTTTTTTAGCAATAGAGTATTTTTTAATTAAGGTGTGTTCATTGATTTTTTCGACATAATGCTATTGCACACTAATAGACTGTAGTGTAAACATAACTTTCATATGCACTGGGAAACCAAAAACTTCACCTTACTTGCTTTATTGTGATAATTGCTTTATTGTGGTGGCCTGGACCAAACCCACAATATCTCCAAGGCCTGCCTGTGATCACTTTGTTTACATCACTCTGTCCCTCTCTTCTTAGTGCCTTCGGCCAGTGAACGAAGGCTTGTTTTAGGTCAGAGCATTCTTAAAAAGAGGCTTCTGTAAGGCCCTGTAGAAAAATTTTAGATATTGATTTGAAAGTTACAAAAGAGGTCTCAGATGTGCTGGTCCGCCCTGTGCTAGGTAAGGAATATGCCCAAGGCCATGTAGATTTTATTGACTTTTCTGAGTTAGGAAGCGCCTTTCTTTTTATATCTAAGTGGTAAGTGATATGGTAGTAGCTAGGAGGACATAATCCACCATTACTATGAACTGTTTCTTCCCTTCTCACCAATAGAGTCAGGTCATTAAAGCAATTAAGATCCTTGAACCCATGAACCACCAGAATCGCAAATCGGAGTGGCCATTGCTCATAGGATTTCAGCAAATCAGCATCTTCGTGATCAATGCTAAGTTAAGATCAGCCTTCTCCTTGAGTTTGGCACTTAGTTGTTATTTACATTAGAAAGCGGTTACTTAATCTGGTAATTTGTTTCAACAAATATTGCATAAGCCACCTGATAGTTTAAACAATTTAAGCTCCAGAGGTAACAGCCCCGGAAAGGGTGTGTGTTAGTGGTGCTCTAGGGAACATAAATTAAGAAGAGCATTTTTCCAGCTGTAGTTGGGTATGTGGGTTGGTGTTTCAGCAAACTGCATAATCAGCACAAAACCCAGGGCATTAGAGTCTGCTGGCAGGAATCAGAAAATCTGCAAATCACTGGGAGAGCCCAAAGACGCCTGGATGGAAGTGGTCCTTTGAAATCTGACTGTCTGTTTACAGCAATACAGGGGATCATGGCCTCCCAGGCAGGAATGAGCTATCGGTCTTATTCCCGTTGCAGAGCTTGAGGCCTTCACCACCACCTTACCTGCAAGCAATACATACACGGGTCCAGCGCATCTGATTGTGTCACTTTTCTATTTAGAAGCAACCCAGAGACTCCCAGTCCACTTAGAATAAGCTGCAGATTCCTTGTTGTAGCCGGCAAAGTCTTCATGATCTTGTTTCCACCTAGTTCCCTGACCTAATCACGGTCACTCTCGACTTTGCACACTCAGCTGCAGCCTCGCTGGCCTGTATGCTGGTCCTCAAACACCCCGACTTCCTTCCTACCTAAGGGCCCTTGCACTTGCTGTTTCCACTCCCTAGAAAGCTCTTTGCCCAGATCCTCTCATTGCCGGGCAGATGCGGTGAGACAGCTTGGATGGAGCCAGGAGTAACAGTGCCATCGTCATGTGCTGGGATTATTACCATCACGGAGGCTAAGGAATATTACCATCATTCTGAGCGCACAGGGGTCTGCTCAGAACAACAGTATGAGCCATTTGTACAAAAGACCGAAACGGAATCCAGATAACAGGTCCAGCTGCTCCAAGTACCTCCCTCCCCCTGCAGTTAACTACCCAACCGAGTAACTAATGAATCTGGCCCAGCATAAATCCCCAGGCACAAATCCCTGCTTCAGGTCTGTGTCTAGACATCCAGACCTGAGTGCAATTTGCACTTTGAACATTCAGCCCCTTATCACTTGTGAGAAATCAAGTTTAATGGGGAGGATGGGGAGGTGTGGCTCCCATCCCCCTCCCTCTGGCACAGTGACTGTAGAATGCGGGTCCCTTGGGTAATGACCGCATCAGGAGATGGAAAGGTCGTAACAGTGTTTGTTCTGTGGCTCTGGTCGTTCTGAAGCACTGACTGCGGGGTTTCTCTGTCTCATTGCAGGCTGTGTTTTGTGAAGCTCAAGCTTCTGATGATAGCTATTGAGTACAAGTCCGCCAACCGAGAGAGCCGGTAAGTTTGCCGTGACCCAGCGGCTGGCTGACGTTTATGATGGTAAGAGTGCAGCCCGGGAACGTTCAGTCCACTTCTTTCTTACGCATTATTTATTTGTTTGGAAGCCTAATGCAACACCTGTCTGACTCGAAGGCACATTTCAAGGTGTGTTCAGGTAGACATTGCTGCTTCTATCCCAGACACTGCTGGGCACCCAAAGAGTATTTTTCCGGGGGAAAGGGATGAGGCATCCAGATCTCTAACCCATCATGCCAACTTACACTTTTCACCCTCTAAGTATAAAACCAGGGACAGACCCTGTCCTTAAACCCATTTTTACTGCTGTGATCAAAAAGCAGGTGGACTCTGGCCTCCTTCATAGCAGGCGTGGGGCAGAGTCGTGATGGGAGTTTCCAGCTCTCTTGATAGCCAAATTACAAGCAGCCTATTGTGTACCATATGTTTTTCTCCCGGTGCAACTGAAATCCATGTGGCATGAATATCAGCTACATGTAAATTAGCCAGGAGAGCAGGGCTTGGAGGCAGGAGCCCTCTTTATTTATTTTGCGCTTAATTATGTGCAAATCAGACTGATGAGGGACTGGGTCTGGTCGAAATAGATAACACCCCAGTCAATATATGAGTTTGCGCTGAAAGAAGGAAGCGTTGCATCAACGAGGAATTTTGTCGGAGTACTGTATGCATTACAGACATAAGAGAGATGATTTTTGCTCCCCAGTTCTTTTCAATAGTTTTGGAAGAGAGCTCACTGAGAAATGCTCGGGCTTGGGTCCTCTGAAAGGACAACCATGCTTTTTTCCTAGCTATGCTAAAACGTCTTCCTTTAGGTGCCCAAGGGAAGGGCGCAGATACCCTCCAACATACGCCTTAATAACTGAGCAGAGTGCAGGGCAAGACTAGAAGGTTCCTGCTATCATCATTTAAGGAGTTTTCATTATCCTGGTGAATGACTCAGTAAAGCCCCAAATGTTCAGTCCGTGTCTCTATGACCAACAAAACACCAAACAAACGCTGGATTGGAAGCCAGTCATTCCAATGTTCTCTGTTACCTCAACCACCAGATCAGATTGCTCACAACGTCAATCTGATCACATGTTAAACTATTCTGAAACTCCAAATCAACCAAAAGGAAGACACAATGGTAGATTTGGTGGCCACATGGTAGACCATGGTTGTAGCCGTTAACAGCTATTTACACAGATACACATTTTCCTTCTCTGTGGTGGCAAAGTGAAAAATCTTATTTGCAAAAAACCCGAGAGTCCTTGGCTCTTTGCCGTTCAACAGATAAGGTGGATGTTCCTGGGATTGTGGCTTGCCCACGTTGTTGCCAATACACACCTGTACCTGTGTAGGGGAATGTGTATCCTGGGTTTCTGCAAATGATATTCTTCATGTTGCCAAGTCAGTAAATCCTTGTGTAATTCAGTGTTCTCTCTTTATCACTTCTGTGCATCTCTTAAAAAAAAAGTCACGATGCAAGTGATCCTGAATAGCGCTTCTCCACCATGCTGGAATGATTTCATGGCAGGGGACTGCACCCTGAACCTTGACCAGCCGTCTTCCACCTGCCACCTTTTGGTCACGAGGAGGGAGAGAGAAAGGCTGTTCATGGTTCGGTGTGAATCCACTGTCACCATTCTAAGAAAAATAACTCAGAGCTTTCTCTGAAGACACAATCTTTTCTTTGGTGGACGTTCCCATTAATTCACCAATCTGAGATGTTTTCAACGAAGCCGGATTTATACATACAGATAGTTTTTTCAAATTTCCTTTTTCAGAAAAGGGAGGAAAGAACTTGTTTGGCTTGGTTTTGGCTTTCTGTGTGCAGCTGCCAGCTTTAATCCTCAAACGTGGCTTGGTCTCAGTGTGGAAGCACATTGGTTCTTTTGGAAAAAGGTGTGCTGGAGGGAATGTGGATCGGGCCTCCGAGAAAACACAGGACTCACACACAATATCCCTGTTAAAAAGAACTGAGTTTCTGACCTTCCTGAGATAATAGTTTTGATTTTGTTTTTCATTTAAAAATGTCCCATTTCCCTTCCTCTCCCATTTCCTAAGTGATCGGGTGTGAAAATTCGGAGAACCCTGCTTCTCTTTTCCACGCCCACCCCGTGCCTCCGACCTGTGTGAACTGCCTCCTCTGTTGCTGTTATCCCATGATACTGTTTCCATGCTTTGCTGAAAAACCTTGTTTTCACACACATCCTTCAGATAATTTGAAACAAAGGTTTTATTCCTTCTATCCTTCTGGTGTCAGTCAATTTATTATCCAATTGTTTGATTTTCAATTCTTTTCTTGTCGTTTTGCAGAAGCCGAAAGCGGTATGCTCTCTTCGTTAACTTTCCTCCCAACTTCCACCCTCCGTCTTCACGTCTAACCACAGGACTAACCCTTTGCCAAGAATTCAGGAAGACAGAGATTATACATATATGTGTATATGTATATATAATCTCATTCCCTTGTCTAGTAGATACATATATATGTATATATATGTATTTTTATATATGAACCTCTCTCCAGCCAGAGTCCATAAAAATTGAAAGTAGCATATTGCTTTTCTTGTGTGATTTGTTGATCCTTTTGGATGGCGCACTAACTTCTTTGCAGGAAACCTACACAAAAACAGAGGCCCAGTCCTGTTTTCAGTCACGGCACCACCGATGGGAACAAATGCTATTAGAGTTGACAAAGGAGGACGCTTCTCTCCAGCCCTTGGTGTCTGTTTCTGTCCTGTCCTGATGTGTCTTGGTACCATTTGTCTGCATACCACATCCACGTTCCCAGTGACCTCCTCTGCCCTGTGTCGGGTTTCCAGTGTGTAGAGCCGAATTTGTGTCCTTTTATCCACAAAACAGAGACCAAGCCCTTACACTTAACTCTTTTTCCTTATGCTAATTTTGATGATAACATTTGGCGTACTTTCTCTCTGGGCCAGTACTCAGTACAGACTTAGAACACTGCTACTGCATCTCCAGATCATCACATTTGATTTACCGAATGAGTACTGTTTATTGAGATGAACTCACCATGGCTTTCTTTCTTCCCAGTGTGTTTGGGCATATTTCTTAATATGAAGTATCTCAACTTTCACCATGTGACCTCACCCTGTTTTGCTGCTGTTTTATGTTGCATGAAGCATGACCAAATCCTCATCGATAGATTTTTTTTCAACTTTTTGGGTTAATATTTCCAATGTCGTTTTCTCGAAGACAGTACTGTCGAAAACATACTATTGAGATGCCTACTCGTTCATCTTCTCTAGAGTTGTTTTGCTCTGTGATTGTAATCACTGTCATGTGTTTGTGTTTGTAATTGTGTGTGTGTGTGTGTGTGTGTGTGTGTATTTGTATTTGTCTGGAACTCTTTATGAAGTCAGATTCTTCTGTGATTTTCTCGAGTAGAGGTGGCTTCCTGTCAGTTTGGTATTATTGATATGATCCAACTGCAAGAAGTTACTGCAACACTTTGCATCTTCAAAGGTCCACAGTGGTTGCACCTCTGCTGTTGGCTTTTGGTCTTTGAGTGCTTTTATCTTGTGGTGAAGGCATGTGATGTAGGCATGACTTGTCCTGAAGCGTATCAGAAAGTGACATGGCTTGCTCCCAGAACCAAATATCCAGCATGGTCCTTCCCAAATGAACTCTCTTCCCCATCCCATGTGGCTACTCTTTTCCTTATGTGCAAAATAGATTTAAAAATGCCATTTCTAAAATGATTGAGATGGATTCAGGCTAAACAAGTCCTTGCCCCTGTCATTGGCAGACCACAGTGGCAGTCATTTGAGTGTGACCAACTGGGAGCAATCTTTATTATGCTGTCTCTGTGTCAGTGAATTGGACTCAAATATATTGAAGCATACACTACACACTGTGCTCTTACATATCTTCTGTAAGAAAAGTGCATGTGTATAGCTGTGTGGGACTCCAGCAGAATATATTTTAAAGCATAGAAGTAATGAAATGAAAAGTGTCAGAAAGGTAATAAGATTTGAGCTTTGGGGTTTCTGTCGGCTGTGCCCTAGCACAGCCCATAAACTGCAGGGCACCAATTGGGTCACACAGAGTCCCACGCAATAGCAATCATCAGTGACCTTGTGTGGTCAGAAAGGCCACTTCCCAGTGGCATGATTCATCTGGGCACAGCATGAGCTGAAGTTCTAGATGGTTCTTATCTTCTTGTTCTAGTTAATGAAGTCCCATTAGCTTGCTAGACACAGATATAATTACCATGTTATCAAGTACAAACTATCTTCTCACGTGAGTGATATTTTTGTAATTGCTCAGGGAATGGTACGCTACACCTATCAAAATTGGGGGGTGGGGAGGAGAGAAATATGCACCTGTCATATTTATCCATAACGGATAAAAGTTCCCTTTAAAAAAATATCTGTTTCCGTTGAATTACTGATTCTTGGTTGTCTCCAAAAACAGCAAACAAGTAAAGTTTATGATGATTGAAGAAGGGATAACTAGCTGTTTCCCAGTTGTTATGCATAAGTGGTGGAGAAAGGGAATAAATCATTTTGCCCCATCAAGCCCCAAATCTCCAACCTGAGCAACGTTCGGCAAGAGAGACACCATGAAGTGAGTTGCAGCTTGTGAGCTGGAGCTCCCTTCCCAGAGGAACCCGACAGGATGTTTCCCTGTTAGACTGAGCCCTGCTAGCAGTTTCATGTGAATGTATTTCATGTTTAGGAACTGATATTTCAGTTTCTAAGTGAGTGGTGTTTTCAATATTGAAATCAATTGTTCCAACTCCCCAAGTGACATGCCGTGTATATCTCTGTGTATTTACGTATTTATACTTAATGCACCTGGGAGATTCTTAGCTCATTTGCCAACGCCCTAGAAGAGGTGTGGTCACTCCTTTGATAGGCCCGACTGGTAAGAGTTGCAGCTGGCTCTTTGAAAGAACAGCTGTGACTACGTTTCTCTTTATTAGAGCGGGAAAGAAGACACTTTTGGAACTGAGACCACTGCTTGTGGTTTTCATTTGTTCAACAGATAGTTGAAATGTGCCTGTTGCATTCAGGGCTCTAAACTGGCTACTATGAGAAACTTGTTTACAAAAGTAAATAAAATAGGATTATGTTTTTCACTCTTTTACTTAACTATGGGTTCCCTACAGAAAATACATCTTTGTTTCATAGAGTGGATAAGGGGCCAAAGAATAAGTCTAGATACATAACTAGTTTGAGAGCAAAGGATAAAAAGAGAGAGAGAGAGAGAGCAAGAATCCTTGGGGAAGGGACCACACCAGCCCTTTGCCTCCAGCTGTTACTGAATGTTTTCAGTTGAAATTAACAAGGTCATAAAAGAAAGAGGATAATTTATAGTTCCTCGAACTGAGAGAAAGTCCACCCCTGCCAAGAAGATGTCCCCATTGGAATTCTGCTAATTGATATATGGACTTTTTTCTTAGAGATTATCTTGATTCTTCACATGACACATCTTGAAGTTTATCTCTGATAAGCTAGTGAATTAGACAAAATTGGAGCAAAAGCCTGATTTAAAGTGAGGCACAAGGAGGGAGACTTTTGGCAGCCGTAGGAGCCAAACAAACTTAACATTGGATAGTCTTTTGAGATCAAAGATCTTTGGCAAGGTTTACATATTCCCATTAGAAGGTCAATAACATATTCTAAGGGTAGCAGGCATTTGGCAGGAAAAAAAGTTACTTCTGTCTAGGATCCTTATCTTTTTATATTTTGAAAGAGAGGAGGACTTACTCTATTTAAACTTTCTAGATTTGGAATGTGGATAGAAGACTCAATGTCTAAAATATCAAAAATAGTAACATATTTCCTCAGAGCGACTTTGAAACTTAGTACCCTTACACAGGAAGTATTATATGCAAAGGTCCCCTGAAATCAGGGGCACCTGCTTCTTTACCAAACCCTTAAATCTGTGAGTGGGATCCAGCACAATGAGCTTCCTTATGCATCTAGATGTCTTTCCTTCATTGTTCTCGAGAGCTGACCTCAGTCTTTCAGTTCCTGCCCAGAAGGCTGCCTTAGCCTGATCGGTATACTGCAAATGATTCAGCCTCACATCATCACATAGAGATGACGTAAAGCCTCTCCCCCATGTCCAGAAGAGAACTTGAGGGCATCCTGAAACCCCACGGTCACTGATGTCTTTGGAGGTGCTTTTGGTACCTTAACCATCAGCCATGAGGTTTAAAGAACAGAGAGATACTCCACTGTGCAACCAATAGGCAGTCCAGATGAGCCCATCTCCAGATGTGGCGTGGAGATAAAATGTTTCAGATACTGCGGTCGATACAGAGGTCTTTCAGTGCCACTGGGATGCCTCCTAGGTAGTTTATTAGCACCAAAGACAACATGAGAGCTGTGATGCTGTGAGAGATCATCTAGCTCTTGTTTAGTTGTTGTAATTACCTGGCTTACTAGTAATAGTGACCACGTGTTAAGAGCCTACTACGTGGCCCTCACTCTGCACGTAGCATGTACTTTACTGCTCTTAGTGACACTTGAAGCTAGTGATTACTCACCCCATTTTACAGATGAGGAGAGTGAGGTTTATCGGCAGGTACATGCCCAAGGCCAGGACCTGAGCTCGACTGCCCGACACAGGCACCTGCTCCCTTAACGGCAGCAGAACTGAGATTTGAACACAAGTCTGCTCTACATCAGTGCCCAGAATCTTTCCCCTCCACCACACTAACGTGACTAAAGCAAGGCTTGAAGACTGTAATAAATTATCGCAACCTGCCATCTCCGGAATGACAGTCCCGAATTCTCACTGTGTGCCAGTTCTTATTCACTGTTGCTGAAGAACAAAGGAAATGAAAAGAAACTTTCCATTGATGGGAACCATGACACAATGGGCTTGATCACTGGAGTGCAATTAATGAAGCGTATGATGTAAAAAAGGGAAACAGGGTTCTGTGCGAGGCTTGTTTTGCGCATATATGTCACCGAGACATTGATGAGTGTCAAATTTCCTCTTTTGAATTGCATTGTTAAAATCATGATAGGATTTTTTTTCACTCAGAAGCTTTTTTTACACCCTTATATGAATACACATCAAAATGTAGGCTTATCCAACTTTAAGGAATTAGTTCCTTTAAACTCCAGAAGAACACAGAACTTTTCATGTATGTCCCTGTATATTATTCTGGAGTGTATAGTTCTTCACCCTGTAATTTTTTATCTCATTATAGACAGGGTATTTTGATAAGAAGTCCTGTGTTCCATTCCATGGGGCCAGCTAAAGTGATAATTTGGGCATTTGGGGGGCATTTTTTTGCAATAATAAATAATAAAAATAATCACTAATATGCATTGAGCTTTCTGTGCATCATCTCCCTTAATCCTCTGAAAAAAGACTCTGCTTATCTTCATCTCCATCTCATAGGTGAGGTAATTGAGTTCTGGGAAGATTTAGTACCTTGCCCAAAGTCAGACAGCTACTGAATGGCAGGGCTGGCATTTGGACTTAATTTCTGATTGCAGAACCAGGGCACAGAAGAACTGCCATGCAGGCAAGGGGGTAGGAAAGTGCAAAATCCAGCATCCTGCCTTTCTACAACATTCCACTTACTTGGATTTGAAAAAGGGGTCCATCTAAACTGTGAAAAAACTCTGACCCTTTTCCTCCCATGATCCTGAAAAGTCAGAGAGCTCTTAAACCAAGGTGAGGAGGTGTTGCAGGGGTGATTGGGAGGTGCCTGTATGGACCTTCTGCCCATCGCAAGCTGTGCTGTTAGCATGGCCTGCTGCTTCCTGACTGCCGGGGAATCTCACTGTTGTCTGTGGTTCTAGGGAAGAACACTCAAATCTTCATGGACCCTTGCTATTACTTAGTGTTAATCACAACGATGTCACAGGATTGGTTTCCCCCTGTCAGGTCTTGTTATGGGTAATGATGGAACTTCTTGTGACCACAGACATTTTGCAGTAATGATCTGCTGTGAGTTCTCCGAGCAGAACAAGGGTTCATCTGCGTCCTTCCTGTCTTGCTACAGACACATCACTCTGTTGGCCACGGCACTTTTTGGTAATGGTTTTACCAGCAGTAAAAGATTACACGTTAAATACCATTCTTTGTTTTGATTGTTTTAGACAGTTGAGGACTTCCTTTAGCCTGATTCCAAACTGTTACCTTAAACACCAGCTTTTCAGATCAAAGAGTACCTCTGTCGTATCTGGTGCTGCATTTATTTACAATGCCTCAATTCCATGTCCATTAAGCCCAAAGCCTCATCTCAGTCTCTGTGTAAGATAGCCCTGTATTCTGCTTTTGATCTGAAGACAATTAAACTTGCTTGTTTCATCCATTTATTAGATTAGGATACATTTATCTCTTCTGTCAGTCCAAACACAACTTGGTCAGCTAATCTATTTATACCACTTTGAAATAGGACAGGGTATATTTAGGTTCATACTTTCCCCACAGGGGAAGTTTTTTTTAGGGATAATTTGCATTCGTTTTCTAATTACAGTTGGCCCCAGTGAGGATATACTAGACACATACCTTAATCAAACACTCCCATACATCTTTGTAAACAGCAGACTGGAATCATTAAGTATTTCCAACTGCTGGCATTTTTCTTTCTCATTGCTAGGGTAGGTCCAATACTTTCTGCCTAGGCTGCGCATGGAATCCACTTCCATGTCCTTGTCAGTGTCATGCAGATGTTCTGCTGGCTCCTGCATTGGTTACAGGTGTCCCGTACCATTCCTTGCAGTAGTATGTGTTGTGCATATTTGTATGTTTCTGTATGCATATAGGGGTCCCATTAATGCTCTGTCATCTAATGGAAAATTAGTGTAGCCGTAGCTCTATTAGACCAGTAACACTCAACATTGACTGTCAACAGCAGTTTCCAAAAGGATATATTATTAGGAACTTTGCTTCAAATCAGAAGCGCATGGCAATCCCATTGTACAAACCTGACCCTAAAACATGGATTTGCTTTGATATCTGCAACTGGGAGTATGCCAACCTGGGAACTGGGCAGCAGACCTTTATGATGGCGTTATCCAATTAAATGTGTGGGACAGTGGATGTCAGGCTGGAGACAAAATCTTTGGGGAAAGCATTAGACTAGTGGGCCCCCTATAAAGTTAACAGTACGGTGTAGCCTTCAAGGTTTTCTTCTTCAGAACACGACCTCACAGCTATGTCTTCTTTGTTTGTTTTTGTTCACTGAGCAGTATATTAATTAATCCTGGAAACCACCTTAAGATCCAAGAAGGTACTTTAGGATTTTTCATCGCAAGCGATGCCAAAGAAGTTAAAAGGTAAGAGTTTATTTTCACTTGCCTTCCTTTTTGGCTCAGACCTATGTATCTCCATCCACTGAGATATGCTTTCAGTGTGTACCGGGCCCTAACCCCAAAGCTTCTTAACATGTCTATGGGCATCAGAGGGTGCTGAATCTTAGGAAGAAGAGACTGTGCTTTCAAATGCTTCCATGGATTCCTCTTCACACAGTCAGTTCCACACCTTTGAATTAGAATAATAACATTTTAGACCTAGGAGGCCCTAGATACCTGCTCTTTCATTTTCCAGGGGAGGAAAGTGAGTCCCAGGGAGCCTAAGTGATCAACCTGATTCTTGATGACCCAGAACAACACAACACAGGATAACCGGCCCCTTGTCTAGTGCTTTTTACTTAATAGTATCCAGGCAGATTTACTCGAGAATTAACCGTTTTCTACTTTAAGTGCCACATGGAATCTCAAAAGGTTTGGATTAATTTCAGATGAAATACTAAACCGGCTGTATTTTTATTGGTGGCCTTCTAGGTAAGTGGCTGAAGTTGTCAGGTTCACTTCTTAAGCCTCTGTAGGTACAGCCCAGGATTTCACTGGCCTCAGTGTTTCATGACACTCTTATTAGTATCCTCAAACTTGTTTAAAGCAGCCCAGGAAGTCATAGGGTTTTTTGCAGAACACCATGGAATTGATGTTGTATTTGATTCTAGCCTGTGAACTAGGAAAAACTTACTAGTAGAAAATGTGACTCAGATGGTCAGACAGGTCACTCAGCTCAACAGCAATGTTACATAAAATCTTTTAAATAAATGATGAATTGTCAAGATCTATCGTTTTTGTATAAGCCTATTGTCTTCATTCCGTGAGCTCCTCCTCAAAGCCAGGCCTGTGCTAGGTGATCTGTGTTCTTTAATGCTACTCCTCAAAATAACCTGCTGAGGTAGGTCTTCTAAAGCTCTTCAGGCTTTGGTTTCCTCATCTGTGAAATTGAGGCAAATGATTTGTTCAAGGCCATGCAGCATGTGAGCAAGTGGCAGAGCCCAGTTAGAGCTGGTCTTTCCTTTTCTAAAACCCACGTTTTCGACCACACTTAATAATACTAGCAAATTCTTACGCAGAGTTCAATGTGCGCCTGCACTGTTCTACGAACCAGGTACCAGGTGTTGATGAACTCATCTAATCCTCTCGACAACCTCAGACAGGTACCATTACTGTTCCCATTTACATGCGAGGAAACTGAGGCACAGGTCGGTTAACTAACCCGCCCAAGGCTACACTGCTAGTGTAAAGTCAGGATTTAAAACCAGGAAGTCCCGTTCCAGAGCTTATGTTCTTAATTATTTATTTGCCAAGAGGTGAGCCTGCCACGCTGAGTACAGACCTGTGAGATTTGATAACTGACACTTATGTTCTTCTTCACCCACTCTTACAAACTAGCCATACTAGTTATAGAAGCTTTTAGGACAAAATGGGGTGCAGAAGCAAAAAAAAAATCCTTGAGATGGAGGAATCTAATGATTTAAATTTACTTCTGGAAATTGGGAAAGGATTGCCGTTATTCAGGTGTGGAAGAGGAAAACCTCCTCGTCTAGTTCCTGGATGCTCACCTTTTCCAGGAGTACCCCTGAAACTGGGGTCACCTGAGAGAGGAAAGTGAGGGTAAATGAGACTGAAGCCCCTCCAGGTCTTCTGGGAGAGAAGGTTGTGCCCCCGTCCAAACCGCGAGGCACAAAAGCTGGAAACAGCATCTCAGCACCACGTATGGGGGCTGGGAGCACAGCGGCACCATCGATCACATGTACCTCCCAGATAGCAAATATAATATGAAGCTCCCATTTGTGTAATTCTATTTCCTGTTGCATCTCTCACTAATGAATGTCACAAATACCAGGCAGTCCAAAAAACAAATTACCTCCTATATTAGGGAGTGCAGTATGTCTCATTTCAGTGCTTTATGGTATTCACAAATACATGCTGACACAATCAGCCTCAACACCAGCCTGTAATTTTCCATGGTGTGTGATGTGTCAAGAGCAAATGCTGTCAGTTAGGGGATTTCGAATAGATGAAGACTGCAGGAAACCACAGAAAGGACATCGGAGGTTTGAAGGAAACTAAACAAGTTTTGTAAAAATGGAAAAGTAGATTATGATGATCTAGTATTGAGTTTTCACCCTCTGCTGCAAAAAGGCAACGGAAAAGGTTAATGGATTGTAGCTCAGAGAAACTTTCAGATGCAGTGTTTTAGGAAAAGAGGAGTGAAAGCCTCCAAGCGTTCTCATACTCCCTTCATTTATCAAATGTGTGTAGGTCACTCACTTCTGAGACCACTCTGTATTAGGTGCCAGGGAAGCAGTGGTGAACAGTGGGGAGAAGATGCTGCTCTCATGGGCTCACGTTCTGTGGGGGAGAGAACTGCAGTTTTGTTTATTCGTGGTGCAAAGAATTAATGCAGCTGCCACTGATTTAGATTGGAGGTAAGTGACGGCTGCTCTGAGGGAGAAAGATTTGAGCAGAGATGGAGGTGATGGGCAAAGAATCCATCACACAGGGATCAGAAGGGAAGAGGAGACACGGTGGGAACAATTTTGTCATGTTCAGGGAACCTAGGGGAAGAAAGTGGGCTAGATGAGGTTAGAGGGAAAGGCAGGAGCTCGTTTCCATAGGACTTCTTACAGAGGTTGTGTTAGTATAAAATGGAGTCATGGGTGGTTTTCAGCTGGGGGTGATGTAGTCTGATCTGTGTTATTAAGAGGTGTTTCCATCTGCGTGGTAGAGGATAGGATGTAGTAGGGTGGGAGAGGAGGCCAACAGACTCACGGACTAGTTCAGGTGGGACGTGATAGCTTGTGCTAGAGTGGTGAGTGGAGGTGGAGAGAAGTAAGAGCAATTCAGGATATATTTTAGATAGTCTGTAGGACCCACTGATGAACTGGATGTAAGAAGTGAGGGGAAGAAGAGAAATCGAAAATGGAGCCTAGATTTGGAGCTTATGCAGTTGGGGGGATGGCGGCCCCATCTTACTGATATGGGGAAGACTGGGGAAAGAGCAAGTTTGAGGTGGTAGGAAATCAAGAATTCTATTTGGACTAGGATAAGCAGGCAGTACGTACTAAACATGCACATGGAGATGTCATAGAGCCAGCGGGACCTGAGATTCTGGCATTCTGGGAAAAGGTGAGGGCTGGAGATGGAAATTTGGGTGCTGTATCAGTGAGGGTCCTGGCGAGAAACAGATGACACACTTAAATGGGAAAAGGGAGGAGAGTTTTATGAAGGAACCATATAAAGCTGTGGGCAGAGAGTTAAGGGAAACGAACAAGGGATGGCAAAGCACCCCAGAGCTAGCAACAGAGGGGAGCCACTCTCAGCCCTGGATCTGCAGACTCAAGGGGAAGGAGGGCTATCAGAACCCAGAGAGAGAGATTGTAGTGAAGGAAAGGCTGCCTGGCGGGAGCCGTGTCCTTCAGTAGAGAAATGGCACTACTACCATTTCACGACCACCCTCCAGTCTCCTGCTGTCCCCTCCCATTGGCCAAACAACAGGAGAACCCGAGGACAAGGAGATCCTAAAGGCCAGCCTTGCAGGATGCGGATGTGGTCTTGATGCTGCCTGGGGCCAGGTCACCAGCTGTTTGGAGAAGGGGTGGGAGGAGAGGGAGCGGTGAGGAGGTCGGAGAGGACTGACATGGGAGGAGAAGGTACGGGGGGTGGGGGGGCATCCCGAAGAGTGTGAAAAGGCCCCCAGAATCCACAGCCATGGATTTCAAGTGAGATCAGTCAGCAGAGAGGCATGTCCTTTCCCCAGCAATGCTCAGCTGCTTGGGTGCCGGTGTCCAGTAGGGCGGGGCTTTGCCAGGTGAGCGTGAGAGGCAGAGATGCATGGGGAAGAGAATGGTGCCTGCAGAGAAGTACCACTTGGCAAAAATCAGCTGGAGCTTAGGCATTCTGCTCCCTTCAGCTGGGGGGCCGGGGGTGGTGTCTCTAGGTCACCACTCATTAACTTTACCTGTCTGGCCCTTCGAATATTTCACTTTCAGAATCCAGCTTTAATTCATGAAGTAATCATACTTTGTCTTTTCAATAGTCTCTTCAGACTCATCATCCTCTCACTATCTCTTTAGTAAAGATGTGTGAAGACCTTGGACTCTGGCACTAGACTGGATTTGAATCCTGGCTCTGCCACTCCTAGCTGTGTGCTCTTGGGCAGGCCACTTAACCTCTCTGTGCTTCAGTCTCCTTATCTGTAAAACAGAGATAATAGTATCTCCTTCAAAGGATTGTTCGAGGATCAAGTATGTTAATGCTTATAAAATGCTTAGAACAGCTCCTGGCCTATAATCTGTGCTCTATAAATGCTAGCTGTTATTTTTGTTACAATTATTATTATGTGTAGCATCAAATGGGGGAGAAAATGGCCAAAGGAAGTGGAAGCAAAATCACTTCCTCCTTTCCTGTCCTTCCCCGTTCAGGGCAGGTCATCACTGATTGGGTTCTTAGCCACATTGTCACTCAGACAAGCAGTCAGCTACCTTTCCTTTTTTGCAAGATGGATAAGAACTGGCATTTAAGTAGTGGATGAGCTGATAGGGTGGGAAGAACTTTGGGCTTGGATTTAGAAGTCCTGGAGTCGGCCAAGGTCCAGACAGAATGACTTTGGGCAGGTCACAACAACCTCCTCAATTTACAGATGAGGAAGGACGGTGAGTCCCAGGGACTTTGACTGCAAGGTCTGCAAGACCTCTCCCAGATCGCGGAGTCCTAATGTTGGTTCCCAACCGGTGCCAGCCATAAGTGAAGTCCTGTGAGAAAGCAAAAAGGAACCAAGAATAAAATGGTCAAGAATTGTGTTTATTTCTTTATAGCCCGGGTCAAGGAAAGACTGTGTTTATCCCTGGCATTCAGTTGCATATTGGGAATAGTGAAGGTGGTGAGCCAAGGATTTTGTTAATGCCCTTATCCAGAGGGCTGTTCCAATGAATTTTATCACAGTATCCCCCAGTTTTGAAAGGACATAGGCCCCCAGTGCGATTCTTCTAGGCCCTGTGCATTTTATTTTGTTCCATTTATTCCTGCGCATTTTATTTTTAATTAATTAATTAATGTATTTATTTTTGGCTGCATTGGGTCTTCGTTGCTGGGCGCGGGCTTTCTCTAGTTGCAGCGAGCGGGGTCTACTCTTCATTGTGGTGTGCGGGCTTCTCATTGCGGTGGCTTCTCCTGTTGCAGAGCATGGGCTCTAGAGCACAGGCTCAGTAGTTGTGGCACACGGGCCTAGTTGCTCCACGGCATGAGGGATCTTCCCGGACCAGGGATCAAACCTGTGTCCCCTGCATTGGCAGGCAGATTCTTAACCACTGTGCCACCAGGGAAGTCCCTATTCCTGTGCATTTTAAATAGTGCTCCGGGGCTTCCCTGGTGGCGCAGTGGTTGAGAATCTGCCTGCCAGTGCAGGGGACACGGGTTCGAGCCCTGGTCTGGGAGGGTCCCACATGCCGCAGAGCAACTAGGCCCGTGCACCACAACCACTGAGCCTGCGCGTCTGGAGCCTGTGCTCCGCAACAAGAGAGGCCGCGACAGTGAGAGGCCCGCGCACCGCGATGAAGAGCGGCCCCCGCTCGCCACAACTAGAGAAAGCCCTCGCACAGAAACGAAGACCCAACACAGCCAAAAATAAATAAATAAATAAATAAATAGTGCTCCAATGACCTTGTTTTGTCTCATCCAGAATATCTCCGACACAGCCAATAGACCTTGTAATCATATATGAACATTTGAGTCACAGGAGAGGATTTTCTTGTTGGTTGCCTCCTCTGGGTCTCCTTCTATCCAGCCCAATCCTATAATACCCTCTGCCCACCCCATCCAAAGGGTCACATGAGCTGTGCTCCTTAGTAAGAAGAAAACCTTCAGTGATGATGTGTTCTCAGGCCTGGATGGTATGGGAGTGAGTCCAGCCAGTTTGGGAGTAAATACGGGCTATGATACCCCAGAAGGAATTTGATAGAGGGCCCCTTTGACTTTCCCTTTCCACCTTCCTCCTCAACCTCTCTCGCTCTGGCTGACAAGAGAAGGTGCTTTCCAAGTGAGTAGGCTAATATTTTTATTTGAGGAATGTCACCCTTGTGCCCCTTTAATACCTATTTGACCAGACCGTGAGGATGTCGGAGATGTATTTAACTTCCCGCCAAGGGCCCAGAGCTGGTTGCCCATGTGTTCTGACGAGCAGCATTTAGAGCTGTTCTCCAAAATGAAAGAGGAGCGAGCAGATGTGGTGTGTCACGTCAGCAATCTCTCTCCCAGCTCCTTTTCAAATAAAAGTTTATGAAGAGAAGCACTAACTCAAATCGCAGAATCCTATGTTTGAAATAAATGGTCTCGCAACAAACATTTCCGTCTGTAAACGTCTAAACCTTTCAGAAGATTAAAGGAAATTAGTGCTGGCGTGTTTCATTAATTTGGCACCATGGTGGAGGAAATGTGGTCCTCATTTCACTTGGGTGGATTATGAATCGTGTCAGTTTTTCCATTCTTTTCCTCCAGGGCATTTTTTTACTGCAAGGCCTGTCATGATGACATCACGGATCCCAAAAGAATAAAAAAATGTGGCTGCAAACGGCGTAAGTAGTGTTTCTTTCCCCCTTCCCTCCCTCTTTCCTTCCTTTTTTCCCCAAATTCATTTCCCTTCTCCTTTTCCTTTTAAAGAAACACTAAACATCAAGCGCGTTCTTGAATACGTTTATGTTTCACCCTGCAGTTTAAAGAGACATGAAATTAATACCTGTCCTCACTTGATCAGAGCAGAGGATGGAAAATCACCACCATCAACACCTCGGCGTGAGCCTCATGCCTAGTCCCCACTTCTTGACTCTGAAGGGATGCCTAGGTAGATGTGTCCAGTCAAACGGAGCAAACGCAGTGTAGGAGAAGGAGGGCAGCCAAGGCCCTGGAGGAGGGAGTGGTTTTGCATAGTGATTTCCGGTGGATGGGAGGCTGTCAAGTGTAAAGATGGCCGTGCTAGGGCTGACGGGAAACTGGGTCTGAGGATTCGGTCTCTCAAATGGGAGCTGACTCTCTTTGCATTTGGGATTCCTGCCAGTTTGGGTACCAAGGGCCAGAGTTTTCAATTGTGATACCCTCAGACTGGCCCAAGGAAGGAACTTGGTCATCACCAATGGGCTTTATTTGCCATTGCCCCGGTGACCAACCTCAAACACCATTGCTCTTTGGGGTAGACTAGGTTGGGCTTGATAGCTCCTGACATATCGTCTCAGACTCCTTACAAAGCAGCTTGCCACTGGGACTTCTTGAGAAAGATATGGTAAATCAGGAATGGTGGATGGTGAGCTCTCGAAAAACTAGGGCTCAAAGAGAGGTTTGCAGTCGTTCTGTTGCATTGCCTAATAGAATTTGTTCACAGCCCTGGAGAAAACAGCGATAGTGATGCCTTCCTTCCCATGGTGATTTAATGTTTCCAAAGCTCTATATGATCATTATTTTTGTTGTTCCTCCCCATAACCCTGCGTATCTGGCAGATGGTGTTATTAATCCCATTTTACAAAAAGAGGAAACTGAGGCTCCAAGTCTCATGGGAGGATGAGATTGCTGAGTGTCACATAGATCCAACAGACGGGGGTTCAGGTTCACCCGAAGGCTTCTCTTGGTGCTGTGCCCTCGTCTTTTTTCTAAGAGAGAAGGTCAGGGTGGGTGAAATTGGGTCTGATGAGTAAGAACCCAACTATAAAGGATCACCCCATAAAATACTTTTTCTCAAGCACACACCAGACAGAAGAGCACCATTCCTGAGGTACGCTGACCAGAGCAAGAGGTTCTTTCACAGAGGCCGTAAAGGGGAGCACAGGAAATAACAAAATCGGTGAGACGTAAACACCACTCTGCTGGAGCCTGGAGGAGGCCCTCAGCCTCGTGGGCAAATACCCAGAGAAGCACTCTTGGTCTAGAGCAGTCTCTGTAGAAATCTTCTTGGGCTGGTTCCCAAGCTTGGGGCAGCTTAGGTCCACTGTTCTGCTCCCCCTTCTCCACTGACTTAACACACATGGCCCCCTCCACCCAGCTCTGACACCTCACCAAAATGAGTATCCATACGTCAGGACAGGAACCTCTGACTTCTTGGGGCCTAAGAACTCTCCAGGTCCGACAACCTACCAGGAAGAGCGTCCAAGGGCCTATAGAGGCACAGAACAAACTCACTCCCCAACCAATCCCCCAAACTCCGTAACTCAAAAGACCCTTCTCACCAGGCAGTGCTCCCGGCCCAGCTCAGTTATCTGTAAACACAGAAACACAGCTCAGCTGACCAGGCATCACCCAGCTCACTTCCATCAGAAGGAACACAACATCCCAAGGCAGAAGTACGTGAGAGAGAGTAACAAATACAAGAGGATGAACCCATGTCAGAAAACACTTGTAGTGGAGAGGGTTGGGGAATGTAGGAGAGTATTGAGGCCCATGACCCTTGACCAGATACTTGCCGGAGAACCTGGCCCCGTGGGGGTATCAGTGAAATGACAAGGCTACTTTCACGTGGCGATCAGTCATTCACATGTGTTCGAGTGCCTTCTTCGTGCAAGGCGCTATTCTGGGTGCTAGGGATGGAGCAGTGAACGAGATAGGCCCTGCCCTCCCGAAGCCTTCACTCTAGTGAATGGAGGCAAGCAATGATCACAGCAATAATTAAATGCCTTCAGACAGAGACAAGTGCTCTGAAGAGAGAGGAGACTGCCTGAGGGTGTGAGGGACCTGGTAGGGTTGCTGCTTTAGCTAGAGAGGTCTGGAAGACCTCCTTTGAGAGGTGACACTGAAGCTGAGACTCAGTCCAGGTAGACAGAAGAGCAAGGGCAAAGGTAGGGATAAGTTAGTGGTGTTTGAGGTAAGGCAGGAAGGCCAGTGGGGCTGGTGGGATTGGGGAGAGGGGGGTAGGAGACGAGGTCAAAAAGGCAGGCAGGGGCCATGGGAAGAAACGGGGTTTTGGTGTTACGATAAATACAGCCATTGGAAGAGTTTAAATAAGTTAATGACATCATCAGTTCTTATTTTAAAGGGTCTCCCTGGTGACTGGACAGAGAACAGGCTCTAGGGAGGCATGAGTGGAAATGGCAGGAGGAAGAGTGAGCATCTCTGACTCCTGCTCTGATGCTGGAATGTTCCTCACAGGGCACTATCTATAGTAGAACCCAGCAGACTGATTTTTAAGTCCCTAGAAATGAGGATTTGGCCTCTAGGATATTTTTCCATCTTGGTTCCAGGCAAACAAACGGCAGCTGACTTTAACTTCGTCCTGGAGAGAGAGGCACGTAATTGTTTGAAATAATTCTGCTCTCCTCATTACCTTTAACGTTGGTTCAGCTAGTGAATCGAATGATCTCCCACCCTGCGCAGCACAGATTGCTACAAAAGGACTGTCCCTGCAAAGCCAAGCCAGTGTGACAGGGCCTTGATCTCTCCCTCTGCACCCCTCTCCCCTCCGTGGGCTCCTTGTCTCATAGACGCCCTCGGCTGTGAGGTTAATGTTTGATAACAATCAGAATTGTCCAAATATCATTCTTCCTCATTAAAAGGTCATAGCCTGTGTTACAGAGGGTGGGTTGCGGATGTGTATGTGTAAATTGTGGTTCGAATAAAACGAATGATTAAACATGAACGTCCTAGGGCATACCAGGCAGGTTAGGAAATTGGTGAAGATAGATTTTGTTTGCAAAGAAACTTTTGTTAGAAGTAGAGCTAGAATTATTAATAATGCGGGGCAGGGGGGTTCCTGCCTTTGAATGCACGTTGCCTGGTGCCCTAAGTTGGAGAGGGCAGCTGACCCATAGTCAACTGCCCAAACCTGTTAGGCCAGGTATTAATAATTCACCCTGGAATGATACGTTTCCGGGAGGGCAGAGCTGATGACATCAGTGGTCTTTATCTACAGTTTTCTAACCCTCCCCTCCCAACCTGGCTTTTCCCTTTCCAAATAACCCTCCACCCAGCCCCCAACCTCCCCATTCACCTTCATTCAACAGCCTTAAGCATCTCGCGTCATACTATCTGGAGAAATGTCAAGTGTGCACACTCCATTTTTGGAAATTCTCTGGTAGTATAGTTTAACTTTTGCATTTTTTCCCATTTCTTCATAGTTCTCCATCAAGGAAGAGTGTCAAACTCAGCTGTCTGGCCAAGGAGCAAGTTCTCAGAATCTACTATTTACCTATTTTCTTTTTCTGTATAACAAACCCAGTCTAATGATTTACTTTTTCTCCCCCAGCCTCTAAATATTTGCCAAAAGGTGGACTCCTAGGGGACAAGTCATGTCTAAATTGCTGTGTTTGAAGGAATTTTCTTTAACTTCTAATCATTGACATATTTGTGATTTATTTTCTTTCTCTTTGCTGCCTTGGAATACTGCCCCTACTCTATTTTAACTGCACACTGGTAGTGATATATTGTGAGTAAAACGGGTTCCCAGCAGCCCAGAATCCAGTTCCCCCTGTCTTTCTCTAGAAGAGAAACTTCTTTTATTTTCTGTGCAGTTGCAGTTTCTTTTTTCTTTTGGTATTTATGTTGCATGTAGCAGTGACATCATACCCCAACTCGGTCTGCAGAGTAGCCTGGAGCTGGAGAACCCTGCGAGCAGGGAACCCCTCTCTGTTCATCCACCCTCCCCCCCACCCAACCCCCGCCAGCCTCTTGTCAGCTTCTGGCGCTGTCTTATTTTTCCACTTGAAAATAAGACCTTAACAACAGTGTTTCTCTTGAAGGCCTTGTCTCAGGACCTTTAGGGGACACTGAGTCAGCTGAGGTAATTACCACTAGCTCTAGATGCTTCGTCAATTGGGGTTCATTGTCATGCTTGCCTTTGATAAATTATACTTGGTCTCCTCTGCTATTAAGCTTGAATCCCTATCCTGACGGAAACACATATGCTACATATATATTCCCACGTTGTGATATATATGGTATGTACCAGTACTTTATATGTAAAAATGTACATTTTTATATATAAGCGTAGAGATATTTTATAGAGAGAGTGATGTATTTATTACACCATATGTGCCTCTCTATACGAGAAAGCGCTTGAGAGAGAATTAATTGGACACCCAGCTTTGGGACTGTAAGTATCTAAATTGCCTTACTGGAGACGAGTAAGTTCTACAGTGGTAATTATTTCCTGTAGTCTATGAAGCACCTTGCTTTAAAATGAAATTTCTCCCTCGGTAATACCCGCTAGGACATACCTAGTTCCTCTGTGGGTGTCAGGCATCTTGCAGGATCCATTTACTTGTTTAAGGAAGAGAAAGATGGCTTGAAGAGAACACTCCATTTCATTAATGAGCTATGTAGAAGCCAGAATGAGTAAATACAAGTCTCTGAGCCCCTGAATGACTCCAGGAATAGGACCGTCTCTCCCAGCAAGATGTGGCCATTGACGAGGAGCTCGTAGACCCGTATTTCTGTGTGTGACTTAGAGCAGTGCTGCTTTCAGCGGCACCAGCGATGAGCATCCGTCTTTACTCACCTACGAGAGACCCAACCTGTAGACCAGTCTAGCGGCCCTGGAGTTTGCAGGAGATGTCTCCGCACCTGGTCCTCTCCTGCTCCTTTGCAGAAGAAGAGGCAAGTTGGTCATCTGGTTTGGGCTAGTCTTCACAGTTGGAGGGTACGGAATGCTCAACGTACCAACAAAACAAAACAATGACCTTCTTCGGTTCAGAGCATAATTCTGCCCAAATTGACTTCATGGCTCCCTTTATCTGCAGAACACCTTGAAAAATGACTTCAGGGCATGAACCGCTTTCCTACCTGCAGAGCTGCCTACTGTATCTAATGATCTTTCAGAACTGGAGGGAAACCGTGATGTCAATCAACAAACAACTCTCGTGCCAAATTCCTCTGTCTTCTCCAGCCACAATATGGTATTGAGGGAGGGTCAGCTAGTTCGGTGTGCTCTCTGCTGCTGACATTAACCAGCTTTTTCTTTCCCTTCTTTCCGTTCTTGGAAATCCACCTGAAAGGTCTTTCTCCTTCCTCCAGAAGCTAATCAGAGGAATTTTGCTAAGTGAAGACATCATTCCTCATTTATAGGACCTGAAAGAACGCTCTTGGATTCCCACTGTCCCATCAAACAAATGCCTTCACCATTCACCTTGGTGGACTTTTTCTTTCATGTATATTTTAACTTAAAATTTTGTTGCTGCCGAGAATATGAAGAGCAGCTCCAGAGTCAAGGCTTGGAAATAAGCCTTCCTTCATTGGGTTGATTTTAAACAGGAAGTTGCAATCTGACAAGTGTCTGTGAATTGAATGGCAGGGTTTTTTTTTTCTTCTGCCCCAGTCTTGTCTTGAATTGCTCCATTTGAAACCTAAAATATTTTTTCCCCAGCAGTTGGGAAATGTCACCTGAGCTTTTCAGTTCAGCACTGCTTTTCCTGCCCCTTCCATCCCACCCTGGAAATTAAGATTCTACAGTTGGAAACTGGCTGACAGTTTGGTTGCTGGTGCAGGAGGCAGATGGAGCCGAGAGCAGGATAGAGTCCAGCTCCCTCCTCCATTCCAGGCTTGGCTCCAAAGGGCTAACCAGCAGAGAACCTGAACTTGACAACCCATTGTCAGTTTGACACAAGGAAAGAGCAGTAACTAAGCTACATCGACAGCAGCCCCTTCTCTACAGGTTTTCTTTCTCATGATTGAGACCTTTGAATATATAAGAAAAGTTGTCCAAGAGTACGTCTGAGAAATCTTCCAGTTCTCAGTCTTCCAGTAAATGGCTTTGATGAAGTCCATGAGGGAAACGCTTTTATTTTGTCTCTACAAATAGCACTAGGAAGTCATAATGGAAACATTGGATGAATATCCACTTCGTCGTGGGGAAGGCAAGCACATAAAAGCTTTTTCTCAAACTGTAAAACTTCTAGGGCAGAGTTCTTGGAGGAGAAACGTGAGACCCAGGGTCTTGGCAACTGCATAAGCTCTTTGCATCTGTGGCGCCAGTCCAAGAACAAGAACCTGATGATGTGGGCCAAGGAGAAAACTGAGTCTGCAGAGGCTTCTGTTTCTGCCTTCTCTGAGTTAAGTTGGCCAGTGGGGGCAATTAATTGAGCGTAAAGTTCCAAGAGTACTAAGATGGAATGACAAGTAGCTGCAGCATTAACACCTCTGAGAGACACACTCTCGTCTGTTCCCTGTCTCAGGAAGCTACAGCAGGGCTTTAAGGAGACCCAGCCAGCTGGTGCTGTGAAGGGGTCCTTCTCTGCGGACCGCGGCTGCAGAGCCGATGTGCTTGCAAGTTGCCACTTTTGACCACTCTAGGACCATGTTCTAGAACCTCTCTCGCCTTAATCTCCGCTCTTTCCTAAACTTCTGCTGTGCATTGGGAGAAGCCATTGAATTGAAATGACACTGCACGTTTCAATTCTTAAGAGGCACACAGCGTCCTCTCCCAGCTAGTTCAGGTGATCTGTTAACTAGCTGCTCTTCCACACAGATCCACTAGATGTCCTCACAGATCTACTTAGTATTACCATTGAGCTCCTGGGGAAAACTCCCTTTCTGAGGATTGAGATTGAGGAAGTCATTGGGTGACTCGATAGAAAAGAAAATCAGCAAACACCAGAGGAGAGAGGGTACTTCATGTGGCCAGGGAGTAGATAGGAAACTTACTTCTGTTTTAAATAAATACTGAAACTTTCAAAATTGCTCCTTGAAACCTAACCTTGGGAGTTTTAAGCAGCACTCTGATATCTGAAATTAACCTTCGAACCTACATCAGCTCTAGAAAAGGAAACAATCATGGAGACGTGGAAATAAAATACCGGTGGTTCTGGCTATCCACAATTCACTGAAACGAAACTGAAGGATTAGGAAGCAGAGAGCGTCGAGGGGGATGAGGGATGGTATTTTCCGAAGTCAGAGGTCCACGACTTAATTTTGATATAATTTTATTTTACAACTTGAGAGTATAATTTTACACACAGAGTATCCACTTCTCCTGGAACAGCTACCACCAGAGAGGCAAATCCTCACCCAGTTTTAGTTAAAGAGCTTGTTCGTGACTCACAAAATGGCCCAGAGGAAGGCTCTTCCTGGCTGGGACACACATCCTTCAAGCCTGACGGATCGCAACCACCAGATGGGAGGTCAGAATGGGCCTTACCTTTTAAGAAAGTGGACCCAGAAGTATGTAGGTGAAGACACCCGATAGGGGGGTCAGTGAAAATGGACTATTCCAGAAGTAAAGCAAGGAGCCAACCTCGCAGTTGGTGGCACCTTGGGCTAGACATTGTAATAATTCACAAAGGTTTGTCAGTGTGTGGGGCTCAATCATTTTTAACTGTTTCTGTCCTGTCTTTGAGCCTCTCATCCATCATTCTTGCTGATTTTTTTTGTTTTTTTTCCTTTTTGTGATGGTGCTTGTTTGTCTTCTGAGATTTCTCTTTTGGATTTGGTGTGACTGTAAAACTGATGACTGGGAAGGAATGGAGAGAAAGAGCATGTCTTCTTTTTTATGCATATACTGCTTTGGAATGTGAGTGCTTACAATTAACATTTAAACTTCTTATAGCAAATGGTTTTTTTGCTGCTTTGATTACCAATTTCAGCTTGTTCCTGCATGCTAACACTATGAAATTTTAGAACAATGCATGGTCTCCGGAAGACCCAACAATAACAATTGCAAACAGTCCCTGAGAGGCACTGGTTTGAAGTTGTGTTTCCTCCTGAACCCTTATCAAGTAGGAGGTTTCAATCACCCATTATGATGGGCTTACCTCTGACAAAATCATTTTGAAAGTTATTCCGCCCCCATCCTCCCTCCCCTTGTCCTTAAAGGGTATATATATAAGAACTTGCTTTCCCTATCAATGTGTCAGAGTCTGTTATTGTATGTGAACCCAAAATGGCAGTATGGAAACGAAAACCAGGCACTGTTGCTAATGAGAAGCATAGCATTTCAGAGTTTGATGGGCTTCTCTTCTGCTACAGCATTTGATTAAAGTTTTTTCAAAACAATTTATCTACAGCAAAACAAAAAATCATCTTCGTTTCCCTCCTCTGTATAAATAACAAGTCAATATTTCCAGTAAAAGAACTAAGAAGGAAAAAAAACAAGCAAGTGGTCTGCGAGTTGTACACCAGATCTGGATGCATTTAAAATAACTTTATTTTCATGTCTTCAACTGAAGACTGTTTTGCCTTTCTCGACTTCGACAACTGCTGTTTGGGGTGTCTGGGCAATCCCACCATGCCTTCTAAATTCTTCTGATTCAAATGCTATAGTGGAACTTTTTCTTTTTTCTTTTTTTCATAAAAGCTAAGCTGAGGAATGATGTCCCACGCAGTGAACAGGGCTGGGGCTGCATGATGATGATCTGAACAACTGACTAGCTAGGATGCTAAAAGAACATGTCGCTAAAAGTGTGAGCCAGGATTACAGGAATGGAGTTGCTGCTCAAGGGATCTCTCATTCATCTGCCCCAGTGCCTGTTCCTCACAACCATAATGTTACCCCTGCTTGACCAATAGACTGTATGGCACGTCATAAAGGTCTTAGAACAGGACTTGACCCATTGGAGAGATTTAAACCCCTCTTCCTGGTGACTGTAACATTCAAAACCACTAGCCATATTTTAAAGTAAGAGTGCAACCATTTCTCCACTAAGAAAAAAAACAATGGGGGAAAAATGATTTTCACGATGGAAGGTGTGGGCACAGGGAATAACACCTCTCCAGTTCAGCTGACTGTTTGGCTGTGTTGCTTGGAATAAACATGAATTCTTCTCCCGTCTTGCGAAAGGAGCAGGCAGGTTCATGCTAAGGATAAACCAAGATGTTTGCCTGCTGTAGCGTCACAATGAGGTACAAAAAGCTTCTCTTGTACTGAAATATAAATTGGCTTGAAGGGTGAAGGTGCAGGGCCTTGAGAACTATTACAGTGATGTCCAACAACTTCTGTACGTTAGCACTCAAGTTGGATTCCCAGGCAGTGCAGAACCTATGATATTAGCTTGAGAGGAGCTATCAGTGCCTCGCGCAAATCTTAGTAAGATATTTTATGTGGGATCTATTCTCTCATTTCATGTTTTGTAATTTTTCATCTACTTTTGGCCGATATTTTCTATATAAGAAAAAAATATGGTTAACCAATAGCCCGATAACTTTCTGAATTTTTTTTTTGGGGGGGGGGAGAGAAGAGCAGATGCGATTTTCAGATTCTCTCAGCTTCAAGCAGAAAATACACCCATGAGTAGCTACATGCGTTGCAATAGACGAACATCTCGTATGCTTTGGGTGATTTCTTATTTGTGAACTGCCTTTAATGTCAGATAGGCAGTGTTAGCCTTGAGGAGCTGCACTTCTTGTATGGACAGATTTGGGTATTTGCTCTGTCAAGACTAAATTTAAATTCCTGTAGGCATCCTGTAAACTCACTCTGGGGAAGTTCAGCAGAGGCATCCTCAGATTCTATATTAACACGTAATCGTTTCATATCTAATTGGATGAAAGCTTGTCCCAGCCTCTGCCTAATGCCCAGAAATGGATGGAAATTAGAAAGCCTACGTACTAGATATTTTTGCATCTTGCAAAAGCCATTTATTGTACACAATAAGCAATTAATCGATTGGCTGTGTGTATATTTTGTCCTCCTGTATTAATTGTGCCAGGGGAAAAAATGTTGGTTACATTTTTGCTGTCTCCAGTGTGTGCTGCTTCTCATCCAGCAACCCGGTTGTCATCAGCCGTGTCCTTGCCCGTGGTCACCCGCTTCACCCAGGGTAGAAAAATAATGTGCGACAGCCTTGGGGGACTCTACAGGCGATGGCTATTTTCTCTGCTTTTTCCAATGTACAACCAAAGTGTTACCAACAGTTCTCTCTGCATTTTTTTTTTTCTGGGTCAAGACTGTTAACGTGAACTAAGACCTGTGTTCAATCCCTTCAGCTCCCTTCCAGCTGCCTTGCTGTGTGTGACCTTGCCATTAACTACCGCTCTTCCTCTCGTCCCATCCAACCCCATGGTTATAGCCAAGATGTCCATCTACAAGAGAATGAGACGGGCATGTTGTTTTGATTGCGGACGTTCTGAGCGTGACTGCTCGTGCATGTCAGGCCGTGTGCGTGGTAACGTGGACACCCTTGAGAGAGCCTTCCCACTTTCTTCTGTCTCTGTTCATGATTGCTCCACCACTTTCCGTGCCTGTAAGTTTAACCCCAACACATACAGTTCCATGTCTGTGCTGTCTGTGGCATCACCCCCGTCTCGTGTCGTGCCCTGTGGTGCTGTGAGTCAGTCGGGCTGATGTTCTCCTCCCAGTGTATGTGGTGATGTGTTGCCCTCGCTGCCTGTGTCACTGTGTACGTGCTGGGGAGGCCTCCCTCCCTATTCTGTGAACTTGTTGTGTCTCTTGTAAGAGCGTGCAGGCTGTGATATTATAATCCAGTGGTATTATTCCTCTCTCCTTTAAGTAAATATGCTTGGAAATAAATGTGAAAACACATCAAATACTATATTGATAACAGAGATGCATGGAAATGTATATCTTACTATTTGGGGAAAGGGGTTAGACATCGGATTGGGTCGAAAGGAGGAAGGAAAACGGTTTAGAGAGAACAAGCCAACTCTGGCATGAAATTGCTTTTAGTGAGCTTGGATACTTTCCAAAATATAACAGGGTTTCAATGCAGATGGGTTTTTTTGGTTTTTTTTGCTGTGTCCCCCTAACCTGTATCTCGTTCCTCCAGTGCCAGATTGCCTACTATGCTCTGAAAAAGAATCTGCCAACCTATACAGACCGCTGGTTTCTAGAGCTTCCCCTCAAAAAGATGACTCATTCAAAGGATCAGCCCATTAATATCTTTCATTTTTTTCTAGAAATATAGCCCCCTGTTTAAGGTATCTTGTAGCGACTGTGATTCCAAATAACAACAAAAATCATGAGCCGAGAAGCTCCGTGGTTCCCTCGAGCCCATCGTGGAGCCTTGGGGTCAGTCTTTGCCCCCCGCAAGTTCAGAGGCGTTCAGGAGTCTCTCAGGGTCTTGCAGCGGCAGCTGGCGAGGCTGAGCTACACCAGATTCCCGAGCACCTTTCCCTGCCCCCACGCTACCCTTGTCTTCAGCATGGACTTTGCTTGTGTTTACTGACGTGGTACATGGGTGATGCTCCTGAAAGCTCCAGCTTGTTCACTGAGGGCCCTCGTCTAAGGGCAGAAGAGGTTGTGCTCTGCTTGAGGACTTGGATACCTTAAAGTATGGCTGTCGCCTTATTTTCACATTTTTGGTAGCATGGGCGGTAGGAGACAACCTCTCTGTGTTCATCCCTTCCTCTTGAAAGCACCCGCCGCGTTTGCTGGTAACCATATTATCCACTCTCTTTTCTTCCAAGTGCCCAGAGCGGGTTGAGCTAAATTTTCACCAGCAGCAGTTAATTTACTCTGGCAACAAGGAGGGAAAAGAGCCTGCGGTCCCAGCATGGTGTGCTTGTGTGGCAGTGATGGGGCGTCCAGGGCTGAGGGAGCCCTCACATCACTGTATGCAGTGGAGTGTGCCATGCCCGGTGCTGGTGTTGGAAACCGCAGTTCAGGTCTGAGACATTATTGTGCTTGGAGCGGTCGTAGAGGCATTTGGAAAAGTTCCATCTAGGACCAGAGAATCATCATCGTCTCTGATTTATGATTCACTGCCCCATCCGAACAGTGCCGAGGGACAGGATTCATTTTTTTTTTAAGTGATACTGAATAGACGTGGTGTTGAGAGGCATTTTGGACTGTCCCATCATATTGACCTAAACTCCTAGGAAGGAAATTTCCTTTAAATCTTTCTTGCGCATGCCATCGTACATGCCCTTACTCCTTTATTCTCATCACACTTCTGTCTGGTTCATATGACACCACCAAGGTGAACTCGGTCACAACCATACAAAGCATTTGTTTGTCTACGATGTATGGCAGGACACCAGGTTCAGAGACAGGAGCTGGGGAGGGGGAGTGGAGGGGTGAGCTGTGGTGGCCCAGTTTGGCCACATCTCTCTGATTGATGGTGATGAATGTAAGCACCCGCCCCCTCGGTTACCCGTCTAAGGCACAACTTCTACTTTCACGTAACCGCTAGGCTCTAAAACCTTGGCCAGAGATCCAGTGGAGAAAAGGAAGGAGCCACTCAGGCTCTAAACTAAGGCCTGTGGTCATGTCTTGGCACCGGCCACCCATACCAATCACAGCAAATCTGTGTCCCCTACGTGAGGCCCATGATACCCAGTGTGTGCAATTTCCATCTTATCCAGGAGAAACCATAATTGGAGGGATTTCTCAGCTCTGCAATTTAATCCAAGTGTTGATGGAGGCCAGGAGGAGAAAAACTTGGGGTGGGATGGTCCCGTCTTCTCAGAAACATCCTGGGCATGAGACTGCTGTCTTTCTACCCCTCCAGCATCAGCTCCACCGTGGAAAATGTGGAGCTTTGGGCTGTGTGTCGAAGGCGTAACTGGTACTGACAGCTTGGGGGGTGGGAGTGGGGGTGGGGTTTGCCTCCTCTGTTTTCATCAGTCTCCCTGCCGTCGTCACTCCGTCAAACAAAAGCAGATTTCATCCATCCCTGTGTGAGTCCGCTCACCTTTGACCATTAATAATAAGTTAGAAAAATCCATTCCAATTTGATCCCCTTCGTGGGCCCACATAAGCCCTTCTTCTCCAATTAAAGAATGTCTACGTCTACGCAGAATTCCTCTGGCAGAGCTCCAATAGCAATCCCCGGGCTTCCCTCGCTGGTGGTGGGGTTGGGTGGTGCCCATTGGACAGAGCTGGTTGCCTCAAAGAGCGGTGGTGAGAGTGGGCTTTTCATTAAATATGAGCAGATGTGAAATGTAGAGGGCTTGACAATTAGAAATGGCAGGAGAAGGGCCCTTGAATCAAAGTGAGGTCAGATGGGCGGATCAGATTACTTCTCTTACATTCTTTAGTTGTTCTGAAAATCATTTTGAATTAGTGTCAACGGAGCCGTGATGGGGTTTGCCCTTTGTCTTTTATGCTGGGGCTGTATTGTTTCCCAAGACACTCATTAAAGGTCATTATATTATTACAGAGCTTGCTTTGGTCGCAGTTTCCCAGTTGAGCCTGTGTGCTCTGGGGACTGTCCGATTCCTTCTCTTTTGCCTTTCGTCTACCTCTTTACTGTTTTTTTTTTTCTTTTTTTTCTTTTAAGGGGAAAGATTTCCGTTTTCAAGGGACGGTAAATTGAAACACAAAGTCCCATTATGTGTTTTCTGAAGTGGGAAGAGAAGTAGCCAGTTCCCAGAGGAGTGGCAATATATTAAAAGTGTTCACACAGTCTTAGAACTCTGCTTCCTAACTGCAAGCCCTGCCTGCGTGTACCTCTCCTTGGAGGTGTGGCCCGTTACACGTTCCCCTTGTTGCTAAGTCACATACTTTTCTAACGGTTGTCTCCTTCTGTTGAGCGCACGGGATGTCAGGCCACGCTGTGCTGACAAAAAGGTTTGCACAGAAGGAGGACCCCTTTACAGAAGACTTAAAAAGCAGTAAGAGAAGTAACGCGAAGAGTGACCAGTAAGGACTCATCACAGGACCATTCGATTTTGGGCAAGACTGAACCATTCAACATGGTGGGCTAGAACTGGTGTGCAGAGCATCATTTTTGGATCGTTCTAATTTTGTCTCTACTTCGGATGGTCCTGGGCAGAAGTACCAGCTCTCTTAAGAGACTCTAAGATGGTACGGGCCCCAGACTTCCCACAAGTAGCTATGTTCTAGTACTGTCGAACATAAAAAATATATGGCTTAAAAAAAATACATATATATATATATATATATGTGTGTGTGTGGCTAGCGACATCCACACACCCATCAGTATAGATTGAGATTCTAATCTATTCCACTTCCCCTCCATATAATTTTGTAAAATAGTACCTTTTCTCTGTTCAGAATTTATTCTTGTTATTTCAGTCTTTGCTCGATATCTGATTGCTAAGTCTAATAGAAAGGGGACAATTAAAATTATGATGCAGTGACAACATAAGACCCTATTGATTCAGACCTGCCGCGGACTGCCTGACATGATGCTGGTCACAAACCATGAGTAACCCTGACGTGAACAGATGAATCATGTGCTCGAAGAGAAACAGATCTTTAAATTTGTGCTTGGAGGTAGTTTTAGCCAAAGGACCTGTGTGATCACTCACACCAACCTTTCAATTTACTAATAGGTTAAACCTGCACAATTACATGCACCCACCTGCAAACTACTGTAGCTAATTTTAAGTGGGGCATGACTTTTCTTTCGGGTGTAAATATAATACAAGGAGGCATTCAACTCCAATGGTTCGGTCGAGAGGAGAAGTCCAATACAATTAGGTGGAAGGGAGACATACCAAAATCAGTTTAGTGTGATCTTGAGTCTTGTCAGATAATAAACAAAAATCAGCGTATCCCGAGTAGCCTTTGGTTTGTACAGGCAGAGAATTAACATTGTCAATAGAACTAAAGTCACTCAAGTAATGGCATCTCGAAGTGCATAAAATCAGATACTGGGGCAGGGAGTGCAAATAGCTCTAGGAAAGTGTCTATAATAGGACACACCCGGTGCTGACAGTCTCCAGTGCCTGTTGCAGGGAGATTTAATTTAATAAGCTGCCTTTAAAAATCAACAGCCCATTATCATCTCAGTCCTTTTCTGTAGGTAGAGTTTTGGGCGACTTTCTCAAGCTCCCCAGTCCTAAGTTTTATTTGTTTATTTTACTCTGGACCTTGAAAACAAAGACTCTCTCTTCCTACTACCACCATCAGTGATAGGAAGTAAGAAAACGGATAGGCAAAGCACACTCAGCCCAAATCAGTTTAATCATTGTTCTCCCTGTATTTTTTAAAGCCTGTTCATTCTGGGTCTGCAGTGTCTCCCATTTTCTCATGCTTACTGGTGCAGTCTCTCTGTCTCTCTGTCTCTCTCTGTCTCTCTCTCTCTCTCCCCCCCCTCCCCCTTCTCTCCCCCTCTCTCCCCCCTCTTCCCCCCCCATCTCTGTCTCCCCCCCCCCCACAATATCCATTTACTGCTGCTAACACTAAAGCACGCTTTGGATTCTGCCCTAGCTCTTTAGCTACCCTTACCCCACGTGTCTTGATTTGGCCATTTGCGCTGCATTGCAGGAAGTGAAAACAGGAAGGCAACTTGGCCTAGGCAACCATTTAATCATTCCGTGAATGATGGACCTGGGAGGGCATCTTAGGGCTCTTCTGTTAGAAGGCAAGGCTCCTTTGATCTTTCTGGTAGCCACATTCAGCAGCGGGGTGACACGAGGCACGATGCCTTCCTACTTGCTTATATGGTGGTGGTCAGCTCATTGTAAGGCGGCCATCGTGCTTGGACAAAGTTTCCTTTGAAAAGAATCCTTTTAATTGCCCAGCTCTAAAGAGCTCCAAACAAACCATGTTTTTATTCATAATAAGTAACTGGGTTTTTTTCAGTCTAGTGTCAGGTGAAGTAATTGACTTGCATTTTGAGACCCTGTTGTACTCTCCTCCTCCAAAATGGTTGAATTCTTAAAGATAAATATGCTGTGAAGAGGTACCACATGTAGATGGAAGAGAAAGGGAGAAGTAGGCAAACAGCCAACTTTTCACAAGAAATCCTTTGAAGCAGAGCTGGGAGATAAGAAGTAGAAAGGTCAGAAAGAGGAAAGGGTGCTGTGTTTACCCCCATCACTTGGACACCTCCCTCCCCAGGGATATGTTGCTTTAATAAGTGACTGGGCTCCTCAAGGACGAACCAGAAAAGATGTTGGCATGCCACAAGTAAGCTAGGCAGAAGTCCTTATGCAAGGTGACATGGAAATTATGTTTGCATTTTTATTTCAGGACAGTGGCCAGTTGTCACCATACTCACCCTGACAGCTCCTACCACCAGGCAGTGGACTCTGCCTCTTACCTCCATGGAGGAGGGGAGAAGTGGCCAGTTAGCTCTCCATCCCCCCACCCCCTGCTATCTCAGGCGACAGATGCCAGGGCCAGCCCGCCTTTCACTTGAGCTTTCTTGTCAAGGCTGTGCCTTGAGCCCAAATCCTGACCTTTACTGTATGAAATAAAGTACTGATGAACAGGCAGAGGTTTAGAATTAGAGCAGGCTTGGAGCAAATGTCAAGGCCATCTCTGCTTCCCTCCTCCACCTGCACCAGGAGCCTGGATTAGACCCAGGCTGGAGTTTGCAGCGCCTTAGGCTTTATGGGTCTGGGGAGATATAACTTATTAACAAAGGCTTATTAAATTTTTATCAATTTTACAACACAATGTAAATGCCTCCCATGAATCTACATTGTATTCATTATCATTTAAAACGTTAATTAAGTCAAAGTTGCATTTGATTTCTCTCTAAATGGGCCTTTGGGAAGAGGCTTTTAGAAACATCTGTGGGAGCGCGCAGCTCGTGGAGACAGGGAATCCCCCAGCCCGCGTTCAGGACAGCGCCCTGAGTTGATTGCCGTCGCGTGCCTGTGGCTAATTTGTTGTGATGCGCTGGGGCATTGTCTTGAATTAGCATCAGACCAGCGACGGTGTAAAGCCATCGGAGAGAGGCTTGCAGGGCGGCGGCCCAGGCTGCACCGCATCCTGCCTCCAAATCCCATCCAGACGGAAATGAGCAGTTGATCGGCAGCGTTCTGGTCTCAGTCAGACCTGGGGATCCTCCCTTCTCACACGGTGCCCATCATTTCCGTTGGATGCTCCTTGATCTGAGGTGGACATTTGTCATCTGGCCCAACAAATGTAGGACATCTGCCAGAGTGCTTACAGGCAGGTTCACCGGGCTTGGGCTCTTTGATTCGCATTTAAGCCTAGAAACGATGGAGCACAGAACAGTGTAATGGGAACCGTTTTCTGACTAGAGTGGATGTAGAGATTACAGACAGGTCATACTCATCGGTGAGGAGGAAAGAAGAGTGAAGCCTACTAAGATTTGCTGAAAAATTGCTTTCCTCTTCTGAGGCGAGGTTGACACCTCTGCTATTAGTGTGTGTGTATTCCTAGGAACCAAGGTTTATGGGGTGGTGCTGGGAAATGGCCAACTGCTTAACTTGGATTCACGTTAAGGCTAGACTTAGTGTCTACTCTTACTGTATGCAGGGGACTCTGCCAGCCCTGCAAGGGGGTGTGTGCATGTGGATACGTGTATGTTAGTTACTGTTGTTATTGTCAAATTGAACCCACACGTAGCATGTGCTGCATTGCAGGCACTGCTCTGTGCCCTGTACAGATATTATTTAATCCTTACCATGGGGTAGGTAGTAACTGTTATTTGCCATTGAGGCAACTGTAAACTGAGGCATCTGTGCATTGACAGATGAGGCAACTGAGGCACAGAGAGGTTAAGTGACTTGCCAAGGGTCACATAGCGAGTCGGTGGTGGGGCTGGCATTTGAGGATAGGCTGGACGGTTGGTTCTTCAGTCTAGGGAGCAAACTGAGTTACTCATTTCCTTACTCAGTTGAAGAAGATGGTATGTCGGTCTGTCTCCAAGGAAGGAGGAGAAAGACGAGGATTCCAGTCCTGAGAGCTGGAGACTGTGGGAGGCGTTGTGAGAGAGGGGGGCAAAGTGCTCGGCAGTGCAAAGGCCCAGAGGTCACCTCCTGTTGGTCAGCCGAGGAAAGGCCCCACAGGAGAAGACAGTTCAGATGTGCATTGGAGGATGGGAGGCAAAGGGTATCCTGCCTGACAGCATGAGAGAGGGCATGGCAGTGGAGGGGCCTGCCGACGGCTGGAGCCCCCTGTCTAACAGCTGGTCACCCAGTTTGGCTGGAGCTTAAGACCTGTGCCTGGGAGCGGGGGGAGAGGAGCCTTGAAAGGTGAGCAGGGCCCTGTTGCGGCACTGCTCACACATAATGCAATAGAAAGCGTTCAAGGTATTTGATCTGGGGAATGAGCCACAGAGGCTTTGTTCTGGTAGGATTTCAGTGGCGGCTCTGGGAAGAGGGGCTGGAGCTGAGGGCCTCGGGAGCCATCCTGTGAGGGTGGAGAAAACCAGCAGGGGGTGGGGGTGGGGTGCTGGGGCAGGGGGGATGTGCTAGGAAGAGGCAGGAGTGAGCTGCTCCAAGAAGCCTGAGGAGGGAAGACGCTCTAACAGCCTCTAGGACTCCCAGCTGAAGCACATTATCCAAATACAATTCCAAGAAGTTAAAATCATTTTAAAGAAATTTTAATTAATGGCGCTGAAGCGATTGAATTCCATTAGTTAAATTTCTTGAGCTTAATTCTCCCCAGCTGACTCAGCAGTCATTGTGCTTCCCACTTGGGCTCTGTGGAGTCGTTGCCTTATTGGAGAATTTCCTGAGATCTTGGCTGGGCCTGGAGACCTGCTGGACTGTCTCCACAGCCCCTGGTGTTGGGGATCTAGTCCATCTTTTTTTTTTTTTTTTTTTGAACCAGTATTTCTTCTTCCCTTATCAGCCTCTGCATTTCCAACAAGACCCACATCTTGAGTGTGTTGACGGGGGCAGAGCCAGGCAGCTCTGAATCGCTGGCATGAATGGCCTTGAACCAGGCTGGGCGGCAGAAACAAAGCAACGAGAGCCACCCACTGGGACATGTGGCCCCTGAGGGTCGTGGCTCGAGCTGCCTGTGGTGGCTTCAGTTAGAGCTCCTGGGAATTCTTTTTTAAATCCCTGTGTATGGCAAGGTGACTTTCTCCTCCCATCTTAGGGAGACAGCTTGTCTCCTTCCATCTATGGAGGGAAAAAAATAATAAAGTGCTTTACATCCCATTCACTGAAAAATCCGCTGTTGTTTCCAACCACCATCGGACTCTGGTGGAAATACAAAACACATTTCCTGTGAAGTACGGCCACACAAAATCCGAGGAAGTCGTGTGGCATTTCTGAGTACCGTGGAGCAATTTTCTTTTCCTTTTTATTTCTCTGTGCACAAGAATTTGATCTGCGTTCATTGTGTCTGTATGTCAGCACCCATGACCGGAGATTTATGCACACCTTTGACCCCAGAGGGTCATTGAAACAGCACAGAAGAGCACGTGAGTCCTGAGCTCCCTCTAAGTGGTGGAGCGTGCGTGCTGAGAATGCCAACTCCTGGCATTCTCTCCGAGGTTTTCTCCTGAACCAACATTCTTTTCTTTTTTTTTTTTTTTTTGGCCATGCCGCACAGCTTGTGGGATCTTAGTTCCCTGACCGGGGATCAAACCCGCGCCCCCTACAGTGGGAGCACGGAGTTCCTAACCCCTGGACTACCAGGGAAGTCCATCATGTTGAATTACCTGGGTAATCAAGGAATCTTCCATCCTTACATTTGCTTACCAGAGTTTTGCTTCCCTAGCCAAACACCTTTCCAAGGGGAATCTAACTGGACAGAAACAAGTTCAGCATTGTCAGACCCACACAGTTGAAATTTCAGAGAGCATCGAAAAGACCTTTTTATAAATAGTCAGTGCCTGCTTTGCAGAGAGCTTCTAGACAAGCCCGTAGGTTTTTTTTTTTTTTTTTTTCTTACTGAGGAGACATTCTTCTGATCCCCGGCTCAGATGAGCTGGGGAAAAGGTCTGAAGATTCCAAGGTGGCTTCCTTCTCTGACCATTTCACGTGCTCATCCGCGGGAGGAGCTGTCCTCCCACAACCGAGGGAAATAGCAAGAGAAAAATGCTTCTGGCCTCTTGGAGTAAAGCTGAAAGCCCTGCTCTTATCCCGTTCAACATGGCAGGGTGAGTACCACCAAATACTCCAAGCGCTACAGAGAAAACCCTGTGCAAACTCAAAGCGGGAGCTTTTGAGGCAGATCCGCGTCAGGGATGGTCAGCCGCCCGAACGACTTTGAAATGAAATGAGAAAGACCGCTCCTCAGAGCTGGAGCCACACAAGGTGGTACCTGCAGGGGCATCTGTAGGCCACAGAGCAAGGGCCGTCTTCTGCTTGCCATGATGTGATCTTCCTTCTGGCCCTTGCCAGCTTTCTGGGCTGGAGCCAGTTGGATTGCACTCAGTCAAGGAAAGACCTGGGGGCTGCCTGCCTTTCCCTCCAAGGCCAGCAATGTACTTGCTAGAATCCTTGGCCGGGCTTTGTATGTTGGCAAGAATGCCTGAGTAGGAAGTGGCCTGAAGGATTCCAGTTCAGTAAATATTTGATGAGTGAAAGAATGGATAAGTGAAGGGATTCTCAGCCATTAGTTAAAGGGATAGATGGTCAGCCAGAAGCAGGATGGCCCCGGATCTGTGAAGTTTCCTAAAACTTTCTAAGCCGCTTACAATATAGTGTGTGTGTAGATACAGGTAGAAATATAAAGATATACATATAGATACAGATATATAGATATATATAGTGTGTGTGTGTGTATGTAGATATATAGATACAGATATGTAGTGTGTGTGCATATATAAATATATATAGTGTGGGTATATATAGATATAAAGATAGATACAGATATATAGATATATAGTGTGTATATATAAATATAGATACAGATATATAGATATATATAGGGTGTGCATTTATAGATATATAGATAAAGATATAGATACAGATATATAGATACATATAGTGTGTGTGTGAGTACAATCTTGGATCCCAGTTGGAGATATCCCACAATTAGTATACAAGAAGATTCACAGGGGATAATGTAACGAGAAGAAGAAAAACTAGGACGTAACTGAAGGATCTTGAAAATGATCGACTAGGAGGTACAATCCACATTCTTTGTGAAGGTTAAACATTGGGAAAGAAGATCTAGAAACAAAGACTGAAAAAAAAAAATCACGGTAGGCAAAAACCCACCAATGTTTCAAGTGAGGAGAGACAGGGATACCGCCACACAAAGTGTCCATGTGTACGTAGAGCATGTATCCTAGAAAATCAAGGACTTGTGACGTTTGCATTCCGTTTTACTAATTTTGATGAACCTGATCCCTTTCGTGTGAGTCAGGGTGGCACAAAAATAATAATGCATCAGGTGGGACCAATATGAGAAAACGGGCCCATTTGTAGAGAGCTGTAGCCATTTGCAGATGACCAAGTCAGCCTGCCAAACTGTGGAGACCCGTTTGAGGCCACGCTTGACTATTAAGATCATTGACTCTGACTTGAGGTGGGCAGAGCCAATCGTGTAGCACCCAAGTGACAGTTCCTCCCACCTTGAGGTGTCTGACGGCTGTGTGTCTTATGGATATTTTCTATTGTGTCATTTTTCTGTGTATTCCGTTCCGACACAAGGAGTGGACGGGGAGCTTTCTTGACTGCTCACAGACCTCTCTCAGGTTGTACCAAGCATTCCCTTACCTCTGAGTGGCTTTGAATTGCTCTCTGCACTTTCTCAAGGTTGATCTGGCCGTTTCTTCAGTGCAGATGAGTACATTTCCACATATGGCTTGTAACGTAACCAACTGAGAGAACACGTCCATCAGGGATGCTTCCAAGCCAAAGCCCTAAACAGGTGTTACTGAAAAGGGCGGTACAATGACCTGCAGAGAAAAGGGACGTGCAGTGAAAATGACAGAATGAAACTTGCTAAGAGTGCAGACAGGGATGAGGTATAGACTCAGGTCATGTGGCCTGGAGGTCTTAGCACGCAGATGTGAAATATGCAAGGTGCTAGTTGCTGGAAGGGCCACTCCTTCACGGATTTCTTCCGTGAAGACGAAGATGGGTTCTGATAGGCAGACATCTCCTGTCTTTTCTCTGAATCATAGTAGGGGATTCCCAAGCCATTCTCCTCACTGTGGGGGTGAACTAAGTGATCTCCTTGGCAATTAAAGCCTGAAATTCTAGGAAAGCTTAGGGCAAAAGGGAAAAGGAGAGAAGGAGTGAGATTTGTGTGTTTTCTGGGGACTTTGAAATCAGTCCTGGTGCAGTCACGTTTTGATAGGTTCACGAAATGGATGCTGACTGCTCTAATAAGAGTAATGCCTTACACATGTATGAGTCCTCATACTCCTCAAGGCACCTGCATCCTCTTACTTTATCTAGGCAATCCCAGAATAGACATCTTCCCTTACTATTGTGGGGCTTTGGGCCAGCTCCAGAACCTCTCTATTCCTTAGTTTCCTCATCTGTAAAATGGAGATAATAATAGGACCTATCTCGTGGACCAACTGTGACTCTGTGTCTCCTCATTCCTCATCTTACTGAAACTACCTTAGGACTTTTCCATCTCTAAAATGGACATAGAGTTAGTGACATGGAGTTATAGTTCAGCGTGTTTTCGGAAGATGAAGGTTGGAGAGCAAACAGGAGGGGAACAGATGGTGGGGAGAGATAACATTTCCTTTAAATTCTATCCAGATTTCTTTTCTTGATGGTGTTCTTGATCTCAACCCATCTTTGAGGACTGGATGGTGTTAAGGCTTCACATCATCACCTTTTCTAAATGTCTTTATGAGCAGTTGGGCTCTGCTGCTTGTTGATTTTCCTATTAGTAAGATTAGTGCAAAGATCAGGGTCAAAACGGTGCCCAAATCTTTCACCCACGCCCGGCCTTTGCCTCTTCCTTTGAGCAGACCTGCTGTGAGGACAGGTCTAGAGATGGGTAGTTGCAATGGAGAGCACAAGGTTCACGAAACCCCAAATAGTTACTACCTGACCTTTGCAGAAAGACACTTGCTGACTCCTGCTTTAAACACACAGTTCAAATGGAGCCATCTCTGTGATGACTTCCTGACTGCTCACCGCCCCAACTCAGACGGATCTCTCTTCTGTAATTCTGTAACAACTCCTATAAGCCTCATTTAGAGCAGTTTTCATCTTGGGCTTTTTAGAAGTAAGCAACAAGCCACAGACAACTCTCAGCGGTCTTCGGATTCCTCTCAACGTATTGCACGCAGCAGCCAAGGCGCACAGTAGGAATTCAACACCTATTTGCTGAATAACATGCGCACTGTGTCAGGATTATGTTTCCATAGCTTATGAGGCACGTATCTCGAGAGAAAAGGGATCTTGAGCCTAGCGGTCTCGCTTGTTCTCTTGTGCCCTCTTGACCAAAACACTTGTTTCTGAACAGCTGCTTCCTTTGACTGCCGGAGCGCTCTTGAAGAGCTGGGTCTAGAATTAACCACTGCTTCTTTTGAAGAGAGCGCATTTCTTTCACTGCTTCTTTTGGGCATCGTGTTTGAGGCCCGTGGTGCTCTGTGGCGGATGTGGGGGTGCTGGCGCATTCCCTTCCAGAAGTCATCGGGTCTTTGCGTCTGGGTGCGTAGTAGAGGTGCAAGTTAGCAATGCGCGGCAAACCCATTTTTCGCTCCTTCCAGAGCGACCTCACTCTGCCCTTCAGGTCCGCAATACCTTCCTAACTCAAAGAAGCTCCTTTCATCCAACTCTGACTCCCCATTAATTGAATTTATCCAACTGCTCTGCAGGCCGGGCTTATTACATCTTTCATCGCTCAGACCCCAGTCAGCTGCAGGGACCTTCTCTTGCTGTGCTAATACACTGGCTGACCCACTGGGAGTTATGTTGAGGCAGGGCAAGCCCCCAGCTCAAATCTCGACAGCCCTAAGCTCCCAGAGTCCCCCACACCCTCTGCATCTGCCTGAACTTGCTCTTGGTAACCCTGTCTCTCCACACAAGTCAGAACCAGCTGAGGTGGGAGATGAGATGCTCTCTGCCCATGCTTGAGTCCCTCCACTTCAAGTCCCATGTGATAAGTCACTGGAGATGCTGTGGGTTTACAGGAAGCACTCTGACATTTGATTCTCTTAACACGTATGCCTTAGCCAACTTAGGTGGAAGAACGGAATGTAAAGGGATTCCACAGTTTCCATCAGAAATAACAAAATTGAGTGTGTGTGTGTGTGTGTGTGTGTTTTAAGGGATGCCCCTTTGGTTGCTGCATGAGTAATCTTTTTCATTGTAGTTGTTAGAGATTAAATCTCAATAACGTCTTGAAATTAGAGTGGGCTTCCCATCAGCTGAATGGGCAGTGGCACTCACCCGCTTCCAATAACAGTGCAAGAACGGCCCTACCTTCTTCTTAAGCTTTTATCAGCGTGGTCGTTTTGCTTGAGCTCAAATCAGGGCCACATAGGAGCTGTCATTTTTCACTTACCGGGCCCTTTGATCCCATTTGGGATTTATTCGTTTTAAATGAAAAATCCGATTCCTATTGTATACATCTATCCTATAGAATGCTTTTTTATTTTTTTCTGTTAGAGATCAAATCAGAGTTGTCAGTAGTATGGTCATTAGTTATCACCACCAGATTTTGCAGCTGACACGTTGTTTCTGTTCTTACGAAATCACCAGCCTTCTTCTGTTGCATAACGATCACTTTGCAGTGAAGCTACAGTAATGCCTTTCCTGGGTGCTTGGGTGTTAATTTATTTCACAGTTTCCTTTGCAGCTATAATCAGAGTCACCTATCACACTCCTGTTCTTCCTTTTATTGTGTTCCTTTGCTATCGCGTTTGTGTGATCTTTTTCTGAGAAAATGACAGCTACTGTGTCTTTGCTCACTCTATCAGTGACTTAAATGCTCCATGGCTCCTCTATTGCCATTTAAAAAATATAACATTTTATAGATGTAATCATAGTTATTTATAACTCAGGTTTTGCTATATGAAAAAATTCCCTAAATGACACCTTGCTTCAAGTACAGTTTTTAAAGACAGGGGAAATATTCTCTGCAAAAACACTTTCCTCTAAATTGTAAATGAAGGGAAAGCTCTCAGTTGGTAAGATTATAATGCGCGTTTCCTGAGTTCTTAGTACATCGAAATGTATGAACATTATTTTTATGTAAGCGATCAAGTTGTGGTGTTTAATAACATGTTGTCGGAGGAAAAAGAGCTATCCCTTTTGATTTATTTGAATATTTACTGGGTGACTTACAGTGCTTTACGTATCAGAATCGGTTTATCAACAGTTAACATTCTAGGTTTTTATATAACCATACTTCAGGTAATAGAGCATTATTAAACTGCAACCAGTGTGTTAGAAATCTGCCGACTGGTAATAAAATTCTTATGTATAACAGCAGCTGAGAAATACTGTTGTATATTTATGCAAAGATTGCAAGATAGATGGTGGCCAGCAAACTGCAGAGGGCCTCGAAATGCGAATCTACCAGCAGGTGGCGCTGCTCTTCTATAAATGAAACCGTCTACCTGGATTACTCTAGGTCCTACCCCCCACCTCTACTCTCTGCTTTTTCTTTTCCAGACTCTCTCTCCTTTAGTTCTCTACAATGAATGTCTGAAACTATGTTCATTTGTTTGTTTGTTGAGGAGATAGTTCTCCAATAAGACAACACCTTTTAATTGCTAAGGTTTCCTTAAATTCAACTTGCTTGATTTAATGCTCATTTGGAACAAGTCCTAGTTAAATAAATGTTACTGTTTTAAAAAGGTAACTACACAATACCAGATTCTCACCCCCTAAGACTGGATTACCTCTGCCATCTGATCATTGTTATGTGGCAAGTCGCATTTTTAACTATTGTTTATTTATACAAATTAATTCCCTAGGCTTCGTTCCATACCAGTATAAGGAGGGACATTTTTATAAAGGGTGCTTTGGTATTGGATTAGTGTGCTATATAAAAATAATTTTAATGTAATGCTCTTTCATCAAGAATTACTTTAGAATCCAAGTTAACCAAAGAAGGTTGCTTTTCTCCTTAGGCCAGAACTAAATTTCTGACAAACAGGATCAGAGGTTTTTGGTTTTGTTTTGTTTTTTCCTTTTTCGATAAGGTTGTCCACACAAAGACTGATCAGCTTGTCAATTTGGGCAACAATGAGTGAAAAAAAAACAAATATACAAGCAAAACTTACTTTTATTTATTTATTTTTTCATCCACACACAGGTTATTCTTCAATCTCTTAAATTTCTTTAAAGACACAACTACATCTTTTTACTAAGTTTTTTTTTTTTTTTTTCCTTTAACCTACAGTACTGCTTTTATACAGGGTGTTTGGTTATAAACATGGCCTGTTTAGGAGACAGTGGATTTACTGAGGTTATGAAAAGGGAGAATTAAAATACATTCTAGGATGACTCCTATATTTGTTTACTTTCTTAATTGTTAAATGCTACCTATAAAGAAATTTGGATGCAAATATTTTACTCTTTTTGTAAGTTAAAAGTTCCAAACCCTTGATTTTGGGTATCCAATAGGAATTTTCTCTTTTGAGTTTTTCTTTAAAACTTTGTCTAGGCATACTGGGCTAAGGGGTGTAGGTTAAGGATCCAGATGACATCATGTACGTTCTTATTCTATTCATTTATATGCTTTTCACAGAGAAAATCCTGAAGTGTTATTGGTTAGGTGAAATCAGGGAGTAGAGCATTGGAGGGGGGGAACATTCCTTCTCGGTGAATCCACTTGGAAGCACTGGTTTTGTTGAAAATGTTTTTTGAAGTATTGACTGCAATCAGTTTTCTTGTTAAAGGCAAACACTGACAGCTTCCCTTCCAGTTCTCTGTATAGGGAATGAGATCAACGTGAGTAGTTGAAGGCGGGAAATAACCATCCCAGTGTAAAGGTTGGATTTACCTGGCTGGGCTATGAAGAAGCAGCCTTGTGAGTTTCACAGACCCCTTTCCCAGGCATTAAATAACTTTATTTTCCTGCCAAATATACTCTCTAGAATAAAATCGAGACCTCCAATGGAACTGGACCCTTGCCAGCATCCTCCTGCTTATTAGGACCATGCACATACGTGTGCATCTTATCTTGGACCCTAATAACTGAAGTGGCTGGAAAGGAAGTGGGCTGAGTTAGGGGGATTTCTGATAGACTTTTCCAAGATGCAAACCACCCACTCTCCTCTCTGAATCTGAGTACTGAAATCGAAGGAAAAATAACTTTCAGAGGATTCAGATTATTACCAAGAATTATCCAAATTCTGCCATCTGGAATTCAAAGCTTTATAATATCTGTCCCCTATATCCCCCAACTGTGCCCTCAAATAAGCCTTCCTGCTCCAGCCAGACTGCTTTCCTTATAGTTCCTGAGCTTAGTGCCTCCCCACCTCCTTGCCTTTGCTCCAGCTGCCCCCTCCTCCTAGCATGCCCTTCCCACCCTTTGCTGCCCACCCCCTAGTTTTTTTCAGCATCATGGCTTAAGGGCCCCAGCACACCAGGCCCTATGTTTGGTTCTGGGGATATGCAGGTGAATAAGGCTGACATCTCTCTCCATCCAACTCTTGTTTCCAGTCTTATTTTCCCTAACCACCCAGGCCTACTAGCACTTATTATGTACAACATTTCATTTAGCCCTCACCTGACATTATCATGCAACACTTTTCATACTGTTATTTCATATAACTTGTGAACTTTATATAGATATACACGCATCTTTAATGCAGTTGTCTCATTTCTCCAGCTAGACTTGTGGTTCTGTTTTATTGTGCATCTTTTAAAAGATTTTTGAAAAAAAAAAAAGAAAAAGCAATGCCCAGCCCCTAGCCTCTCAGGATTTGTGTTGAATTGGTCTGGTGTTCTGTAGAATTCTCCAGTCGATTTTATAGAAAGGCAGCGTTGAGAACCACTGAGCTGGACCACACTTTCCTTGGACCAGGAATCCTGCTTTTCCTATTCGGTAGTGCTTTGGGGTTAAGTGTGGTAGGAAGTTCTGGGTAATTATTTGTGGCTGTAGGGTTATGAGGCCTTCAGTCCGTGGCTGGTTCCTATGATATCTGTCAGGTAACAGAAGAGAGCATTAAGCCCAGAACCATTACAGAGCAGAGCGGAAAAACTCCTGTGCTTAATTAATGCCAATCCTCCAGAATGGGAAGAGTCCTGCCAAGGCCACACATTTGACCTAAGCCGGGACTAGACCCTAGAGCGCCTCACTACTAGGCTGTGCTTTTTCCCTCTACAACGCCACCTCTGGCAGCTAGGAACTATTTCTTAGGAACTTTACTAAGGGCTCAGCACTCTTGAGAGATTCAGAAGTGGGGAGACCACGTAAAGGAACTTATAAGTCTAGTTGGGGAGGACGCGTGGAAATGGAACACAAATTATAATGCAAAGAGAATGAGATGTCAGAGGGGTGTGAGATGAGAAGTGCCAAGGCACTTTAAAGAAAGGAGGGATTCCACCTTGTTACAGTCATCTGGGAAGGCTTCCCGGAGGAAGCAGGCTAACCTGTCTCCTGATGGGTGGATAGAGTAGGGAGGAAAAAGGAAGATCTGGTGGGAAGGAATAGAGGAGTTGCTACCCCTCTATCCCATCATCCCCCTGCCCCTCCCATCACCTCCCAAGTATGTGCCCCAACCCTATGACCTCCCACCAGAAACTGAAGGGAAAATGCCCCTCACAAGCAGGCAGCATGAATTTTCTGTAATTTAGAGGACACAGTGGGGTTTCTCCGCATTTCCGTCTGACTTTCATTTGTTATTGCTCTGACGGTCCCAGCCTTCTTCATTTGAGGCCCATTTAAACATTTTCTGGCTTTTCTTGTTTTTATGACGCTTGGCATAGCCTAATTATTTTGACCCGAGCAGTTCCTTGGGACCATATGCAATATGGGACAAAGGTGACCATCGAACAGGATGCAGAGAACGGGGATGGGGGTGGTGAATCTCACCCCATTCTAGCGCCTGGATACTGGGTCAGTTGCTTGGGGCAGAGGAGAGATTGTGCACCCGTTTGAGTAGAACAAAGTCAAAAGAAAGCAGGTTGGCACTGTGGAGAAGGATCCAATGACAGAGAGCTCTAATTGCTTTGATTTCTCAAAGCCAAGATAATGATGGGTAACTTTTACCAAGAGCCTGCCAGGAAGTCTTCTAAGCACTTTTCAATCTATTCTCTTTTTTTCACTTTTTTCACTCTATCCTCACAACAACCCTCTGGGGAAAGTACTCTGATTATTCCCATCTTATAGGTGAGAAAAATGAACTTAGGCAATTTACCAAATACCCATGTTCAGACCTAACGGCCCACAGGTTTCAAGGCCTGGGTTTGCTTAACCGCTACCCTCACTGCAGCTCAGTATGAGTCGACGTATGTAGAAGGATCTTCCAGCCTTACAATCCTTATCTCAGGGGTAGCAAACTTGAGTGCCATTGGAGTCAGAGCCAGAGATGCTACCATGGGGTACCTGCCGTATGACTGGGGGGTCCAGGAGGCAGCCTGGGGATATTTGAGCAGCTGGTGAGCTCATGTCCCCTGAGACAGTTCCCTTCCTGGAATGCGAGACTAGTCTTCTGCAAGATTTTAAGACAGGAGTGAGAAACCCAGATTTTTATGGATAATCTTGAGACTCAAAGATTGTCCTGCATACAAGATCCGATGGAGCAGTGGCAGGGTGGTGTCAAGCAGAGCACATCAAGACAGTATTTGTCCTCAGGCTGACAGCGTGTGGCCACTGGTTATCTCATTTATCCCACAGCATCTCCAAATCTTGGTGTCCTCATCTGTCCAGCAGGGATCTTGTGGCATTACGGTGTTGAGTAACTTGTCTGAGATCAGAGCTCTAATGAGGGTTGGAGCTAGGGCTTGGACGGTTGCCCTGACTCTAGAAGCCCATATCTTCATGCTGTCCTCACGGGCAGAATTCTCACAGCAAATGATCTGGATTCGACGTCAGCAGACCTGGGTGCTTCTGGGCCTGCATATTAGTAGAACCTTGAACCCAAAGAGGGTGAGGTCTGCTCACCCCTAAACCTTGCCCAGCCCTGCTTCTGCATTCCATACCATGTTCTCTAACTGTGTTGACCAGCAAGGGCCCACCGTGCACTAGCATTTTTAAACGTTGCAGGGACTGTGTCCAAAGATAAATTATAGTAGAATACAGATAATGATTTTATAGTTTGAGAACATCTTTAGAAGGTGACTGTGCCCTTAAGAAATATACTAAATGCTGTGTTTAGTGTAAAATCATAATCCAGACGGGTCCTTACCTCTCAAGGTTAAAAGCATACAGTATTTCTAAAGTGTTCTGACAGGACACTCTTCATCGGGCCATGCCGTGCACCTGGGTTGCACTAAAAACCCATGCATTTTACCTTTATCTGAGTTTCAGAGAAAGTATCAGTGCAACCATCTGGAATACATAGTAGAGTGCTAGGGGGTTCTTCACAAAACTGGCTCAATGGCAGACAGGGTGTTTGTGGATGAGCCGATAATAATAATGATATTAATAGTAATAATGGTCCTTATCTGTATAGTGTCTTACGGTTTAGAAAACAATTTCACATCCACACAATTAGATTCTAGGCTGATTTTCAAATAGAATCATTGGGGCAAGCATTAATTCTAAAAACGTAAACAGCAAAGTGAAAATGGAAATGAAAATATGATTGACATTTTCTGCCAGTCATGTTTATTTGAAGCTGTTTAGGGGGAGGAAAAACAAAAAGAGAAGAAAGGTGACAATTCAGTCAACACATATAAGCAAATAAAAACTTTTACCCCAAAGTGGAAATGTAAGTCAAAATTGTGTTCAGCAGGAGAATTTGATGCGAGCTGTGAAATTAAGTCCGGGAGAGACCTGACCCTTTCTCTCTCTTCTGTTTCTCACCCTGGGCTGGTGGCAAATCTCAGATTCCTGAGGCAGCATGATCTTTTCTCCACTCCTTTGGCTGTCTGACAATTTGTAAATCCACCAGGAAGCCTTTCTTGCAAGGATTTTCCTGAAAAATCTCATGCACACAGCATGAAGTGATCAAAAGAATAATTCATGTTTTATATTTGCCTCGTCCAGTTTGGAACAAGGGAGCCTATAGACACACACGCAGAGACAAACTACGGTAACTTCTCTGTGATGACAGGCAGGGTGGCAGGACCAGCACCTAGAACACCCTCGAGAGATGGACAGGGCAGGGCTGGGACCAGAGTGGGAAGAACGAGGCACTTGCTTTGGGCACCAGATTTAAGGGGCACCAGAAACCTCAGCATCAAGAAAAATAATACTTCAATGCAGTCGTTTTTTAAAAAATCAAAATGCAAAAAATATCCATGATGCATATAATGTCAGAATTTAAAATAAAGACAGGATAAATAGCGATTTTAATGCTGGCATTTAAGCACGGCATTTCACAAGTCAGTAGGGGTTAGAATAACAAATGGCACCTCTGCCATCTATGTGAGCACTTGATGCGTACCAGGAACAGTGTTCGCTACCTTACAGGCATTTTCCCTTGATACGTTTCAGAGGGACCCAATTTGTCCTACAGTAAATCCAAATCTATTTGATAATAAACTATATTAGAGAGTTCCTTTACAGGCTCCATAAATTCCATTACAGTCCATTTTGTCTTTGTTAAACATATGAGTTGAAAATTACAGTCCCTTTATTCACAATGATCATTTTAGACTCATAGCTCAAAAAGATCAGCATTAACTTTAAAAAATATATTAGCAGGCTTGTATCTATTAAGAACCATTGCTTTGTAGGCTCTAGCTGATGATTTTTATTAAGTATACTGCGGGAAGGGGAAAAATCAAGGATAATTATAAATTCATAAATACATCATTCATTGGCAGAAAGTGATTTCCATGGGATGGATGCAGAATTATCTATTGCCTCAAGAAAATCTCAGAGATGTTCTGATTAAGCCCATAATCTAGTCTATGTGAAATTCTAGCCAAACTGATGGGGCACATTTTCTTTTCTGAAACTACCTTTGATAAGAAATGCATTACAAACTCATCAGTTTGGCTTCCTGTTAACAAAAAGACAGCAGCCGTCTGGATCATTCTGGATTCACAGTGAAACTGCCACACCATGTATCCTCCAAGTAAAGCTGTGCAAGTTTGACAAGGGGCAGATGAATCCAGGAGTTATCGTACAGGGCTTTAAATCTATGCGGCAGCTGACGGTTGAAATAATCATCTATATATCGCTCTGAGCTAACTGGGGAAAGGTTGACACTGTATATTTTCAGCAGATCTAGTCTAATGTTTCATCTTTTGTCTTGGATGGGCTCTTGCTGGGTGGACTTGGAGTACACACTGACAGCTCCAAGGAGTTGCCCATGGTGGATGTGGTTTGCCTTCATTATCGAAGTGCACAGTGGATGAATCTAACTTAGCTTGCGTTGGAAAACGGGAAACTCACCTGACTGGTCTCCCCCAGTACAAGGGGTTCTGCAGGACAAATAGCAGGTTGGGTGGGAAGGACGTTCAAGTCTCTGAACTACCTCCATCCCTCTCGAATTCCCCACAGCTGTGCACTTGAAGGGAGTTCCGTGTGTGTTGCTTTTATTGTCTGGCTGTCTCGGCAGACTGGGGAGAGCATTGTCCTTTTTGAAAACTGGAAAGCTAGGACAACGTGAGAAGATACGTGAGGTAGCCAAGGTTTGCTGATACATACGTCAGCAGGCCTTGGCTGTCGAGGACCAGCTAGTGAATACGTTACACTTGGTGGGCTTCACTGTCGCAGTTATTCGACTCTGTGTTGTAGAGTGGAAGCAGCCACAGATGCCAGGTAAACAAATGACTGTGGCCACGTTATGAGGAACTTTCTTTAGAGCCACTGCAATTTGAATTTCATATCATTTCAATGTGTTACGAAATATTATTCATCTTAGATTTTTTCCCCCTAACCATTTAAAAATGTAAAAACTATTTTTAGCTCATAAGCTTTACAGAGATACGTTCCAGAGTATAGTTTGCTGATCCCGGAACTGGAGAAATATAAAAAGAAAGAAGGCAGCTGTTGGTGCCAGGAACTTGGCAGATTTCATCCCTATTCTGCAACTCAGCCCTACAAACATGTACTGCATGTGTCAGGGCTACGAGAAGGAGTCAGGTATGCTTTTTGGCCTCAAAGTCTTTACCATCTTTTTGGTGTTGGGAGTAGGGCAGACGGAGAGAAGGAAAGGAAAGTTGAGAAGAGGCTGTTTGGGTTGAACTCTTGTACAGTTTTTTTCTGTTTGATTCAAAGTAAAAGTTTTCTTCTACTACCTTCCCAATCTCCAAACTCCATAGCGATAATTCAAAGAAATTCTTGCATTTCTCATTTCCATTGTGTATTCGCTTTTAGATTTCCCTTGTTCTTTTCTGTGTCTCATCTCTGAGAAGCTAATAGTGAGTGATCTTTGCTTGAGACTCTTCTTTACCCTCGAGGTGATGGAGACAGTCTATTCTAAGAAAAGAACCAGAGGCAACCAGATCTTCAAAAGGACTTTTCTACCACATACTGGCAGGGCAAGAGCACTGGGCAGGTTATAATGACAGCTCAAGTTTTTAGTAAAGATATTTTAGCTAAGATTCCAGATACCGGGAATTTCGACTCTAACCACGATACATATAGAACATGAGGCTATGGTTTGGGATGGGGTGTGTGAGTACAGCAGGTACATCTAATCCACCAGATTTGATTCTCGAAGATCTGTTAGGCCACAGTATTTCTGTAGAGAACATTGCAATCCAGCTCATGTGGATTCTGTTAATATATTTGTAGAGTATTTCTTCTCTCTCCCATGTAGGAGCTGAATTCTCTCATTACTCTGTGTTGATGGACTCAAACGTACACAATTCAGGTTTCCTAGGCAGTGAATAGAGCCAGAAATATACCCTGTGATTAACTTCTGCATAACCTATTGTTCCTTAAAGTTTCCCCCCTCCATTCTCCTGTTAGCTCCACAAAAGCCAGAAATGAAAAGCCTCCAACAAGCCTCCCCTTCCCTGCCCCCTCAGCCTACCGTGCCTGTGCTGCTCCGTGCCTGGGCTCAGGCGGCTTGGAGATTCTTTCCATCCTCATTTTATATAATAACAGGTCGTTGTTGTTTCCTGCCTATGTCCTCTAGGTTTTCCAAATAAATGCATTTGCTGTTTCTCGGCTAGAAGTTGTGAAATTACCCTGCCTGATAATGTATATATGGTAAAGTGATGGCTCCATTATAGAGAGTTATATATATTGTATTGGTGACATTATTATTGTTGGCATTGCTTTTGATAGGGAGCATCCTTCATTTTTTAATTATCTGTGTATTAATATTCACCATGATCTTTCAAAACAAGTTAGCTTTTTTTTTTTTTTTTTTGGATTGATTTTATCAATAATACCTCAAAGGCTTCACCAGACTTCTTGGTGATATATGTTGTCCCAAGGTTGTCAGAACCTGAAACTCTAATTCAGGGGATATACCCACTTCAACTTCCCCGTGTTCTGATCTCCAGCTGCCCACTGACCCTGTAGGCGTAGAACTTGGCTGCGATGCCTGTCTTACCCTTATCTTAGCTGCACAACCTCACTGATGGGCCCATGGCATTCCCCACTGGGAGATTCGTGCTAAAACAAGAGTCAAGTGCTCCTTTACAGCAGTTATAGGACCGAACTCACATTATGGGTTATTTATCTGGCATTTGTTATTCTTGTTATTGTTGTTTGGCCTTCATTGCTTATGGAAATATTCATACCCTCTCACCACCGGTCTGGTTTGAGTGACAGACAGCCAGGATTCTGGTAGTCTATGATTGTAAGACAGGAAACATCCCTCTGTAAAAAGGGTGCCATTCTGTGCTGCAACCCAGGCATCGCTCTTTCCTGGCCACATTGTAAGACCTCGGAGTTAACTAGCCCAGATTTCCTGGTGAAAGTCTTAAGCAGTTGTACTAGAGAGAGGTTGGCTCAGCTTGGAAGTTTTGTCCATTGTGAATTACTTCATTGCAAAATGACTGTACTACTGTGACTTACATGATTTTTCTTGGGGGGATGAGAAGTTTGATAAACCCACAGGAAGGAGGAAGCACACTGTTCAATCTCTAGTCCAACGATTTCGGAAGTTGCCATTTTCAGTAAAACAACAGGCACATCCTGCGAGGCTGAAAACACACGCCCAGTTTTCACTGACGTCACTCGTGATACAAGGAGATGCTACACATCTCCCTTTCCTAGGAGTGGCAAACCCCTGGCATTTAATGCAAGTTAGGCGGGTGATATCACAGCCAAGGGGGCTGACCAAGCCGGCGGTTTGAGATGAAAGCGAGAGTTTCACATTGAGGGTTGATGAGTTGGACTATAATGATTATTCAGTAGGATGCATCTTTAGCATGTTTCAGGAGAATAAGGGGTCTGGTATTCCTGCAAAACTGAGTTTTCTGTGTCTGTCATAGGGGAGAAGGGAACTCTGTATGTTTGAGGAAATGATAACACACACAGGATTGTCTGTGACGTATTATCCCATCTGATGTCGATGACATAGCACAGCAAAAAGAATTTCAAGAAGTCATCGGGGGAAAAGAAAAGAAAAACCCTGCAATTCAGCTGTGAGGGAGGAAACTTCCATTTTAATTTAAGACTATCGTTCTAGTCAATGTTAAAACGGGTTTGGAACTTTTCTAATGACAAATTTCACCAAGGATTAATTTCGGTTTCCTTTTCTTGTTATTGTTTGGCAGTCAAGGTTGGAGCTAGATCACGCTATCCCAAAGACCCATTTGAGTTCAAGAACACGACTCACAATTCTCGGCTTGTGACCGAGCCAGGTGAAGGAGTCTTGGAATCCATCCCAATTTGTAATAACTGCACCCCTCCGTGTTCTGCTTTAACTTGCTGAGCTCAGTGGGAGAAGAAAGATGTACTACTGTGGGTTTCAGCGTGCGCTTAGCTTGTTGGGCAGCAAAATACCGAAGAGAAAACCCATAGAGAACGATGAATAATCATTAAAACTACCCTAACCCCAAACTAGCAGCTTGCACGAGACTTCAGTCGGAAGCCCTGTTAGCTAGACGCATTTGCGTTCAAGCCACTTTGCATGCCTCTTACTCTGAGTGATTCCAGTGTGAATGTGACGTTACTAATGATCTGCTAAGTGTGTACAGATGTGGGCTTCTCCAGATGTGGTGATTAATAACGTAACGGAGATATAGCCAGTTGACTCATGTTTGTGGCTTGTTTGCCTTTTATTACGTTTCCGAGTTAGTTTATTCGCTTTGAACTATTTTTTAACTGCAGCCAGCAAACTCATCTTTAAGTCTCAAAGGGCATCATCCCCCTAAACCCTGTTGAGGAAACAGGGAAAGAGGAATGTGCTCCCAGGCTGGAGCTGAGCATTGGGTCCATCATGGGTTAGCACTGGACTGCTTAGGAAAGTTGGAATTGTTGCCCCGTTTTACTCGAAGTACCCACAAAGAGGCATTGGTGAACCTTGACACAGTGTTTGCAAGCTAGCTAGGCCAATCAAGAGAGGGATTTCTCTTTTTTAAAAAATCCAGTAAAGTATATGATCATCTTGAAGTGAGCCCAGGAGTTCTGGTCAGTGTTTCTAGAAGATGTTGCCTTGCTTTTGCTTAAAAACAGAATGCTGATGAAAAGTTGAGTAAAATGTTGTTACAGATGTTCAACTCTGCATTAGGCTGTTGGAATTACCACCACATCTTAAATCAATTCCCAGAACATCGTCTGGAGGTTATGTCATTGAAATAATGAATCCTCTTTAGGCAAGTATAAGCAAACATGTTAAAACATCATTGTAACTTGAAATTAAACTCCAGCGCGAACCAGGGGATCTGAAAGCTCATTAGACTTGCCTGACATTTTTCTAGCACTGAGTCTTCCCAAACTGTAAAACTGTTAGATTCGGTGCCTATTAGACAAGCGAGCACTGGGAAGTTACAACAGCACATTAAGTGTTATACTTAGGGATGTGCAAAAACAAGCCCTTGAATTTTATTAGTATTCTGAGATTGGGTGGAGTTCAGCTCCTATAAAAATTCCACATTGGATTCCTGAACTTGTTTGTGTTTTAAAGAAGCTGGTGAGTCAGGTTCCTTTAAAAGATCTAATCGTCCTACGGCTACCACAGCAGGACGACTCTAGTGGACACGCTGGAGACAGGGGTGTAGTGTACTTAGCCAGAAACCAGGCTAACTATGAACCTGGAAACGTGCATTGGCATGAGGTAGCAGCCCATTCCTTCAGTACTTGTCTTTCATGAAAGTAAATTTAAGTCTCCCTTTTAATTCCATTTTTGTTCCTCTCATGTAGTCACAGAAGCCATGAAATTAAAATTATATTTTATAGCTTAACTAAAAGTTTTCCTCAATCTGCTTTCTTTAAATATGCAGAAATTGATAGAATCCATATAAAAGGATAATAATTAAATATGGTTTATATCCTACTCAGGAGACAGAAGTTATCACTGCGCCTCTTGTGGGATCTAAGCCGCATGTAATGGTCTCCATTACACAACGTTCATATATTTAAGCTGGAGACATTTCCCCCCATCTCTTCAGGGAGAAGACCTGCATTTCCAGGCCGTGAGTGCAGGAGGAAACCTTTGAACATGCCTTTCATTTAAGAGAACAAATCCCAGTTTAAATGCAGTATGATTATGATGGATGATCTTTCTGAGTTGCGATGAAAATAAATCGTTTCCTTGCATAGAAGGAGACCTGACTTTAAGCACCAGAACAAGGTGTTTCCCTGGAGCTGGTGAACAGGTATTAACTTGCAAGTCTTCCATCTGAATATCACTGCAGGTAAACAGACAGTGACAAGGTGCAAGGTTAATGGGCACTTAACCAGAGAGGGTTATATATTGTTGGCCCAGTGCAAATGGGAAAAGAAAAGGTAAGAAAAAGAATCTAGCAGAAATGCCAGTGAGTGTGACTTCTTAATGACTGTAGACTCATTGTATAATTAGACAAAACCATGGCAACGTCTGGTGGCCTTGAATAAAGCTAGCCACATAGACTAGGTTAGCTAAAAGACCTTTCTGGATATCGCACAAGAAGGCTTGTGTGATAGAGAAGAAAAGAATTTCCACCTCCTACTAGATCAATTCACATGCACACATGTTATTTAGTACATCATGCTACTCAACGAATCTAGGTCATCCTGAACACAGTGCAACCATTGCAAGTGGTCCATATTAAAAGATGACCTTGTATTATGGGGGTAGTCAATGCAAGACTTCTACCCCATCCTAAGGTGGGGACAGTGCAAAAGTACACTTACACACTCTCTCTCTCTCTCTCTCTCAATCTCACTGCCTTTCTACCCCATTATTGCCTGGGATGCCTGGCCCCCTATCCTATGAAAGGAAGATGAATGCAGGTCAAGCTCAGAGTGCCTGTTTGCTTGCTGAGAGATGCATATCACCTCTAAGTGATTTTTTTCAATACCATTTATGTGGCTTGTATTTATTTCCTTTAATCTTTTAAGTGCTATTTAGTCTCTGTGTGATTTGCTGTGGATACTCGTTTCTGATAAGATGCGATATCCTCCCGGCCACATAGTTCCTGCCGGGAGCCCTAAGTGACGGATATGGTTGCAGCCTGAGCCTGGCCCTCTGGGGGGCAGGTGGGGGGTGGGGGCCGGGGAGCAGGTGGTAGCGAGTAAGGGCTGTGGGCATTTGCAGGTGCCTTTTTGCCTTCATTTCTTCTGGTCATGCTGTCATCTCCAGCCACATTCTTGTTTCCTTTCCCTGTGTCAGCCAGAAGTTAGACAACCCCAGACTGACAGTAGAATAAAGGAGTGTACCAAGAGTGATACCTTGAAACAGGTTTGGAGGGTAGTTGGATTATTATTATCTCTTTGGGACCATGTATCGTAACACACTAAATGTTATTTAGGGTTTTCCGGGAAGTACCATATCATGCGTGTTCTGATATGGGTCTTCCTGGATAATATCAAGTAGCTGAGATGGCATTTCCTCCCCCCACCTAAGCCTTGTACACCTTTAACATATATCAAGCTTCTTTTGATGTTGTCGCTGCTAATATTTCTTTTCTTAGCTTTAAGGTAACTGCGTGCTATTTCGAGTTTCAGGGGTGCTTCTCCCAGTCTGTGTTGCAGTCAACAATCAGAGTCCGAGGATCCTATTTTTCCTTCTTGACATTACAGCTTTAGCCTGTGTTGTGGGGCGTGGGGAGAGGCAGACTAGGATTTTGCTGCCGGTGCCCTTGGGTGACGGGCTGGATGCGCGATCTGCTAATTATCAAGCAGCTCTCTTAAAAAGAAACGTGGTACAGGCTAATAAACCTCCAAAGCTTGTTAGTGGGTGTCTTTGGGCGAAAGCAGTAGAGTGTGCTGTGTTGTTTGTGAGCAGAACTTTGGATCGCTTAGTGATCTCTGTGGTTGAGACATTTGGAAAACAGCCTGTGGTTTCCAGTCCCCTCTGCTGCCCGCCTTCCCTGCCCCTCCTCAGAGGTAGCATTCAGTGCCAACCTCCTCCTTCGTTTGGGCGCTCTTCTCCGGCCTGGTTCTGCAACCTTGCAGCCCCTTCCTCCCATCTTAATGAGTTAAGAAAGGATCCCATGCACACAGGCCCTCCCTCTTGGGAGGTGGAGGGACGAGAGCTGAGTTGGGCTGGGGTTCTTGAACCAGAACATACCAATGTTCCCAGTCCTGACGGACTGAAACATTGGCTGTTAAGGCCTCAAATCCCTGCCTCCTTCCCAAGGCTCTTTCCTCTGGCATGTAGGAATTAGGACCTGGTTACATTGGTCCATTTGCAGAAGCAGCCAGCTGGCAGCTCTTATGCTGCTGCTTCTGATTTTGGTTACAAGAAAACCTATTTGGTTACCCAGCAAAACAAAGTAACCAAAAAGAAGTTCTAAGCAGAATGATGCAGTGTTTCTATATATATATATACATATACACACATATATATATATACACACACACACAGACATGTATTGGTGTACAGATAGATTATAATTTCTTTTCTCTAATGGCAGGGTGTTTTCACGCTGTTTTAGTCTGTTTAAATTGCATGTTCAAACGCTGGAGTGTCAAGAGGTGATGCGCTCACCTTTTCTAAGCCGGCCTCTTTGACTAACGCATTGGTCTTTGTCATTGGGTCCTAAGAGATGGCCATGAATTCCTAGTGAGTGACTGAGCCGTGAGTGTGTGTCCTTTGATATCTTGCCTGTATTGCACAGTCTGCCCTCAAGCTGTTCATAATCTCATGAGCTGCCTGTATTTCCAGTTGAAGATGAGCAGCCGTCAACACTGTCACCCAAAAAAAAGCAGCGCAACGGAGGCATGCGGAACTCACCCAGCTCCTCGCCCAAGCTGATGAGGTAAGGATAGGGGCCCGGGCCACGCGGTGGGTCCACCGGTGGGTCCCCCTCTCGCTCCTTCTCCTGTCCTTGCCCCCTCCCCACCCTGCCAGGCCCAGAGGCTCCCCTCCCCGGCAGGCTCGCGGCGGAGGAGGGGACGCGATCGTTAGATGGCTTCTTAGAGGCTGAAGTATTTATTCTGTCAGCTTGTCAGCAGTTAATGATAGAGCTGAAAAAATTCTGTCATGAAAAACAGTTTGAAAAGCTGTTTGAAAAATACATAGGCTTTAAAGTCTGAGCTGTCACCAAGTCCTGTCTATGTGTAGTTCCTAAACAGCAGTGGCACTAATGACAGCGGCAACCAATCAGAGGAACCCGTGTGGTTAGTTTGCCTCCAGCAAGTCTCTTTCTGCTGGAGTCCCTCCGAGGACTGCTTTCTGTACTTAAGGCCATATGTGAGATGTATCATAACAATCAAAAATGAACCTGAAGATTACCTTCTCTTTATCCTGTCGATTGAAATCAAATTTCTGTTAATTGATTTTGACTGATAAAAAAGTCTAATAATCTGTGGACTTGCCAAAGCAAAGTTCAAAAGTAATCCAGTTCTGCTCAGGCTAAAAGCAATATTAATTATGAAATAGAGCTTGTGTGCACTCTTTTTCTCTCTCTTTCTCTTTCTCTCCTCCCTCCCTCCTTCCCTCCCTCCCTTCCTTCCTTCCTTCCTCCCTTCCTTCTTTCTCTTCTTTCTATCTTGACTGCAGCTTCCTCTAGGAAATGGCAAGTGAAGTCAATTTTCAGTAGAATTCCGTTGGATCCTCTCCTTGGACTCTTCATCTTTCATCTTCCTTTTTCTGTCTTCGATTCATCTGCCAATCCCAGTGCTCCTTTCCCCCATCATCCTAGCTCTCCAGCACCTCAATGAAACAGGAGTGATTTCAGATTTGCACTGCTTTCCCTAAATGGTTCCTGCCATGGAAACACCTGCCATCTTGACGATAATTTCTCCTTTTCATTGCCATTGGCTGCTCTCTTCCCTTTGATTATTGATTTAAAAAAAATCACAGCGATTTCCTCTTCCTTCCTCCCCTTCTCCAAGCATTTGCATCTTCCTGGCTCCCCATGACCACCTTTCTAGGGTGGAGAGAGGGCAGTCCGTCTTCATGTGGTTGAGGACGCAGGTCCCAGGAGAAGACACACCCAGCCCCATGTCCTTTTCCGTCACCATCCTCTCTTCCTGTTCAATGTTTCCTCAACAGTTCTCTGGCTTCCCTTTACTCAGTCTTGCTTGGGTGTTGCTGATTTACATGCTTGTTTACGGTTTATGAGGAGGAATAAAATGTGCCAACTGCCAAGCCTCTCCCTTCTATGATGCCAGTTGTCGTGTTCACATCCGCTCTGCATTTACTCACCTTTAGGTAATCGCCTCATCTCATGCTAATAGTTTTACCCATTGAAAGTAAAGCCCAGGCGCGTTCTCTTGCCTAAATTTAGAGAAGCAAATAAATAAATAAAGAGAAGTCTGAAAAATCTGAAACCTTTGGAGCCAAATTCCCTGTCCCTGTTTGCTATGTAAAGTACGGCTCACTTCTCTGATCTTGAGTAATAATAATTCTGAGGAGTTACACTGTTTTCATATGCTTCAAAGCTGTGTCAAAGTTTTGCTGCTTAAGGGTACTTCTTTCTTCTGTTGGCTCTTGGGTACCGAGATGACAGGTCTTCTGTACGAGGTGGAAGCTTCTTTAAGTCGTAGCCTTCAGCAAAACATCAAATGACCCAATCCAGGGTAACATACTTCTACACAAATGACGTTCCTGTATGTATATTATACCCTATATATTAAATACTTTAGTGTTACGCGCTACATTTTATGTGCAATAGAAAGTGACGGTTTGAGGTAGCCTTGGGGGGACTTTTTTTCCCACAAGCAGAAAAAGCTAGTATGTACTGTAACAAGTATGGTTTTTACAGGACTCTGTGCCCGAAGGCCTTTGTAAATAAGTAATGATCAACAGATTGGCTGTGGGCTTTTGAAAAGCATGACTGTGTCAGTTTGCATGATGGGGGAGAATTTTCAAAGTGGGTCTTGCTTTCATTGCCTGTCGGAGAGGGGCTGAGGAAGGCAGTCATCCCAGGCTGGAGCTGTCTGCTCCGCGGTACATCAGAATTGCTAAACGTGGGGCAGGCGGTGAGCTGAAACTTGCCGAGCTACAGAACTCGGGTTTCTGGTGTTGGTGCCTTTGGGCTGGTGCTGTGGCCGTGGCTACTGTTACCAGGGCACTTCACCCACCAGCCCACGACCACCCCGATTGCTGCTCAGCTGGAACGGGCTGTCCCATGACAAGTCAGAAAGCCTCAGACGCTCCTCCCTCACCTTGACGTTCTGTGTTCCAGGTGCTCTGCAGACTCTGTCTGGTGTGGGAGCAAAGACAGGGTGTTGAGCCCTCTCTCTGTTGCCCTTCCTTTCCTGGGTAGGAGCGAAGAGCCCATGCGCGGTTTGCTTTGGTTTGGTTTGAATCCCTGGCCCTGGCCGTGAGGTTGCCGGGGCTTATTTTTTACAGCTCCTCTTGCTAATCGACAGCAAACAGAGGGGTTCCTGTACCACCTTGAGGTTCCCCTAGGTCCTCCCCTGCAACATCTTCAAACACTCGCTTTCTACTCTACAAAAGATAGGACTCCCAGGTCCTATTCCCTGTGGCCTGAAACATCCGTAAAGGAGGCTAATGACTCATTTGAAGTGGGTGTTTCGACGTGAGTCTGTGGCTTGCTGCTTGAGCAGAATCAGTCATTCGGAATGCGGGCAGGTTTTAGTGGCCTACGGGCAGTGATAGGAACAGTTCCAAGAGAAACCGGAGAGCCCGGAATGGGCTGGGCTGGGCTTTAATTTACCACTGTGGCCTCTGCAAATAAAACAGGCTCCCGCGTGAGGGGTCCTTGCAAGCCGTCTGCCAGCAGGAAGTGCTACAGGGACTCTGCAGTAACGCTCTTTGCCTCCCCTTTGTTCTGGTAGCGGGGTCTACCCTGGTTCGTAAGTGTCGCTTAACTCTGCACAATCCTTCGATGAACTGCCTCGCTTTGCGTGTCTGGATCCTGAGGCCGTATGTTTTGTAGTTACCCTGGCACAGAAAACACCCCTCGCAGCCAGATTGACCCAAATGGTGAGCGTCTGTGCTCCAGGCCAGGGGTCTGTGTGTCACAATAGAGACCTTTGGCTTCAAATCCTACAAAGGAGCAGGCTGAGGAGTTAACCGGGGCCCTGTATTCATCTCCCTGTGGGTCTCTTCGCAGGGAATTATTTAAGGAGCCTCTCCTAGTTTTCCTCTAAAATCGCCAAGCACCTATTGCCCCGTTCTCCCCACTCAGTGGGTTTGCGCCCTGTCAGGAAAGCTCTGTCTTCCTTCAGTCGTGAGGCTCTGGAGGGCAGGAACTTCGTCTCTGAATAGCTAAGTCAAGGGCTCTTAATTTGGCGGCCTCCCAGACCCCATTGACTCTCTAGTGAAATCTGTCTAGAAATGCTCTCTAGGAAAAAGAAAGTTCATTGGACACCATTTTGACTCCAGTTGAAGGAGATTCTTGGATTCCTAAATCCCGGCCCCAGCTACTGTCACATTTGGTTCTTCTCACAACCACCTTCGAGTAGTTCCCTTCACAGATGCTTTTTGGCCGCTGAGAATATGTCTTCAGTGGGTAGATGGTAATGGGGGAGATGCCCAGGCTCCCACACCGTGTCCTCAAATGCAGCCCGAAAGGTTATGCATTTTAGCTGCCTGCTTCTGTTTCTTTTCTCAGATTAATCCGTTTCTGGGAAATGTTTAGAGCGAGCCTACCGTACTCAAGATGTTGTGGAAGGTCTTTGAGGGGTGTCAAGTAAGATGGATTACACTCCTCAAGTTACATGGGTTACATGTCTTCAAAATGCTCACGGTTTGATGTGGGAGACAGACATGCGTATACAGCAAAACGGAATAAGGACAGAGCAGAGACCTACCAGCATGGGCTGTGGGAGCAGAGGGTGCCCTCATTACCTCTGGTCTGGGAGGCTGAGCCTGGGTTGTGAAGGATATGGAGAATGCTCGACTAATAGCGCTAGCCACCCTTGCCCTTCGTTTACTAGGCACCAGGCATCGTTCCAAGAGCGTTAGGCCTGTTAATCCATGGAATCCTAACTACAGCTCCAGGAGGAGGGATTGCGCTCTCGTCCATTTTACAGATAAGGAAATTGAGTCACAGAGATGTAAAGAGTAGTAAATCTAGTCAGTCTTACCTAACTGGGAAGATTTGAACCCAGATGGTTTGGTTTCCAAACCCATATTGTTTACTGCTTCATTCTTCTGCCCGATGAGGGGAATAGGAAAGTACTCAGGCCATCGCAGGTGGCTTGATGTGGCTGGAGAAAGGCATCCTTGGAGTTGCATAACTGGAGTTGAAAATATTAGGCCTTTCCTGTCATAGGCCAAAACCTTGCTGGTTTTTGAGGAGGCAGTGCCCTAACTTGTGTCTTGGGAGGATCACTGATGAAAGTATAAGGACGGGTTTAGAACCCTCCATCAGTGCCTTCTGGAGACCCGTGGTACCTCTGGGTACCAAACCGTTCAGGGTCTGCTTCAGAATAGTGGACCAGACGTGGGCTCAACAGTCTTCCCAAGAAGGACACACAGCATTCCTGACATAATGACAGTAACGCCTCTTCCCTCAGGTGCTAGAGGGGACTTGGTGTAAGATACCACGGGCTATGAGGATTTACCCAGGATGTGTCGGGTGGACGCGTTACACAAAGAGATAGCCCCCAGCCAGGCTAGCAAGGATAACTGACAGCGCTAAAAGCAGATATTGAATGCTGTGAAAGGAGCTTCGTGTCATAAGACCCAGGAAACATTAGATATTTGTTTTCTGAGTCAGAGTGGAAATATGATTGGAGTAAAACAGATTATCCTCTTGGGCCCTAACGGATCATTAAATGAAGTAAACTCATCTGCTTGTTAAGTCCCAGCCTCTCCCTTTTGACGCCTACCTCTCACGGGGTCTTTTTGTTAGGACTGCCAGCTTGAAAGGTTGTAGTAATAGAAAATGGCAAAGTGGCCTGAGCCCACTCAGAGCTGGGGACAGAATGCCACTCTCCCAGTCTCTTTCGCTGGGCAGAATGAAGAAGGAAGGCCAGGACAGCTCAGCTCAGTAAATCCACCTCTTAATGCACAAACACATAGCAAATGACAGGCCCTCAAGGGACTGCAGAAGAAAGAAATGGTGGGTCTCGTCATCCCAAGGCTTGGTGGATTTGACACAGGTCCGTGGACACATTGCATACACAGCAGAGGGTCATTATCCTGTCCCCTCATTTCAGAAGCGTGTTGTCCACTCTCCTCCAGGACTGAAGAACAGTCAGCTCTCCCGGCTGGTCTCCCAGATATAAATAGAGGCAGTAATTTCCTTCTTGCTCTGAGGACGGTGGCTGTCTAGCAAGAGATGACAAACTAGGGAGCAGCAGTTCTTGATTGTTTACTTGTCGGGCAGAAGAAAAAACAAAATGCAAGTAGAGAGATACAGAAAGTTTGGCCAGTGTGGCCTGAAGGTTTTCTCAAGGTGGCTCCAAGGTTGGCCACCTCGGGGAGATGGGGGCGGGGGTAGGGGACAGCCGTGTCTCAGGAGAGACGAGCATTACATAGGACAGTGGAGGCAGCTTTGAAGGATGAGTTAGGGCAGAATCCCGAAGTCAGGATCCTTGCGACCTAGCAGGAAATAGAAATCACCCAGAAATAAAATGCACCCAAGAAAGAAGCGGATCCGTTGAGTCAGAACCATTTGCGGTGCTGAAAACCTAAGTATGGGCCCTTTTGAGGAGACCACCTGAGACCCGCTCCAGTCTCCTGTGGCTGCCGCAGCCAGAGACCCATGCATGTGACCTGCGGCTCCTGAACGTTGCCCTGAAGGACTTAGCTACTGCCTGCGACGTTGTCTTCTGTGGAGTGGAAGAAGCGATGGGAAGCAAGGAGGGTGGAAAACTGAATTATAAGCATTGCACTCGATAAGAAAGAATATTTCATTTGCTTTTCTATGCTGGTTTATTTGCTGATTAGCTCTCGGAGGTAGACGTCAGCAAGAGAGAGTCATTTGCGTGGCTTCCAGGTTAGAAATTTCTATCAAGTGTTGATACAACCCCTCAAGTTCCAGAGAGTCACAGAGCGAGAGTCAGAGCAGGTGACCTGGGTGCACTTTGGTCACCAGAGCTGCATTCTCCATTTGAATAACAGGGCCAGGACTACAGTGGGGCATGTGAGGTGCCCCCTTCCGTTTTGCACCGAGGCCCCTCGATGGCCTCACTCTGATCCCGGCCTCGTTGAAAAGAACCACAGCCTTCCAGTCCGTATGTTGCAGATAGTTGCTAACTTTGGTAGGATTGCCTCGAACCACAAAGCCTGTCCATTTGGGCAAACCTTTACAGCAGTGATCCTCAAATTTCAGCGTCAGAATCATCTGGAGCACCTTGTTGATACAGCTTGATTCAGTAGGTCTGGGCTGGGCTGGAGAACTGCATTTCTCCCAGGCTCCCAGGTGATGCTGAGGCAGCTGGTGTGGGGTCATGCTTCGAGAACCACCGCTTACGGGAATCAGAGCCGTGGGAGGAGCTTCACGTGATGGGGACCCTTCTCACAGAAATGTTCAGCCCTGGCACTGGAGCACTAAACAGTTGTTAAAAACAGCTGTGTTGACCGCATTGTACATCAGACACGAGTCCTGTCTGCTGATCAGTTACAGCAGCTGGCTTCAGGCACATTCCAGGCAGCCTGACTGGTTAGAGACATACTACAGAGTCCCCCTTCCTTCCGATCACGATGCCCTAATTTCAAGTACTGTCCCTGTAAAGCGGAGAAACAGCGCAAGAGCCTTGATTGTTCCTCAAACAAATGGTCACAAGATGTCAGAGGCGAAGGGGCTCTCACTGGACACTTTTTCTCGTCTGCATGAGGGTCTGGGGGAGTTTCTGTTGAATGATTTGAGATGTTCAGAGACCAGAGATCATTCATCAGCTTCTCTTGGTAGTTGGTTGTTTACTGGGTCCTCTGCGGGGTTCTGGAAATGTGTGGAAGAGTAAAACAGGAGTTCCCTGCCCTGAAGAACATCACCAGACAGTTGTGCAAATCATTATCTCTGAAAGAGCATCTTACTTCTGTTAAGGGCTCCCAGGAGGGGAAAGCCACGTCTGTCTCTGAGGTTATGGAGGAGGACAGCACAGGAGGAATATTTGAAGCAAACCGGGAGGCTTCAGAAGCGTTCTGGTACCCTTACTATGGTGCCTGACATAACAGATACTCAGTAAAATCAGTCTTTGCCACTGGGGTGAAAGGCCCGCAGAGGCATGAGAAATGGCCCAATTTTATCAAGCCTCCCGTTTCCCAGGGAGACTTCTGCAGAGATGGCCTCAATCTAGATGGGACGCTTGTAATGATAGGAGGGGCCTTATCATGTGATGAGAAATGAGGTCCCGAAAATCAAGCAAGGGAAAGGATGCAATTTTAAACCCATTTGGTAACTTTCCTCTTTCATACCTTTTGTTTGTCCGTTTGGTTTGGTTTGTACTTGTACTTTAATGTAAATTTCTGAAGTCCAGCATCGAACCCACTGCCACACAAAAAATTTCGAATTTTCCTCCAAGAGGAACTGTGCACTTTAAAATATAATGCCACCTTCTTCACAGCAGGTTTGCTAGAAAAGAGATTTGTGGTTTTGCTTTCGGCTGTTGTCTTCAAGGCAAGCTTTTTGTGTGTCTGCTGTAGCTGGGCATTTAGTTCACTTCCTGAGATTAATTGATGGCAAGCGGCATTCCTTGCTCCGCAGACCCTCAAAACGATGATCTTTTATTCTTTTCTTCAAGTGAGGTATGCTTAATATCTAGCTGCGGACTTTGGAGGTATGAGCTGAGATTCAAGAAGCATAGCTATGAAAAATTTAACTCACTGGAGCTCCTCGGTTGTTATAAAAATGTGGGTATTCCTAAATGGAGTCTTCAGATATTGGGACAAGACAAAAACTCACCCAGCCTTAGTTGATTATTGAGGCTCTCCTTAGCACATTGTCCTGACAGGGACTCATGGGGAAATTTTCTACTGATAATTCACACCAGCTGTGCATTTCATAAATGCCCGCCATGCTGCTTTTCTTTTTTGCAACGTAGAGGGCACTGTGGCTTGGGGCGCTGCAGTGGGGAATGAGCACGATCCAGCTGCCTCCTGCAAGTGGGAGGGGGTAAGACGGGGGCCACGCTGCACTGACTTCCAGTTAAGAAGACCTCTCTGGGCAAAGCAGTGTTCTCTTCCCACTAACTGTCTTCTCTACATTACTTATCCACTCTGTTTCCCATCTGTACCAATGGGTGATAATAACAGAAATTACCTGTAAGTATCATTGTGATGAGTAAATCACAAAACGTAGGTAAAAGTTTTAGCGCAGCAACATTTATAAGAGCTCAACCCATGATGGCTAGTCATCTTAGTAGCAACAGTAGAAGTAGCAGTAGTCTAGTAGTCAAAGTAATAGTAGGAGAACCCCACACCTTTATTATTGAACCACTTTGTTTCCTGTCTCCTTTCACCATTGTAACAGCTACAAATGTATAAGTGAGTTCTAAGCAAAGAATAAAAGAATGATAATAATAACAGTAGTTAACCTTTATTGAGGGCATGCTCTGTGTCAAGTTCTGTGCTAAGTGCATGCCATGCCTTTACTCAGGCAACCCTCAAATTGAATCCATTAACTAATGATGATGTTTAACATTCCCATTTTACAGATAAAGAAACTGAGGCAAGGCACAATGTAGCAAGCAGTAGACGAGCCAAAACCTGATGAAAGACATTTTGGCTCTGGAGCCAGTATACTTAATCACTAAAGACATAGGTGGTTTTCTGCCCTCAGTGGCATCCACTTCCAAACACTCCCTTGGGGGGTCAACTCTCTTGGTTCCACTGAACAAATTAACTGGCTAGTGTCCGGGTTTCTTGTTTTCTTTGGTTGGACTGTCATAAGTATTGATCCTCAAATGCAAGTTAAAGACTAGGGGAGAAGTTTCCCTCCAGATAGAGCAGATCCAATTGTGTACGTATGTGACCCAAACTCTTTCATGAAGATACTGTGTCTTTCTGGTATGTTTCCATGTATTCCTAAACTGATGGCAGGATGCTTTTCTCCTTTAAATGAACAGCTGAGCCCTAAGGTGCAAGAAGGACAGCCAGGGTCATCAGTGGAGTGACAGCTGGTACATTGTGCCCGTTTTTCTTTAAGGTGCACTATTGTATTAATTTACTCAGGCTGCCGTAACAAAGTACTACAGACTGAGTGTCTTAAACAACAGACATTTATTTTCTCACGGTTCTGGAGGTTGGAAGTCCAAGATCAAGCTGTTGGCAGGGTTGGTTCCTTCTGAGGCCTCAAAGGAAGGATCTGTTTCAGGCCTCTCTCCTTGGCTGGTAGATGGCCATCTTCTCCCCATGACTTCACATCATCCTCCCTCTGTACAGGTCTGTGCCCAAATTTCCTCTTCTTATAAAGACGACAGTCATATTGGATTAGGGCCTACCCTAATGACCTCATTTTAACTGAATTACCTCTTTAAAGACCATATCTCAAAATACAGTTACAGTCTGAGATACTGGGAGTTAGGACTACAACATACAAATTTTATGGGGGCGGGGATACAGTTCAGACCATAACAACTACACGGCAGATACACTTCACCTCATAGTTTTACCCTAAAATAAGGCTTGTACGTTGGCTAAGTGGTGAGTGGCAAATGAGCCTTGAATCAATTATGGTCCATTTTGGGGGAGTTGGGATTACTTTCTGAGTTGAGGAAATATATAAAATAGTTAAGATGTGAAAGGCAATATCTAGTATTGGGCCTCGGTTCCAAGTAAATCTTTAAGGAGTTGTCCGAGAGCCCGTGAAAGTGATTCTCTTTGTTGTTCTGTAAACTGATAATGTTGGGATACTTTGTTCAGGGGGGTTTCTGATGGCCCTCCTTCCCCCCGCCACAACCAAAGCACTGTTGGTTGTTGTGCTCCATGGCAAGCGCTTGGGCTTTCTCCTATTAATACAGAGTCCAATTTAGAAGGAGAAGTTCCTGTAGGCAAGTAGCCTAAGCCAGCCTGTGGCACTTACGTTGCTACAGGAACAGACATGGCAAAGAAATGTATCCTGTCTGGCCCAAAGTAGCTAGTGACTCTCCTGTTGCTGAAATCAATCACGTTCCAAGCTTCCTCCCAGACGTCTAGTGAATCTAGTTAATGAGAAGCAGTTCTAGTAATCAGTCTTCAGTGCTTCTTATCTCCCGTCTTTGCTCCCAAAACAACTTTTCTATGCTTACTCCATGCCATCCAGCCTTTTGATACCCAACAGTGGTTCAGTATTTCCAAAATCCTTCCAGTCAGCACTCGTTCATTGAGAGAAGAGTCCTTAAAAGTCCTTAAAGGTCACCCAACATTTATAAGGAAATTTATAATGAAATCCGATCTATATTCACAGCTCCTCAGGAATGTCTCAAATGATGAGAAATCCACTGCCTTGGGAAACAACCCATGTCATTTTTAAAATACCTTCCATTTGTAAGGAAACGTTCTTCCTTTCTGGAAACTTGAGTTTGGCTCTATCTAACTCCCTAGTCTGAGCTCCATTGGTCATAATCAGTCGAATCCATCTCTTCCACTTGACTCCCATCGCACATCTGAGGGCAGCTCAGGTCTTCTGTACCTCAGGTCGGGCAATACGACATCTCCAACCATGCTTTGGGGTGCCTTTCTTTGGCTCTTTTCTTTTGGATCTCAATCATCTGAACGGCTCCTAGTGGGTCATGACTATAATATGCTGAGATTCCTCCTTACCTTTCAGGGCTCAGATCAAAAGTTATCTTCTGGGCTTCCTTGGTGGCACAGTGGTTGAGAATCCGCCTGCTTATGCAGGGGACGTGGGTTCGTGCGCCGGTCCGGGAAGATCCCACATGCCGCGGAGCGGCTGGGCCCGTGAGCCGCGACCACTGGGCATGCGCGTCCGCAGCCTGTGCTCCGCAGCAGGAGAGGCCACGACAGTGAGAGGCCCGCGTACCGCCAAAAAAAATAAAATTAAAAAAAAGTTATCTTCTTTGCAAAGCCTTTCTTGATGTTACTCAAATACCAGGCAATGCACAGCTTTCCTGGTGTTCTCAGACCACCTTGTACATTCACTTTGCTATAACACTTACCACAGTGTATCACAACCGTTGATGGACATTTTCTCTCTTGCTCGCCGTATTATAACTCTCTGACTAGGGACTGTACCTTCAACATTGCGGTATCCTCCATTCCCGGCACAGAAGAGGGGATTCCCGTTTATTGATTGCTTTACTGATTCAAGAAACCAAAGTTCAAATTTCAGGTACCATGGCTGATCAGAAACGGAAATATCTTTGTTCAGGGAGGTTTTTGACAGTCTTCAGATCAGCCCCTTTTAGTAACATCCTGGATGACTTATATTTAAATGATCCGGGGCAGGCTGGGAGGCTTGCAGGAAGTACGGAGTGCGGCGTGGCTTACCACTGAGACTTCCCTGAGGCTTCTGGATGTTCCAGTGCAAATCCTGGCTTACAGCCCTAGTGTCAAATGATACCTGGTGTACCCAAATCTCTGCCCTAGTTAATGAGGCTTGACATTTAAAAAGCTGTCTTTCTTTCTTTTCACTGAGGGACAATTGATCATCAGGCTTGTTTATTTACTTTTTTTTTTTCAGTAGGAAACATTTTTTTAATAGATCTTTATTGGAGTATAATTGCTTTACAATACTGTGTTAGTTTCTGTTGTACACCAAAGTGAATCAGCCATATGCATACATATGTCCCCATATCCTCTCCCTCTTGAGCCTCCCTCCCACCCTCCCTATCCCACCCGTCTAGGTCATCGCAAAGCACCGAGCTGATTTTTCTGTGCTATGCAGCTATGCAGCTGCTTCCCACTAGCCAACTATTTTACATTTGGTAGTGTATATATGTCGATGCTACTCACTTTGCCCCAGCTTCCCCCTCCCACCCCGTGTCCTCAAGTCCATTCTCTATGTCTACATCTTTATTCCTGCCCTGCAACTAGGTTCATCAGCACCATTTTTTTTTTTTTAGATTCCATATATATGCGTTAGCATACAGTATTTGTTTTTCTCTTTTTGACTTACTTCACTCTGTATGACAGACTCTAGGTCCATCCACCTCACTACAGATAACTCAATTTCCTTTCTTTTTATGGCTGAGTAATATTCCATTGTATATATATGCCACATCTTCTTTATCCATTCATCTGTCAGTGGACATTTAGGTTGGTTCCATGTCCTGGCTATTGTAAATAGTGCTGCAGTGAACATTGTGGTACATGTCTCTTTTTGAATTATGGTTTTCTCAGGGTATATGCCCAGTAGTGGGATTGCTGGGTCACATGGTAGTTCTAATTTTAGTTTTTTAAGGAACCTCCATAATGTTCTCCATAGTGGTTGTATCAATTTACATTCCCAGCAACAGTGCAGGAGGGTTCCCTTTTCACCACACCCTTTCCAGCATTTATTGTTTCTAGACTGTTTGATAATGGCCATTTTGACCGGCATGAGGTATCATTATAGTTTTGATTTGCATTTCTCTAATAATTAGTGTTGTTGAGCGTCTTTTCATGTGCCTCTTGGCCATCTGTATGTCTTCCTTGGTGAAATATCTATTTAGGTCTTATGCCCATTTTTTAAATTGGATTTTTTTTTTTTTTTTTTTGATGTTGAGCTCCGTGAGCTGTTTGTATATTTTGGAGATTAATCCTTTGTTGTTTCATTTGCAAATATTTTCTCCCATTCTGAGCGTTGTCTTTTTGTCTTGTTTATGGTTTCCTTTGCTGTGCAAAAGCTTTTAAGTTTCATTAGGTCCCATTTGTTTCTTTTGTTTTTATTTCCATTTCTCTAGGAGGTGGGTCAAAAAGGATCTTGCTGTGATTTATGTCACAGAGTGTTCTGCCTGTGCTTTCCTCTAAGTGTTTTATAGTGTCTGGCATTACATTTAGGTCTCTAATCCATTTTGAGTTTATTTTTGTATATGGTGTTAGGGAGTGTTCTAATTTCATTCTTTTACATGTAGCTGTCCAGTTTTCCCAGCACCACTTATTGAAGTGGCTGTCTTTTTTCCATTTTATGTTCTTGCCTCCTTTGTCATAAATTAGGTGACCATATGTGCATGGGTTTATCTCTGGGCATTCTACCCTGTACCACTGATCTATATTTCTGTTTTTGTGCCAGTACCATACTGTCTTGATTACTGTAGCTTTGTGGTATAGTTCAAACTTGAGGTGCTGATTCCTCCAGTTCTGTTTTTCTTTCCCAAGTTTGCTTTGGCTGTTCGAGGTCTTTCGAGGCTGTTCGAGGTTTCCATACAAATTGTAAAATTTTTTGTTCTAATTCTGTGAAGAGTGCCAGTGGTAGTTTGGTAGGGATTGCATTGTATCTGTAGATTGCTTTGAATCTGTAGATTGCTTTGGGTAGTATAGTCATTTTCACAATATTGATTCTTCCAGTCCAAGAACATGGTATGGTATATTTCTCCATCTGTTTATGTCATCTTTGATTTCTTTCATCAGTGTTTTATAGTTTTCTGAGTACAAGTCTTTCGCCTACTTAGGCAGGTGTATTCCTAGGTATTTTATTCTTTTTGTTGTGATGGTAAATGGGAGTGTTTCCTTAACTTCTCTTTCTGATTTTTTTTTTTTGTTGGTATATAGGAATACCAGCGATTTCTGTGCATTAATTTTGTATTCTGCAACCTTACCAAATTCATTGATTAGCTCTAGTAGTTTTCTGGTGGCATCTTTAGGATTTTCTATGTATAGTATCGTGTCATAGGCAAACAGTGACAGTTTTACTTCTTGTTTTCCAATTTGTATTCCTTTTATTTCTTTGTCTTCTCTGATTGCCATGGCTAGGACTTCCAAAACTATGTTGAATAAGAGTGACAAGAGTGGGCATCCTTGTCTTGTTCCTGATCTTAGTGGAAATGCTTTCAGTTTTTCACCATTGAGTATGATACTTAATGTGGGTTTGTCATATATGGCCTTTATTATGTTGAGGTAGGTTCCCTCTGTGCCCATTTTCTGGAGAGTTTTGATCATAAATTGGTGTTGAATTTTGTCAGAAGCTTTTTCTGCATCTATTGAGATGATCATATAGTTTTTATTCCTTAATTTGTTAATGTGGTGTATCACACTGATTGATTTGCGTATATTGAAGAGTCCTTTCATCCCTGGGATAAATCCCACTTGATCATGGTGTATGATTCTTTGTTGTTGGATTCTGTTTGCTAGTATTTTGTTCAGGATTTTTGCATCTATGTTCATCAGTGATATTGGTGTATACTTTTCTTTTTTTGTGATATCTTTTTCTGGTTTTTGCATCAGGGTGATGATGGCTTTGTAGAAATTATTTGGGAGTGTTTCTCCCTCTGAAATTTTTTGGAAGAGTTTGAGAAGGATAGGTGTTAGCTCTTCTTTACATGTTTGATAGAATTTGCCTGTGAAGCTACCTGGTCCTGGACTTTTGTTTGCTGGAAGATTTTTAATTACAGTTTCAATTTCATTACTTGTGATAGGTCTGTTTATATTTTCTGATTCTTCCTGGTTCAGTCTTGGAAAATTGTACCTTTCCAAGAATTTGTCCATTTCTTTGTGGTTGTCCATTTTATTGGTGTGTAGTTGTTTGTAGGAGTCTCTTATAATCCTTTGTATTTCTGCAGTGTCAGTTGTGATTTCTCCTTTTTCATTTCTAATTCTGTTGATTTGCATCCTCTCCCTTTTTTTCTTGATGAGTCTGGCTAATGGTTTATCAATTTTGTTTATCTTTTCAAAGAACCAGCTTTTAGTTTTATTGATCTTTGCTATTGTTTTCTTCATTTCTATTTCATGTATTTCTGCTCTGATCTTTATGATTTTTTTCCTTCTACTGGCTTTGGGTTTTCTTTGTTCTTCTTTCTCTAGTGTAGGGTTAGATTGTTTATTTGCGATTTTTCTTGTTTCTTGAGGTGAGACTGAATTGCTCTAAACTTCCCTCTCAGAACTAACTGCTTTTGCTGTGTACCATAGGTTTGGGATTGTCATGTTTTCATTGCCATTTGTTTCTATGTATTTTTTAATTTCTTCTTTGATTTTTCCAGTGATCTCTTGGTTATTTAGTAGCACACCGTTTAGCCTCCATGTATTTGTGTTTTTACATTTTTTTTTCCTGTAACTGATTTCCAATCTCATAGAGTTGTGGTCAGAAAAGATGCTTGATACGATTTCAATTTTCTTAAATTTTCTGAGGCTTGATTTGTGACCCAAGTTGTGATCTATCCTGGAGAATGTTCCAGGTGCACTTGAGAAGAATGTGTGTTCTGCCAGTTTTGGGTGGAATGTTCTGTAAATATCAATTAAATCTATCTGGTCTATTGTGTCATTTAAAGCTTGTGTTTCTTTATTTATTTTCTGTTTGGATGATCTGCCCATTGGTGTAGGTGGGGTGTTAAAGTCCCTACTATTATTGTGTTACTGTCAGTTTCTCCTTTCATGGTTGTTAGCATTTGCCATATGTATTGACGTTCTCCTAACATTTATAGTTGTTATATCTTCTTCTTGGATTGATTGTTTGATCATTATGTAATGTCCCTCCTTATCTCTTGTAACAGTCTTGTTTTTTTTTTTTTTTTTTTTTTGCGGTACGTGGGCCTCTCACTGTTGTGGCCTCTCCCGTTGTGGAGCACAAGCTGCGGACACGCAGGCTCAGTGGCCATGGCTCATGGGCCCAGCTGCTCCGTGGCATGTGGGATCTTCCCGGACTGGGGCACAAACCCGTGTCCCCTGCATAGGCAGGCGGACTCTCAACCACTGCGCCACCAGGGAAGCCCTAACAGTCTTTATTTTAAAGTCTATTTTATCTGATATAAGCACTGCTACTCCAGGTTTCTTTTGATTCCCATTTGCATGGAATATCTTTTTCCATCCCTTCACTTTCAGTCTGTATGTGTCCCTAGGTCTGAAGTGGGTCCCTTGTAGACAGCATATATACGTGTCTTGTTTTTGTATCCATTCAGCCAGTCTGTGTCTTTCGGTTGGGGCATTTAATCCATTTACATTCAAGGTGATTATCGATATGTATGTTCCTATTACCATTTTCTTAATTGTTTTGGGTTTGTTTTTGTGGGTCTTTTTCTTCTCTTGTGTTTCTCACCTAGAGAAGCTTCTTTAGCATATATTGTAAAGCTGGTTTGTTGGTGCTGAATTCTCTTAGTTTTTGCCAGTCTGAGAAGCTTTTGATTTCTCCATTGAATCTGAATGAGATCCTTGCTGGGTAGAGTAATCTTGGTTGTAGGTTTTTCTCTCTCATCACTTTATGTATATCCTGCCACTCCCTTCTGGCCTGCAGAGTTTCTGCTGAAAAATCAGCTGATAACCTTATGGGGATTCCTTTGTATGTTATTTTTTGTTTTTCCCCTTGCTGCTTTTAATATTTTTCTTTGAATTTAATTTGTGTTACTTTGATTAATATGTGTCTTGGTCTGTTTTTCCTAGGGTATATCCTGTATAGGACTCTCTGTGCTTCCTGGACTTGGGTGACTACTTCCTTTCCCATGTTAGGGAAGTTTTCAACTATAATCTCTTCAAGTATTTTCTGAGACCCTTTCTTTTTCTCTTCTTTTTCTGAGGGCCCTATAATTCGAATGTTGGTGCGTTTAGTGTTGTCCCAGAGGTCTCTGAGGTTGTCTTCAATCCTTTTCAACCTTTTTTCTTTATTCTGCTCCTTGGCAGTTATTTCCACCATTCTGTCTTCCAGCTCACGTATTCGTTCTTCTGCCTCAGTTATTCTGTTATTGATTCCTCCTAGTGTATTTTTCATTTCAGTTATTGTGTTGTTCATCTCTGTTTGTACTTTAGTTCTTCTAGATCTTTGTTAAACATTTTTGTATTTTCTCAATCTGTGCCTCCATTCTATTTCCTAGATACTGGATCATCTTTACTATCATTACTCTGAATTCTTTTTCAGGTAGATTGCCTATTTCCTCTTCATTTATTTGGTCTTATAGGTTTTTACCTTGCTCCTTCATCTGTGACATATTTTTTTGCCATCTCACTTTTTTTTTTTTAATGAGTGGGGTTGTGTTCCTGTCTTACTGGTTGTTTGGCCTGAGGCTTCCAACACTGGAGTTTGTAGGCTGTTGGGTAGATCTGGGTTTTGGTGCTGAGATGAGGACCTCCGTGAGCCCTCACTCCAATGAATATTCCCTGGGGTCTGAGGTTCTCTGTTAGTCCAGTGGTTTGGACTCAGAGCTCCCGCTGCAGGAGCTTCAGCCCGACCCCCAGCTCATGAACCAAGATCCCGCAAGCCATGTGGGGTGGTTAAAAAAAGAAACAAAGTAAAAAATAAAATTAGACTAGGCAACTAATAGATATGTTAGAAAGAATATAAAAATAAAAATATAGATGAATCAACAACCGGAAGGTACAACAGTACCACAATAGTAACAAAGAGGAGGAGGGAAAGGAAAATTTAAAAAGGGGGAAAGGGCCTTGGCTGTGGAGAGCGGGGCCTAAGCAAGGGTGAGGTTTGGGCGGTGGGCAGGGCCAAGGCTCAGGACCCACTGGGCTGGAAAAGGCCCTGGGGGCTGTGGGGGGTGGGGCTTAGGCTCAACAGAACAGCAGGGGCCCAGGCGTGCCCCCCACCCCTGGTCTCAGAGGGCAGGGGACCTCACCTGGGGGCCCAGCAGGCTTCCTGGCCCGAGTGGGCAGGGCAGTCGCCCTCTGCTCCTCTCCCACTCCTCCGGAGGGCCCCTCCCGCCTGCCTCTCCTGATCTCCCCGGCCTCAGGGGCGCCAATCTTGTCTGGCCTCCACTTCTCCTCCCCTCTCAGTCCCCCCACGTCCTACCAGTTCATTTGGGGGTTCCTCCTGTCTCCTTGGGTGTCAGGGTCCTCCACCAGTGACTGGCAGGTGCCCTAGTTGTGGGGAGATGCTAACTCGGCATCTTCCCACCTTATTTACTTTTCTAGGATGAGGGTTGGAGGCCAGAGTAACCAAGGGATGATTGCTTCCCTAAAAGATAGGGAATCAAAATGTATCTCCTCTCCCTCAAGGCACGTATTTTGTGACAGGAATTTTGGCCAGCTTACTACAGCGTTTGCTTGCTTGCTAATATTATATGAATATAAATCCTGAATACACTGGGGGCAGGTCTCAGACCTCCCTGAGATAATACCTCCTCTCCAACCAATAAACAACCTGGCTCTGTATCTTCAGGACAAATTTATTAAGGTCCGCTTCCAACTGAAATACATTCTTCTAGGGCTGGGAAGAAAGAGTCCATTCTGTTCATTTTCTCAGACCTCTTCTTTATGGTGGGTCGTGGATATCTATAGAACTCTTAAAGAGTCTTCAAGGACAAAAATATTCAGATTTGATCTTGCCCTGATCTGTGACCCATTCTTACCAGCAAGTGCCTTTTTATTTTAGCATTTTTGACGGAGCTCAGTATTTGAAAGGTGACCTGCTGGTTTACAACACCTCTCACATTCCAACAACCCATCTACCGAGATGTTGTTCCGAGCTAACTGTTCTTCTCCTTTTAAGATCAGATATGACAGTTCCTATAGTAATCTAGCGTGTTCATTGAAGATAACTTTGCGGGATGGCTTCACATGATATTTGTCATTTGGTGTAGCCTAAAAGAAAATTCTCAGGAATAAATAAATGCAGCGAGAGTCTTCCCATCTGAAGTGGGATTGGAAGGCCTATTAGGAGGGCCATGGTAGAGATCCTGAAGACTTACTAATAGGTCTCTGGACTATGTAGGAGGGATTGCTATCCCACTGTCTTTGTTCTGAACATACAAATGAGAAATACCAGAGAACTTTCAGAGGAAGAAGTACTAAGAACGAAATAAAGTTCACTCTTTAATGCTTGAAATAGATGGTTTCAAAGGTAAAATCACTTCACAGTAAATTTTGGAATTTCAACTCATTTTCATTTTCTATCTTGAATTGACAAGATTATTCAGGGAAAATGGCTCCACTGCACAGATAGCCAACGACGCCTGGGACATTGTCCTAATTTTATGCAGTTATTCTTGTAGAAACCCAAATGCCTCCCTGAAAATAGAGGTGCAGAATCTCTATCAGAGATAGAATCTAGACAATGGATGTGGACCAAGATGCAGGATTATATTTCTTATGCTGTAAGCTTGTTAGAGCTGCCTGATTCTATTGTAATTCTTGAGGTTATCGGTAAGGCTCTGCCCATCCACTGGAGGGGAGGCCACTGTAGAGGCAACTTTCTTTTCCTCCAGTAAACGAGGCAAGAGGGGGTGACTGTAGCTCTGAGAATTCAAGACAAGTTTATTAAGATGCCTCTGAGCTTGAGGCTCTCATCTAAGGAGTGTGGCAGTTGGGAGGTGAAGGTAGGGGTAGGGGAGAGCATCTTTGGACAGTGAGTGCAAATACAGTTGTCAAGGCAAGGAGAGAGGGTGTTGTTTAGTATTGAAATCATGTATTCCAGATGTGGGCATTTAGTAGTCAGTCTGCTCTGAAGTGACATGCTGCTGAATCTTTAAAGGGCTTCAGCCAGGGAGAGCAAAATCTGATTGGGCAAATTGCTAAAATATTTAAAGTGCAGCCTGTTAAAGCTTTTAGTGCGAAGAGCATCACGTCAGAAGTTGTAGTCAGAAGGAGCGAGTAATTGGCTTTCCGTCCTCGTGCCAGTCAGTCAGCATGAGGCTCTATTCCTATTCCTTCCTCTTCATTGCCAATGCTAATAACAACACTTGAGGGTGTGTGCATGTGTGTGTGTGTGTGTGTGTCTCATGGAGAGATTGGATAGCTGGTAAAAGGAGAATAGAAGGAGTGAGACATCCATAAGAAGGGAGACTAAATCCACAAAATGATGTGAAGTCCATTTTAGAAAAAGGAGAACAGGAGAGAAAGGCAGAATTACTACCCGACAAAGGTCACCTGCGTGTCCAGGAGGTGGTGGTGGTGGTGGTTTGAGGTAGTTATCTTTCAAAGGATGGGTTCTGCAAGCAAGAGAGTGGCCTTCAGTGACAACCACTTCCTCTGCATCTTTCATCTCCTCCGAGGTGTAACGCACGGGGCACTTTCCATTTATAATTTATCACATTTTCCACTTCGGTTTTCCTGTCCTCTTCTCCCCAGGCATGACCCCTTGTTAATTCCCGGCAATGATCAGATTGACAACATGGACTCCAACGTGAAGAAGTACGACTCTACTGGGATGTTTCACTGGTGTGCACCCAAGGAGATAGAGAAAGTCATCCTGGTGAGTGACAGATTACAGAATTGATGCCATCCTCTTCTGTCCCAAATTATGTCTACTAGGAATGAGATTTTCCTAACTGGATGGTGGGGTGATAGTCCCTGCACCTGATTATTTTTATACTTAATATTCAGGACATGTCTTGAAACAGCTAGAACTCTCATCAGAACATGACCTGCGAGTGGAATTTTCAATCACTGAATATGTATTGGCTCATTACCATAGGGTGTGAAATGCATCATGCGAGACAGTATGTACCATAACTCCTATGGACATGACTCTGGGGCCAGAGCCTGCCTGTGCCATTAGCTGTGTGGCCTTGGACGAGTCACTGGAGCTCTTTACACTCTATCTCTTATATGTAAGAAGATGGAACGAGAATGACCTTAACTCATAGGATGGTAGTGAAGATTAAAACCCATACGTTTTAATAAGTTTATAGGACTCCATAAACTTACCTGTTATTATTATTATTATATATTAAATGCCATGAAGAAATCTGAATGCTACCTGTATTGTCGTTTGTTTGTAACAGTGTCTTGTATCCTTCTAGATAATTGATTTGCGTATTTGTGATCCTTCTTAGCACACGATGTAGGCAGGCAGATCACATTTGCTGATGATGACAAGGGTGACCGTGGTCCACCTCGGGAAGGCTGGGGCTCAGAGCGCCGTTTCCTGGTTGACTCCTCTCAGTAGCAGTAGTGGGCTTCTTCTGGTGTGTCCCAAGAATGTCAGCATAGATAACAATCCGTTCTACTCTTTAGACTTGTCCGATTAAGAGCTTTAAGCTTTAATGCCTTCATCTCCTACCGTTTATTGTCTTGCTAATCCATGAAAAATGGATTAATAATCAGGAAGTTCAGATGGAAAGGTTCTTTCTCCCTTGTGCTTTCTAATCCCCGGATTGCTGTGGTCTGCTCCTTTATGTCCACCAGGAAAATCCTATCATTTCTGATGTCATGGCCACCCTTCCTAAGAAAGGACTGTTCCAGTTCCTCAGAATGGCTTTGTGCTCTAATCCATTAGCTTTTTCCCTGTGTTTTATCTGAATGTGTGTGTGATTTCTCAATTTAATTATAATCGAGCATTAAGAACCAATACAGCTTTGTGCTGGAGGCTGTCTGGGAGGTGTGAAAGTTACAGACAAAAGCACAGAAAGTCAGAATTCTTAGGAAACAGCCCCCGTCCAAGGAGTGCAAATGGTTTTCATCACCAAGCTGCTGCACGTGTCTACATCCTGATGTTGTATCTGCCCCACTTTTGCTCTAGGTATTATAGACTCATCCTGGTGTTACCCACCTGGGGACAGGTCAAAGGCTTGGTTGGCATTGCGGGATCCAAGGTTTTAATGGCTTGCCTAGATAATCCTGAGGAGTGCATGGCTGACTGACGTTCAGAGCCCCCTGCCAGCACCAAAGGGTTGAGTGAGGCCAGTTACTACTCCCCTCACCTGAAACATAACATCATTTAACAAAACATTTATGACAAACCTATTACATGTTGGGCACTGTTCTTGTTGCTGGGGGTACAACAACTCCTGACTGGTCTCATAGAGCTTCTGTTCCAGTGGGGGCAAAGACCAGATCTCCAGGTAGGCAATGAATATGTAATAACATTTGAGATATTGATAACGTGCTATGAAGAAAATAAAGTGAGGTGATAGGCGAGAAAGGGACTGGGAGGTGCTGTTTAGACAGTGTGGCCCCAAAAGCCCTCTCTAAAGTAACCCTGCACAGAGATGAGAATGCTTGGAAGAGCCAGCAACATGAGGATGCTTTCTGGGCACAGGATACTATCTGCTTTGGGGGTTAGAAAACATGAGACGGCCGTAATTTTGAGGAAATGACCATCTAATTAAAAGATATAAACGTACCATGAAACAATATATTCAAAGCTTAGCGTTACAAGGCACAAAGTGCTGTTTGAATCTAGTATGTGTTTAAGTGGCTGGGGAAGTCTTATTGGATACAAACAGTTGATCTTGGAAGGGGTTTATGGCTCTTAAGGCCCCATTTGGACTAGGCCTTGAAGAATGTGTAGGAAACTCAAGATACCCACATAAGTAGTTTCTCTATTGCGTCTTAAACCTGGCAGAATCAGTCTCCCCAAGGCTGAGTCCCAGGAATTGGGATCTTTACCAGGTTCTCCAGGTGATATTGCTGTGGCCGGTCTAAGGATTGGTGTTTTGGTCCCCAGATCTAATTTCCTGTGGTCAGCACCTGTGCCTTGGCCACTCTGCTAATTGATGCCTTCCCTACCTTCCTATTCTAGATTTCGGGACCCGCTTGGTATTCCTCAGGCTTGCTGAAGGGAGCTAGCCTCCCAGATGACCGGTCAATTAAAATTAATCAGGGGTCCCATCACAGCACATTACAAAACTGGTTGACCCTCTGCTGGTGGTACCTAGGCACACACACTTCCATGCAGCCAAGATAACTAACTCCAGGCATCATCCATGAAGCAGTGATGTGGGGTGTGACTCCCTAGTGGGTCCTCCTCGGTCACTATTTATAAGACATTTTTTATGGCCTCCGTCTGAGATGTCCCTGTACTGTTGCGGAGAGAAACCAATAATGGTGACAGCCCCTGCTTTAGTCTAACGATCAGGGAGTGAACGCTTGCTTCTTCCTCTCCTTGGGGGTTACTGTAATAACCCTGACATTATCGTGAATTGCAATATTGGCATTTAAACAATCAATACACTGGTCAATTCTAGGGATTAAATCGAGCAGAGTTTGATATGTGCAGGGGACATTAATATGCCTCCCCAAAAGCATCGTAAGCCACACGGGGCCATCCAGACATGCAGTGGGTGGAACGGGAGGAAGAAAGCCAAGATGGGAGGCACCAGACCAGAAAGAGGCAGAGAAAGGCCCAGCACTGGCCTCCTGTGTTACTTTCTGCATGAACACAGTGAGCAGTGGGGCCAGCAGTAGCTAATCATGTGCATTTCCTGGGAAGCTCTAACTGGGCTGATTTATTCCTTCATTTGTCTCCTTTGTAAATACAGGCCTAAAGTTGGGGGAAGACATGGGCTTGTTGCCCTTGCTGTTCTGATCCTTTTAGTGGCTGTTTGGGAATCTTCCTCTGATGACTTAACACAGGTGGCCACTCCAGTCATGTTCCTGGAAACCCCAAGGCAGCGGTAGACATTGGTCGGCAAACTCTCTCTGGAAAGGGTCATATAATAAATAATTTAGGCTTTGCTGGCCATACGGTCTCTGTCACAGCTAATCACCTCTGCTTTTGTAATGTAAAAGCAGCCACAGACAATACCTACCTAAGATTAGCCGTGTTGCAATAAAATTTGGTGGAATTTGAACTTAATATAAGTTTCACATATTATGAAATATGCTTCTTTTGATTTTTTTTTCAACCCATTTTCAAACATAAAAACCAATCTAAGCTCACTGGCCATAAAAAAGCAGGCGGTGGACCAGATTTGGCCCATGGGCCAGAGTTTGCCAGCCCCTGGCTCAGGATATCGTGTTCTACCTACTGATGCAGTGACGTCCTGTGAGATCCCATCGATGAGTCTAGAATTTGGAACTCATTTCTCAAGCCGAGGCCAGCAGGGGTCTGACTGTTTTATCATCATCTCAGCAACAGAAGCGCACAAGACAGCTCATTTTATCAACAATTTCCTGGAAACTAAGACTTCCTTTTCCGAATGACATAAATATTGCTATTCCCTCTTATTTTACCCCTGAAAGTTCTGCTGTTATGTATGGATGGCATATCTTCCTTAAATCTTTTCTCAGAGAAGGTAGTGATATGTGTGAATATATGTTTGCACGTGTTTATTCCACCAATGTAATTTATACACACATACTCTAATTATGAATATATATGGCATGTATATAACATGAAGAAATTAAAAACATAATAGCACATGGTAAGCACTCAGCAATTGTTTACTTGGTATTTTACACAAGTGATTTTTTCAGTCCTTTTCACAACCCCATCTCTCCAATGCCTGTGCCCTTCTCCCTCCGGCAGACTCGAAGTGAAGCCGCCATGACCGTCCTGAGTGGCCACGTGGTGGTCTGCATCTTTGGCGATGTCACTTCAGCCCTGATTGGCCTCCGGAACCTGGTGATGCCACTCCGTGCCAGCAACTTTCACTACCACGAGCTCAAGCACATTGTGTTTGTGGGTTCCATCGAGTACCTCAAGCGGGAATGGGAGACTCTTCATAACTTCCCCAAAGTGTCCATATTGCCTGTAAGTCCAAGGTCACATTAGCAATGCTTTTTTCTTCTTTTCATTCACAAAAGAAAAATCCCAGATGGATAGAGTGGTTGTAGCTTTGATCATGCCTCTGCTTCTTCATCTGGTTATGGACCTGAGGACTCAGCCCTTCCCCTATGCTCTGTCTAGGAATATCCAAACCCTGGGAGACCTTATTAAAAGGGATTTGCAGCCAAGTTTAGTCACTCACCAGTCATGGAGTTTAGCTGGTATCAAACGTATTAACCATATCAGTGTCTATACAGTCTCTCTCTTGCCTACCCAAACCCAGCGCTTTGCAATATTATAGCACTTATAGCAGAATTTACATAAGGAACTATTTATATCACTTTATTTATGACATTATGAATGCTTGGAGAAATCTTATTTTACCATGTTCTGTTTTTAACGAAATGCATTTAACAGAGTTCTTTATTTCTGTTGTACAAAAGGCCAGCCCCTTCTGCTGGCCAACCCCTCCCTCCCTCCCAGTCATTTAGAAGCCCAGAAATGTTTTCATGAGATTGTGTGTGTGTGTACATGTGTGCACGTGTGTGCATGTGATGTTCTTGATTACAAAACACTAGGACCCAAATCTAAAAGGAACAATTTGGGACTCCACAATTTAATGAGAGGGCATGGGATACGTGATCTGGGAGTCACATAACTAACTACTTCCCAATCGTTAATCAATATATTTTCCATAAACTGTCAAGTAATTGTAGAGCACCGTACATTTCAACCTTTGATATAGTTCTCCAGGTCACAAATCTATGCAAGTATCACTTATACTCCAAACATCTTTCTTGGAAGTTCACATCCCTAAAACTGAGGAACACAGATTTTATTCTATATTTTAAGAAGTCTGGATTTTTTCCCACTTACAGAGCTGAAATTTGTTATTTCTATTATCAGCTTCTAGAACCTCGGAAATGGAAAAAGAAGAGTCAAGTAATATAATTCAATAAGGAAGACATAAGAATCGATCCACAAGTAATGCCCATTCGTAGCTATCAATACCATGTGTCCTAATGTATCCCTGGCGCAGTGGACACTCAATAAATATAGAAAGAATTGAGAAAAATATAGACAGATATCTTTTGGCTGCTGGGCCCCAAATTCACTGACTTAGTGAACACATGTGGTTAAACATAGTCACCTGCAGAAAAATAGTCATATACATAAAAGACCATAAACAGATATATACCTAATTTCAGAAACATGATAGTTGTGATTACATATTTCCATGATTATTTTCCTACATGTGCTCTTCCACATGGTCCTTGGGAACAATGAACTAGGGTCTAAAAGTATTTTGTAAAGAGCTTATTAGTTTTCTGGGATACAGGAGTCTATGTATGTGTGTATGTATATAGTGTTGGGGGTGTGGGTGTGATGTTTTCTGTGTGTATTTGTTGTGTGTGTTTCCTTCTGTACGCTCTTGTACACATCCACTCATCTGCCTGCATCTATATGAATGAGTTCTCCTACCTGCAGGGCCTTTTCAAACCCTCCAAAATTTATCACACTTGAACACGACATATTGGTACGGAATGGGCCTTCACCTACGTCTCCACATATTTCATTGTTTAAACAGGGCCCCAGATATAGGACCAGCCCAGAGAAACACAAGGTGTTTCTGTGTATGTCATTTGTATTTCTTGAGTTTTGAAATCATGCGTGTACAGCTGTGCAGGGATTTTCTTATATCACAATTACTGGTGGATTCCCTACAAGGTGAGAATTAAAGGAATATGGATGTAGGCAACTGAGGCTTATACACTGGTGAAATGATTCAGGAAGTTGGTCAGACTTATTTTGTACCAAAAGACCCCAGTAAAAAGGGGGAGACTTCTCCTTCTCTCGAAAGGTCCTGCTCCGGAGCTTGGAATTAGTAGCTTCCCAGCCCCGTAGCACTAGATTCCTCTCCCTCCATAATTCCACTTTGCAGTTACGTTTTGGAGGCTGGGAATAGTATCATGACCGCCACCAAGTCATAAAAGAGGGCTGAGGGGCTTGATCTCTGCAGCCAAGTCCAATCTTCTCAAAGCCCCCTTTCCAGGAAGGAGAACGAGAGGAAGGCATCCAGAGACATAGGCAGTTGACAGACCCTCTCCCTACACGGCCAGTGAGCTGAAGGCAGCTCAGGTCTCCATGAAGGCAAGTCAGAAGCTGGATTCAGGTTGGAGGATCAAGGAGGCTGGTGGCTGGCGGTGAACTCCAGAATGATGCCCTTGGGACCCTATCTCATGGGATGGCCTGATTAGTTCTTCTCTGGTCCTCACCCCCAGGACACAGAGCAGGTGGGGGTCATGCCCCTCTCCTCCAATCCTAACCCTTCTGTTTTACCAGTGGCTGCATTCCTGGCCTCTGTCATTACCTCTTTGATCTGGGGATTTTTTTCCACCGTTTTTTGTTTGTTATGGGATTTTTAAAAAAAATCTGTTTACTGGCTTATTTTTAATTACTCCAGTAATATACAAGTATGTTCTTGTTATAAAATATTCAAACAAAGCAGATGTATATCAAGTCAAAAGCAAACCTTTCCTTCACCCGCAATCTTAGTTCCCTCCCCAGGGGGAATTACAGTTATTAGTTTAGTGTGTACTTTTCCTGAGCTTTCTCTCTGAGTGTACGTACATTTATAAACACATTCATACGTATGTAGTTCTGTTCTGTGGGTTTCTTTTTACATAAATGAAATCGTACTTTTTGAATTGTCTAGCACTTGTTTTTTTTGTTTATTTGTTTCACTTGCTCCTCTGTCTTGAGATGCGTCCAAGGCAATACCTACACGGAGAGGTCTTTCAATCCCTTTACCTGCCACATAGACTTCCATTGTATATATATCTGATAGTGTATTTAACCATGCTTCTGTTCTTGGACAGTTAGGTGATTTCCTTGTTTTTCTCTTGCTGAAAATATGCATTCAAATCATATACCTGAAGCGTCACCCCTTTCCATATCCCCTTTGCAAGAAGCACATTAATTCCACTCGCTCCCACATCCTCCAGATTCAGCCCCACCTCATCACACCGTGCTCCCTGGCTATCTCCTCTTGGCTGCCTTGGGAATTCTAGTTGGAGCTGCTGTCTTTTTGCCTGAGACAGAAGTGACCTGCTATTAAATAAACAGGCATTTGAAAGCCACCCCCTCGTTACATTCTGAAAGCCAGAGGTTGCCACAGGACAGTTACTTAAATCAAGACAATTTCCAGGCAGGAAGAAGATATAGAACCATGGCATAATTCCTCTCCCTCGTTAGTTAGTAATAGCTTGATTGAGTATCGAGAGCAACCCTAAAATGCTGCCATCAGCACAGACTACCCTTTAGATTAACACACAGCTCCTATTCCCTTGAATGTAGTTAGGCCAGCTTAATGTCAAGGCATAAAAAAGATGCTTGTTAAATAATTTCCCAAAGCTCCAGCTCAATCTTTAATTTGTTTTTATTCTTTTCCCCCCTCTTTCCCTCTTGTCCCTCAGTCTCACTTTTGCTTCTCCTTTTTTTTTTCTCTCTTTCCTCTATGCCAAAGGGTACGCCGTTAAGTCGGGCTGATTTAAGGGCCGTCAACATCAACCTCTGTGACATGTGCGTTATCCTGTCAGCCAATCAGAATAATATTGATGATACTTCGCTGCAGGACAAGGAATGCATCTTGGCGTCACTCAACATCAAATCTATGCAGTTTGATGACAGCATCGGGGTCTTGCAGGCTAATTCCCAAGGTAAGGACAGCCTCTCTGCCGTGCCTACGGGGGACAGGGGCTGGCAAGAGGGATATCCTTCACTCCGTAATCCACAGAGGCACGCATCAGCCTGCCTGGTAGAGAAACACACCGTGGCTGCCATGGCTTTCAAAGGGGCATCTGCTGCCTCTTCTTGCCAGCCTGGGCAGCGGGCTTGAGACCCTAACGCCCACACTCTCAGTAGGCTGTCTTCCCCAAAACTAATCCAGCCTTCAAGTGCCGCCCGCTCAGCCTTTGCAAATGGTGGCCTTAGGCCCAGGGTCGCCAGCTAAATGCCAGAGCACTGAGGTGATGCTGGCCGAACAATTCTCAGCGTTTCTTCCCAGCATCTGTTTTTGCCATCGACCTGTGTTAAGCTTTGCCGTTGCTATAGCTGCGTGGGGGTGTTAAGCTTTGCGTTGTTATCGGCTGACCGAGGGACGGTGGTCTCTGGAGGGTGGGGAGTATATGGACATTGAAAGTCATTTAGCAGAAGGTGACACGTGTCAGCCCATGCGTTCTCTGTAGGAGGCATGACAGTGTTAAATGCCACACATCTGCCACCTCTGTTCTGCCCTGGTCTTCCCTGTCCTTTGCTCTGGGACCCTGGGCAGAGGGTTCCAAGTAAAGATGTTGTCCAGGAGTCTCAGAGAGGCGGCACTGCAAAAACCCTGCAACACACACGTCACTCATCAGGGTGGGACGTGAAGCACTTTCCGCCGAGTAACACCTCTGTGTGGGCTTGCCATGAGCTGCAGGGTCATTGTCATATGCGGTCTACTGGATAGGTGGCATCGGGTGCCTGCTAGGAACCTGAATGCCGTCATTCCAGGAGTAAAGACAGAGGGCGTACAGCCCACAAAGACTACAGCCTCTGGGCTGTGAGGCACCATCTTACGGATACGATGAAGCTCGCTCGATCCTGCCGCCTAGACCTACGTGCTACGTTATCTTTCGCCAACTCAGCGTGACCACCACCTCCTTCTAAGGTCCCCCCGACGTTGCAGCGAAGCCTGAAACAGTAGTTTCCAGAAGCCCCTTGTCTGCCTGGTTCTGGGCTGGAGTCTGCCAGTGAGAGAGGGGCAGGAGGGCGAGGTCTGGAAAGTGGAAGAGAAAAGCAGGTCTTGATCTTTGGAGGCAGCTGCAGGGTTCAAAGCAGCTCTCAGGGAAAGTTTTGAGAACCACTGGCTTTGCTGCTAGAGATGGAGACTGGTGTGTGCGCTTCCCCGAGGGTCCTGAGGTTCACAGCACCTTCTGGTGAAGTTCAAGAGAACCTTCCCCTTGGTGCTGCAAGTGAAATGGCTAACGGTGGCCTCTTTGACGTTTGCTCCTCCAGCCCTGCCCGTGGCTGTGTCAACCTCTAATTTTCGCCGTACCTGGAATAGAGTGGTTTCTATTCTTGACGTAACCCTGGCTGATACAGCCTGAAGCTTGGTTTTGTCATCTCCACTCCAGCGTCCTCTGCCTCTCTGCCAAATCTAAATCTTGGTCTCCGTTTGCTCAGCGGTGCCCGCAGGACAGAGCAATGTGCTGAGGCCCTGCGAAAGGAGCCTTAACTCTTTCCTGCCTCCTGCACGACCTGCTCAGGCAGCAGAGGTGACAAAGGATGGGAGGAGACAGTTAGCTGGCCTTCTTGGAGGGGGAAGAGGCAAGCTAGCTTTTGGTTCCTGCCCCTAAGTAGTTGATCTTCACTGTGTGTCTTCCCACCCACACCCCAGCATGGGCATCACCCAGGGACTGTTAGAAATGCAGACGCTCATGCCGCTCAGACCTGCCGGGTCAGGATCTGCATCCTAACAGCGTCCCCAGGTGACTCGTGTGCACTGCTTTAAGCCACAATAAATCTTTACGCTAACAACACCGGGTCCAGTCAACACACTGACCAACCCCATTAGATGCTCCTCGTCTCTTGGCAGGAGCTAGCAGAGGGAATGGAAAGAAGCAGAAGCAGGGGAGGTGCTCCCTCCAGGTGGAGATGGAAGCAAATGGTGGGGGGGGCAGGAAAAGACTCCCTTCCCCCAGCATGCCTGTTTCCTCGCAATTCAATAATCGTGATTTTCAAGGTCCTAGATTAGAATCTCAACATATAATATAGTCCCATATGCATCCGACATAGGTGTTCCTTCCAACTCTCTTAAACCTTATCCCCGCCTGTCAGATCCTTTTGATGGCCAAACTGGTAAAAAATGCTTCCCCTCCCCTCTTCAAACACTTACTCGATTCTCAAAAGCCTTCTTTACTGTTTGTATCACAGGAATAAGCAAGCATAGTAGGTCTTGGAGGGAGAGAAGGAAGAAAGGAAAAGAGAACTCATTTTTTCCTGCAAAAAAAAAAAAAGCAAAAAAGGGCTCTTATTTTGTACACACACGCACACACGCACACCAGAAGGGGCAGAGGATGTGCCCAAGGCCGGTGGTGGTTTTCAGAGACTCCTGGTTGGCATTGGAGCGGAGTGGAGTGTGCATCCCCCAGTAGCCAGCAAGCGTTCTGTTCGGCTCTCAGTGAGAGCCTGTCAACGCTGTAGCCCCACTGAGTCCACACTTCCCACCGTTTTCTTACTCTGTCTGCTCCTCTCTTATCCTTGGCTTCTAATAGTCCCCTTTGGTGACGCTCTGACCTTCCAGAAAGCAGTGGTCCAGTGGTGGCCATCAACACAGGAGGTTGCTTCCTCCCTGATGGGTGAGCGTCGGAAGTTCACGTCCGGCTGCTCACTGTACAGCCCACACCTCAGGTTCATCCCAGTCCACGGGGTCAGATGGACGAGCCGAGATTCCCGGCTGCTTCCCCTCCTTGAGACCCTTGTGACCCACGGGAACGCCCACTGTCCTCAAATGCTTCTGTTACCCTTCATCTGGGCATTTGGCATGACCAAACTCCAAGTGGATTGGAATTACAGAATACAAAAATGGATTTCGTCTTACTATTTTCATTTCGGGGAGCAAATCTAACTTCCCCATGAGAGGGAACTATAGAGATTTCTGGCCACTGACACCCCACCTTTCATCACTCTTTATTCTGTAGTCCTTATGAAACCCATTCCTTTGTTTTGTCTCGAGAGCTATGTTACCACCTCTCCAGAACACAGCAGGACAGAACTGTGGACCCAGGACAGACGTGTGTACTCTTGGGCCAGAGTATTCACGCAACCTTATGGCGAGTTGTTCTAACATGAAATGAAACAAGAAAATGTGTCTTCACATTGAGGAGGTAGAGCCTCCACTGGGATTTGTGTTCAGACACTCGCCACTGCGTGTTATTTGCTCTCCTAGACTCACAAAACCTCTTTTCCCTCTTCTCTTTTCACATTCCCTTTTAGTGTCACTGTTCTAGCCCACATGGTGTCAGGGCTGGCCCAGCCTAGGGATTCTGGACCAGATACTTTCTGAAAAGATCTGAAATGTGATGGCTGACTGTCAGAAACAATTACAGAGAAAGGCGGCCTACCCCATGCTGGACGGTATATCCGATGTGACAGCTGGGTCTATGAGATGCAGTTTTAGTATACAGCAGGCAAGCCTGCAGTGACAATTACATAAAGCAGGTGACGCCACTTCTTGCTGGTCAGCATACATCAGCTCAGAACCACTTTACAGCTCTTTACCAGCAACTAAGTGCCTTTATTTACAGAGCGCCTGTCACTTCCCTTTGGCTGGAGAGCTGGTGTATTATTTAGCACGCATTTATCTGGGGAAAACATTTCAATTTAAATCAGCTGGTACAACGGTGGCTCTTGCCAGACTCTCTCCCTGTGGTTCTAAAAGACAAGAACCGAGTCTGATCTTGGAAAGGAGGGTGAACAGAGGGAGGAAGGGCCTATTCTCAAGAGAGCCACTTGAATCAGAACCTGAAAGGAAGGATCATGCGGCTGAATTTCCCATTGTGCTTTGTTTGTTGTTGAAGTATGATGGTGGATTTACAACGTTATATTAGTTTCGGGTGGATAACGTAGTGAGTGATTCAATATTTTTATAGATTATGTACCATTTAAAGTTATTATAAAATATTGGCTATATTCCCTGTGCTGTACAATGTATCCCTTGTAGCTTATTTATTTTATACATAGTATCAAAAGTCTGTATCTCTTAATCCCCTACCCCTATCTTGTCCTTTTCCCTTCCCTCTCCTGACCGGTAACCACTGGTTTGTTCTCTATATCTGTGAGTCCGTTTCTGTCTCGTTACATACATTCACTTGTTTTATTTTTTACATTCCACATATAAGTGATAACATACAGTATTTGCCTTTGTCTGACTTATTTCACTAAGCATAATACCTTCTAGGTCCAACCATGTCGTTGCAAATAGCAGAATTTCATTCTTTTTTATGGCTAATATTTGTGTGTGTGCGTATGTGTATATATGCCACATCTTCTCTACCTACTCATCTGTTGATGAACATTTAGGTTGGTTTCATATCTTGACTATTGTAAATAATGCTGCTATGAACATTGGGGTGCATGTATCTTTTTGAATTAGTGTTTTCGATTTCTTCAGATATATAACCAGGAGCGGAATTACTGGATCATGTGGTAGTTCTATTTTTAGTTTTTTGCCATTATGCTTTTATATTGAGTTATGAAATGAGCATTTATAGTTTCTTCCTGCTTAACCTTCCAGTAAGGGTAAGTCTTAAGGGAAAGAAAGAGGAATAAGTGAGTGACCACTATGTGTTAGGCACTATAGCACGCAGGACACAAATGGCTACCATATTGGACAGTGCAGGTGTAGAGTATAGGCTTACTGCCTTGCTAAGGGTTTGGATTTATAGGAAGATGATGATTAAATCCATCTTTTAGAAAGATAGCAGACAAAAATATGAGCACGGTTTCGAGGCGGAAAGAGTTGGTGGCATGAGCTATATGAGAGGACTACTGTAATGGACTAGAAGGGATGAGATCAGGGCTGACAGGACAACTTAGTGATGTTAGTTGCGAGGACAAGACAGAAATTGAGATAGATTTGAAATAGAGAGAACAGCTGTCGAAGACTAGTTGGTGGGAAGGAGGTATGGATGAGCAAGGATGAGGAATTGGGAATGCGTTTCAAGGTTGGCCACGGGGTGGATGTAAAAATGATTAAGTTCGCAAAGGACCCAGGAGGAGAAACAAGCTTGGGGCAGAAGGTAAAACAATTAGGTCCTGGTTCATTTGAATTGAAATTTTCTGGAGAATATCCAGTGAGAAATAAGAACACATGGTTACAGGGATAAAGTTAGGTTTGAAGCTATAGCCTTGGAGGTCGTTGGTGATGGACAGTGTATGGGCCTTGAGAGTGGATATTTCCCAGGGAGACAAGGCAGGGCAACTAAGAGAAGAGGGGCCATTGTGGAACCTTGGGAAACATCAACCTTGAAGGGACAAACAGAGGAAGAGAATCCAGTGAGAGGGGCTGAGGACACAGATTTTGGGGGGTAGGAGTGGGTGGTATGAAGGTAAAGGAGAAGAGCGTTGAATAAATTCCAGAGTCGCAATCTGGAGTGTATCCTAATTATTTCTCGCTGTGTGTGTTTTCTTGAGCAGACTCTGAGCTCTTTGAGAGGCAGAGACTCTTCCTCACCTTGCTAATCTTCGTGTCCCCAGTCCCTCTAGAACAGGACCTGACACAGAGTTGGCATGCCAGAAGAATTTGCTGGGCAGAACTGATTTGAAAGGAAACAGTGATTAGCACTGTCGGATACTGCAGAAAAGTCAAGTAGATGAGGGCCTAAAAATGGCAACAGTGCATTGGACCCTCAGGAAGTTCCCAGTGATCTTAGCAAGAGCAGCTGAGTAGCTTGTTGCCAGTAGAAACGAGCATTCAGGGGACTCAAACCTTAATGGGAGATGAGAGTTGGAGACCCTATATTAATCTTTCAAGTGCAGATAGGGAGAGAAATAGGATATTTCAGAGGAGCTCATCAAAGAAAGGATTTCCTTTTTGTTTTTAGGAGAGGGAGAAATACACCATATTTGTTGGCTATGGTAGGCTAGGGTGAAGCCCCATAGAGGGGAGAAGTTTGAAGCTACAGGAGAGAGTTGTTAAACGATAAAGAAGGAACCAGAGAGAAGCAGGAGAGATGACGTGTCCTTTCAAAAAGAAGGAATGATCCTTGTTCCTCTGAGTCAGAGGGCTGGATGGGGAAGATGAAGCTGGAGGAAACTTCAGTCTGATGGCCCCTCCTTTCTTCATGAAGCAACCAACTTGGCTTTCCTTGAGGAGTTAAGTGGGCCAGTTGGGACAGGGAACCAATGTGGTAAAAGTTCAGAGCGGACACCATGGGAACCACGTAAGGAAAGGAGTGGATTTAGGTGAAAGCACCATGAGCATTGGTGAGAACCAGCTGGGGTGGGAACCATGATAAAACCAGTCAGCACTGCCCTGCAGTTTTCTCTGCAGTGCTTTGCAAAAAAAGCACAGAAACTAGAAATTGGCTTTAGTTTGGGATGGAGATTCGGAGGAGGCAAAGGATTCCGTGGTGCTGTTGAGAGAATATTAAAATGAGTGTCCCAGGTTCTAAGACGGTAGGTGGAGAAGTTAAACCAGAGTTGGGGCTTCTAGGCAGAGAGGCCAAAAACGAAGCAAGCAATAAATCTCTGCGAGGTCAAAGAACGGGCTCGTGGAGTAGAAGAGTGCCAAAGGGTGGGAGGTTTGATTAGAGAAAGGATGTGATGACCTCAGAGAATGAAATATTCCTTGCAGAGCCAGAACAGACCTTGGTCATGTTCACGCTAAAACAGTTCTTCTCCACGAGGACTCTGAGCCCAAAGCAGAGCCCATCTGTTCACCAGCATCACCCTCACCACCACCACTACCATGACCAGCACGACCACCAGCACCACCACCATCAGCCATAATAATAATGCTTATGCTTCATGAATGTTTCCCGCTGTTATGTGGTAGGTATTTTGTCAACCAAGACAACGGGCATTTCTCACATCACCGGTTTTCACCCTTGGCTGCACGTTGTAAGCAGTTGAGAAATGTTAAAAAAATATCAACACCTGGGTTGCCCCTTAGCAGTTGTGACTTAGCTGGTGGCGGGGGGGGGGGGGTACGACCCGGGCATCAGGAGTTTTCGAAGTTCCCTGATGATTCCCAGGTGCAGCCAGGCTTGAGAACCGCTGCCCAAGGTGGTCCCCAGAGGAAGTGTATGAAGCAAGAGGGTTACTATTTTGATTGTAAAGAGGAAGAAACTGAGGCTTTGAGAAGCCAAGTAATCATTTTAACCTGAGTCTCCTGGCTTCCTGGGCATCCTAACCTTTAAATCATTTGCTTCTTTAGAACTATTCTGTCATTTAAACCTGCTGGTCTACCTTCTTCCTTTCATACTTTTGTGGATTTTCATTAGCTTTCCCAATACTGAAAATCCATAAGTGGAGAAAAGGGGCAGGGGAGGGCAGTGGGAAACCAGGCTCTGGCTTTTGCCCAACTGGCTACATTTGTCATCTTGTTTCTGTCACATGTCTCCAGACGATAAGTAAAGGATATTAGTTGCCCTGTGGATAGGCCTTCTTCTTGACCACAGCCTTTGAAAGGTGGCAGGTCTGGGATCCAGCACCACACAGCTATTAAACAGCAGCGTTGCCCACCTCCAAAGCCAGCAGGGTGCCCCTCCCAGTGCCTGGGTCTCTTCAAGAAGATGGAGCTGGTGTATATCAATGCCTGGGCTAAATGTGGATGCTGGTGTTAGGCTTCCTCTCTTGTTCTTTTTCCTGTTATATCTGCATTCATCTGATTCATGCTACCTGTCCTGAAGGTGTCAGTCCAATTCCAGGAACATTTACTAAGCACCTGTCATGTGCCCAGACTCTGCACGGCAGACGCTGCTGTGGAGTCAGGGGTCATAAAGCACATTCGCGGTCTTTGCAACCTCCTAGGAAAATAAATAACTCTGCTTTAGAATGCTGGTTGATTCCCATGGGAGAATTACCATCTGTGGAGGCTAACACTAGGGACAGGAAGAGAAGGAGAGTGGGTTTGAGAGACACTCTGGGAAAAAAGCAGAGGATTTCAGCAGTTGGAAACAAATAGATCTGGCTGCAGTCAGAGAGCAGAACAGAGGAAAAGGGGCAGAGGTACATGGGGACGTGTTTGAGGGACAGCAGTGGGTACAGTTGGGCAGGAACACAGTGTGTATATTGGGCAGCAGGGGGACAGGAGGCTGAAGTGTGGGTTGGGCATTGAGAAGCTTTTTTTTTAGTTAGGAAGCTGTAAATAATTTTTAATGAGTCTGTGAGTTAGGAAGCTGTACGTAATTCAGTAGGCACCGGGGGGCTACGGAAGGTTTCAAAGCAAGAGAGTGATGGGATTGGACCTGAACTTTAGGAAGATTGACCTGGCAGCCCAGTGAAGCATTGTTCGGAGTGGGAAAGAAGAGGATGCAGGGAAACTGGGTAGGAACAGTGGTTACCCAGGAGGAGACCAGGAACCTGGAACTGGAAAAAGAAGGGGAGGCCCTAGTGTAAGATGAGTAGGAATAAAACAGACTGTGTGAATGTGAGCTTCCTTCCTGGTAATGGAGGACAGTGGCTGCTCACGGGAAGAAGCCTGCAGAGAGGAGGGACTGGCTGCAGAACGAAGTAGTGTTGGTTGTGTTGGGTTTCAGTTGTGATTCATTTCCGCATGGACTTGGTGGAAAAATCCGGGTGAATCTGTAAAACAGATGGGTGGAAATGAAGTCCTGAATCCAGGAAAGGGTCACAGTTAGAGATCCGCCCCATGGCCCATGCTCTAGGGGCCGAGAAGAGCCTCAGGGGAGAGGATGAGGAAAGAGAGTTGAACGGCAGAAGTCTGAGGACCATCTTAGAAAGGACAGAGGGAACCATTGGTACAAGCCACGGAGCCACAGCTGAACTGAGTTCCCAATGCTCCTGGGGAGGGAGGAGCATGTGTCTCAAACTTTGGGACAAATGTCTGCTGCCTGCTTTCTCTTGCCTCCTCTAAATTAATTTGTCTATATGTTATGCCTCTTTACAACCACAAGTTTAAAGAAGTTATAGTGGACTTACATGAACATGCCGACAGGCACGCAAGCACGAGACACACGTACACACACACCTTAGTTCCTACAGCCCTCTCTGACCCTCAGACACAGTTACACTAAGTGATGTCCACATATAAGCGGACGCTCTCCTTTGTCTGAATTTCAACAAAGGTTAAGAGCCTCAAGTAGGGAATGACATTTTTCTTTGGAAGTATGGCTGTAGTCCTTGGAGAGACAGCATTAATTGGGGCATAGGGTATATCCTGAAGTCTGAGATAGCTCTTACTGTTTCAGGGAAGAAAATGTGACTTCTGTTTTATATATGGGGGAGATCATGTGAATTAAGATCTCTAAATTATGTTGGATCACAGGAGTCAGGATTCAAAAGGACCTTTCCTAAACTAAAACTTTGGGACAAAATCCATGGGATGGAATGGAATGAAGTCTGCTGAACATTAAGTTTCAAATAATTACTCAAGACAAGCTGGATAAACCTTGCTGATACAGGTGTAATTTGTTTGGAGCAGTGATTGTTTCATCCTGGCGAGTCCGAGAGGAGGCGCGTCAAGAGCTATGAAGATTTGAAGGAAGACATTGACAAACAGGCAGGGCTGCCAAGGGGGCGACCAGAATGGGGAAATGCTTGGACTACGTGTCACTTGCCCAGCGGTTAAGAGCACGGGGCTGGGGGACCAAAAGGGCCGTCTTCTGCTCCATTGAACAAAACCAGGATCGATGGCTAATGATTAAGGAGAACCAGATTTTAATCCCACATAAGAAAGGCTGCCTAAACATGTAGTGAGCGTCCGATCACCGCATGACTGTCTGCCAAATGGAAGTTCCTGGCGTGATCCTTGTGATGGTGGGGAAGGTAGATGAGAGGAGTTCTGTGGTCCTTTATAACTGAGGGTCTCTGGTATTTTCTTGATTCTGATGACATAGAGCTCTGTGTTTTAGAAGATCTACATTCTTACTCCAGAGGGAGACCTATGCTGTTTGGCGAAATTGGGGTCATAATGGGTCTTTTAGTGGAAACTTTCCAGAATGGCACTGTCTTTGTGTCTAAGATGGGGAGTGGCCTGCATTGGGGTGAGCAGCTGCACATCTGGCTTTTCCATTAATTTGACAGACCACCCCCATCTTCAACTCCCATGTCACCCCTCAACACCTGCCCATCCCAGTTTTCTCCCTGCCTCCCCTCCCCCAAGCCTCACCCCCTGCACACCCGGGCTGCTCTCACTTGCAAACATACCTATACACATATCCTACACACATTGTCCCTCCCTGAAATCAGAGAAGCCTTTTTTCAGCTGTTCCCATATAACATTTCATTACCACAATATTCTCTCTCAATTCTGAGCTGGTGCGGGGGGAGAAGCCATTCCTCTTTATACCCACCCAACGAACAAAGCTCAGCTCTAAAATATTTTTCTTCAGTTGTAACTGAAAGGGCTGTTGGCTTCCATCCCAAAAACCAGAAAGACAATTATACTTAACTGTTTAGAGCTTTATAAATACCACACTGGAGTAGCCTCTAGGTAGTAACTTTAGATACCCAGCCCAATAACTTTCTTTTATTGGTTTGTGATTTAGATCTTATTTTCAGTCCTCTATAATAAGAGGAGTACATTTCATTAAAAGAGCTTACTAAACAATAAAGAAAATCTGGCTTAGGGCTCCGAGCGGGTCTCAGGTACAGAAAGGGGTCTGCCCTGTTCCATTTCTTCTGCAGACATCATGAGATGGATCTGAGCACAGTGGGGTAGCTGTATTTCAGCAAAGCAGCCATTGCAGCCGTTTTCTAAACGACTTCAACTTGGGAGATTTTTTCCTACACAGCGTATTTCACCACATGGGAGATGCTCTGAAGACTGCCATCTACTAGCCTGGCAATAGATGCCCAGTGAAGGAAACAAGGAAAAGCAACCGCCGTCACGACAATAGCTGTAACAAGAGACTGAGGAGTGAGGGCTACTTTCTGAACCCATGGAGGTTTTTAAGCCCTCCGTAAATGGAGGTCTAACCAGGGGAGTGGATTGGGGAAGAGAAAGTAAAAACGGACAGTATCGCCTATTCCGTCCAATGGCCTGCTTAGCAGAATTCACTTCTGCTGTGCCCGGTTGGGACAACTGCATTGAGAGGAAATCTGAGCTTCAGAGACAGAAAACAGATGTGGGGTGGAGTTGGGGTGGGACCGAGCTCGTTGTCCCAGCATCAGGCTTTCGTGAGCTGCTCTGCTACTCGAAGCTCGTATGCCTAGTTAAGGCTCCTTCTAAAAGATTATAATTCCCCCTTTTTCTTCAGGTGAGTCATGCACCAGGCACATTCATAGACAATATTTCATTTAATCTCCCCGATAAGCCACTCAGGCAGAGGTGATTTATCTCCATTCTACAGATGAGAAAACTGAGGCTCAGAAAAATTCAGCAACTTGTCCAAAGTCTCTTAGCTCAGATCCCCAAACTATCTGATTCCAAAGCCTTGTGCTTTTCTCACTACATCAGTCTGTCACATAAAAGAGAACAAGTGTTATTCTGATGAAAATGGGCCTGAATCTATACATCTGCTTTTCAGGGTCTTGGAAGCATCCCTGGGGACAAACGTTCAGTGAAAGGAAAGCTCTCGAGGCATGCCAGACTCCCAAACTGCTTCCTGCAGTCAAGGGCTGACTTTGTTTTGAATATTCTTGTCTCTGGGCATCCCTGTTTTGTGGGTCCCTTACCCTCCCCACCCCAGCAGTCAGAGGCACTAGGATCCTCTTGGTCCCTGATATCATTGCTACGACAACCATACAAACAACAGCAGAGCTGGGAGAAGAGTTTTCCTTAGCTGCCTCTGTGAACAGTATAATTGCTTGAGCTTTTTTTCCCCCCTGTTAATATAGACTTGATTTTGGAGCTGCCAAAAAGAGGGTGGAAAGTTTGAGACCCAGCTATTGCTTTCTTTTGTTCAGAAACTTATAAAATATTTCCAGGTTTTATCTCCTCATCCCACATTCCAGGTGGAAGTTTCCATGGAAGACAGAGAATGAACAGACCACTCTAGCCCTCAAGGCCTAGGAGTTCAGGCTGTATGTTATGCTCAGAAAAATGGTCCAGATAAATTGTCCTGTGGGAGGAAAGTGTGGTTGTATAACCAGAGGAAGGTGAAAGAAATCTTGTCATCCCACAGACTCTCTGAGGCCCCTGATGAGATTCCAGATAAGGATCCAACAGTTCATTTCCTGAGCGTCAGTTTAGGAAAGTTGCCTGAGGTTAGTCCCTGCTCTTTCCACGGTCCATGCCATCATGACACTAAGGACGTGTATAGGCAGAAGTGACACAGATGTGTAAAATAAGTTGTATGGCACAAGTTGAATGCACATATTTAACGATATGGGATCTGGAACATTCCAGAGTACCTTGCAAAATGCATGGTGTGAGTCATTTGTGATTTGCTGAGGCATGAATGTGATCCAGATGCTATGAAGATAGCACGCATGCCTCAAGCCAGCAAATGAGCCTACAAACCATCCGGTGTATTTTTGTCTTTACCCTTCCTTTTATAAGTGAAAACTCATGTGAAGTCCTAAAACCTTTATTTCCCTTTTTAAAAAAATGGCCCTGCAAAGAGGCCAACTGATTTATAAATGACTATAGTTCTGGATTGATAGAATGTTTAAGGGTATGAGTGGTTATACTTCATGGAATTCTGGAGGAAATTATTCCCCCAGTTCTGGAAAAGCAGTATGGTAGTCCTGGAGTGTCTTATCCCATATCTCCTGTAAAGAATTTCTACTGGATATTCTAAGTGCCCCATGGATGTCACCACACAGTGTGTTATAAGAAGGCAGAATTTGCTCTGAGCTGCAGTGGTCCAGAGGTCGGGGTAGCTCCAGAGTAGGTGGAGTTGAATTTGAAAATAGGTATGATTATTGTAAGTAAAGGGGCTACAGGCAGATGGAAAGGTCTGGGGCAGAGTGAGGAAGGCCACACAAGCAGGAAAGGCCAAGTTTATTCATGACAGGCACTTGGCTATATGTCTACTAATGACATTGCTGAGGGACTTAAGGATCTCAGGGTGTCAAAGGAAATGATTGTAGGTGAGGTCACTGTTAACTTGGATAGACCCTCAAAGAATGGCCTTTTCTGTCATCTTACTGACCTTCCCGCTCCCACCAACTGTCAGAAATATACTTAAATGCTTAGCATAGCACCTCACGCCTAGTAGATGCTTAGTAGAGGTGAGTGGAGTGAGCAAATAAATGATTTAATCCCCATATCTCTTGTTTGCAGTCTGCTCTGTCTTAGTTTGCCCTCAAATGAGAGAAAGCAGTTCGATTCCTTTATTAAATACCACATCCTTTCCTTCCAGCTTTCAGTCACTCTCCATTCATTTGATAGCTGGGTACTGGGCAAGGGTCCCAAAGATCGAAGGCACTGAAGTTGTCAGGAGGAGGCATGGTCAGACTTGCCCAAGAGTTCTCTAGTGCAAATCATCCCATTCCCTTAACCTTTGCTAATAGCTCCCAAGCCTCTATATTTTACTGGCCTCATCACAGATACATTGCACAGTACCAGCCCAAGGCCTGAGGAGGCTATAGCATTGAGACCTTCACAGTTCAATAATGTACAGAAGACATCTCTACTTTCTGCTCTAGGGGGCTTGGAATGGTTCCTCAGCACTTCCCTGGCCACGTGGAGATGGGCGCTCGCTCCTCTCAGCCACGGGCTGGCGAATTGTGCTCTGTCACCTGGGCGGGGCCATTAATCAGATGGGTGTGGTTTCTCTGCTTAATGATGGTGAATCACAAGTGGGGCTGTCAGAGGGATGACACCCTCGTGTAGGGTCAAGGGGCAAAGTTTTCAATCCTCCTTAACGTTAGTCATGTGGTATCTGACTTTGGATAAACGCTCTGATTTCATTTCTTCATCCCTGAAATGGGGTTTGTTAGAGTAGCCCCACCTAAATACCGTGAGGGATTGTGTGTGAATCCAAGGAGATGATGACTACAGATTGGTTTTATAAAACATGGAGGGCTTTGGAAATCGCATTTTGCAGTCAGGTTAATCATGGTGTGTGAGGGCTCCTGAACTGAAAACTTGGGTTTGAATACAGCTCTGCTACCTACTAGGCCTGGGCAAATTATTTAACCTGTCTGTGCTCTGTTTTCTCACTGAGAATACTAATTGTACCTGGCTCATCAAATTTCTGTGAGATATAAGTGAGATATAGGGCTTTCTCTAGTCTGTGTGGCACCTTTACGGGAGTCAGAAAAAGTCACTCCTTTCTTTGAGATACTTTACTTCCATGTGTTGAAAAATTCTCATAATATACTGATTATGTTTGAACAGTATGCTTTTCTACCATCTGCTAGGAAAAAACATTATAATAAATATGCAAATATATCATTCCGTGGTATGAGTGATGCCCACTTTGATGAACTGTTGTTCAGTGTCTGACCTTCGTAACCATACATGGCAGCCCTGAGTGGATGGGTGTAAAGCACTTATTACCTAGGGTGTAGTTAGAGATCAAGCAACATTAGCTTTTTGTTATTAATATTGGATAGTTTTACCATTTTCTTTCATTAGGTCCCCCAAAATAACAGTTAACAAGTTAGGGTTAGCCATCTGTACCCAGTAGCCAGAATTCCTGTTGATTCTGCTTGCCATTAGGTATGCATGGGAAGTAGATGCTGGTGGAAATCAAGACACCTTTGGGAGGTGAGCAATCCACGTGAGGGAGACTTACAAAAGCCTACAGAGTGTTGAGGAAGGATGCGGACAGATTGACAGTGACCACTGGGATTTTCCCTCTGTAGACAGGCCAGTGTGGTACCACTCAGTGGAGCTTTTTAGGAAGCAGAAAGGCGAGGCCTCGGCTCAGTGACAGAAGACCTCACGCACATCTGCTTGGTGGCAGTCGGTTATGGCAGGAGTCCTGACATTTGGGTGAAATGACATCAATCCAGAGTTGCTACTGGCTGAGTGGGGCTCATGCTGCTCCAACTAGATGGTAGGTGGCACCTGGCCTCCCTCCTTTACCTCTTTTTCCCTCAAAAAAAGTAATTTTGGGGCTTCCCTGGTGGCGTAGTGGTTGAGAGTCCGCCTGCCGATGCAGGGGACACGGGTTCGTGCCCCGGTCTGGGAAGATCCCACATGCCGCAGAGCTGAGCCTGCGCGTCCGGAGCCTGTGCTCTGCAACGGGAGAGGCCACAACGAGAGGCCCGCGTACCGCAAAAAAAAAAAAAAAAAAAAAAAAAAGTGATTTTGGCCCTCAGCCTGAGGCCCTGGGAATGATTTGTTCTTCATGGGGAAAGGGGTTTTGGATCCTTTTAAATACCTATTAAAATGATGCATCTTCTCTCTGTCCCTCCCCTACCTCCCCATAGGTGTATGCAGAAATATTTGCATACACATTCAAGAAGTTTACCTAGACCAGTGGCTTTCCACCTTAGTTGCACATTATAATCAACTGGGGAACTTTTAAACCCTGCCATGCGCAGGCCGCATCCCAGAGCAAATAAATCAGACTCTGGGCATAGGGTGCAGGCATCAGGGATTCCAATGTGGGATCGAAGTTGAGAAGTACAGGCCTAGGCTCTTCTTTACCAAAGGTAACCATCTGTGAGCCTCATATCAGGGCTATGGACTCGCTAAGCTTAAATCCCCATAGACTGGCAGCCTCCTAAGGATGATTTCTAGGAATTTTGGATGGTATATAATGGACGTTATGAAAATGCTGTATATATGAGAAATGACCTTTGACTCAAGAACGTCTCCATGTTCCCCAGCCTTACACCGTCTCGATCCAGAAAGAGCAGAGGAAATAAACCAGGGGAGTGTGCATGGGAGAGATCAAGAGAGGTGGGGGCAGGTAGGTCTCAGAAGGCCTAATTGGCATAGGAAATGGAAAAATTTTGAAAATCAATCAAACCCTGGTTCTAATGACAAGGAAGGACAGTAAATAATGAGAATGTCAGGGTTGAAGTTTCACACTTAATCTATAAACCTACTTTTAATAGGTCCTCAGGTGATTATAAATTCACAGTGGCTTTCTTTTTACTGGGTTATATGAGGCTGTTCCACATTTCTAAAGGAAGCCCAGGTGTGTCTCTTACGTACTTATTTTTATTTATTTATATTTAGGATACTGAAGAATTTTTTTAAACCCTCCTTTTTATGAACAATAATTATATACCATGCAAGGAAGCAATGTCTCTGTGTTATGAAATATTAAATCAAAATGCTTACCATTCCCAAATGTCCCAGAGATAAATACCAGCAGTACTTTGAAGCCCCTCTTAGAGCTGTTTTGCCTGCAAATTTATCGTTTTGTCTGCATTTTCAGAAAGCCCTGTTTTCTGTGAAGTATAGCACTCTAGGTAGTTTTTAAGGCTCAGACTCCTCTGGAGTTGCCTGTGTCGGCAACAACTCTTATGTAGATGGCACACGAGGGATGGCGTGTTGATCGGCTCCTTTAAGATGATGAATGGGCAGAGAGTGTTATTGTCTTTGATTGCATGCCTCACATCATCTGTATGTAGGAATAAGAGGGCCATACTTTATCTTTAGCCATTTTATAAATATTTAAGTCCTTATAGTTGCCTAAAGATATTAAAGCATATTTTACGGTAGTCAGAATATAAATATTATATATAGCTCAAGATACCAAAGTAGTTTAATGAATTCATAATTTTATGTTCACGTTTATTGGAATGTGTTTTATGTTCCAAAAGTTCCATTTAAGGAATAAGATACCATTCTGCTTCCTGACAACACACCAAGTGTTGGCTGGCGTTTCGGGTGGGAGTCTCGGTTCCAATATCTGTAGAGGTTTTCATTAGGAAGCAAGGAGGCAGGAAGTCAGGGCCCTGGGATATGTTTCCTCCATCTCTACATTTAAAGCTGTATATAAATAACTTTCTGAATAAACAATTCTGGCGCTTATTTAAATCATTAAAGCGTTCCAGAGAGAAAACTTTTTATAGCCCCTTTCCTCTATTTCAAGGAGATTAATTCAGAGAACTTAAGTAAGAACAATAAAGATGTGGCTTGCAATTTTCCCTTCCTCCCCACCCCCTTTCAGAAACAGGGACACAGACCCTGCTGGCCAGTATACAGCCCAATTCAGGGTATTATTGGTTTGGTTAGTGCCTTCCCAATGCATTCTGAACATTTCTCTCTAAGTTAAAGAGTCCCAGCTTGCTCCTTCCTTTTCCTAAGTGCAAATAAGTGACAGGGAGACTATTACTGCCCCTCTTTTCAGTTTTCCAGGGAAATATAAAGACTTTCCTCTTTAATATTTCACAAAGTTTCTCCAGCTCCCAGCGGGAGTCCATGCTGGGTAACGGTTTGCTAATTACCAACAACAAAACTAGACATACAACGCTGGTAAATTACCTGACCCTTTCCATTTTAATGAGACAACAAGGATTTCCCGAAATGATGTTGTTTCACTGGTTAATGGTGTCAGCAACGTTGTAATTGTGGGTTGAAACACATGAGCTGAACAACCACATGTGGAAAGGGCTTTCTCTCGACAGGCCCTTTGGAGACTAGAACCACATTATCGTTAAGCCTCTGTCACTTGCAGGCTGCTAATCACTTACTTTATTATCCCGCATATCCATTGTCTTTCTTTAATTGCTCTTTAAATTAAAATTAAAAATAGTTCTAAAGCCCACCATGGCTGGGATAGCATCTTGATTATGAAGATAACTTCAAGAAAATGGAACTGATAACATATTGCCAAGGTTATAAGCGAGTCCCACTGTTATGTACCGTGCCTGCAGGCCCCAGGGGCCTAATTGTGGCAGTTTCTCTTCCTTCTGCCCATACTGTTTGTTTAATAAATGGTTATTTATGGCCTTTTTGGCCATTACAGCAACTTTGGAGAAAGTACATCCTTCTCATTGGTTTGGGCGCTGAAATTTCATTCTCCAGGCAAAGGTATAAACAGAATTGAAAGGCAGGAGCTGCACTACAGCTTGTGAGGGCCTCTGAAAAGAGGCCCTCTTGATTCTCCTTGCTAGCTTATTCTGTATGAGTTTATTATTAAAATTTAGGGTTGTGAAAGAGACATAAACTTTCGAGCTGAAAGGAACTTTAGAGTCATCCCCATTTTACAGATGAAGAAACTGAGGACAGGAGCAGTTGCCGTGATGGTGATCACATGGCAGGAGATGAAACTGGATTGTCTGTTAGCGAGTGGATTGGATGGAGGGCTCCTGGAGGGAGGATTGTAGCTTATGGACTACTCCTGAGACAGGGTATTGTCTCACGCTCAGAGCTGTAATGTGCACGCTTGCATGGTTGTCGTGGTGCGGTGCATTTAGTGCGTGTCTCTTGTATGCCTACACTGGTGTGTTTTTTCACGTGAACTGTGTGCTGTGATACTGGAAGGGAGGGCTCCTGCCTTTCACTTCTTAAAAAAATGACCCCGGGCATGACTGCGGGCATTCCTGAATATTGAGTGATCAAACCCAGAGTTACCATGATTCCAGTATTATATACAGTGCCCCAGAATTAGGATGACACGTTTCTGAGAGCCAGAAGTCCTTGGGACATTGCCTTATGTGCCTCGGTTTTACAGATGGGCAAACCAAGTTTGGGTAAGACATTGAATCTAAATTGTCGCGGGGAGTTAGGGGATGACCTGGAGCTAAAACCCGTGTCTTTTGATTCTCTGTTTTTCTGTCAGCATTACCAGTCTATCATTGACATCATCAAAAATGAGTTAGTACTTAGAAAGGGCTTACTTTGTGCCAGGCACTGTTATAAGCAGTTTATCTGTATTATTTAACTCATTTAATCTTCGTGACATATTACTCTTCCATTTTATAGGTGAGGAGACTAAGACACAGAATTTAAGTACATCGCCCCAGATCATAAAACTGGGAACCGAAGGAGGCAGCACTCAACTCAGGCAGTCTAGCTGCAGAATTCCTGTTCTTAATCACGATGTTATAGCTCATTTCAGGATGTGGTCAGAGGATATTGATCATGGTGTAAACAGAGACGTTCAAAATCAAACTAGCACCAATCGGCCTCTTCTTTAGTGAAGTTCTATGTGTGTGGGGAATGCCTGACTCTCGAAATCCAAGATTCCAGTTACATGTTCATCTGCCAGCATCATATATGCAGGAAAGCCTTTCAGACTTCAAAGAAAACATTTACAGTGCTTTCTTTTAAAAGACCATCAAATGTTTGGGACGTCAGCCACTATCTCTGTCCAGGCGTCCTGTCTCTAGAACCTGTCAGAGACAGCTGGCTGAGAGCTGTCAGTGACGGGATTCTGCTCTTCCTGAATTGCAGGGCAATGCCTTGGACCACTTGGCAAATCCATCTTTTACAGCTACTTAATTTTCTGTGCACTTAAGATATGGGTGTTTTAGTTCGCTTGTGATTTCCTAGCTCTGGTTTTTGCTACGCTGGCCATCGGTTTGTACTAAACCAAACAACTGGGGCCCATTTGGCATTTGGTGTTTTAAATGGAAAAGGACATTTGAAGTACATGACAAATGCTGAAAAACAAAGCCCGTAACACTGAGGACATACAGAAACTGTTTCTAATGTAGAGGTGGTTACATTTTCAGTCTGTCTATTACTTTAATGAGCTCTTTGCATTTCTTTGATTAATGCTCACAAAAGGGGGAGAAAAAATTGATGGAATGGAAACAAAATGGTATATAGTCTTGGCAGCATTAGGGTTTCTGTGTGTTTTATTAGTATCCACTTCGTATTGCTGTCTTGCCATGTGTACTTCTACCTTTTCCCTGGCATAGTATGCCTCTAGTTTGCTGGAAATGTGATCCAGCATGAAGAAGTTTCTATATTAGTGGCAAAACAGCCTTTGTACTCTCTGGTGGCAACAAAGAGGGAGGGTCCAGGACAGGAATTAAGAAGTGGTAATAGTAGTAAAAAGAAAGGCTGATGTAGTTCATGCCATATTGAAATGAAGAATCCAACAGGTATGAAGGAAAGAAAAGAGAACATTAAAGATGCTTTAGAAACATTAGGTAGTAATTGGTACATAATCAGTAGTAATTCTTACAGTTTAAAATAGTGAAAAAAGGGGAAGGGAAAAGTGCAGCAAAGATATCTTTGTGAAGTAACTACATGGGGGGGGGAGAAAAGTTAGTCAAGGCAGGCTTCCTGGAAGTGGTGAAGGAGGGGCAGGAACTGAGTTGGGGGAGAAGGGAGGGAACAGCATATCTGAAGTGGGTAAGACTTGGTGAGAGTAGGGATGGGAATCAGCAAATGCCACCCTTCTGTGCTGGAAACCAGCTCTGACTGCTCCTCCCCTCGGCTGTATACACAGCATTGTGGGTTTCCATGGGCTCTTTGGACCCATGTAAGCTCTCAGCATCCTTCGCTCTGAGATTGAGTGGCTCTTACAACATTGTAGGAAGTTGAAATGGTAGAGAACTGGGAACCCTGAAAACTCTGTTTTGCTCTGTTCTTCTAAAGCCCCTTAATCTGTAACTTTTGGTCACTTCTATCCCAGAGCATCAGTTTCCCCAAATTCATGTAGGTCAAAATGACCTTTAGGGTTGTTACAGCTCATCAGCGCGAGTCCCTCCACCGTGTCAATCAGCTGTTCTCAACCCATGAAGATGACGTGAAGTTGTGAGGTTTCAGGCTCTTTTCTCTTATTCATTTATAATTTTGGTAAATTTTCTTCTCCTTGCACAAATGAAATATATTTCTTTTAGAAAATTTGGCAACTAGGTATAAACAAAAAGAAGACACATATGAATTCCTTATAATCTTAGCATTCGGACATAAGAAAGTTAACGTTAGTCTTGTTTCTGCAGATATAAATATTTTACCCCTCAAAAATGGATCATACATAATAGTGTGTACCTGTTTTTTCCACAAAATTGTTTCATGACCGTTTTTTCTATATCATGAAATGTTTTTCTGCATTATTTTTAGTGGATGCATACTTAACATAATCAGTTTCCTAAAACTGGACATTCAGGTTGTTTTCATTTTAATACTGTTACTTAATAACTACAAATGAAGACCATTGTAACCAAATCTTTTCATATAAAGAAATGTTGGCTGTGCATGTATTTTTAGAAGTGAAATTGCTTAGGTGAAAGGGTATGTCAAATTTTAAATCATTTAATCTGTGTCGCCAAATTACATCTTATTTTTAAGTTGTAAGATGAATTCAGAGGGGGTAAAAGGCAATTGAGAAGTTGTGGAAAATTCATCCTGACACCATGAGCTTTTGCACAAATGAAGAGGTTAGACCAGGTGAATATTAGGTTTCTTTCCAAATCTGTGGCCTTAACTGTGTTTGAGTTGTAACTAGTCTCCTCCCCTTCCCCCCTCCCTTCCTTATTCCCTCCCTCTTTCCCTCCCTCTTTCCCTCCCTCTCTCCCTCCCTCTCTCCCTCCCTCTCTCCCTCCCTCCCCCCCTTCCTTCCTTACACCAACCCCTCTGAGAGACAGGTTCTTACTTAGGGACCATAAGCTCTTTAAGTTTACTTTAAGGAAAGAGACTGTCTGCTTAGAGAGACAACTCTTGCAAACATATTTGTTTCATGTGTGTGAGACTTGTATTTGTTTCATGTGTGTGTGACTTGTCTAAGTGCTGACTATATCTTATGAAACTTAATGGACAAATAGCTATAGAGAACTTAGGTTGATTGACTGGCTGTTAGTTGGTTGGTTTAGTTTGCTTTGGTTTAATTTAGACCCAGAACAGAAACTCTAAAAAAGATGAAGTACCTTGTGCAGCTTCCCAATGCTTTCATTAAATACAGTCTCTAGAAAAGAGTACTGTTAAAAATATCAGTGTTACTTATTGTAAATAAAGAAATTGACCCAGGTCTTGTCCCTGGTCACTGGAAGTGAACAAGAAACCTTGAATGAAGATATAGTCACTTGTTTCAATAGAAACTCAGACATGCATAAGCCATTTTACCAAGAAAAGAACAGAGATTTTTCTCAGTTACTATACTATTTGGGCATTTTGGTTGCAAGTGATAGAAATCCAACCCCAAAGCCTTAAATAAAGGGGAAGTCATACAACTGGGGTGTCTCTGGCGTTAGGCACATTTGAGCCCAGGAGCCTGAGTGATGTCAGAGCTCTGTCTCATTCTCTACTTCTTGATTCATTTGCCCTGTTTTCATTTGTCCCCTGGTGAGCTAAATGCTCACCAGCAGCCCCGTACTTACATCCTTGTGGTTTTGAAAGCATCTTTAGCATCGATTTCATCAGGTCTTGGGGAGAACACAGATTGGCCCCAGCTTGGAGGACAAGTGGATCTCTAAACCAGCCATGTGTCCAGGATGATGGGGGTCCATATTGTTGGCCCTGTGGAGTCAGGGTTGCCCCCCTCCCCTACCCCCCACCAAACACTGGGAATGGGCTCCTCATGTAGAGAAGAGGTTGAAGGGGAGCACGTAACAACAGAATCAACTAGCCTGGCTCTGCCACCAGCTGATCCGCAACCTTAGACACAGTAACTTCGCTGCTCTGAGCCTCAGTTTCTTCATCTGTAAAAGGGAGGTAATTACTAGAAGATTTCCAAAGGTCTTGCATCCCTAACAGAGTGATTGGTAAAGAGGCAAAAAGAGACCCAAATGGTATAGTTTAGGTTTCTCAGAACCGTCTATTAATGTAATTTCTAAGCTCTGTCTTTAGGCTCTGGGTAGAGAACAGTGATCAGTTCCAAGCTCATGAGTTACCTGGAGTAAAGCAGGTAACACAGTTGAAATTGGCAAGGGTGTTCCCTGCCCCGCCTTTCCCAGCATTGACCTTGACCTCCAGCAACCTGTCGGGGGCTGGCACCACTTCCAGCTCCTAAGTGGAAAGTGCTCAGTTAGAGTAGCTTCTGGGGAGTGTCAGGAGAAGTTTCTGCCTTGATAAAGAATAATTTTTTATTGAGTCAACACTGGTCGGCTCCTGGCTCTCGTGACTCAGGACTCCAGCTTCGTGGAAAGCCACTGAAAACTACTATGAATAACTATTACAAGGTTCAACTGAGGTTTTCCCTTGGCCGGATTTCTCTTGCAGACTTTTCTAAAAAATCTATTTCCCAAATCAAGCCTGGGCACGTGGATTTTTCCCCCTACAAGTTAGAAAGCAATCATGCTTCTGTACCTGGAATTTTCTCTACTTCAGCTGCTGAAGAATTTGTTGGAATACATACTGCAAAAAACGACTGCTGTGGCTATTACTGTACTTGCTCAGGGGAGCTATTCAGATGCCTCATTTATTGGAGCTTAATAGATTAAAAGTCCAAATTGAGTCTCATGATATAAGCCTAATCAAGTTCTAATCTGCATAATTTTCCCATAAGCAGCAATGGGAAATTTGGATAATTTATGTTTCAGCAGTTGCCAATCACGTGTTAAGTAGCATTGTTGCATTTACTTATCAAAATATTTTTATTGATCTTCACTTCATCTGACATTTGGCTTTGGGTTTTTTTTTTTCCTGGCGTTAACAGGAAATTTAATTCATCTCCTAGATGATGTAATATGAGATGTGTCTCTTGATTTTAACATGCCTTTATAGATCATTTTTAACGGTGATCTTTCCCTTTTACAACTTCATATTGAATACCTGTTTCAGCAAACCTAGATGACTCTGTCTAATTTATTTCTCTCGTTTAACGTAGCATATGGATTTCTAACCATAATTTATATGCACACAATAAAAGACAATTTGCCCCACCATTTGAACCAATTTCTTTATGTTACATCTATGGGTGTGGAGAGGCACTTACCTTCATTTCTCCATCTATTTTAGGGGAGGTGATTTATAAGAATTTCCATCTCCCTCTCTCCCTGGAAAAGCCTGGGGATTTAACTAGGGGAGATTTAGAAAGTACTTTGTGTTTTCCCCCACGGAAAAATACTGTAATAAAGCATTTATCATATGTACTGAGTTGTGCATGCTACCATACCAAGGCAAGTTAAGCATAACTACAGTGGGTCCCAGCTGTTATCTGCTATTGTTTAAAAGCGAAAACAATAAAAGAGTGAGACTGGCTCAGGCCTCAGACTCGCCTGCCAAGCTCCGCACATGAGAAAGAGAGACCATCACACACAGAGGCAAGGCAGCATGGAGCACGGTAATCCTTGGGTTCTGAAGTCAGACTGTCTGGCTGGAGCCCCCAGATCTGCCACTTACCAACTGAGGTGTTGGAGGAAGTTATTTGACGGCTCTGAATCTTATTTGCTTCATCTGCAAAATGGTAATATTAGCAGTTCCTGTACTTACAGGGTTGTTATGAGGAATAAATGAGGTGGCCCGTGAAACAACCCTTAGCGCAGCTTTGGCACGTAATAAGAAGGAGTATGCCATGGTGACCTAGAGGAGGCTCTGGAGCCAGTTTACCTGGACTGAGATCTAGATCTGCTCATTCCTAAATGTATGCGCTGGGTCAAGTTGCTTAGCTCTGCTGTGCTTCAATTTCCTCATCTGTAACATAGCAGTATCTACCTAGGATGGCTGTACGGACTAGAGTTAAATCACGCGCAGATTTTAGTACATGCTGAGCGCTCAGTAAATGTTGGATTTTACTACTTTTTGCTTAAGGTTCTACTTAAGCCTGACTTCTTCATTCTCAAAATTACCTTAGTCAATCTAGATCCAGAACATTCTTGCCTTTGCTTTTTTTTTTTTTTTTTTTTTTTTTGCGGTACACGGGCCTCTCACTGTTGTGGCCTCTCCTGTTGCAGAGCACAGGCTCCGGACGCGCAGGCTCAGCGGCCATGGCTCACGGGCCCAGCCGCTCCGCGGCATGTGGGATCTTCCCGGACCGGGGCAAGAACCTGTGTCCCCTGCATCGGCAGGCGGACTCTCAACCACTGCGCCACCAGGGAAGCCCTTGCCTTTGCTTTGAGTTCCACAAAGACCATGACATTGAGTCTTTCTCATCTTCAAATGCACTCACAACTACATTACCCTGGAACCCTTTTCTAGCCATGCCCTCTGGTAGATCTTATCTGAGTCACAGCCTCTCTTTGCTTGTAACCACAGGTGCTCCTTGGATGCTACGTCTGTATGTATGCACGCAGCAGGGACCCAAAAGAATTACTTTAAAAAATGAAACCTTAGTGATCTTGTTATTCCTGAGCCTCTTCTCCTTGAACTTCTTAGGAATAAGTCAAGTGTTTGTGTTAAATTCTTTCATGTGAAGCCATCCAAACTGAAATGCCCTTGTCAAATTTAACTATAGGTCACTTAACCTTCCAATAACTTCCCTGACACAGGCCAAGTGCTGCCTGCCATTGAATAACCAATCATAAAAAAGAAAATCAGGGACTACAGATTGTGTTCAGCTGAACCCAACAGTGGTGATGATTGAGAGCACAAATTCTGGAAAAGAATATAGAGAGCGGTGAAAACCGTTTCAAAAGCCCGAGAAACAACAGAAGAAAGATTATGTCCTTAAATAATTAAAGGAAGTGGGAAATTAGGTCTAGAAAACAGAAGACTCCAGAGAGTCTGCAGTTGCTATAAGGCATTAAGAACCTTTCTTTCGTGAAGACTGGACACCAGTTTTTCAACATACCTAAAGAAAATCCTAGCCATCCAATATCCAAAATACTCCATCCTTAAATATTTTAGGCTGTATTTTTATCACTGGATTGACCTGATTATTTCTACCAAAATATATCCACACTGCTATTGCCTTCCCATTAATTTTCCAGGATTTTTCTCTATGTGAAAATTCTTTTAAAAAACTCTACCAAAAGCTACCTCAGTTCTTTATCCATAGGGAAGGGGGAGGCAGCGGATGCTGTTCCTAGCCAGAATATTTATTGTGTACTGAGTGAAATATTAACGTTGGTAGTCAACATTTTAAAGTATTTTTCTTCATACCAGGCATTGTACTAAATGTTTTAAATATACCATTTCATTTTATTCTCACAGCTGCCCTGTATAGTGGGTAATTCCAGCTTACAGACAAAGAAACAGAGGTTTGGAGAGCCTGTGCTATGCTCATGGTTATGTGGCTTATAAGTAGATGAGCCAGAATTTAAACCTAAGACATCTGACTGCAAAGCACATGCTCTTAGCTATTCCACCCCGTTTCTTCTCTGTGGGCCAGGCATTTTGTAGACAACCTGGGATGTTTAAAGAAATAGAAAACCCAGTCTTTGACCTAAAGTTCTCCTGCAGCATATGGAGTGAGCATGCTTGACAGGGGGCAGTGTTGGGCCCATTTCTGCCTGATGCCAAAGGAATAGAACAAGGAAAGTAAGCCCATCCTGTCTGCCCCTGAAGATTGAAATGGGGAGGGGTTTTCAGTGTAAGGAGTTCAGGTAGTCTTTAAAGTTATCTTTAGCCCAAAACTTGCCTCCCATGTCCATGCTCAACAGAGAGGAAAGGGAATACATCTAAAGAACAAGGAGGCCATCTTGGTAAGAGCTTGGGTTGTAGTTAATTAAACTTAAATCTTTTCCTGATTGAGAACTTCTGATTCCATCTCTCCCATGCCAACATTCTTCATCATCTCTTCTGGCAAAATAAGTGGTTGTTTCTAAAATTAACTTCCCGAGTGTTAGTTCAACTAACTGAAGGAGCGTTTCCCAGTTTCACTATCCTCTAGCTGTAGATCAGGGTCCCTGGAGGATATTCCATGTGCCAGCGCTTTCACATGCAGAACTGAAGCACTGCTTTATGTAGAGGGACTTAAAATTCAACCAAAGATGTACCCACTGCAGCTAACAAAGGGATGGGAAGCAAGACCATTAGGGACCTGGTTGCCATTTAGACCTGCCCCCTTATTAACAGCCGCTATGGTGAATGGGGTAGATGCCATCCAATGGCACCAAAGGCCGGATTGCCTCTTCTATTTGGAAGGAAGGTGCCTGATTTTCTGTTCTTTCCAAGGCCACGTCGGGAATCTGGGTCTGCTCTGCCATTTCAAGCCACAAGTTTCCCATTATAGGATCTCTAAGAATGAAACAATGCTAATAAATTCTGTTCCTCTTTAACACAACTCTTCAGGAAGGGCAAAAAATAAGATAAAATCTATTTCTGTTCTCTTTGCCTTTGCTTATAAAAATGTGTGGCTATAAAAGTAGCAAAATAAAAAGTGACATTATCATGGCTGAGGTTTTCTTTCCAACAAAATCACCCCGTTCTTGGGGTCCTGTGTAGGAGAGAGAAAGACGTTTAATGGAGAGATGTCTTTGGACATCCACCACAGTTTGTCAGTTTCAGATGCTAATGGAACCGGGCTTGGCGACTGAAGGGGAAAATGGAATATGAAAGCAAAATGAAAGAGGCCTATGAGGCAAGCATGTCATTTCTAAATGAAGGTTTCATGCAAAGGAATTGAGTCTTTTCACGGCTGAAAATGGAATCTTTAAATAAGATAAAATAAAAGGAAGCTTTGGTTTGTTGCCGGTTCTGTAATGAAATACTGTTTTCCTAATACCGTGTGACCTGCATTTTTACCTGTTTTATGGGTGCTAGTCCTTGACGTACAAACCCGTATTTTCTCAAGTCAGCATTTGATGATGGATGTCAAAATACAAGCCATGTATTATGCATATAGCATTACCGATTTAAGGTGTTTACTTGTCAAGTTGAAGAAATTCAAAAACGTCACATCCACTGAATCTACACAGCTGTCACTTGCAGTTTTTCATGCTTTTGAATGAAACTTCTGATGAAAACAGTTTAGTTTTCCCCCTTCACTATTCTAGGGGAAGAAAACAGCAAGCATTTCAATTGCGTGTTCTTGGTTACATGGTTGGCTGAAAAACACACATTCCAGAGTTTAGAAAGATGGACACTATACTGTCCTTCAAAGTTACTTAGCCTGTGCACAGGGTATCAGTATAAAGAATAAAATTAAGTGCAATCAGGGAGTGAACGGTAAATACAACTTTTTTTTTCTTTCTGAAAATATGACACTCCGATGAAATTTATACACAGGAGAGCAGAAAACAGGAAAACTCGTTGATATCTTTCTGGCATTTCATGCATGATGTACTTCCAAAGCAACAGGCAATTATGAACACCTGTCATTTCATTCCTGGTAGATGAAGATTCCCACATACCTTCATGCCAGAAACAACCCAGTCTTGCCGCATTACCAGAGAGAGGCGCTAATCTCTCTGGTCACGCAGTCTTCGGAAATTTGTTCTTGGAAACTTCGCAAGTGACTGTATCTGTAATTCCCTAATCCATTGATAAGCCCAGGTCGCCATCCACTACGGGCAAAGAAGAGAAAACAAAGAGAACGTGAACTTCTGTCTGCCTGTTCTATAAGGGGAAGGCAATTGGGCATGGCGGCCAGTGTGGAGCTGGCGGTGCCACTTGCCACATGGCAAAATTAATTTTCACCAAAAGAATGTATGAAGAAAATAAATGTATCATGTTTATACGGCTATGTACCTCCTTAAAGAGGCAGCCATTTGACCTAGCTGGGATGCTTTCTCACCCTCCCTAAACTTGAAAATATGGTTGGGCCGAGCTCATTCTAATATATATTGAGATTTGGGTCTGAGACCCAAAGAAGCCCAAACTGCAAAAGTCAGAACAAGTAGGCTACTCTCCAGTTTACTGTGCCCACATCTACCTTATGGGGTCTGTGTCAAGCACACTGGGAAGTTCAAGGGTCCACTATAAGCAGGTGGCATATGCAGCAGTCAGGATGATTTCAGCTGCAAGTAAAAAAAACTCCTCAGTTTGGCTTAAACAAAAGGGAGGAAAATAAATACACGCATATATAAAAAAATATATAGTTGTACATATATTGTGTATATATATACCTAAATATTTAATACATAATACAAAATACATAAATATACATAAACAGACATTATAGATAATCTCATTATTATGTGTATAATATATATAAAAGCTCATTACTACCTTTTATATTATAATCTCACTTATAAATGTATAAAGTCTCATGTAGTAAGAAACCCTGAGATCAACTGGTTTTGATTCTAGGGCTGGTTAATTCAGGCACTAAGGACAGTTCTTCCTATCATTCAGTCTTTTTACCATTCACTTCAGCCAATTCATTAAGTTGGCTTTGTCCTCAGTGGGCACCCATCCTGGTTACAAGACAGCTGCTACAGTTCCAGGCACTACAGGCACAAAAGCAATGTCCAGTGGATCAAAAGAGAATCTCTTCCCATGTGATATTTTTTAAGAGCAAGGAAACATCTCCTCAAGCACCCAGGCCAATTTCCTCCCACTTCCCCTTGGCCAGAACCCTGTCAAAGGCCCAGGTTTAAGTCCCTCACTGGCAAGAGAATAAGTAATCAATTGGTTTAAGGTAACAGGATAGGTTAGGTTATGCTGTGGTAACAACACCACCACAAACGACAACAAAACAAGTCTCAGTGGCTTAAAGCAACAGAGATTGATTTTTCACTCAGAATGCTTTGTGTGTCTGGGCTACTGTCCAGGGCTGCTGCCCAGCCTTCATCTCCATAGTAACCTGTGTTCCCACTGTTGCCACAGCCTGGGAAGAGAGATAGCAAGTCAGATACTTGTACCAGGGCTTCCCTGGTGGCACAGTGGTTGAGCGTCTGCCTGCTAATGCAGGGGACACGGGTTTGAGCCCTGGTCTGGGAGGATCCCACATGCCGCGGAGCGACTAGGCCCGTGAGCCACAACTACTGAGCCTGCGCGTCTGGAGCCTGTGCTCCGCAACAAGAGAGGCCGCGATAGTGAGAGGCCCGCGCACCGCGATAAAGAGGGGCCTCCGCTCGCCACAACTAGAGAAAGCCCTCACACAGAAACGAAGACCCAACACAGCAAAAATAAATAAATTAATTAATAAACCCCTACCCCCAACATCTAAAAAAAAAAAAATTACTTGTACCAGAAGTGATGATATGCGTTGTTCTGTTTGCTTTTCATGGGCCAGGACATTTCCTATGTCACGTGGTCATATCTAACTTCAGGGAGGCACAGAGGTACAGTCCTCATGTGTGCCTGAAGGAAGAAGGGAACAGAAATCTGTGAGTAAGATCAATAATTGGTGTAAAGACTGGTTTTCAGGGAACTGTCAAAGTGGGTTGGAATCTTTTATAATGGTCTCCTACTTTGCTCTTCTGAAAACAGCTCATCAGAGTTTATCCTGGGAGTGCTAATTTTTGACTTGTAAATAATGCGTATGTTACTTTTTTATTGTGTATACACACTATACTTTCATCATTTCCAAATTTTCCACATTTCTGATTTTTCTTCTTCCTCTCTTTCCTTCCCACTAGGGTTCACACCTCCAGGAATGGACAGATCCTCTCCGGATAACAGCCCGGTACATGGGATGTTACGTCAGCCCTCCATCACAACTGGGGTCAACATCCCCATCATCACTGAACTAGGTAGGAGTGAATGTCAGCTTTGGGTGGATTTTTTTGGTCCTCTTTTCCAACCATGCAGGATATAAGGAGGTTGGCCTGAGTCTTAGCTCTTTCAGTGTGGTAGGCTCTAATGGGGTTTGTCTCGGGGGGAGATTGGAGAAGGGTGTGGGTAGAAATATGACAGATGACCCAAGGGAAAACTGATCTATCTTTCCTCTGAGGTGAATAGATAGTTTCCTTATGCTGGTCACTGTTTTCAAAGGAGCATGAGATGAAGGGTTTGAGATTGGGGCATACATTAGGGAAGCGGGAGGAAGGGAGGAAAGGTATGGTCCAAGGATTTTTTCCAGTGATTCACATTGGAAGCATCTGTGGAAGGTCCCTCCCTGGAGGTACAAAGCCTCAGGTCTAAGCCAACCCCATTGTGAGAACTGCATAGAAACATTGGGCTAATATGTGATAGTTTTACATTTCATCTATTCTAGTTGAGCTTTTCAGCTAAAGGCCATTTTCACTGACTGCCGCTCTGGTCCAAAAAATGATGGGGCTTTGAGGGCCATGAACATTGGCCAGTGGGATCCAGCTTTTAACCTGGCCATGGCACTCCCTGCTACTCTTTGTGAATTTGCAAAACTGCTACGTGGTCTCTTCCCCCAAAGATAAACACTAACTACCTGTGGTCCTGGGTCCCTTTACTTTAGAATGTCTCCTCTGTTATTCCCTCACTCTTTTCTTTTTCTGTACTTTCCTCCACTCCCTTTCCCCAACCCTTAACTGCTGTATCCCATTAGCTAAACCTGGCAAGTTGCCTTTGGTATCAGTCAATCAGGAAAAAAACAGTGGGACGCACATTCTAATGATAACTGAACTGGGTAAGAAGCACTGTTTTCTTTCACATCAGTATCTCCTTTTGTTTTGTGGTTCGTGTTTCCAACTATCATCAGCTTGTTTTCTATTTCACCGGCTGTAACGGAAAGGCTACCCCATGGCACTGCTTTGAATGTGTTTTATTTGTGGCTCTGGTTGGAATCGGCTGTCTTGTTCTAACCTTCCTTAATGATTTTTTCCCCACACAGCATCAGTAAACCTTTGATCACACCCATCTGACCTGGCAGTTGTTTCCAAAGCATCTTTGCTCTAGTTCATTTTCTTTGGCTTGGGCCTTTTTTTTTTTTTTTTCCATGTGTCCCCCTGCTCCCCTCCCACCTTCTCCCTTCTATTCCTCTTTCGAGCACACTGTCAGTTTGACTGACATGTCTTCACAGCTCTCGGAGGAAGTCAAGGGAGAAATATAAAAATTTTAAGATAAGAAACCTAAGACGGTGCCTTCCCTCCAGCTGTTTATTTTCCTTTATTCTGACTTTATTTGCCTTTTTTTTCCTACTCAGCCCTTTCTCAGAAGCTCTGGTTCTGAAGCCATAAACGCAGCCAGCTCATAGGGGACCCTTGCTTATTAAAGCCAGGTCTTAAGAAAGGATGCAAAGGATGAGCTTAGCAGCCACCAAGGCCCAGCCCTGCACTCTGACCCCGACTCCGCTGGCCCAGAGCCCTCTCTGGGAGGAGATTCGGAGCAGACTCATCTAGAAGATGAAGGCCTGTGGTCGTGACGGCATTTGTCAGGCTCTTCCCCGATTCCCCATGACTTGGTTAATAACTCTATGAAAAGCACCCATCGGCAGCAGGTCTCAGGACTGGGGGCTGATCTTCTAGATAGAGAAAGCAGGTGCTGCTTGGTGGAGGGTAGATCGAGAGATAGGGATCATCTGCCTTCAAATAGCTCACAACTGAAACGGACATGCCATTTTCTTGGCTCCAAAATATATTTCAAAATAATAGAGCAGGCTTTTAACACAGTAATCTTGCTTGCCAGGTGTCTGGAAACAAAGGAATAAATTGTCCACCATTCAGCACAGCATTATTGTCGATGTAGCTATTTATCAGTACAAATTCACTCAGGTCAAGGAGTGCCACACTATTTTCTGTTTCCAACAGTAGGACAGGTGTCTTTTTCATGTTTAGAGAAGTTGGCTAAAAGCATAGGCTTCTGGATTGCTCTTCTCAGAGCCTTAGGCTGGTAAGGGACCCAGGGAGCTTGTGTGGCCCAGACTTCTGGTGGGAAAATTCATCCAAACATCTCTGTCTCAGAAAACCTCAGCAGCATTTCAGTATCACCACTGCCAGGAATTTCTTTGTCTATTTGGAATTCATGCGCTGCCAGCTAACTGGGACATCTTTATTTGTGACTAGTAGAAAAGAAAGAGCGCGGTGCCCCCAATCTGAGGCAACAATTCAAGTATTCAGCTAGCGTAACTGAGTCTCCTGAAGCCTTTGTCCCCCACCAGATTTCTTTTATGAGCTCAGAGAACCTTCCGTGTGTTCACATCACCCTCACCTTCTGCCTTAAGCCCAATTTTCCTACTCGTCATACTGCCTTTAGCACTCAGACCATCATCATCCTCTGACCACCTCCCCTCCCCCTATCCCCACAGATATTTACTGTTTGCCTACAAGTTCTGAGATGTCTTCTGCATTACACTAGGCCAGTAAAGTGCCTTTTAAAAAACACAGATGGTGCAAGGTCAAACAAGTTTTTTAAACTGTATAGTATTCCAGTCTTCACACACTTGAGGAGTCCCAGTTGACGTTAGTGGGTCCAGGCTTCCTAGAAGTTCCACAAGAAGGAAATCTGTTTGAAGCTATTTAACCTGTTTCCCAGTTGTTTTTGATCACAAACATTTTGGGGTGACTCTTTTCATCACCTCTTAGCACCCACATAATTACTGTCCCGTGAAATAGGTTTCGGGTAACACCGGCTGCTCGCCCTTTGAGACTAGGTAACCCAGAACCCTGGCTCCTGCCTTGGAGTTCTTCCCCAAAGACTCGAATCCCTAGCTGGCTGACATTCTCCAGTCACCTGTCAAGTCTACCAAACCCTCCCCATCGTCGTGAGAAGAGGTAACCGACACTTCCTTTAGGCAGCGTCCATGTGTATGCCCTCCTCAGCTCTTACAGGTACTTAAAACCAGGTCCCTCTGCATCTTGTCGCAGGTTCACATTTTCCCATTCATAAAGCAGGAAGACTAAACTGTGGCCCACAGCATGCTTCTAGGTAAATGAAGGGAGGAGAGGAAAAGCTACCACATGACCCTGGCAGGATCCCTGAGCAAGGCCTTACTTACGTGCTTCTGAGAGGGGCAGAGGGAAGCTGGGAATTTTCATAGTGTGAACAGCACATGGACAGAACGTGAAAGCATGAGAGCAGCTACCGTTCATCAAGGTGCGGGCCAGGCTCACCAAGCAGAATCTCATAGGAGCCTCCTGACAGCCTCAGGAGAGCTGCTCATATTGCCCCCATTTTACAGAGAGAGAAACTAAGGTGTAGGATGATAAAGTGCTTTGCTCAGGGCAGTTGACAGTGACAGGGCCTGGATTCAAAGCCCAGGTGTCAGGTCCTGGGTTTTGCATTTTCACTAGCCTGTAGCTCAAGCACTGCAAGGACAGTGGGGACCCAAACGTGATAAACGTTGGAAGAACAGAGAGCAAAGATTTTCCCCCATTAGGATCTTTCTCTAGGGGAACAAGATGGTGTCATTTAAAAATAATTCCATGCCCAGCCTTTTGTCCTATTATCATTTATTCTGCCTCATCCGATAAACAAACAAAAGTTAAAAGCAACAACAGGGCTTCCCTGGTGGCGCAGTGGTTGAGAGTCTGCCTGCCGATGCAGGGGACGCGGGTTCGTGCCCCGGTCCGGGAAGATCCCACATGCCGCGGAGCGGCTGGGCCCGTGAGCCATGGCCGCTGAGCCTGCGCGTTCGGAGCCTATGCCCCGCAACGCGAGAGGCCACAACAGTGAGAGGCCCGCGTACCGCAAAAAAAAACAAAAAACAACAACAACAACAAAAGAAGTTATCCCAAAAGTTCCTTACGGAAAAAAAAAGTTAAAACAATAACTCTAGGAAAGAGAATTAGCTGCTGATACATTTAGAAAGGAATCAGAAAAAGGAAACCTCATCTATTCTTTTCCTAAAAGCACCATAATTATTCCAGAAATCACAAGCGCTCATCTCCTCCCCCACCACACACTTTCCCCGCCATTACTTGCTCTGCAAAACTGATAATTTCTGATGCCAAGATGGGAATGGAAATTAATTTGTCATTTAATTTTTAATAAGTTAAAGACATCTCGGTGACACAACCAATCAGTCTGCACGTGCGTGCCAGAGGAGTCCTTGAGGAATCCTCAGATGGAAATGAAATACAACATCAAATGCTGCGTCTGCTTGAGCTGAAGCACATAAAAGATTGAGCTGTTTAGGAGGGGAAAGGGAGAACGTGGGCATCCCCAAGCACCTCGGAATGCAGAGCAAATCTTTGTCAGCTAGCAGCCGGAGACAGCCAGGGGTTCATCCTTTGTATTGAACAGGACTTGGTGGGTTTGGGCCTGGATTAAGGGCCAGACACCAGGCACTACCCAGACCCATTCCCCCGCCCCGGGCAGGCTGTGGGTGGTGCCGGAGGGTGGATTCCTTGCTATTTTGCCTTTGCTATGCTCCCAATCTGTTGCTCTTCACTCTCAATAAATTGCTTTCTTTCCCTTGTGGCTAAACTTCCCACCCAGCATGGCTACTCATGGCTCCTCGTCCTTGAAATACGTCCATCTCTCAAAGGACTTAGCTACCAAAAAAACGCTTCAGAGTGTTTTTCGTCACGATCTAAAACTATACCAAAGAATTGACCAGCACTGTCCACCAGCTCCACCAGCCTGTAGTGGAGCACGTCTGCGTGACGTCACTGCTCTCCAGGCCTGGGAACCTTGAACAAGCACCTCGGAGCAGTCCATTGAGTCCCACCGACCCCCACCCTGAGCTCCATCAACAGCTTCTCCCATGCTTTTCTTTCCTTTTCAGTGACTTCAGTGTTTCTAAACCAGTAGCCTGCTCTTTCTCTGACTCTGCTGCCCGCATGTGGTCTTTTGATCTAATTCTTACTTTATGCTTTTCCTAGTGAACGATACTAATGTTCAGTTTTTGGACCAAGACGATGACGATGACCCCGACACAGAGCTGTACCTCACGCAGCCGTTTGCATGTGGGACAGCGTTTGCCGTCAGCGTCCTGGATTCACTCATGAGTGCGGTGAGTAGGTGGGGGACACGGGCACCCAGGGACAGAGCGCCTCCAGCCTCCAATGCATGAGGGGCATGGGCTGGAGCTTGAACTACCCTGGAGAGCCGAACCACACCGAGCTTGCCATCTGGAAGGGGATACTGATGTTATTTAAATTAGCACACAGGTAACCGTCTGATTATAAATTCTTGAAAGTGCAAGGAAGGCTATGAGTAAATACCGGTAAGCACTTGATGTGGTCTCGGGATCAGAGAAGGATTTCTCCAAAGAAAGAATATATATTTTATGTTGCTCAAAGTCTGAGCAATAAAGATGGGAGATTTTATGGGGAAGAGAATCCCCCAAAGAAGGACAGCAAAGGTAAAGGCCTGGTGGGGTACCTGACAGGCTCAAAGAAGGCAAAGAAAGCCTGCGTCGCTGGACCTCAGTGAGAGAGGGGAAGGGGAGGACAAGGCAGAGTTGGACCCACAGGACCTCGAAACCCATTTTCGTGTTTCTGGTCTTTCTCTTAAGAGCAGTGAGGAGGCGTTGAAGGGTTTTAAGTTGGCAAGTGATGTGATCAGGTTTATGTTTTGAGGGGTTTGCCTGGGCAGCTGTGTGGAGGATGGCTCAGGAGGCAAGATGGCAGCGGGTAAGTCTGAGTAAGGGGCTCTCGTAGCGTGGAGTAGGGTAGAGCCCTCGGGGCTGGAGGAAGGTGGATGGGTTTGAGTGGTGTTTGTCAGTAAAATCGAGAGGACTTGGGAATAGATTGAATATGAGCAAAGGCGGAAGAGGACAAAGCGTCAAAGGTGTCTCCTAGGTCACTGCCAGTCACTGAGACTCAGTCCTGGGAGAGGCGTGGGTGTGAGGCAAGGCCTGGCCTGTTCTCTGCCCCAGTGAAGGCGCAGAATGGTGGCAGAGAGAGGAGGGTGGGCTGCCAGGGATCCAAAGCATCTTCAGTTTCTTTTATAACTTGATATGCGTCGAACAATCAAGGCATTTGTGTTTTCACTTGTGAGACCAAAATCAAATGACAACTAAAAAGTAGGTCCCGTCTCAAAGAAGCCATCTCGAGCTGCAAAAGGCAAAGCAGACCAGAATGGAGATTATGAAGTATTCCCACTGAGTGGCTTTATTTATTGTATAGAAAAGTCTTTTTTGGGGGGAATTCTCAACTTCACTCTTTTTATAAATACAGACATAGGCTGGATAAAAACTGACCTTTGGAGAAACCACAAAAAAAGAGTTTTACTGAATCCATTAAAACCATAAACATAGCCCAGAGAGTTTTTATACACATATATTTCTTCAAATGCTTAAGAAGGCTATTCTCAAAAAAAAAAAAGAAAAAGAAAAAGAAGGCTATTCTCCTGCATGTGTTAAACAACTGATATGCTAATTATGCATTATTCTCATCTATTCATTAAAGCTAATCCCAGAAGGACCTCTATTTGAGGAAAGAAAAAGCATAAAGCTTTTTAAGACTAATTTAGGTTATTCTATATTCCTGAATGTGGTCCAACTACAAGCATATCTTAGTGAAAAATCAGAATTATAGATTTAAAAATAAATATGAAACAACATTCATCTGAATTAAGGTTGACTGGGCTTCATGCCATCCCACTGCTTGCCAAACCAAGAAGGAGAGAAAGCAGTCCTTACTGAAGGCCATCCTGCTTTCCCAGGGCTCACGACCTTTCTGATGGTCTGAGGGTACTGAGCCTCACCTTTCTACCTGCCAGTGATGTTGGGCTTCCTTTGGGCAAACTCCCTAAGCAGGCCAGAGGGCATGATGGAGGCAACAGGATGTGCTTATTACAGTGCTGTATTCTCTGTAATAGTCCTCGCAGTCTCCAAGTCCACTTTCAAACAGATTTCTGTAATTCATCTCCTCAGAAGATTCATTTTATTTCTGATCCTAATCAGACAGATTTCAGAAGACTGTTCTCACTAAAAGATGATGAAACAGTTTATAGTCGATGTTTTTTCAGAACTGTAAAATACTCGATCCAAATTTTTAAAGATCCACACTTACAAAATTGTTTCCACAGATCAGACACGCCATATATTCCAGGTGGGACCAGCTACATAATTTGAAAGCCTACTTTTTCATAAGTTACTAAGAATTTCAAAAGGGTGACAGCAGAGCATTGAACCAAATGAGGGCCTCTTCTGAGCGTGGGCCCTCGGTGGCAACGCAGGCCACACACCCATGAAGCCAGCCCTGGTTCCAAGGGATACAACTGTTTTTAAGCACCAAAGCGCTTCACCTCTACACAGTCAAGGGGGCACACTGTGGCCACGGGGTGGGAGTGAGTGGCACATCTAGATTTGAGTCGCACCATTCTCTCTAAAGCATCACTGTAGAGAGAAACTCAGCTGAGAAATCAAAGTAGATTGGTTTGACATTTTTTAAAAAATCTGTCTCTAATCTCCTTTGAAATGCAAACTAAAATGTTTGGGAGAAGGTGGCTAAGGCGTGTATGAATACAGTAGTCTGCTAGCAAAGCAGCACTTCTCAATTCCAGCCTGGGAAAAAGCGGTGTCAGGAATCTAGTAACCATCATTGTCATGATCGGCAGCAGCGTAATTTATTGAGGGTCCAGCACTGTACAAAGCGCTTCATTACTATTACTGCAGACAGTATTATTTTGGACAATAATGTGAATAAACCTGCTCTAAGTGTTGAAGCAAGACCTATTTAACTGATCCACTGTTGTGACTTCTCAAATCATTACTCAAAATGCCTATCCACTTATTCCAGGCCTTGTTTTCATTGTCTAGGATAAGCAAGTCCCACAGTGAGGTCTCAAATTGGATCTGGTTCAACAGACCCAATTGGATCTAGACCTTCTGATTACTTGTGATTTCTTGGCATTTCACCCCAACCCTAATTTATGGGAAAAAAAATAGGAGATTATCTCGTACCAAGGCAGTAAGTAGAAGGAACTAAAAGGGTTGGCAGGAATATAGATTGAGAAAGTGAGACTCCAAACAGCGGGAGCTGGAGGTAAGCTTCCATCTCAGGCATTCGCTTACAAGCAATATCACTACATCCACACGCACATCTCTTTAGATGCCTATGATCTCCTTTTTCTAGCGCTCCTCCCCAAATTGCCATTGAATCATGTGTCTAAACACTCTCTGAATATTGTCCTTCATAATTCAACTCCTGCTGCTCACCGCTTCATTTGTGAAGAAGAAGAATGTTTTGATTCATCACATGCATTCCTAGAACAGCTAGGGATGTTACAGACATGGCCTCCTGGCTTTTCCCTGCAAATCAACAGCAGAAACACATGATGAGTGGGAATAATTATGCTTATGGGTATATGCCTCTAAGAAGAAGGACACAAGAAATGTATTTTTCAGAACCATCCAGCTTGATGCTCATACACACATGAGAAAGATGAAAGGAAGCCTCTTGGTAAAACTGGCTCATGAGTATTTAGATTTCTTTTCCACACAGCACCCACTTTCCCCTACCCTCACCCCAGTTTGAGTTCTACCCGGACCCTCCCTAGAAAGAAAAAATTAGGGACTCAAGAGCCAGACTGCTTGCCTGTGGATCCCAGCACTGCCACTTACTGGTTGTATAACCTTAACCTCTTTTTGCCTTAGTTTTCTCATCTTTAAAATGGGAATAATAGTAGTACCTACCTCATAGGACTGTTGAGATGATTGAATGAGTAATGAGTGCAGCGCTTAGCACATGGCAAGCTCTATATGCATGTACTGTTATTAATCAATACATTATTGGGCACTTACTAGATACCAGGCACTATTATTCATGCTGGGCATCCAGCAGTGAAGAAGAAAGATAAAGACCCTGCCCTCGTGTGGTTTGAACTGTCATTCTAGTGGGCAGTCACTAGGTAAGTGACAGTAACAGTGGGTACCTGAATAATGTCAGATAAGGATAACTAATTTGAAGAGCAGGACATAGTTTGAATGGGTGTGGAGACCTATTTTAGCCACAGTTGTCAGAGTAAAACTGTCTTAGAAGGTAACTTGGAAGCTGACACTGAAAATCAGAAGAGAGCAGCTGGGGGTGAGGGTAACTAGCTTTCCAAGGCAGAGAGCTGGCCTCTCTTCCAGAAATAACCGAACTTATGTTGGTAAGACTTTAGAATAGGACCATCTGGAAGATGAATCACATGATGTACTCTCTTAACTGTACTTGCATGAAGGGCTGAACCCTTGAGGTACGTTACTGAGAGGGCTGAGTTCTCAGGCAGCCCAGTGCCATGTGACATCAGTTACCTAAACAAATTCTTCTTCTGTAGCTCTACTCCTTACACTCCACTCAAGAGCCACCATTTAGGCAGTCTAGCTCACAAGGAGACAGACAGTCCACCGTCCACCGTGCAACAGATGAGCTAGCACCGCTGTCAGCATGGCAAATGGACTCAGAATATGCCCCTGCTGTCACATCAGGCCAGGCAGGCCCAGGATGGAAAAGAAAATCAAATAGTTCTCATCTCTCATGAAAGAAAAATACTAAAACTAAAAATCTACACCATGAAAACTAGCAAATATAAAAAATGGCAGCTATGACATGGAAAATGACAATTTTAGAGCAATTATAAACGAAAGGCAAAGTGCCATTAAAGTTAAGGCAATGTTATTAAAAGATGTGTTAATTTTCAGTTAAATTTTCTATAAAAGACCAATTAGTTTAAAAGGCTTGACAGCATTAACTGTGAAACATAAGCTCTGGTAATTATACTTCAAAAAAATAAAAAGAGGAAGATGCTCCAGCGTGTTGGAGACCCAGGTGCAGAGGGGCCTCCGTGGAGCAGGCTAGGTGGCGCTGCGGCCTCAGATTTCCCTGGTGTAATCTGCTGGTCCTTTCCCCAGCATTTCTGGGTTTCCTCAATGTCTGATATTCTGTCTACTTACAGAATCTGAGGATCTCCGAAGTTCAGAGGCTCAGGGGTCACACACGTGATCTGGGCCAGCTCTCTGATATTAGAGCTGAGAACGCAGAGGCACAGGGAGAAAGGGATTTTCTAAATTGGTTGCACTGTTAGCTGGTTGTTCTTTCTATAAACAGTCCTTTATTGAGTATTTGTTGTGCATTAGAATTACACAAACGATCTCATTTAACACTATCCTGTAATCTGGGTTTTGTTTTGTTTTGTTTGTTTTAATCCCTGTTATATGGATGCGAAATCCAAGACCTAGAAAAGTTGGGCAACTTTCCTATTGTCATAGCTATTGAAAGGCGAAGCAGAGATTTTAGACTACAGCAGCTGAATTCTGAAGTCTACACATAGATCCCGAGGTGCCATGTTGCCATACTTAGATGATAGGCTGCCCCGACCAGATGTGGAACCCTGACCTTAGCGCTGGGAAGAGGGACTCCCATATTCCTTAGACTACACAGGTCTCTGGATCCCAGGCACTGAGCAGGACCCTGGAGAACTCTGTTCCCCAACAAACATGTGACACAGGAACAGCCATTGCAAAGGCCTCTAGCCAAAGCATCCCTGAAGACTAGTCCTGCCAGGGTTGGAGGTTCTATGTGAGACTCCTTCACAAGGCTTCTAGCACAGGCATAGTGAACATGGGCTATGGTAGGGCACAGAAAAGACCAGCAGTGCAAAAGCGTAGGAGGCAAAGGATCACACCTACGTATTACAGAGTTCTGTGTTTCTTCAATCTAGTGTTTCCGTTAACCCAGAAAAGAATTGTGCCTTCTGGGTCAGGTGAGTTGTAGAGAGGTTTATTCTAGCTGCTACATCCTGCACAGGAATAGTCTTTGATGATTGGCATTTGAAGTCCTAGCACCTGGTTTGCCCCCATGATGCTGAAACAGTCACTTCCTAGGCAGAAAGCGCTAGATGTGATATTTAATTGCAGACTGCTCTGTACTCTGTGAGTGGTACCCTGGCCCCATAATGAAATGTGTGCCTTCCAAAATGGCTGACTGGACATCCTTTTTCAGGAGAAGCATTGTCTTTCCACTGAGTTGCTCAGATCACAAAGAGACCTTGAAACATGCTCGGAGCATACCCATATGCAGTGCTCAAAGTACTTCCCTGCAGCTGAATATTGGGGCATCAAAATGGGGGCAAGAGTGCTCTGCTAACAGACATCATTATTCTCGGCCACAGCAGGTACTGTGGCCCAAAGCACTGCTCCTTGATGCCTGCATGAAAAAAGAGAAAGGAGAGAGATCTGGGATATAGTCCCAGCTCAGGGGGCAGAGAATTGTGTTCAGTGTCATGAGTGGTTCCAGAATTTTTCAGGGACCTGTAAAATGCTCTGACCCACCCTGAAATTATACCCCTTGATGGGCAATTTTGAAAGTGACACACTCTTGGAGTGGCGTACAATTTCAGTCCAAACCAAGATCCAGGGATTAGTAGGTGCTCAATAAATGTCAGCGACTGATTGATCGAAAAGATTATGCTGTTTCAGTGTAACTGATTTCAACGCAGAAGGGGAAACATGTGAAGGTCAAATCCTAAAGATTTGACGAAACAACAGCCTTTCGTGATGACCTTCCTGACTTACCGTTGCAGAGCAGAACTTAGAGTGTTCTTTGTTTAAGAACCATTGACTGTGTTTTCCTTAGACAGTGTATTCATGTTCAGTTGGAAAATTTTGAAAGCTCAGATATATATAAAGAAGAAAATTTAAACAAACCATATTCCCAACACCCAAAGATCAGCATGGTTAGTATTTTGGTATATTTCCTTCCAGATGGGTAGATAAATATGGAATCACCCAGTTTTATATCTTGGTTTTGTTTCTTTTCAAAGTTATTTTTCTCAGAGTGTTTAATCATGTCATATTCTTGGGTATCACTGCAAGACCTCCATAGGACTTCCTGAGACTCAGACATATGGTTGTTCCAGAATCTATTTAAACATTATCTATTGTGGGGCATTTCCGTTTTTAATTTTTTTATTATAACAATAATTAACCCTGCGATAAGTATTACTGTACGTAAATCTTTGAGCAAGAAGCAACTTATTATCTTGAGGTAAACTTACCAGGCTTTTAATACATGGGAACATATTTAAAGCTCTTGGTAGACATTGCCAGATTATCCCCCAGAAACAATTGTACCAGTTGCACTACCATCACTGGTGTGTAAATGCCATCTCTTGCACTTCAGCAGGCACTGATTATCATTTTCCTTAGGGGGCCCTTTAATTGTGTTTATGGTAGTTCTGAAGTACACATAATTTTAATTTGTGTGTATAACCATGTAAATGCATATTTTGTGAATTCTTCTATAGTTTTTATGCCTAAAAAGTGCTTGCTGAACAAGACGACTCATCAGGTGTCCTGAGATTGGTTAAATATTCAGCTATATTTTCATCAGGTTGTTTGTGGCTATGTTTTTTGCCTTTAACTATTTTATAGCATTTACCTCCTTCTCCCCTCCCAACTTTATTGAGATATAATTGATTTATAACATTATGTAAGTTTAAGATGTGCAATGTTATATGTATACATTGTGAAATGGTTACAACAGTAACGTTCATTAATCCATCACCTCACCAGCAATTTTTTGCTGTCATTGTTGCTGAGAACTTTAAAAGTCTACTCTTAAGCAGTTTTCAGATATTCAATATGGTATTGTTAAGTGCGGGCGCTATGTTGTAGTACGTTATGTTCCCAGAATTTATTAATTATATAACTGCAGTTTATATCCTATGACCACCTTCACTCATTTCCCCAACCTGTACCTCCTGCCTCTGGCAACAACCAATCTGTTCTCTGTTTCTGTAAGATCCACTTTATTTAGATTTCACATATAAGTGAGAGTATACAATCTTTGTATTTCTCCGACTTGTTTCACTTAGCTTAATGCTCTCAGGATTCATCTGTGTTGTTGCATATGGAAAGATTTCCTTCTTTTTATGGCTAAATATTATTCCACTGTATATATACCACCTTTTCTTTATCCGTTCATCTCTCACTGGATACTTAGGTTGTTTCCGTGTCTTGGCTATTGTAAATAATGCCACAGTGAACGTGGGGTACAAAAGATATCTATCACTTTGAGATAGTTACTTCATTTCCTTTGGATATATATCCAGAAGTGGAATTGCTGGATCATATGGTAGCTATCTATGTTTGTAATTTTTCGAGGCACCACCATACTGTTTTGCATAGTGGCTGTATCAGTTTACATTCCCATTAGCAGTATACAGAGGTTTCCTTTTCTCCACATCCTCACCAACACTTGTTATTTCTTGTCTTTTTGACAATAGTCATTCTAACAGTGTGAGATGATATCTCACTGTGTTTTTGTTTTTTTTGCGGTGCGCGGGCCTCTCACTGCTGTGGCCTCTCCTGCTGCGGAGCACAGGCTCCGGAAGCGCAGGCTCAGCGGCCATGGCTCACGGGCCCAGCCGCTCCGCGGCATGTGGGATCTTCCCGGACCAGGGCACGAACCCGCGTCCCCTGCATCGGCAGGCGGACTCCCAACCACTGCGCCACCAGGGAGGCCCCTCACTGTGGTTTTGATTTGCATTTCCCTGATGATTAGTGATGTTGAGCATCTTTTAAGGCAGTAGTCTCCAACCTTTTTGGCACCAGAGACCGGTTTCGTGGAGGACAGTTTTTCCACAGATGGGGGCGGGTGGGTGGGGTAGAGGGGATGGTTCTGGCGGTAATGTGAGCAATGGGGAGCGGCAGATGAAGCTTCGCTCGCTCGCCCGCCCGCCACTCACCTCCTGCTGTGTGACTTGGTTCCTGACAGGCTGCAGAGGGGTATTGGTACACGGCCCGGGGGATGCGGACCCCTGTTTTAAGGTACCTGTTGGCCATTCGAATATCTTCTTTGGAAAAATGTCTATTCAGTTCCTTTGCCCATTTTTTAATCAAATTTTGGGGGGTTTTTTGCTACTGAGTTGTATAAATTCCATTTACTGCCTTTTTTAGAAATTTAGAATAAATATATTTTCATAGTAGAAAATATATAAAATAAATAAAATTATAGGAAAAGATGAAAATCAGTTAGAATTCTATTACCAGGAATTAATCACCATGTAAAATTTGGGGGTACTAAATAATATTTTTACATAACTATAATATAATAATACTAAGTATTTATATAATACTAAATATTTTTACATAACTAACTATATCTGTGGGGGTCTGCACTTTTAACATGAGTTTTAGATCATAGTGTTTTTTGGATCCTGCTTTTTGAATATTTTAATGTTATGTCATGTAACATAACATGCTCTGAAAGCATAATATTAATATCTGTACAATGTAAGTCACATACGTGTATCATTATTTATTTAATCATTACCATATTGTTGAAAAAAACTTTTTTCCAGATAACCAATTTCTTCTAAATCATTTGCTGAGTAAACATCCCTTCTCCATGGTGCATTATGCTTTCCTTATCATATTAAGAAATGAAACAGGAAACTTTTTTGTAAAGGGCCAGATGGTGAATATTTTAGGCTTTTGAGAGCCGTACACACTCTGTTGAAACTACTCAATTCTGCCATTTTAGCACAAAAGCTGAAAGCATTTTAGTAAAGCATTTTAGTAAACAAATGGGCATGTCTGGGTCTCAGTAAAACTTTATTTAAAAAAAAAAAAAACAGGTGGCAGTTGGGATTTGGCCCAAGGCCCTGATTTTCAATTCATTCTGGTTGATCTTCTAATTTTTAATATTGCCTACAACGTTTAGTTATAAAATCTTTAATATTATAATACCTCAGAGGACAATTTCATAAACTGTTTCCAGAGGAAATTTAGCATAATTTTATCAAGTTTAAAAACATATCAGCTCACTAAACTCACTAAATATCCTCTTGCTATTTCATTAATTGATGCTTTTTTATTTCATCCTTCTGTTTTTCTAAGATAAAAAAAGAACAACAAAAAATTCTTTTAATACTTAGAATTATTTGCTGAAATTCTTTCATATTTAATAATAAAAGCACTTAAGGCTCTGAATTTGTCTCTGTAGCTTTGGCCTCAATCCATGACATTTTTATATGTCATTTTCAAATAATCTTTAATTTTTAATACTCTGTATTCTCAGTTTGATTTCCATCTTGACCCACAGTTATTTAGGATACTTTAAAAAAAAAAACTTGGAAGTGTTAGGATATTTACTTTTGTACCTACTACTCTATTTTTTAAATATAGACCATACAGCTTATACTTTATTATATATATTGAGATTTTATACTTTGGGCCATCGATCATACTTTGTAATTATTGTTTGGATGCTATCTAAAATGGTACGAAGTTTAACACAAATCTAATAAATACCCTTATTACATCCTTCATTTCCTTATATTTTGGTCTCTTTGAGCTGTGAAAACAAGAAACACGATGATATTTCACATATCAATTTTACATATGACTCTCAGTCCATGTTTAATTTGCTATAATGGCTAATTCGTTTTGCTGTCTATATTTCAGTTATAATATTTTCTCCATAAATATGTTATATATTTATTGTAAACTTTAATTATGAACATAGAGTTAAGTCGCTTAATGTAATATTTAAAATTTTTCCCTTTAAATATATTTTTCTTTGCCTGTTTTGTTTTGTTTTTTCCTCTTTACCTCTGAGACACCAGAGTTTGATTTTGGTTTTTGAACAAGTTTGAGAATCTTTGCCCTTTTATCAAATCATTTAGCTCATTTATGTTTAGTTATATAACCTACAATGCTAAAATTTTGCATTATGCTTTATGATTCTGTAATTGTGTCTTTAATTATCTGTCTTTGTGTACATGGTCTATATTTTGTATGCTTCTTTTCTCTAGTGATGTGAAAATTATACATTCTATTTTTAACTCTAGTTAGTGGTTACCAGACACTCTATAAATATACTTGAAACTATATTTTCTTAGTATTATTATCTAGAAAAATGTAGTAGCTCTTGATTCCTCCCTCTATAAGATCAGGGAATTTACATGTCTTAACTTTCATCTTCTTTCTCCTACTTCATTTTTCTGACTTTTAAAAATAATTTAATATTACTGTATTAATAGATAATTTTATGTCATATTTTTTCTTTCAAGAATTACTTTTGACATTTGCCTTCAGTTTTGTAGTAATATATCCTTTATTAAATTCCATGTTTTAATATATTTCACCAGTTTTTTTTTTTTTTTTTTTTTTTTTTTTGCTGTACGCGGGCCTCTCGCTGTTGTAGCCTCTCCCGTTGTGGAGCACAGGCTCCGGATGCGCAGGCTCAGCGGCCATGGCTCACGGGCCCAGTCGCTCCGCGGCATGTGGGATCTTCCCGGACTGGGGCATGAACCCGTGTCCCCTGCATCGGCAGGCAGACTCTCAACCACTGTGCCACCAGGGAGGCCCCTTCACCAGTATTTTTAAACAAAATTTGCTCATATTTTAATTTTTAAAAGTTTAAAAAGGTCTTGAAGGAAGATGATTTTGTTTCCGAGTATTTTTTAAATGAAGTAAATCCATAAATGCTTAGGTACCTAGAGAAAAAAAATATTTGTATTGATTTCACAGATGATCAACAGTGTAGCTATGTGTAGAATTCTTGGAATAAATGTGTCCTTTCAAAACTCAGTTGATATAGCTCTTTCCTAGATTAGTCTGCGGCTAACCTGATCTTGTACATTTTTTTTTTCCTAACAGCATTGTGTTAGGTCACGTTTTTCCTTTACTATTTTAAATTCAAATGTTCATCTAGTACAGATCTAGGTGTTGGCTGCATTCACTCGGTGAACCATCTTCATCCTCATCCTCAGTTCATTCTTCAGCTCAGGCAGGTTGTATTCATTTGTTTCCTTGCTTGCTTGCTCATTTTTACCTGTTTGAATTTTGTTTACAACTTTCATTTGTGAACACTTGCTATTTATCAATTTGACCTCTGTTGTCTTTCCTCAACCAGCATTCTCATTAAGAAAAAAAAAAAAAAGGAAAGGAAGAAAGGGAAAGGAAGGAAGGAAATCGCTACCCATTTCTCTATGTAGTTGTTCAGGTGATTTTCTTAGTTTTAATTCCACATTTTTTTGTGTGTGTATGTGTGATTTTCAGTTCTACACCTTATCGATTTTTTTATTGTGATAGGAACACTTAATATGAGATCTACCCATTTAACACATTTTTCAGTGTACAATACAGTATTTTTTTTTTAACATCTTTATTGGGGTATAATTGCTTTACAATGGTGTGTTAGTTTCTGCTTTATAACAAAGTGAATCAGTCATACATAAACATATGTTCCCATATGTCTTTCCTCTTGCGTCTCCAGTGCAGTATTTTTAATTACTGCTTCTTAACGGATAAAAATCTGGCCATTACAAGTTTAGTTACCTTTTAACTCTTTTTTAAAAACACCTTTATTGAGCTATCATTAACATCATGCAATTCACCCACTTAAAGTGTACAAGTCAATGATTTCTACTATAATCGCAGATACGTACAGCCATCACCACAGTAGATTTTAGAACATTTTCATTGGCTCAAAAAGAAACTCCATGTCCTTTAGCTATCCCCACTACCCCTCTGTCTCCTTCCCCCCAGCCCTAAGCAACATTAATCTACCTACTATCTTTATAGATTTGCCTCTTCTGGACATTTTAGATAAGTGGAATCATGTAATATGTAGTCTTTTGTGAGTGGCTTCTTTTACTTAGCCTAATGTTTGGAAGGTTCATCCATGTTGGAGCATGTATTAGTACTCCATACCTTTTTATGGCCTAATGATCATGCATGGATATAACACATTTTGTTTGTGCATTCATTAGGTGATGGACATTTGGATTGTTTCTACCTTTTAGCTATTATGAATAATGCTGCTATAAACACCCATGTACAAATTTTCATATGGACATAATTTTCATTTCTCTTGGGTATATACATAGGGGCAGAATTACTGGGTTTTATGGTAACTTGTTTAACCATATGAGGAACTGCCAAACTGTTTCCCTAAGTGGCTGTATCATTTTATATTCCCACCAGCATTGTGTTAGGGTTCTAATTTCTCCACATCTTCACCAACTCTTGTTATGATCTTTCTTTTTTATTTTGGCCATCCTAGTGGGTGTGAAGAGGTATCTTATTGAGGTTTTGATTTGTATTTCCCTGATGACTAGTGATGTTAAGCATCTTTTCATTTGTTTGTTTAACATTTGTATATCTTTTTCAGAGAAATGTTTATTCAAATATTCTGTCCATTTTTAAATTTGAGTCACTTTTCTTTATGTTCTTGTATTGCAAGATTTTTTAATATATATTTAGATACTAGACCCTTATGGGATATACGGTTTGCAAATATTTTCTCTCACTGTGTAGGGTTTCTTTTCACTTTCTGGTTAGTGTACTTTGTGCACAAACAATTCTCAATTTTGATGAAGTTTAATTTACATATATTTTTTCTTTCCTTGCCTATGCTTTGGGTGTCATATTTAAGAATCAGTTTTCAAATCAAAGTTCATAATTATTTACCTTTATGTTTTCTTCTAAGTTTTATAGTTTAACCTTTTATATTTAGGTCTTTGATCCATTTGGAATTAATTTTTGCATATGATGTGAGGTAGGGGTCCAAATTTATTCTTCTGAATGTGGATACCCAGTTGTGGTAGCAACATTTGTTTAAGAGACTATATTCTTTCTCTGTAGAATGGTCTTGGCACCTTTGTTGAAAATCAGTTGATACACAGTGTATGAGTTTATTTCTGGACTCTCAATTTGATTCCAATAGTCCATGTCTATCCTTATGGCAATAACATACTCTCTTGATTATAGTAGCTTTGTGGTATATTTTAAAATCAGGAAGTGTGAGTCCTCCAACTTTGTTTTTCCTTTTCAGGATGGTTTGGTTATTTGGGGGGTGCTTGCAATTTCACATGAATTTTAAAATCAGTTTTTCCATTTCTGTAAAAATGGTCTTTGGGGTTTTGATAGCAACTGCATTGAATCTGTAGATTGTTTGGGGGAGTATTGCCATCTTAAGAATGCTAAGTCTTCCAGTCCATGAAGTTGAGATATCTTTTCATTTATTTAGATTTTCTTTAATTTATTTCAACAATATTTTGTAGTTTCCAGTGTACCAATCTTGAACCTCCTAAATTTATTCCTAAATATTCTGTTCTTTGTGAAACTATTATAATGAGAATTGTTTTAATTTAATTGTCTTAATTTCATTCTTATATTGTTCATTGCAAGTATGTAGATACACAAATGATTTTTGTGTATTGTTTTTTGTATCCTGCAACCTTGCTGAACTCATTTGTTACCTATAATATCATTTTAGTGTTCTTTAGAATTTTCTATTTACAAGATCATGTCTTCTGTGGATAGAGATAGTTTTACATCTTCCTTTTTGATATGGATAACTTTATTTTTTTCTAGCCCTGGCTAAGACCTCTAGTGCTATGTTGAATAGAAGCAGTGAGAGTTGGCTTCCTGGTCTTGTTCCTGATCTAAAAAGAAAGCATCCAGCCTTTCACCAATAAGTCTGATGTTAGCTGTGGGTTTTTAATATATGCCCGTAATCAGGTTGAGGAAATTCCCTTTCACTACTAGTTTGTTGAGTGTGTTTATCATGAAAAAACGTTGGATTCTTTTTAACCATTTTTTTATTACATTCATTTTAATTTCAATATCTTACATTTAAAAATAATTGAATAAGTTGTATGAAGTCAGCTTTCTTACCATCTGATCTTTTACTTGTTATAGATACTCTCTCTCTCTCTCTCTCTCTCTCTCTCTCTCTCTCTCTCTATATATATATATATATATATATATACACTATTTTATTTTTTTTTGCGTACACGGGACTCTCACTGTTGTGGCCTCTCCCGTTGCGGAGCACAGGCTCCGGACGCGCAGGCTCAGCGGCCATGGCTCACGGGCCCAGCTGCTCCGCGGCATGTGGGATCTTCCCAGACCGGGGCACAAACCCGTGTCCCCAGCATCGGCAGGCGGACTCTCAACCATTGTGCCACCAGGGAAGCCCGATACTCTATATTTTTTTTAAATTGATTTTGATTCTAAAACAAATGCTTCCTAAATTTTTTTTACGTCTTCCAGTAACTATTTAACCAACCAAAAGAATGCTTTTCCTTTATATCTTAAATGCTGTCGCTCCCTTTTTAAAAATATTTATATTGGCTCTTTCTTTCTCTCTGTACATCGGAGCAAGGAGAGGTCTGTTTTTCAGTGTACGAGGTTGTGAATGTTCTGCCGTCCACATTTCATGCCGGTGGACTCCTCCCTGGGTGTTGATCTAGAAGGGTAATTATAGCACAAAGGCCTTTGTCACAGTTCTGTGTCCAGCACTCCTTCATTTAATGTGCTGCAGAGCTGGGGCCGGGGGGTGATCTTCTGCTTCTGATGATGGGCTGTTGGACTATAGGGAAGGGGATTTACCTCTGAAGACTTTGGGAAATGTTTTCACATGTGCCCTGAACCAGCCTCCACGAGAGTTCACCTGTGGTGGCCAGTCCTGTGGAGGCTGTCACAGTCCAGGATGCAGTCCCCCTTGACCCTCACTGGGCCTTTGCTCAGTCTAAATGGGGTCTTGTCATGGAGGCAGCCTGAGAAGTGCAGGTTCAAGGGTAAAATGAATGGCCTTGGTTTGCACCACCCCCCTCTGCCTGCCACCACCAACCCACCAAAAAAAGCCAGAAAAGATTTTTTAAAAGGGAAGATTGGGAATGGGTTGACCTCTCCTCAACAAAGGCCTGAGTCTCTGATATCAGGCCAGAAATTATTTCTCAGGGCTTCCTGTGCACGAAGCACTTTTCTAAGTGCCTCGCACATGTTGGCTATATAGTCCTTATAACCACTCTATTATATTTTACAGATCATGACACTGAGGCACAAAAATGAGAAATAACTTACCAAAGTCACGCAGCTACTAAGTGGTGAGGTCAGCGTTAAACCTCCAGCCTGCCTCTCACCCCTTCACCGCGCCAGCAACATTTCCTCCCTTACTTGTTTTTCTTCAGCTTCTCTGCCCCAGGGCATATCTGAGCTCTGTTAGATGATACATTCTCCTTAGGGTCTGACTGGTTCTGACTCACACTCCTAGTTTCCTTTGCTATTGAAATTTTGTATCACTTTGGGTATTTTTGTGAGTACTTCAGTGAGGAAAGTGATTCCAGCCTGGCTAGCAGCTATCATCTTAACTCAGAAGTCCTCATGGAATTCGTTGCATATAAACTTGATCTTAATGACAGTGCTTATTTTATGGATGAGAAAATCAAAGCCCAGAATGATTAGGCAACTTCCCCCAAGACATAGGACTCGTGATGGCCAAGCGGGAGAGAACTCATCCTTACCCCACTAGATTTTTGCCCCGTGAACTGTCCAAAAAACTGCTGAAGTTAAAATGCAGCTGTCTTGCCTAACCTGCTCCCAAAGGTCCATCCATCCTCAAAAGCCACAGGCAAACTTTGGCTTGATATTATTTAGCCTGTTTGACTTCTTCTTACACTGGAAAATGGAAAACAGACCCTTAACTGACATTTTTCTCAAATTAGGCTGTGTGACAAATGTCTTTTTGAGCTCTTTTATTTGACATCCTATTAATTTTTTAAAGCTCCCATTGTCTTGTTCCTGACAGACCTGTTATGTTTCAGATGTGAGACAAATGTACACGTGTAGAGGGAACTTCTTTAATAAGCTGTATTCACCTCAGACCACTGAGGTTACGTAAGAGCAAAAACACCAGGGGACCCACCTTGTCATAAATTGATCTGGCATATTTAATTGACAGGGACTTCTGGTTTAGCCTGTTCAAAGCATGTGATAAAATTGTTGAACGTGTGGCCTTAATGACGCTCTTGGCATCTCGTTCCAACCGAGAGAGAAGTTCTGCCATTGTTGGAAGAGGCAGCTTCCTGGCACGTGGGTTACAGGAGCTCAGGGGCCATCCTGCCTGGGTCGGGCTGCATTTTCTTACACACACCCAAGGTCCCTGAGCAAGCAGGAGAGGAAGCCATATTTACATCCCAATTAGCACCGATTATGATAAACACCAACCATGTTGACGTTAGCCCTTCAATAAAAATCCTCTGAATCAGTTTTTAAAAGTCAGGCTCTTGTGGCAGAACCAAGTAAGAGAGAAAAGAATTGAATAATTGGAGGCTGCTGTCTTTTCACTTCCCACATAAAATTATTTGAAGAGACAGGCCAGAACTTTAAACAGGAGATATCAAGGAAAGTTGTCATTTGAATTTCGGTTGTCATGACTTTAGGAAGTTTGCTTAAAGGAACCCCCCCACCGTTCTCTTCCCAGACATACTTCAATGACAACATCCTCACCCTGATACGGACCCTGGTGACCGGAGGAGCCACGCCAGAGCTGGAGGCTCTGATCGCCGAGGAGAATGCACTGCGCGGGGGCTACAGCACCCCCCAGACGCTGGCCAATAGGGACCGCTGCCGCGTGGCCCAGTTAGCACTGCTGGACGGGCCCTTTGCGGACCTGGGGGTGAGTTCAGGGGGCAGAGGGCACCTGAGCTGGCTGTTTGGGAATGGCGGGATCCAAATGTGTCAGACAGTGACAGGCTAGGTCTCTGCCTTTGCTACTTTCTACAGGAAAAGAACTATAAGAGGTGATGCTTATGGCTTACTGTGTAGCAGGCACTGGGCTTTACATGTATTCATTCATTTTAATCCCCATGGTGACCCTTTGACGTAGGTTCTCTTATCAGACGCTTTAAGGAAACTGGGGCTCAGAGACACTGAGGACTGGCCCTATAAGGAATTTGCACTAGGGATCCTGGCTTCAGAGCCTGTGGGCTTACTGACTCCCCTCAGGTACCTTCTGCCACAGATGGGAGGCATTGGGTGTGGGGGTGGGGGCGGGTTCCAAATGCAGCCACGGCTGGGAGCCTTTTCTACAGGTCTTAGCATGACTCAGGGCTACTTAACCCCAACTGCACATTAATAGGTCTGCCAGTGTGCCTGAACCAGGCTGGTGTGTGCAACCCAGAGGGAGACATCAGTCGCTTCAGCAGCAGCGGGGGCATGGGGGAGAGTGAATGGGTCCAGCCTCAGAGTTAGGTGACCTCGGTCTGGAATTAGAGACATTAAAGAATCCACATGAGATGCTGTTGGTTCGGCCAGCGGGTCTACGTGCACATAATAAGCTATGGTGTTCTGAAAACCACCGGTGCTGGGGTCATGCCCAGAATCCTGGGGGCTGAGTACAGCCATCAGTGGTTTTTAAAAGCCCCTCGTGGGCTATTAATTCTGAGGCTGGACCCAGTCACCCTCCCCCATGCCCCTGCTGCTGCAGAGGGACCCATGCCTCCCTTTGGGTTCCACGCACCAGCCTGGTTCAAGCACTCTGGCAGAAGTAAGCAGTCTTGAACCTTATTCCCAGCCCAACTCCATGGATGCATTCAGGGGCTGGAGCCCAGTCTTGGGAGCCAGTAAACCCATTGTACAAACAATAGTGCCACCCAGAAAGTCCAAATAGTGGAAAAGGAGCCAAGGAAAGGGTCACTTTTTCCATTTCTTCTGAAACCCTGATGCCAACTTGCACTATATTTTAGTTTGGTTATGGGCAGGGATCTATGCTAGACTGGGCTTTTTTAAAAGGCCACCTCCATAGCTAGTGGCTCTTTTTTATCATCATTTACTCATTGATACACTTTAAAAGAATAAAGACTTTAAATAATGATAAGATCTGGCTCCTTTTGTGTTCTCTAATGTGATGCCCATCTGAAAACTTCGGTAACAGGAAGGACAGGTGCAGTCACTTTATTCCCAGTGAAGTCAGCCGTTGGTGCCCTTCCTATAATAACATCTACCTGAAGCCAACTGGCTGCAGGAAGCCAGCATTTCTGAGTGAATGAGTTTGCTTTCACATTCCGCATCAGGCCCCAGACCCTTGGAAGGTGACTGTGAACTGATTAGAACTGTGAATCCCAGTTATTCAGCCTGCAGACCTCCAGCTCCTGGGGAAACACATTCCCTTCCACCCTTGCCATCTCTGAGGTCTGTAAATTGTGCTTTTCACACAGTCCTTCTCTGAAAGAGTCTGTCACCATAGTACCTGGTGGGGTCTTTTCTCCTGGCAGTGATTTTCATTATCACTCGAGCAGTTTTGACAACACGGTCAGATCACAGTGATTACAGCTGAGCTGGGGCTAAACATCATCACCATTTTGCAAAGCTGGTTTCTTCTCCTCAGCTGAACAGACATCTGAGACCTTCAAGCTTACACCATCACTTAAAATAAGGAGAGGCCCCATCTCCTTGAAGCTCTCATCGCTGCAGATGGAAAACTAGAGAGAACCAGAGGAAAACCCATTATTATCTGATTCCCCAAAATCACCGGTATTGAGGTGTAGGCTATAAACCACACTAACCTCTTCAGCTACGGTTCCTTGGTACAGACCCTCCGACTCAGGAGACACCGAAATGAGCTTTCATTAAAAAGCCCTTTTCTCCCCGGGACCTCTCCTTTCAGGCAAATAAAAATGCTTTTTCTCTCTGTTCTTTCGTTGACTCCTAGGATGGTGGTTGTTATGGTGATCTGTTCTGCAAAGCTCTGAAAACATATAATATGCTTTGTTTTGGAATTTATCGGCTGAGAGATGCTCACCTCAGCACCCCCAGCCAGTGCACGAAGAGGTGAGTATGTTTCCACTCCCACCCGCAAGGCAGAGACATAAATGCCCTCTCCTGTCCCCCACAATGAGGGCAAAGGTCTACATACACGCTCTCAACGTGCAGATTACTCTGCCCACATTAAATCCGTCACTGAGTTTGTTGGTTGTGGGAAGCTTTTTTCTTTAATTACTAATAGCAGATATAAAGACATTGTGGGAAAAATTCAAGTTTTATGGGCTAGTTCCATCCATCACCTAATTACAGAAGTCTGAAGGCAAGCATGTCCTCCAGACTCCTGCTACTGGGATAATTCTGTTGGTACCTAATATAGAAATATTTCATATTGCTACTGTTTAAGGTAAATGGTTCCTTTGCCGTGTCTTAGACACCTGTAGATATATAATTTTTTTTATTGAAGTATAGTTGATTTGCAATGTTGTGTTAGCTTCAGGTGTACAGCAGAGTGATTCAGTAATACGTGTGTGTGTGTGTGTGTGTGTGTGTATGTTCTTTTTCATAGATACCTATCTTTTTACTTAACGTATTTTTCAATTGACTTACTTTTATATATGTATTTTAAAGAAAACTATATATTATTGCCTGAAGCAGAAAAAAATAACATTTCATATATGCTAGCTATATTTTTCTAATATGCATTAAAGTACATTCATAGCAGCCTAAAATTAAAAGTACATCCTAGAATTGCCAAAATCAGTGTGTTCATGTACTATACCCCAGGAAACAATGCCATAGAGATGAGTGTCTCTCAGACCTGCTTGCATAGTAGAATCACTGCAGGTACTTTTTAAAAGTAGTCTGATGACTCTGACTTAAGTGGTATGAAATGAAAATATGTAGTTTTAATGCCCAGAGATTACAGTTGAGCTGGAGTTGAGCATAATTGCTGTGCACCAGTGGGTTCTCAAAGTTAGATGAACATGAGAATCATCTGTAAAGCTTGTTAAAACACAAATTGCTGGACCCCACGCTCAGAGTGTCTGACTCAGTAGGTCTTGGGTGGGGGTGCTTAAGAATTTGCATTTTAACAGCAAGGACCTACTGTATAGCGCAGGGAACTATATTCAGTACCTTGTAATAACCTGTAATGGAAAAGAATCTGAAAAAGAACATTATATATATATATATATAGAGAGAGAGAGAGAGAGAGAGAGAGCGCGAGCTGAATCACTTTGCTGTACACCTGAAACTAACACAACATTGTAAGTCAGCTATACTTCAATTAAAAAAAAGAATTTGCATTTTTAGGAAGTTCCCAGATGATGCTGATATGTCTGGCCTGAGGACCTCAATTTTGAAATCCCCTGCTAGAAATGAAACAAAGTGATTTTTAGTTATGTCTGGTGTTAACCGGGGAAAAACATGATCAAATTGAGGAGAACAGTTAAAGCCTGAGGGACACATAGGCAGGGAGGTGTTTTATATTCTTCCATTAAGTGACATCCTCTACCAAGGTTGATTTTTAAAAGCTAAAGAGGGAGGGAGGACTAAGATTTTGCTAGATCATGGTAAACAAAGATCCTGTGACATATGTCTGAGATTGTGAGAACATTCTAGAATGAGAGATGCAGTGCAGTCCTGGAAACCTCCTGCATGCCCTCGGGCCACTCAGGAGCAGAAGGGAACTTGATATTGTATTGAAAGGGGTACGTAGACCACAGGAAGTACCGTTTGGTTCTCCCATGACTGGCGCTAATTCAGCATCTCCGCCAGGGCTCATGGCTGACTTCCTCTGTTGAGCTAAACAGAGGAAGAGTTTGTTCCACTTGGAAGATACTGTTTAAGGCCTTGGACCAGCTGGAAGTCCACCTCCCAGATTCTCGGGTAGACCTGGTTTGGTTCAGAGGTGAAATCTCCACCGAGTTATCCTCATTCTATGACCTCTTTGCTCTCCGCGTCCAGGTATGTCATCACCAACCCCCCGTACGAGTTTGAGCTCGTGCCGACGGACCTGATCTTCTGCTTAATGCAGTTTGACCACAACGCCGGCCAGTCCCGGGCCAGCCTCTCCCATTCCTCCCACTCGTCCCAGTCCTCCAGCAAGAAGAGCTCCTCCGTTCACTCCATCCCATCCACAGCAAACCGACAGAACCGGCCCAAGTCCCGGGAGTCCCGAGACAAACAGAAGTACGTGCAGGAAGAGCGGCTCTGATATGTGTATCCACTGCCTCCGTGTGTGAAACTGTATCTGCCACTCATTTACCCAGTGGGTGTTTCCAACAGTAACTTTCCCCTGTAGTCCCCCCCTTTTCTTTACACATATTTGCATATGTATGATAGTGTGCATGTGGTTGTCATTTTTATTCCACCACCATAAAACCCTTGAGCACAACAGCAAATAAGCAGACGGACCAAAAGTTATTTATGATTCTAGGGGAAAAATAACCCTAAGGCATGCTCCAGACATAAATAGCTCACTGCAGGAATGAGTTCACAGATAAGAAGGGAGCGCTTGTGATCCACGTCAGTTATGCAAAGCAAGTTTAGTTAATGTAGAAGAACAGTTTATTCTGATGTATAAGGATTATCAGGGTGCTTTGGGTTTTCTTTTTGTTGTTTTTCTTTCTTTCTCTTGTTTTTTTTTTTTTATATATACACACAATAATATATACACACGTTTATTTGAAACAAGCAACCAAAACATATTGGTTGTTTCCACTCTCTGGGCCGAAATATCGTGAAGTATTTGAAAGGCTTTTGCCATTTGTGTAGATGATGAAGCACCTGCTTGTTAGAACATTGGAGATTTTTTTTTTTTTTTTGCGGTACGCGGGCCTCCCACTGTTGCGGCCTCTCCCGTTGCGGAGCACAGGCTCCGGACGCGCAGGCTCAGTGGCCATGGCTCACGGGCCCAGCCGCTCCGTGGCATCTTCCTGGACCAGGGCACGAATCCGTGTACTCTGCATCGGCAGGCGGACTCTCAACCACTGCGCCACCAGGGAAGCCCGGAGATTTTTTTAGTTACTCACCAAGGCCTTTTGTCCCAGAGCTAGCTTCCTTTGGGAGTTCATATGAACATTTCTTCCCTTACTGTGGAGGAAAGAATAGTTCCCTTCGTGGAAGTATCAAATGCTAGTCATTTAATTTAAGTGAAAAGAGGTTTGATTGCATATTAAATTGTTATTCTGTCTCCTTATGCTGCCATATGAATAGCTGTTTTTTCCTCTCACTTTTGACATTTGGGATGAAAAGCCATATGTATCATAAATATCAGATGTAAGTCATTAAAAACTGCCTTCCTGGGACTTTTACATCTTTTAAAAGGTGAATTACTTACCTTATGTACAGAATAAATAATGCTCAGGAAAGAGCAAGTATTTTTCCACGCATTCTCAGGGGACCTTTTTACTCCCCTTTGTTTGATTAGTTAGGGCCCCAGTGCCAGCGAGGAGCAAGGGCTGGGGCCGCGGTAGAGAGAGGAAGATAAACCCAGCGGCAGATCATGTTTTTCTAGGAGCCGACACGCTAAATAAATCAGAATGTAGGAGGATCAAGCCACAGTTGACTCAACAAAGACAAAAGCCAGCTACTACCTTCAGCTGTTGGCACAGCTGCACGATGCTGGCTGTCCCAAAGCAGAAAGCTGGTGGGAAAAATTTCTCATCGTCAATTTCTTTAACGTAGCCAATCCACTTAGGCAGGTGAATGACAGTAATAGAGAATGACCCCCTTGTCATTACCAGATGGGAGAGAAGAAAAAGAGTGCGACAGTGAGCCAAACGCATTTTGGTATAATTATTTTTTCTTTCATTTTCTTTCTTTTTTTAACGTTAGTAAGCATGAGGGAAAAGGTAGAAAAATAACCCTTTTTTCAATATACAGTTGTCAGATATTTTATGTATGCAAATCATGCTTTAGGCAGTACAGTAGTTCTTACAAATCGGCCAACTCCACCACGACCAAATTCTTGTATGGATGGACTAGCCCTGGGCTGCTATATACGTATTTGAAATGTTTACTTGAAAACAAATTCCATCAAACAGCATAGGGTGGAGGGGAGGAGAAAAATGTCACAGCTGTAACCATCTCTAAAAAGGTGTTTTTATGGTGAATGTTTTGGGTTTAGATTTTGGATCCCCTGTCCCCCCCAAGCATGATAGTTTTGGAGATTTGCTTGCTGTGTGAATTGACAAGCACTTTTACTGACAAAATGGTGAGGCTCAGTCAGAACGTCCGTCCCCACACCCAAGACAGAGCAGTGCAGTGTTGCAATCAGTATTGGGTGGGGAATCATTGTATACATGTATATTAAAAAGCCCTATGAGTGGAAAACTTTTTTCAAATTATTTTTGTCCCTATATATATTGATTTATATATTACATATAACTATCTTTTTATATATAACTATATATATACACATATATACAGATATGTGTGTGTGTGTGTGTATATATATACACACACACACACACACACACACACACACACACACATATCCCCTAGTTTTGGATCATGAAGAGCTCTTCATGCGTTCTTTGCAAAGGAGGTTATAAAGTTATGCCCTCAGAACATTTATAACTATAAGAATGTGCCAGTTAAAGTGCTCAACAGGAAATATGACAGTTTAAAAGCATTGTAAAACTCACATAGCTTACTTCTCTCTCTAAAGTGCAACAAGGATGAATAGAATGGGCCAAGGTATGACAATTAATGGTTCTGCATGACCTAGCCACTGCTGGGGGTTTTCTTCTATAACGTTGTCCTTGTGAAAACTTTTGTGAAATTAAAAAAAAAAAAAAAGGAGTTACAAATTTTATTCTGTTATTGGTTTATTTTTATTTCTATTGTTCTGTTTGTGGTTTTATTTATTTATTTTGCTTTTTTTTTTTCCTCCCCATCCCCCTGCCTCTTCCCTTCCTTCTTCTCCACCTTCCTCCACTTTCTAAATTGCTCAGCGCAATGAGGCTGTCCTGCTGCTACCGCTAGACCCCTTAGAGTTTGTTTTGGTGTTCCTGGGTTTGGGGTTGGGTGATCTGGGGGAAACTTCTCTCCATCTGGCTTGCCTTTCAATCTGCACGTGGCCTCCCTGCCCACCTTGGTACCTTGCTCCAAGTCCAAAAGCATTTTCCCATCAAGAAACCCAGCTTCCTCCACTTCCCCCCATTATCACCACTCCAACCCAGTCCCCCATCAGTCTGTCCACATTTCTGTGTTTATCTTGGCAAGACCGACTAAATCAAGTGATGATGCCAGGTGATAAGCTTTTCTGGAAAACATTTGCAGCTATTCCACTTGGCAAACTTGCTTCTTGGTCAATCGTTTACCCTCCTTTCAATTTAAACCAGGAGGGTTATTAATGGTAAAGAGCATTGGTCTCCATGCAGTTGGATCAGTATGACCCCCAAATTAAAACTGTCCGGCTGGATATATCAACTCAATAGCCCACACCCAGTCATCTGGGGGTTGATGATTCAGTCTCTATATTACCTGGATCTCTTCTCCCACCTGCCTTTCAGACATTTGTGAAATCCCAACCAGAGATTGGGCAGATAGAGAGAAGTAAATCCAAAATGTGTTTTTTATACAATCTGTTAGCAGCTCTGATGAGAGGACCTTGTGACGGGAATGGAGTGGGAACAGACTGTGACTTGTGATGAAATTTTGGGATTTTCCCTGGACTCAGGCGTACAGTTGAGAGTTGATTGTACTTGGCTAATGATATATTCAGTGATGAAAAAGGTATCATTATTACTTGTATTTTTTATGAGCCCAAACTACTATATTGTTCTTTCCTCAGTTGAATGAAGAATCTCTTCCATGGGTTTTCATGTGACCCCAAACTTCTCATCCTTCTTTCAGGTTCTCTTAGGAAGGAGGCATACAAGGTTTTCGTATGACGTCTCTCCTCTTCCCCCTTTCCATCCAAAAAATAAGCAAGTAGGTCAGGGTGGAAAGCGAAAGCGTTTTTGAAGAGAAAGGATGTGCACTTAAAGAGAACAATAGCTAGAAACTCAATTATCTGCACCATTCTAAAAGAGAAGCAGTTTGTAAGCCATTCAGTTCAGTTTGTTTTAGGCTTTGAAAGGGGTGAAGCTTAAGTAAGTGGATAGACCAGGAGGCCCAGTGAAACCCTCTCAGCCTCAACACTCAGGTGATCATGAAATCAACATCCCTAATATGTGCTACCCAGGGTCCTTCCTGAAGCCAGTTCAAACGGATAAAGAGAAACTTGGACCCTTATAGTTAGATTTCTACCATTATTGGGAGAGGTTTCAAATTCTATTATGAATATTACAGGTTATGACCCAGAACCTTACTCTCAATAGGTGCTCAATAAATATTTTTGAAATAAATTGACCTTAAAAATTCTTATACCTTTAATCATTTGATAAGTTATCTTCACCTCCTTGGCTTTTCTTAGCCAATTTCAAGGAATGCCTGTAGATGGTTCACAACACTGTCATGTTGTTGGCACTTTCTCAAGCTGAGTACACAGCTTCTGAGAAAGGGGAACACCCCCGTAAGTTCACTGAGTGGAGAGACTGACTCTGCCCCCCGCCAGCAACCTCAAGGTCCCAGATGACCAGAGGAACCTTTTGACGGGCTCTTCTTCAGCATGGGAAAAGCCGAAAGGCGTCTGCATCCCAATAGAGACAATTAAATCAACCCGCCAGGTTCCTATAGCAACAGGCTCCTGAAGGAGAAAGAAGAGAGTGCAGAAACTTCAGGGCCTCCAGAAATCAAGACAGGGTAAAAAAATCAATGTCTCAATCAGCTTCTTTCAGCCCACCCCTGCTTTGTCATAAGGTGATGAAGTAGCTGTGGGCACCTGTCACTAACTTGGTAGACTATCTCCCACCAGGAGATCGTACATCCACCACCTAGGGAGGTGAGAGGGATCACCCCCTACCGCCTGGAAGGGAGGAGTGAAAAGTCCACCCTTAGGTGGTGTCAGCTGGATCAAGCCACAGAAGAGGGCCAGGAGGGAGCAGTCGTTCGGCCTCGGGAATGGCAGCATCAGCCTTACAGTTAAAAGGGGCAAAGAGAGTCATACTGGACAATCGCAAAGGAGCGAGACAGTTTTCATAAGTAAAAACTGCTCTGGTTCCGGTGCAATTTTCATTTCTGTGCAGTAACCATACTTTGCCCATGGAGAGGAAAGGAGGCAGTGTGTGTGGGTGGGGTCCTCTGGCACCTTGGGGTCTGCTAGGCAGGGGGCGGGGGAAGGCCAGACTAGCTCTCAGAAGTGTGAGATGTGAAACCACACAGCGTTACCTTTGAATGCTTGAGCTCCTTGTTAGCTCTTACTGTTCTCCACTGTTATCTCTATCCAAATGGAATCTTTCCCTTTCAAGCCCTTTCTCTCTGAACTTCAGCTTGTGGTACAGCGAGAAAATGCCCAATTATTCCAAGTACCTTTGCTGTATCATCATCTCCCTTTTCATGCTCTCTTCTCTGAAGAGTAGTTAAGTGAAAAGGCCAAATCCCACAGCAGTGACAACCCACAGAGCCAGCAAAGAGACTCTGTTGTCACAGTGCAGCCTGTTGCTCTGCTTCCGGGTCCCCAGGCAGTTATGTCAGCCCAGGTCTCAAGCCCTTCCCTGCCGTAGCCTGCTCCCTTGGGATTCCTCATGGCTGGACAAAGTCCTGACCCTTATTCTAGACCCTTGAATGTCAGTGATGAAAGTAGCAATGGAAGACGCAGATGGCTTGCAGGTAGGGTAGGGCCCCTGTCAAGTTGAAAGCCAATATTTCAGACGCAAGTACCACTGAAGGGTGTCACTCCTGCCTCTCCTCCCCTTCCCAAGGAAGGCTACCCAACCGAATCCTTCTCCATCTTCTCTGCTGCCAAAATCCCCTTTCTTCTGGCCAGCACCCAAGTTTATACACCTCAGTTCTCCACCCTAGTTTATCTGCAATCACACCGAAAGGTATCACCTACCCTTATGTCGTCCTTTAGCACTGAGAGTACTCATATCCATGCTGACCTTATACTAAAAACTAACAAACGCCAAGTGCTTACCATGGGCTAGACACTCTTCCAAGCACTTTATGTATATTAGCACATTCAATTCTCGAGATAACCTTAGATGCAGATGCTGTTAGTATTTCCATTTGAAAGATACAGAATCCAAGGGACAGGTTTGTTCAAAGTCACCCAGCCAGGAAGTGCCAGAGAAGTATTTAAAACTAAAGTCCATGAACTTTGTGCTATAATGCCCCTTAATGTTACTAATAATACTGATAGTCTTAACAGTTCACATTGACTTACCATGTATGTGGATAAGTGCTTCATGGACAGTAGCCCCTTTCATCCAAACAACACCCTTAGGAAGGTCCATTAGCCCCATTTTACAGATGAGAAACTGAAGTTAAGATAAATTATGTAACAACCCGCTCGGAGCCACACAACTAGCACAGGAGAGAAGCAGATCCCCTTGACCTTAACCTACTGCTCTATGCTATCTCCTTGTTGCAGTGGATGGCTCATGGCATGGCCGGCCTTGATAGGTGACACCTCCCAATGGCAGTGTCACATCTCTCGGCAGTTATTTTCTGGGTTTGATCTCGTTCTGCCAGATCACTTGCCACAGACTGTTAAATGCCACTCCTTCCCTGACTTCAGGCAGGTCCCACAGTCTGTTCACAGTGATGCCGTCATGCATCACATCTTCAAGAAGCTTATTAACAAATGGATTTCTTTTTCTTTGGCAGGGAGGAGGCCCTCAAAACCAGATCCATTGCCCTTCTCATCCTAGGGATGAAAACAAAGCCCCCAGAAATCTTTTTGGCTCGTGGGATGAGGCAGGGGGAGGAGACCAGCTCAGGGATTTGGATCGACCCTGGACCACTTCAGCACTCACGTGAATTCCTTCCCTGACTACTCTTCCTTAAGGCCAATTTTGTAGGCACCCAGTGGTGCGGCTCCTTTGGAAGGCACAGTTCGATAAACCAAAGTGTCATTGTCATAGCAAAGCTCTCTCCATTGGGGCAGAATGACTGGCAATCGTTAAAGTGTGGTTCCTCTCAAGCCCTTTGGGAGAAACACCTTTGCCCCCAGACATTTTAGTAAAACGCTCAGAGCATTCATCTATCTCCATTTCTTCAGCATCATATCTAACCAAGTCTCCAACAAAACAGCTGTTTACATCTTACGAGGCACCCGAGTTAAAAAGCCTGTTTCTCAGGCATAACGGAAACCTCAGCTCGTCCCCAGGATACACTTTAACGCAACTCCTTTTTGTGTTGACGCTGAATGGCCAAAACACAGGGAGAACTCTGCTTAGATTATATTTATGGCAAGAAATGCAAAAGGAAAGAGAGAGAGAAGCTTAAATGGGGAAATAATGCTCTCTTTCTTACAGACAGCAGGAGGAAATTGATATTCTCCCTGCCGTGGAAGGTCAAAATGCCAACTTTGAATTGAACTGTAAAGACTAAATTCTGAACAATTACTCTCTGCAGCAGTTGTAAAAATTTCAGCAAATTGCAGCTGTCTTAGGTCTTTCACCCAGAAGTCCTACTCATTTCCATCAGTAGAGTTCACTCTCCCTTCCAACCTGGCATGTCCAACCTAGCACTAAATCCCTTTGCAAAATCTGGCCACAGAAGGGCGTGGCCAAAATCAAGGGCAGCTCAGGCAAACAGCACAGACACTGGGTTCAGCTCTTCTGAAAATCATCTTTATACATAAACCATTGGAAAAAGTCATAGTTTGAAATTGTTTCAGTGGCCTGGCAATGCTTTTAAAACATGATAATCATCATACTTTACTCCTCTCTGAAAGGTTAGTTTAATCGTAGATCACAAAAAAATTGGTTTCCACAAATGCATAATGGTTCATCTGTGTCACACTTGAACTAAATGCTTTTTTAAATGGAGCTGAAATTATTTTGATGTGTACACAGTCCCGGATTTCTATACAACCTTTTTTAACCAGCCCATCAGGAACTTGCCTCTACAGCCTCATTAATAATTCAGATGTGCTGATGACTTTAAAAGATCTATGGAATTGAAGCTTAGGGAAAAAAAAAAGCTCTGCTTGACAAAAAGATAAATGAATGTAGAAAGAAGCTGTAGGAGTCTGGCAAGCTGTAGATCATCTCAGAACAGATTGTAACTTTATCATTCTGTCAGGGGGAATAATTTAAAGCACTTAATCAGTTAGCTTCACCGTGAGGATGTAGCATTATGAATTCGTATCGTCCAATCTGTTCAAATCAAAGTGAACTTAATTATAATAGGTGAGAGAGCCAGTGCAGGAAGGAGAGTGATCCAGGAGGCAGGAAGTTTCCTGGGGGGTGTAAACCAAGCTGCCGAACAAAGGTTAGTGAGTGAGCTTTCACCAAGGCTCATCCTGGCTCCAGCTCGGTGTCTACAAGGGGGGCTCAGGGCACTGGACACAGCAAGAGGAAGCATGGTCCAGGAGAGACAAGCAGAGTGGTCATGAGCTGACCATACATACCGGATCTATAAATCGTTAGCCATGCAGGGACACACACACACACGCACGCACGCACGCACACACACACACACACACACACACAGTCCTCCATCATGATCAAGCCAGGTGAGCAATTTTGTTAACGTATTCATCCAAGACCACTGACAAGGCAGTTAGGAATTGCTCTGATAGGCAGAAAAGAAGGCCGGAGAGGCCATTGTCTCTATAGCAGTGGGTGTGCTTGAAAGCTTTTTCCCTTTTTCTTTACTTTTCCTAAGCTACTAAAATGAGGCATACGATTCTCAAGTTAGAATGCACTGTTTGCCCCAGTCCCTTTGTGTCTGTACACGTGGCTGATTTCCCAGAAAATTCCAGTCGTAGAAAGAGGCGGGGATGAGGGCTGAGTCTTATGAAATAGCACTGAACGGCCAGGAGGATGCTAGGCCATTTTCATCCTCACCCCCGCCTCTCAATGCCCTGACTCAGCATTCTCTTTCAGCCATCTCTGGATTTAGGGTGGAAATGAAATGCCAAGCCTTCGTCAAGCTCCCTTGTCGACAGCTTGGGTGATTATAGTCGGTTAAGATAGTGCCACTAGGAATTCTTTTCATAATTTTATAGCAACATAGAGTTTTCTTTTGTTGAAATTAAAGCCATCTCAAAAGCCTCTGAAAACATTGGTTGCTATTCTGACTTTTCACCCTCATTGACCAGCAAAAATCTGTGGGCTTACTTTAAGATCCCCAAAACTGGCTGCAGAAGAAGCAAAAGAGTGGTATGATTGAGATATACCTTTAAGTATGCTTGTACAAGCAAAGAAGGAGGTCCTGCATAAGATTCTAGATCGCTCAGTCTGTGGAAGGGACAATGTCCCTCAGTTTCCACTCAAATCGATGGATGCAGAAATCTTTCTTTAGGTGCGATGCCCATACCTAATATTTGTTATATTCGCCATCTCCTCACCACCAAAGCTTTTTAGGCCAAGAAAGGAACCCCAGAGAACACTGCCAGAGTTAGTCTCCCAATCCCTCTTTATTCTCTGAAGTCCACCCCTGGTGCCTCCAAGTCCCAATAGCCCATTGGTTCATCACTTGCTACGGGCAGCTGAGGTATGTTTCAGGTTCCGGTGTTCTCCCTACACTGCACTGTCTCTCTTACCAATTACTCACTGTCAGCTTCTCTCGATTACCTTTTTTGCATTTTTCAATGAACTTTCCAAAGTCTTTGCCCTAGGACTAACTAAGCTTCTCATTTCTCCTTCTTGTTCTCTATCCGTTTTGCCCTTTAGCAGAAAAGAAATGGTTTACAGATGAACCGGATAATGCCTATCCCAGAAACATTCAAATCAAGCCCATGAGTACCCACATGGCTAACCAGATCAACCAATATAAATCCACAAGCAGCTTGATTCCACCAATCAGAGAAGTTGAAGATGAATGTTGACTCCCAGGAGACCAGAACTATTTTTTTTAAAGCCTGACAAACTTCATAAATGGTGACGTGACTTTTCTTCCTCTTACATGCTGAATCACTGGTGGAAACGTTAGGATAAGCAAGAATTGCAAGAAAAATAAAGTAGATAGATCTTTCTCTTTGCCTTGAATATTGCTTCCATGTATTTTGGAGAAGAAAATGATTTCATTTATATATGAACATACTAAAATAGTCATGTATAGCCTCTAGCATTTTAAATTATTTTTATTTATTAGAAGGAAAATATATTTTTTCTTTTTTTTCCATTGTCATATATATATTCCCTATATCTAACAATGCAAACTCAAAAGGAATGTGGCCAGACTCCTTATGCATAGTTCTCTTCTTCCTCTCTTTTTCTTTGAGGAGAATGATGGTCACCACCACAGTTAATTATAATTAAGGGAAATGGATTATTAATACAACTTTAAAATGGTCCAATAATGTAAACATGTATTTTAGTAAATTTAAAAAAGAAGACAAAAGAGGGCAGGTGAATTTCCTAGATGGGTATGTATTTTGGCTGTACTGACACCAGCTCTTAATAAATGGAAAGTTACTTATTTTCGAAAGTCATATTTTTGTAGTTTTAGTTTTCATCCTGTATTTCTCACCTTTTGTTCATATATTTAAAGGGAAGACCTTCTTGCAGCTTTTCTACAAATGCCAGATCGGGTTTACCCTGCCAACTAACAATACCAGAGGGTTGTGAGCATGCCTGGGACGTGGAAGTTGAGGACCAGATGCACAGAAGACATTTATTTCTCTGTTTGTTGTCCTAATGGTGGGGACTCCTTCCTACATGCTGTTATGCTTCTCATTTCATATCTCCAAATCAACCAAGCAGTAATTGCAACTTTGGAAAGGTCTGGTAGACTCTCTCCCCATTCCCCAAGTCCAGGGCTTTTAGCCTGAAAGTTTGTAAACACCAATGAATAGTTTTACTTAACGATAGGATATATAACACATTCATGCTATTCACTGAGTTTTTGTGTAAAAGCCAGAAAAGTTCCATGATCCAGGAGATGACTTTTACCCAGATCTAAATTTTGCAGGCTTTCCTTTAGTTGCTGGGACAAAACACACAAACTTGTTACAGCAACCTAAAAAATAATAACAACAAAAGGACAGCAATGAATTCACTTAATATAGACCGTTAGAAAAAGCCTTTGAAAATTAACCAGGAATGAAATCTAATGTATCAGCCACTTCAAACTGTGGTCAAAAAGATTTTTCTAACCATCAGACACAATTCCGACGTCTCCGAGCTCTGCTGTTGCTTGCATGCTCAGTGTAACGGTGTCCCAGCAATTGTTCCATTCCAAATGATTTTCCACTTCAAAATGATCAATCTTTGACAGAAACATCAGGATCTCTGGAGCAGCATGGATGTGATAGTGATTTTTATTTTCTTAAAAATGTAAACTCTGGACACTTGAAGGAACCAAACTAACCAGAATATCCCCCAAAGTCCCATGCTATCTATTCCATTAGGCCATGACCCTGTGGTACGTAGGATGTCACAGCAAATCAGATCAGAGCCAAGCAATGAAATCATCATGAAAACATAGGTCCACTAAGTACTCCAATTACCAACGTAGGCAAAATGAGCTTCCACCTCTGTCCCGTCCCTGCAGAGCCAATGTAGTTGTGTTTCCACCTTGTAGGCGTCGTCCTAAAGTGACTTGTCAGACTGTGGTTACCCTGTCGTCACATTTTTGTAGAATTAGTTCTATAAAGGTATCGTGAATATAACGTATGTCCAACTGGATTGTTTAAAAATTACTTATAATCAATCACTAGTCTACTCAGCAGACTAAACTGACGTCAGCATTCTCTTCAGGCTGATAAACATTTCCTGGTTTCCAACAGAAGTAAAATGGCTTTGTGGGGCGAAACCCTTGCTGAGAGTTGACAACTTTCCTGAAAGCTAGGCCTTCTTCTACATAACGATTTTGTATTGGGTTCACCTTAGTACATTCTTAGTACATCAATCCACGCTCTTCTTTCCTTCATGAACCCTAGTGGGTTCCTGATAACTTGATAACCATTTCTGAATCTGTCTTAACTGTTTGGTCTCCTCTGGCAGGCACTGGTGGCCACCACCTAAATGCTCTTCCATTAGAGGAAGTTAGGTCACGGTGTCCCATGCCTGCTGCCCTCTCTTCCCCATCTCTCCAAACCAATGCACATTGGAAACAGAAGTACAAACTCCATGCCCTTTATGGCTAGAGATTTGAATCTAAGCTTTTTTTTTTTTTTTTAAACCAAAATGGCTAAGATAGTTTCCTGGAGCAAGGGCTCCCCTCCAAAAACCAATTGGCAGGAATCCATTTTCTTCTAAGGTAGAGCAAGGTTGTGCTGTTTTGCCTTTGTAATAATGAATTGTTTGGGGCCAGAAAATGAAATAAGGCATTTTTTAAAGGGAGTACACAAAACGACTGGCTGGTGGCTCCTTTGGCAAAAACTGGTACCCAGTAGACGGAAAGTGAAATGGAAACAGAAACGAGATCGTAAGATCATTGAAGGGCTTGAAGGAATGCCAAAGCTTCCTGATTTGTTTCTATTTGTTGAGCCCTCTGGCCCTGAGGGAATCCTCACCTCACCACGCTCTGACAGACCTATCTTCCTGGCTACGTTCAGCACAGACCAACGCTGGCCATCGTTGGTATAGTCCATGTTATAAGGCTCTGAGGTCCCACCCCAGTTTAGGATTCCAGAGAAGCCATTTTCCCAAATTAGTAACTCAAGTGCTTTGGGAATCACACTCACCAACAGGCTATTTTAAAAGCAGAAGCACCTACTGATAAAAGCATCGTCACCATCATCATCTTTCTCATTAAGAAAACTTTGGCTTTCATCTGAGCAATTTTATACTTTAAAATAGCCCCTTGAACCAAGATAAAACACCTTCAATAAAAGTGGTTGTGACTAAGGCATGTTGGAGAACACCCAGAAGCTCTTTCCTTCCAAAGCTTGGGGCATCTTATAATGTACTTTGTATAAAATTTAATTGAGGACTTTAAATAAACAGGGAATTAGAACTGTTTGGTTAGGATTAGAAAGGGAGAAAGTGAGAAGGCATAAGAACATTGGGGATATTTTCATGTTGAAAAGCGAAGAGTCCAAGTTTCCTGCTATGGTTTAATACGAGGGTTCACAAGCTACATCTGCAAATAACTAGCTATCCACTTCGAAAATGTTCTTTCAACTCTCTGAGTCTCAGTGACCTCATTTGTAAATGAAAGTGATTCATCTAGGTGACTCTAAGGTCCCTTTCAGATCTGAGAGGATGTGCTCTGAGTTAAAAGGAGGGGGGAGCATGGGAACAAGGCAAGCCCCTGGAGACAGTCTTGTCCTGTGCTAGAATAATGGTCCTTCTTGCTGCACCACCCAAGCAGTCCTCCTGAGGGTAGTGCCTTTTCTGCTCTGGACACATAGCAGCTATGTTCATTCCTCTGCTTTACATTGGGAGTCTCCTTAGGTTCAAAACGCAAATTTCACAATTCAAACTCACCTGAATCATGTTGATCTGATTTTTCTGTGTGTTCCTAGGGTTTTCTTCTCAATCTCATCCTGGCCTGCGTTTTTTATTGGCTCAAGGCTCAATTTCCATCAATCCCTTCATTTCTAACCCATATCTCCCATCTCCAATATGTAGTTGGAGGCTCACAACCCCCAGATTTCTGCAGTTTTCCTCATTTTTATTTCCGCATGTGGATCTGGGCACTAGGAAGGTACCAGTCTTACTTCTCACTTCATTTCCCATCCTCTGTTTATTTGATTTTTTTCCTTTCATCAGTACAACAACTATTTCTTTGCTACTTACATTCATAAGTCTAATTTTCATCTACCATTTTTCTTTGTCAAAGAGAATCTCAGTTTAGAAAAAAGGAAGGAAGAGAGGTAGAAAGAGAGAAAAAAATTTAAACCAATTGTGACGTGAGTCACCTTACTTATAGACGACTAAACACATCATTCAAATTGGACATGGAATTCCAGTGCAGAATCCGTCCATTTACTATGGGGAGCAGAGGGAAAGTAAGATGAGACTTCAGACAAGGGGCTAGAAAGTAAATTGTCTTAAGGGCCAAGCTAAGAGGTTGAGGCTTGCTCTAGAAACTCATGGAAAGCCACTAGATGTTTTAAACAAAAAGTGACAAACACCAATATCTGTGCATTTTTTAGGTTGTATATTTTGCGAAGTCAGTTCTTCCTGGAAGTCATCAAGAGCAGATATGCAGAGTTGACCATTTTTCTCAGCAGCATGGAGTTCTCAAGGGTGCAAACTCCAAGTCCACAACTCAGCACATGAAGTCCTACCTTCCTCAAATAAATGTTATAGATCCTACTACTTGTAGAAGGTCAAATGGCAGGGTAGGGGCTGGTGTGGGGGCTGCTTTGAGGGCTGGCTGTTGGGGTCATTGGCTGTAGTTCTGGAAAAGGTTCTTTGTGAAAGGAACACTTAATTGGGACCTCAATTGAGGAACCCTGTGGAGCAATAGGAACGAATGCAGGGCAGCTGAGAACTGTTGTGTTAATTAGTTCAAAGTGGAAGAAGCTGAGTGTGATCTATAAAGGCAGGCTTTTCAGACAAAAGGCAAGGAGAAAGTGGAGCTGAGAGGAGGGCTACGGAAGGTCCTGTGGATTTGGACGTCAGAGCCACAGAGGTATGTACACAGTGGGGTGTATGGCTGGGTTCTCCAAAGGAGGAAGGGTACGTGTGGAAGATTTTTTGAAGGCAGAAAAACATGGGGGCTACAACCATATTTTTTCAAGGGCTAAAAGGAGCAAAATAAGTAGGTACTCCTGGAAAAGGAGACCTAGGGTACTCCAGAATCAGAAAAACGGGAAACCAGAGACGGAAACTTTAAGAGAGAGGTTGGAAATGAAGGTGTTGGAGATGGTGACTCAGAAGTAAAAGGACTCACTTGAAGAGGGCAGGGACTTTGCTCGTTTGTTTTATCTCCAGAGCTTGTCACGAGGCCTGGCTCTGGGTGGGCAGTCAGTTGTTACTTTGGATGCCGTAGGCAATGGAGGTTGGCTAAGACTTCTAGGTCACTGGAACTCTTCCTGGAGAAGGATCAGAAGAGAGGGATCTTGAGGTGCACTTTTTCTTTCGCCTCCCTGTTCACGTCATTCCATTGTTCCTCATCTCCACACACTGGCGGCTTTGGTTTCAGCATTCCTAAAACAAATGCAACAATCCCTTTGCTTTATGGCTTTTCTGGGCAGGCAGCATGAGGAGAGAGGGTTTTTGGCTTTGGTGAAAATCAATCTTAATTTCTAGGTAGATTTCAAATTTCAAAAGCTTTCCTTTGGTCTGTTTTTCCCCTCGAGGACTTCTGTGTTTCTTCTCCTCCACCTTGCTATTCAGCAGAACAAGGACAAAAGTGACACCAAAGTGCTCCAGCGTGCCTGCCTTAGGAAGCTTTCCTGGGCCCGCTGTTCAGAATCTTAGATGGAAATGTCCACACGGCACCGTCATACGCCCGCCAGAGCAAACTAGAGCGTCCGTTACATGGGGTTCAGGGTCAGTGTGAGAAAGGCAGCCAGCAGGTAGGGGAGCCCTGCCAACAAAGTTGATGGAGCCCCACTTCCACACTAAACCAAAGCCCCCCTGCCCCAGAGCAGCCTGCTCCCCTCCCTTCCTTCCGCTGAGCACAGCCCGAGACACATTTGACCAGAACTGCAACATTTCAAACATGAACCAAGGTCTGCCTGGAAATCCTAATTAAAAGTGTTCCATTCCCAGGTGACCCAATCACATCCTGCCTAAAACTCCTGGCCCACATCCCACCACCCAGATGCTGAAAAGAAACCTTCCCCCACTTAACACCAAAACCTGCCCTCAATGTTTCTTCAGGGGACAAAGAAAAAAAAAAAACTATGCTTATATAGAAGTCAGCCTACGAGTTCATTAAGGAAAAGGAGCGTGGCTTATTCATCTGTCGTTCAGACGTTTGATTGTTGGCATTATGGTGGTGGTGGTGATGATGATGATGATAATGGTAATGATGAACTTCTATGACCTAACCGGATTGGAAGAGAGACTAAATGCTGGTGCTCTGAAATGATCTACTCAACTCTGTCATCTGTAACAACCAGTGATAACTCTCTTGTCTTGTAAAAAGGGTTTGTACATAACTTGTACATGGTTTCATTTTGTATTTTTCGCAGATTAAAAATTTATGTATTTGTGTTCTAAACTGGCGAGTGTGCCTTGTGTCTCTGTAGCACCCACACATCTGTGGCGGGGTGGAGTCTCTGAGTTTCCATCGGGTTGCTGTAGCTCTCCCTGAAGGCAAAATTGTGGACTGATAAGAGGCATGGGAATAACCTTCCATTGCCTTTCCAGCTTCGAGTGTGAACAGAGCCCTGCGCCTCTAAGGAGACTGTCAGTGGGTACCAGCCCAAGACAGCAATGGATGGTGGGGGGGTGGGGGGAGGAAGAGCCGCTGTCATTAGATGTGGTGCCTGGGAATCAGTCCCTCCAGGGTCACACCATGGCCAGAGGGCCCACAAGCTCCTGCAGAAACCTCCAGCATGCAGGTTGCTAAAGAAATAGGCAGCCTTCAGGTAGGCCCCCTGGAAAGCTAGAACGTGTCTGTCCTCAGCCACCTGCACCCAAGCTAGTTACCCTTTCCTGATACCTGCATAGCGAAGCAGTGCGCTTTTTCCTTGCATTTAGCTTATCAAGACAGCCTTTAGAAGTTTTGATTCATCCTGCCCCATACTCACCCCCACAGAAAAATCAATGAAACTTTATCGCAAGGCAAAAGAAGAAAGACAATGACAACAAAAAACCTCTTAAAAATTGGTGCTGTGGTCTCAGGGCCATCGTTTAAATCATCTTCAGAATCCTAAGTTTGAACTCTTTTAGGGAGGCCGGACTCCCAGAGTTAAGGCTGGTCTAGCCTGGAGGAAAGGAAGGAGCTAGAGATTGGAGAAAAGCCACCCACATTGTATGTATGTAATGTGTATAATGATTGGCATTTAATGTATTGTAGAGATTGTCTCACTTGTTCCTCAGCCACATATTTACTGAATAGCTATTATGTTCACATTCCTCTGCTGGGAGCTGGGGATACAGCAGTGAGCAGTATCACGACCCCACTCCAGTCTGGGAGGGGATAAACAGCTAGTAGTCATGTACTAAAAATTAACCTACAGGGGTTAGTACAGTATGGCATTGGGAAGGCATAAGAGAAGCACTTAGCCATTTCAAGAACAATCTACCAACTGACTGATACTTTGAGAAACAAATTCCTATTCTACATAAGCCAATGCCAGCCCAAACCAGAGCTCATTCCCAGGGGTCAGCAAGGCAGGTTCACCTGTCAGAATGTGCCAATTCCTGACAGTTTTTGGACCCTGGTTTCTCAACTTGCCTTCTCCAATATTTGCTAACAAATCTGAACATTGTTGGGGAATGTAATTGCAGAGCATATGGTCCCCATTAGTTAGGCAAACTCCACTGCCAAATTTGGCTCCAAGGAAGGAGTCTGCACAAAGGATGAAGTATTAGGAAGAGATCGACAGTGACAGAGAAAGCAAATGAAAGAGATGAGACAGTGAGTTACAAAATAGCAGGCCCGACATACCCAGCGCAATGAATGTGGAACATATTTTTCTATTTGTTGAGAAAACAATATATGAGAATTTGTGCTAAAATCTCCCTGTAGCAAAAATCAAAGTAGACCATTCACCAGAATCAATGTTAACTGCTTTGCAACGTCAGATAAGATAGATTCTGCCTGGGAGAAAAACCGGGGGGAACAGAACAGACAGGGTGCAAAGGAAATAAAGCATGAATGATATCAAAATGTAAATATGGGCTCAGGACTATTTTAAATGTTAATGGACCAGGGCTTTCAGAGAAGAAACCGAATCTCATGCTTACTAACCTTTCACATTCCGAGAGTCTGAAAATGTAGGCTAAGAATCAGAGATAAGAGGTCCCCTGAGACCTGGAAAGAATGATTGGACAAGTGGGGCCATGGGGTATCATCAGGCAGAAAGCAGTGCCCCTGCCCAGTCCAGCTTCTGAAAACTGCAGAGGAAGCAGGGCTGTGCCTGCACCCAGGTACATCCTGGCTCCTTGGCCTGGTCTTTCCAAAGAGCTAAAGTAGGGGTCCTCTCATTCGCTGCCCACCTCATGTACCTTGGTTTTCAGTCTTTTGTAGTTATCTCACCCATACCTAATTTGACAGATTTTTTTTTGCTAAGTCATCATTTATTTTTTTTAATTGAAATATAGTTGATTTACAATGTTTCAGGTGTTTAGCAAAGTGCTTCAGTGATATATACATACATATATCTATGTATCTATATCTATATCTATTTTCAGATTCTTTCCCGTTATAGGTTATTACAAGATATTGAATATAGTTCCCTGTGCTATATAGTAGGTCCTTGTTATGTATCTATTTTTTATAGAGTAGTGTGTATCTTTTAATCCCAAATTCCTAATTTATCCCTCCTCGCCCCCCTTTCCCCTTTGGTAACCATAAGTTTGTTTTTTATGTCAGTGAGTCTATTTCTTTTTTGTGTTTTTTTTTTTTTTTTTGCGGTACGCGGGCCTCTCACTGTTGTGGCCTCTCCCGTTGCGGAGCACAGGCTTCGGACGCGCAGGCCCAGCGGCCATGGCTCACGGGCCCAGCTGCTCCGCGGCATGTGGGATCTTCCCGGACCGGGGCACGAACACGTGTCCCCTGCATCGGCAGGCGGACTCTCAACCACTGTGCCACCAGGGAAGCCCCAGTGAGTCTATTTCTAATTTGACAGATGTTTTAAAAGCAAGTTACCTTAATCAGGTCTTTCTGAAAATAACCAACTTTGTTTTTGTAGAATCAATAAGCTTTTCTTGTCCTTCTGTTTCTTTGGTTAGCACACTATTTAATTCAATTGCATACTACAATAACAAGCACAAATGTTTCCGTTGGCTTGGGACTGCTGGGAGGCTCAGCTGGTGAAAGCACAAGAAGCATCCCACAAGGCATGAGACGTCAGTGTACGGCAGACAGCGGCGAGCCTGTTCACAGAAGGATGGAGAGGGAGCGGCAGCTAACCCAGCTAGTTGATAAGTAGTGCTCGGTTAAGAGGGCTTCTAATAGAAACAATTGTAGGTCTCTATCAATGGGAGATGAGTTAAATGAATTTATTCATACATTCAGTGGAGTACTAGACACTCAGTACAAAGGATGAAGTAGATTTATGTATATCAGGGGTTGGCAAATTATGTCTTATAGGCCAGATGTGGCCTGATGCCTGTTTGTAAATCAAGTTTTATTGGAACATAGCAATGCCTTTTCATTATGTATCATCTCGAATTGATTTCCTGCTGTAACAGTAAAGATGAATAATTATGTCAGAGACTGTATGACATCTGTAAAGTATTTACTATCTTACTTTTTACAGGAAAAATTTAGACTCCTGACCCATATTGCATACAGGGAGAAAATAAAACGTATAGTCAGATCCCATTACTGTTAACTGATTAGGTATATTTATATATTCATTAAAATTTGGAAGAAAATAAGGTCGAGCCATAAACAATGATTGTGAAGTTAAGGCAGAGGCAGAGGGGAAAAATTAAGAGACCTACGAGGGACTTTTGCTTTTCACTTTATACATTTTTGTTTTGTTTAGGTGTAGGTAGATTAAACATGCATAACTATCATCAGGAAAAGGGCTCAAGACACTTCTTTTTAGGAAAAATGAATGTATATGGGCCTAAGACCACAAAAGGATGTAAGAAGCTTTATCGGGATGGGAATGGAGTTCCGTTCACTGCATAGACCTTCCTAGGGCTCTGCATTTCCTAGTTCCTTATTTCTAAGTGTCCTATATACAGCAGGCAAGTATGAGACACGGTGACATTTTCTCCTCCCTTCAGAGCTTGCTGTGATTGTTGGGCTCTGGACCTGCCAGGCTAGCAAGCATGTGTCTTATTCTACCACAACCTGTTCCTCCTGTAATTGTATACCCAGCACCAAGACAGCACCCTGGACTGATCTGCCGAAATCCAAGCTCCAAGGCTACCCTTTTCCATAGGCTTCAACTTGGCAACACTGGCCTTGATCGTGGCCTTATTCTGTTTTGCAGTCTTTTTTGTTTTTTTTAACAAGGCATCTTCCTAAGAAATGACATGCCTTTCTAGGATCTTTTATCCATTAATTAATTAAAACAAAAATTATTAGTTAATCATACATATTAGTTGCACACATGTTAAATGTATAAAATTAAGTAAACAGTGAAAGTAGGTCTCCCTCCTATTTCTCAGTCACCCAGCTCCCCTCCTTACGGACAGTCATGGTTAATAGTTTCTTCTTCATCCTTCTAGAAATAGTTTATGCATATACAAGCGTAATCCAAGCATAACATGCTATATACACTCTATATAGCTTTTAAAAACAATATAATGTATAGATTAGTTTTTAATCCATCCATCAATCTTTCTAAGGGCTACATGGTATTCCATGTAAAAAGTAATTTCTTTAGCCTTTCTCCTACTGACAAATATTTAGGTTGTTTTCAGTCGTCTTCTATTTCACCCACAACTTCAATGAACATCCTGTGCATATATCTTGGTGCATGAATGTGAGCTTAACAGTAGGGGAAATTCCCAGAACTGGAATTGCTGTGTCATTTTAAAAAACATTTAGTTGTATGCATATTGCCAAATTATCCCCCAAAGCAGGTGTCTTAAATCATAATTCTACCGTTTATCACTAAGTCCCAGGTTTCCCACACCCTCTTCAATGTGGGATATTAACCAGAATGATTCTACTACAAATAACAGAAAACCTGGCTAAAGTGGCTGAGACATTCCATGTTTATCCTCTGATAACATGGAAACCCAGAGGTGAGTTGGCCACAGGGCTGGTTGGTAACAGGAATGAGCCTTCTTTACCAGGAGTCTCGGTGTTCTCCATTTTTGTGCCCTGCTGCCTTCAGGTTGGCAGTGTCTGTGCTCATGGTCAACAAATGGTAGCAGTTATTTTAGCAGCCATGTACAGACACAACAATGTCCTGTGAAGAAGAGGACATTTTTCTCTTGGGGGACTCTTCAATATAGAGGAAATATTTTCTAGAGAAAGCCAGTACATTTCCCTTCAGGTCCTGTTGGCCACGATGGAGTTCCAGGCCCACACCCAAAATAGTAACCAGAAACAGATCTGATAATTATGCGTTTGACTTAGACTTTGGGCGATTATGGTTTATCCATGTTAGACTGGCAGGTGAGGTCACCTGCACCGTACATGGGGACAAGGTGTAAGAGGAGAGGATTGACCGGCATGCAATATGAGAGAAATCTGGGAGTGATAGAAATTTCTGTGTCTCAATTTTAGTGATGGCTGTGTGCTTGTATAAACTTGTCACAATTAATGGAACGCACAGTGAAAATTAGTGCATTTTATGGCATAAAATGAGATTGAGATATGGCATATCTCAATAAAATTGATTAAAAAACATAAGACAGGGCTTCCCTGGTGGCGCAGTGGTTGAGAGTCCGCCTGCCGATGCAGGGGACACAGGTTCGTGCCCCGGTCCGGGAAGATCCCACATGCCGCAGAGCGGCTGGGCCCATGAGCCATGGCCGCTGAGCCTGCGCGTCCAGAGCCTGTGCTCCCCAACGGGAGAGGCCACACAGTGAGACACCCGAGTACCGCAAAAAACAAACAACAACAACAACAAAAAGACATTATAAAATGACAACAATCAAAACTGTAGTGCTGATGCATGACTTGAAAGACAGAGTAAAGAAATAAAGAGGCCAGAAATTTCTCCCAAATATCTGGTAATTTAGAACCGGATAAATTAATGGAGAAAAGGTGATCATTCAAATGATATTGAGTTACTTGAGTAGTCATGGGGGTAAAATAAAACTTCATGCCTGTTGAGAATTAAATTGTTGGAGTCCTAACCCCCGCAAAAGACTTGTTGGAGTCCTAACGCCTATAACCTCAGATTGTTACGTTACTAGGAAATAATGTCATTACAGATGTAATTAGTTGAAATGAAGTCACATTTGAGTAGGGTGGGCCCCTAATCTAATATGACTGATGTCCTTAGAGGAAGAGACAGAAACACAGATGGAAGATGGCCATGGGAGGATGGAGGCAGAGAGTGGAACGATCAGTCTGCAAGCCAAGGAGAACTAAGGATTACTGGCCACCACCAGAAGCTAGAAAGAGGCAAGGAAGGAGTCTACCCAGAGTCTCAGAGGGAGCCTGGTTCTACTGATACCTAGATTTAGGACTTCTAGACTTCAGCACTGAGGGAGAATAAATTTTTGTTGTTTTAAGTCACCCAGTTAGTGTTACTTCATTATCATCCTAGGAAACTAATACAAGACTTATCTAACTCTTTATGCAAAAAGTAAATTACTTGCAAGATGAATAAGGTCTGGATCTTCTGTGCAACACTGTGCTCATAGCTAACAATATTGTATTATATACTTAAAAATCTAAGAAGGCAGATCTCATGTTAAGTGTTCTTACTGCAGTCAAATAAAAATAACCAGATAAATAACTGAAGAATTAAAAAGAAAAAGTAATAGAAGAAAATATGCCAGGCATAAAAAATAAATCTCAGATTGAAAGGCATTTTAACTATGACATAATATTCAAAGGCATAAATTAAAGCTGTAAATAACTAAATTACTTTAAAAATATTCATATCAAAAATAATAAAATATTGTATATAATAGCATAAACCCACTTGTCAAAAGACAAAGGTGATGTTTTTATTTCCGATAATCACAAACTGGTAAATTGTTCCAAATGTTCCAATGAGAACAGCTAGGAAAGCTATCTACCTATCTATCTATCTACCTATCTTTTTCAAAGAGAAAATGTTTGCTGAGGACACTGGTGAGCTACAAAGACAGTGACAAAGGTCAAGATTTATCACTACGTATTTAATGCTTTTTCATGTAACTTTAAATGGATTCATTTTTAAAATTTCATATTGTTTGTTTGTTTTTCACATACAGAGATCCATATACATTATGGTATATTGACCATATATCCAGTGACTTCCCTAAATTTACTTATCAATGCTAATAATTTGGCTTTATTCCTTTGTGTGTCCTACATACACAATTATATCTGCCAACATGGGAGTATTATTTCTTTATTTTCAGTTATTATACTTCTATTACTTTTTTTTTTTTTGTCTTATTGCTTTAGTGAACACCTCCTGTACGGTGTTTAACAGAAAAGGTATAGTGAACATACCTGTGTTGTTCCCAATACCTGGGAGTATATATCAATATATCACGTTTTCTTTACCCATTCATCTGTTGATGGACACTTAGGTTGCTTCCATACCGTGGCAATTGTAAATAATGCTGCTATAAACATTGGGGTGATTGCTGTGCTGGCTTTTTTTGACTTCCATTTGCACAGAATGCCTTTTTCCATCCCCTCACTTTCAGTCTATGTGTGTCTCTAGATCTGAAGTGATTCTCTTGTAGGCAGCATATACATGGGTCTTGTTTCTGTATCCATTCAGGCACTCTATATCCTTTGGTTGGAGCATTTAGTCCATTTACATTTAAGGTAATTATTGTTATGAATGTTCTTATTGCCATTTTGTTAATTGTTTTGGACCTGTTTTTGTAGGTCTTTTTTTCTCCCCCTTTCTTTTTTCCTTCTTCTTTGGTTCTCTTCTCTTATGATTTGATGACTATCTTTAGTGTTATGTTTGGATTCATTTTTCTTTTTCGTATGTGTATCTATTACAGATTTTTGGTTTGTGGTTACCATGAGGTTTTTGTATAGCAGTCTATATATGTACATGATAGTTTTAGGTTGCCGCTCTCTTAATTTCAAATGCCCCTGGCTGGGTTGGTTTATGGGCCCTGCCTTGTGTGAACGCTGCTGGCTGCTGGTTAGTGGGGCCTGGTTACAAGGCAGCAGACTGTAGAACCTCAGGGGGCCGTGAGGCTAGTGCTGGCTCACTGGTGGACAGAGTCAGGGTTCAGAAGACTCCAGGGCTGTTGCCCCCTCCACTGGTGGGTGAAGCCAGGTCCTGGGATTAGTGCCAGACTACTGGCAGGCAGAGCCGGGTCCTGGAGTCTGGCTACAGGGCCCAAGGGTCCCAGAGCTGGTGTCAGATCACTGTTGGGGGGGGCCTGGTTGCTGACACAGTTGAGTATGGCATCCAGGGTGTCCCGAAGGTTGTGTTGGCCTGTTACTGGGCAGGGCCAGGGCCCAGCTGGTCCAAGGATAGGGTCTGGCCTGCTGGGGGATGGTGGTTTTCTTGCATCTGGAGTCTGTCCCCTGGTGGGTGAGGCTGGTCTAGGCTAGAGCAGGCTTCCTGGAGGGCAGGGCTGGTGCTGGCCAACTGGTGGGCGGAGCTGAGTCCTGGCCCTCTGGTGGGCAGGGCCGTGTCTAGGAGCATGTCTAGAGGCAACTGTGGCCTATCTGCTGATGCGTGGGCCGCGTCCCCGCCCAGTTAGTTGTGAGGCATCCCAGCTCGGGCACCTACACGCTGTTGGCAGGGCCAGGTCTCAGAGCTAATGAGCAAGAGGGAGGAGCCCAAGAGAGCGCCCTGGCACGAACTTCCACGCATAGAAGGAGCTACCAAATATGGCTGCTGCCAGTGTCTGTGTCCCCAGCATGAGGTGCAGCCCCTCTGCCCCCACCATCCCACCCCTCCAGGAGACTCTCCAAGACTAGAAGGTAGGTCTGGCCCAGGCTTTTGCCCTGGGTCCCAGGGCCTGTGAGATTTTGTGCGTACCCTTTAAGAGTGAAGTCTCTATTTCCTCCAGTCCTGCGGGGCTCCTGCAATTAAGCCCTGCTGATTTTCAAAGCCAAATGCTCTTGGGGCTTGTCTTCCTGGTGCGGGACCCCTGGGCCAGGGAGCCCGATGTGGGTCTCAGAACTCTCACACCTGCGGGAGAACCTCTGCACTAAAATTATCCTCCAGTTTGTGGTTGCTCACCCCAGGGTTGTGGGAATTGATTATATCATAAGCCTGCCCCTCCTACCACGAGATGTTGACTCTTGAAACTGGGTGATGGATACATAAGGTCTATTATACTCTTCTGTTTATTTTTTATATGTTGGAAATTCTCCATAAAGAAAATTTAAATTTTTTGACAACACCAAGTTTTAGTAAGGTTTTGGAGTAACTAGTACTCATAGATACTGGTAAGTCAGGAGATTGGTACACTTTTGGGTAGAAATATAGTAATCTCAAGTATATTTAAAGATGAGCATAATATCCCACCAACCAGTTCTTCTTCTGCATATATGCGATAGAGATACCCTCACAGGTATATACAAGGAGGCAGGCAAAATACTCTCAAAGCAGCACATTTTTTGCATGTGCAAAAAGTTGGAAGCAATGTACATGTCCATCAACAGGAAAATAGATGGATTGTGGTATATTCATCAAATGCATTTCAATAGAGCAGTAAAAGTTAATGAACTGTAACTATGTAAATTAACCTCGATGATGCACAGACACAATCTTGAGGTGGAAAAAAAAAGAAAATAAGCAAATTTTAGAAGGATCCATTTATTTTATATAAAGCTTTAAACATATTTAACAATGTTATGCTCACATATATAAGATTAATTGCAGATGGCATAAAATTATAATGAAATGCAAAAGAATGGCTGGCACTGAATTTTGGATAGTAGCTACTTGTAGAGGAGGGAGGAAATGTGTTTTGGGAAATACACAAAATGGGCTTCAAATATATTGGAATTGCATTAACTGTTATGCTCGGTTTTACACGTTACACAAGTGTTTATTTAAATATTTTATATCATTTTTTTATGTCTGAAGTTTCACAATTTAAAGGTGTCAAAATAGGGCTTCCCTAGTGGCTCAGTGGTTGGGAGTCCGCCTGCCGATGCAGGGGACACGGGTTCGTGCCCCGGTCCAGGAAGATCCCACATGCCGCCGAGCGGCTGGGCCCGTGAGCCATGGCCGCTGAGCCTGCGCATCCGGAGCCTGTGCTCCGCAACGGGAGAGGCCACAACAGTGAGAGGCCCGCATACCGCAAAAAAAAAAAAAAAAAAAGTCAAAATATGTGAAGGAATAAAATAAATGTTATAAGCTTGGTGGAGTATGAACACAAAAGAGGAACCATAGATCCAGCCAAGGCACTCATAGGAAGCTCCCTGATAAGGAGACATTTGTCTTGAAGGATGAAAATGAAAAGAATGCTTTCATCTATGAGACAGAAACAGAAAAAATGTCCAAAGTAAGTTGTGTCATTGTTTTCTTGGGCCAGCAGGCTAAATTGAGGCAGCTGACTGTTTTTTTTTTTTTTTTTTTTTTTAACAGCCGAGGAGCTAAGAATGTGTTGGGTTTTTTTTTTTACATTTTTTTTAATGGTTACATTTTAAATGGCTATATGAGTATTTACATAATGTCCTCAGTTTTGCCTCTTGGTCCATAAAGCCTAAAATATTTACTATCTGGTACTTTAAGAGAAAGTTTGTTAATCTCTGGAACTTTTTTTTAAAATGAAGTATTGTTGATTTATAGTATTATATGAATTTCAGGTGTACAGCATAGCGATTCAGTATTTTTGCAGATTATACTCCGTTATAGGTGATTACAAGATAATGGCTCTAATTCCCTGTGCTCTACAGTATATCCTGTGGCTTATCGACCCCTGGAACTTTAAATGCTTCTTTCCTAGTAATTCCGGGTGTATCTTCCTGATCATGGGACAGAAACAAAAAAACACTTTTAGTGTAAAACTTCTTATGGTCTCAAGGGAGTAAATGCAGGTTTATATTAGTTGCAAAGCACAGGAATATAACTTAAACTACCTTAAGCAAAAAGAGTGAACTGTTGATTATGAGTCTGGAAGTTCAGGGTAATGGCTTCAGGTGCAGCATGATTCACATGCTCTAATGATATCATAAGAATTTTGTCTCTGGGTCCCTAGACTCCGCTTTCCTCTGGGTTGACTTTATTATCAGGTGAGCTCTCCCACTGTGATGGAAAAGACAGCCAACAGGAGCCCCAGGCTTATAACTGAGCAGCTGTGCAAATTGTCATTCATGATTGTTCCAGGAAAAGTCTGAGGATACATATTCCTTATCCTGGATCAACTGTCCACCCCTGGATCTGGGGGCGAGGGTGTCTCTTTGGTTAACAGGGCCCAAGAGTGTAGGAAAATTACAAGACTTTTACACAAGAAGAAAGAATGGGTTCAGGTGTCCCCTCAGCACTAGATGGCAGACACTATTTTTGTTTACCCCTCAGCTATTCCACCTTTACTGCCCCTCCGGCTTCAAGATCCCAAGGCTGATGATAAACTGACTCTCCTGCTCTTTGGGTGTGATACATTCTTCATACACTTCCTATTTAGTCTGCTCACTTTTTGGTGCACCATGTATTTGGATTATCTCTGTTTTGTTTTCACTACGTAGTTTTGACTCCACATTTGCCATCTCCTTGTAACTCAGTGACTTTCGTGCTTAGATTTCTTAGTAACACTTCTGAAAATTCAGCTCTTTAGATCGCTCCTATTCCATCCATATTAGAAATTAGTGGGAATTGTGATACAGGCATAAAACCTACAATGGGGCTTCCCTGGTGGCGCAGTGGTTGAGAGTCCGCCTGCCGATGCAGGGGACACGGATTCGTGCCCCGGTCCGGGAAGATCCCACATGCCCCGGAGCGGCTGGGCCCGTGAGCCATGGCCGCTGCGCCTGCGCGTCCGGAGCCTGTGCTCCGCAACGGGAGAGGCCACCAACAGTGAGAGGCCCGCGTGCCGCAAAACAAAACAAAACAACAAAAAACCTACAATGAACTGATATTTGGAATACCTACAAGGTGAATAAACCTTTGCCTTGCCATATTTTCAACATAATTTAAAAATTTCAGATGGTAATCCACTTCTTTCGCCAGTTTTACCAAAGTCCAATTCCCAGCTAGCAGTAGGACCAGGGAAAGAAAAGGAGGTGAGGAGGTAGAAATATTCTGCCACATTTATAGTGAAATCTGGCTAAAGACTCTGCTGACCTAAAGCACATAGACTGCCAGTCATTTCTCCAGCAAAAATGAGTTCATTTGGGATCAGCAGAGGATTGTAATTCAGGGTCTGCAATCATGACGAGTCAAGTACAAGTCCCCAGTGAAAATAAAAAGAACGCTTTTTAAAAAGGGGAAGAGGGGGAATTCTCTGGTGGTCCCGTGGTCAGCACTCTGCACTTCCAAAGCATGGGGCCCAGGGTTCAATCCCTGGTCAGGGAGTTAGGATCCCACAAGTGTATGGAGTGGCCAAAAAATTAAATAAAAAGGGAAGAGGAAGTTGAGAGGGCTATAGTAAACAAAGAGCCCATTGGAGGAATTGAGAGTTCAAAGTATAGTGACTTTTCATTGGTTGAGTTGTGACAGTCTCTCATTGGCTGAGCTCTTGCAAGGCAAGAATAAGAAGCATTTCTTCTTTCTGTTGGGCTCTCCTATCATCATAGGACATGAGAGTTTCCCCTTCTGGCCTCCTGACGATGTTAATTGAGGTTTCTGTTTATTAATGTTTGTAAGGCACGCTTACTCAATTCTGCATAACAGAGTGTGTTCAGCCTTCATTATTGTCATTAATATGCCATCTGATTAGACCATATAGTCTTTGACATGCCAGGGAATTGGCATGGGCAAAATTCTCAGGTCCTGGTACTCTCGCTTAAAGCAGGAATTCTATCTAAATAATAAGTTTTGTAGGAAAAAAAAGAAAATACACACAAGTATGGACTACCTCAGGTGTCAGATTTGGGGAACAGATGTAGAGATTTCAGAAAACTTTCCCATTTGGACTGAGCCAGACTAGTCGTGGCTACAGAACCAGCCATTAGGCAGGCAGCTCCGAAGAATACCTGCCAGCAACTCTCCTCCCAGCACCTGACACAACCACCCCCAGCCTCGGGTCATGTTCCCCCGCTCCTGAGCGTTTCTCAGTTACATAGGCTCGTGGCATGTGGGTAGTCACTCCATCTCTGGCATTGGAACTACCTCCCCATCAATGGGTGCATCTGATTTTTCCCCTGTACCATTTTCTAATCAGGGGCTAGTTGTCCTAGTCCCAGCTGTAGTGGCCCCTAACACAGTGGGTCCTCTGTGATTGGAAGCCACTGTTCAAGCAGTTGGAGTCCCGGTGTCAGCCATTTAAAGCAACTATTCTTCCAAAACAAGCACTGAAGGACGGATCTCAGTGCAAGTCGCAGAAAGCCCAACTCCACCCCCTCTAGCTCATCACTATGTACGCTAAATCCCCCCTTCCCCATACTGACGCCAGGTCACGTCCACAGAGCACAGCACAGCCAGGAAGGCAGCTGGCTCACCTGCAGCCAAACTGCCTGGATTTGAATCCTACTTTGCTGTTCAAGAGCTGTTGGCCTCTGTTGCACCTCTGTTCCTCAGTTTCCCTGTCTGAAAAAATGTGGATAATGATTACCTTCAATCATTATTATGGAGATTGTGTGAGTTAATATTGGTAGCCTTGCTTAAGACAATGCCATGCACATAGTGCTATATATGATGATCAAAGAAACAGCCCATCAAATGCTGAGTCTTCTTTAGACATCGCTGTTAGTTTCTAAGCCGTCACATCTGCATTTCCACAACCAGAAAAGGAAAGCTGTCAAGGATAATGACAGGCAGAGGAGGAACTGAGCAAAAAGGAAGCCTGGAAAGGACCAATCAAAAGGCCACTACGTATCCCATTCCAGGAAATAGCCTTGGATCTGTTCTGGCTCCCATGAAGCCAGGATCTAAAACCTCGACCCCCACCCAGAGAAATGGAGACTTTAACAAGAGGGAATTAACAAGCTCTGCCCATTAAAAAAAAAAAAGAAAGAAAGAAAAGAAAAAAACCCACAGAAGTCCCTAGTTGTAGCTACTGAGACACTTCCTGGAGGAAGGTAGCTGACTTTTTATCAGATGTGTCACTCGGTGCGATAATTGCTGGCACTAATGGTGCAATAGCAGTCTGCTCAGAGTACTGTTTACCCATGTCTGTTCTGTCTTTCAACTTCAAAGTGCCCATTGCCTCATAGAGCACATCAAAATGACTCCACTGTTGTTACGGACAGTGGCCTAACGCAAGACACAGAAATCAAGTGATTCCTCTAGACAAGCAAAAGAGAAGATAATCTTTCATGGAGAAGCAAGGCTTGTGTGTGTGTGTGCACATCCTGAAGCTCCATCTTTTTTTTTTTTTTTGGTATGCGGGCCTCTCACTGTTGTGGCCTCCCCCGTTGTGGAGTACAGGCTCCGGATGCACAGGCTCAGCGGCCATGGCTCACGGGCCCAGCTGCTCCGCAGCATGTGGGATCTTCCCGGACCAGGGCACGAACCTACGTCCCCTGCATCGGCAGGCGGACTCTCAACCACTGCGCCACCAGGGAAGCCCTGAAGCTCCATCTTAATTCACAGGTTGGGGAGATGGAATTGGATTGCAGATTTATTCACCTTCAGCAAACACTAGAATCTGAGGAAGGCGAGGAGTGATGAGACATGGATGAATAAAACCAAGAAAGAGGTTACAGAAAGGGCATGGTTTTTCTGGTTTTACTGGTAATTTGTCCCCATATTGCTGGTGACTAGACCTCCTTGTTAAATCAGGAAAAGTATGGAATCGATTGTGACTAAGAGGACACGGTCTTTTACCTCTACTCCACTTCAGCAAACTACTTGTACCTCCATACCTTGATCTGACCATCTCCCTCCACCTCTCCTGCCATTCATTGCAAGAAAGTGACATCGAGACATCACAGCATCCTTAAATTCCTTAACTTTGGATAAGACTCCCCATTAATCATCTCCATCCTGGGATCACTTCTGCCCTCCCTGCGATGTTAATGTCGGTCAGTCACATCAGCTGCACTCTCTTAGACTCCTTAGTTTTATCTTCTTCTTTACCTTTTGCTCACTATCCTGCAAACGTCACATATTCTGGATCAACATAGGCTTTTCTCTTTGATTCTATCTCCAATCTCATGTCGAGAATATGATAACCATGATCACGGACTACTTTACATGCTGAAGATTTCCAAGCTCCTGGGCCCATATTTCTCCATAATCCATTTCCTCATCTCTGATCAGTTGCTTTTCATATTTCTATAGCAGCCCTTGGTGAAGTTCGGTGTGCATAATAATACCCAATTGAGGGGCCTATTGAAATACACATTTCTGGGCCCTCTTCCAAGAGATTCTGATTCAATAGATCTAGGATGGAGGCTAGGCACTCACAATTCTGACAAGCTTCCAGGTGATATTAATGTCATTTGTCCACGCTTTTTTTTTTTTTTTTTTGGCGATACGCCGGCCTCTCACTGCTGTGGCCTCTCCCGTTGCGGAGCACAGGCTCCGGATACGCAGGCTCAGCGGCCGTGGCTCACGCTCCGCAGCATGTGGGATCCTCCCGGACTGGGGCACGAACCCGTGTCCCCTGCATCAGCAGGCAGACTCTCAACCACTGCACCAGCAGGGAAGCCCCGGGCTGTGCTTTTGAGTAGCACTAATATACAGCCCCTGGCATACTGTAAATTTTCATTATATAATTGCTTTAAAGACCTCAACCCGTTCCTTTCCCCACTTCAGCTGACCTCTTCTACTTGGCAAAACTAACAAAAATGACTGTAAAATACAAATGCTTTTAACTTACTTTCTTGCCCTCCTAAACTTATGTTGTTTTAACCCAACTCTAACCTTTCCCTTCATGTGTCAAAGGAAGAAGTAGTGACTTTGTTGCTAGTTTCTTGAAGTAGAAGGGACAATGTGAGGTTTACAGACAAAGACCTGGGTCTGATTTGCCCTCAGCACCACAGGGAAATAAAAGCAGGAAAGGTTAGGGACTTTTTCCTGGCCAGACCGAGTCTAGAAAATGGGCATGTGCATCGCAAATGGAATAGTAGCAAGAGCAAGGATTCTGGGGCCAGGTGGACCTACAGTTATATACAGGCTCCATCACTGCCTACCTGCATGGCCTTTGAAAAATCATCTTAACCTCTTCTCCTAAATGCTGTTTTACTGATTATTGTGGATACAAATCTTTGACCACAACTTTAGCAGCACAAGAAATATAACTTTATTTTTCTCCAATGTTTAAAGCCCCCACTTGGCTAGGGGACAAATACTCGATATCAGCCATTTCAAGGATTTCCCTTTTCTTTTCCGAAGGTTTTTTCTTTGTTCTTGGGGACTTATATAGTTTTAAGGTTTGGGAGGATTTCTCCTCCTGGATTAGTCAAGATCTATCCACACTGACATCTGCTGAGATGCCCATTTCCATCCAATTTTTTGTTGTCGGTTCATGCAGGTTGCCCCTGAGTCAGGTCTCATGCGTGAACCCGAGGCCTCATCAGACCCACCCCTATCTGAGCTAGTTTCATGCCCGTTGTGGGTATCCAGGAGCCAGTCTGCTTCTCCCTGGCTTTCTTTGGCTATCAGAAATTTGGTGGGGCTCTTTAAGACCCTTCCCCACTTCCATGCTACTCTCATCTTGAATCCTTCTACTGTCCTTGCATCTTGTTGAGACACCAGGAACTCTGTGAGGCTGCCAGTAGCCAATCAGCTTGGGCACACCAGGGTGTCATTTCTACCCATGCCTTCCTGCTCCCCAGGGCTCTAGATGGGAATCAGAGACACAACTCTCTTGGTTTTCAGATTCTCTATATCTATTTATTTTTGAAAATTAAAGGCATAGCCTCTTTAAAACCGAAAGCCTTTTCCTCCTACTTCTGTAACATTTATTCTATGAATCAATGAATGCCACAAGGGAAAAGGCTAGTGGGTACAAAGATATTGTAGGAAAAATGTCAATTAGTATTTCAAAACATCTCAGCCACATGTATAAGTGGGATATGATTAGTTTTAGGCTTACTATGAGAATTCAATGCCATAACACAGGTTAAGTACATAGCAGTGTCTGATTTAAAACAGAAACTAGATAAATATTATTTCCCTTCCCTTAGTTCTCCCCACCTTTCTGACCATTTGTCTTTTCCTCAATGGCTTTTCTTCCCCTACATTTTCCCGGCCTTTTATTTAAAATCTAGTGGTTCCTTAATTGTTATGTATTCATCTCCCCAAACTTTCTACTTTTTGTAATTGTCCTGAACACCCACAGACACCTCACACTCATCTGGTCCGGAACTGCCCTTGATGTTATTCCCCCAGATTGCTCCTTCATCCTGGATTTCCTTTGTCAGTCGTAGCACAGCATTCATGACTCTGCTTAAGAGAGAAACCTAAGCATCAATCTTGATATCTTCATTCTGCTCCAACACCTCCCACATCTAATCAGTTCTCAGTTAATGACTATTTCTCCATCCTGACCCCTCCTATCTATTCTCACAGCCACCGGCATAGCTAAGGTCCTCAACAATTCATATATCTTTTCCTCCTGACTGGTCCCCTTCCTACCTGCCTGTTTCTGGCCACCCTCTAGCCATCCACTGATAATATTCTATTTCTAACACTTAGATGTGATTTTGTGATCCTCTCAGATCAACTATGTACACAGTGGTGCTTCATCCCCTACAAGTGATGGTATTTAAAGGCCTTGGCTATCTACTCTCAATTTTCATGTCCATTTTTAATCCTCTCTTCTTTCCTTTCTCCTCTGTTCTTCACCCACATACCAAATCGGTGCTCAACATTGGTGTTCTAAAAATAAACTTGAGGGGACGACCAAGCATACTGTGACACAAGAACTTTAGTACTACTAAAAACTTAGAGGTTCGGAAATGTATATAATATATTAATGTATATTTATTGTAAGTATACAATATATATAAAATTGCTTTTAAAAAACCTCAATTATTTCCTTTTCTCACTTCAGCACACCTCTTCTACTTGGCAACAGCAACACAAGTTACTATAAAATGCAAACTCTTTTAACTTTCTTATGTTACTTTCTTATATACATAAGAGTATATATTATAAAATATATAGTATATACATAACATATGGTAGTGAGTTCCTATAATAACATCACATTGATAATGGAAAAGAAAAAAGAAAAAGGGATAAAGGAAAAGCTAAACAGCAGTACCCTGTCTACACTGTTGACCTAAAACGAGTCGACTTCCAGATACTTCTCCAGCAAAGATGGGTTTATTCGAGATCAGCAGAGAATTGTAATTTAGAGTCTGCAACCATGGCAAGCCATGTGCTAGTCCTTGCTTGGCAAGGAAAAGGGGAATGAACAGTTTTATAGAGGGGAAAAGGAAGTTGGGAGGGCTAGAGTAAGCAAAAGTGTCCATGGCTTTTCATTGGCTGAGTTCTTTCTTGCCAGGCATCTTCTTTCTTCCTGTTGGGCTCGGCTATCCTCGCAGGGAGTGAGAGTGTGGTCTCTTGACTCTATTTAATTGAGGTTTCTGTTTATTATTTTTCTTTTACACTTCTCCCTTTCGATCAAGGTCTTCCTCTAAAAACACCACTAATCAGGAGTCAGGTTTCCCAGTTTCTGTGGCTTTTTGTCCCTCAGTGCCAGGAGAGACCTTGCCTGCGTGTAGTGTTTCACATGGGAGGGAAAGCGTACAGACTGGAAACCTACTGAGGTAACATTTGAGTAACGAGGAGGGGTAGGAGGGAGAACTTCCGAGCACTTTTTATCACAGACGTTGGAGATCTTGAAGTGTTATATATCATCATCAAAGATCTGGTGGCCAGTTTCCAAGGGGCCTGGTCGGGATATCTTGGGAAAGCTGTCTCATCAGATGTCATGTGCTTCAATTCTGGGAAATCTGTACTTTCAGATCACCAGATGATGTGCAGGCCAGTCAGGGTTTGGTGCTTTCTTTAAGTGTGTCATGTGAATCCAAGAGTATATTCCTTGGAGTTTGGTGGCATAAGGGTTGGTTAGCAGTACTTGATAGAGGCCTCTCCAGCAAGGTTGAGGCGAGTTCTTCTGGAGGTGTCTTTTCCAGTGGACAAAATCTCCAGGAGGTAAGGTGTGATGCTTAAGGTCTTTGTCTCTAGGGAGCGCACTGTGAAAAGATTGCTTTACCAAAGCATGCTTATTTATTTATTTATTTATTTATTTTTTAAAGCATCAATTTTATTTATTTTTGGTTGCGTTGGGTCTTCGTTGCTGTGCAAAGACTTCCTCTAGTTGCGGCGAGCGGGGGCTACTCTTCGTTGCGGTGTGTGGGCTTCTTGTTGCAGTGGCTTCTCTTGTTGCGGAGCACGGACTCTAGGTACACGGGCTTCAGTAGTTGTGGCTCGTGGGCTCTAGGGCGCAGGCTCAGTAGTTGTGGTGCACAGGCTTAGTGGCTCCACAGCATATGGGATCTTCCCGGACCAGGAATCGAACCCATGTCCCCTGCATTGGCAGGCAGATTCTTAACCACTGCGCCACCAGGGAAGTCCCAAAGCATGGTTATTTTTAATAGAAGCAATTAGACCTTTATAATGTTATAGGATCTCTCCTTCTATAAGTTGTGAGTCAAAAGAAGAAGGAGCCAAATGTATTGGGCATCCTATGACCATCTCAAAGGGTGAGATTTTATGAGCTCCAAAAGGAGTAAATCTGAGATTTAGAAGGACCAATGGCAATGCTTTTGGCCAAGGTATTTGGAGGGCTTCTACAATTTTTACCAATAGTCTTAGTAATGCCTTTAGTGCAGTAGAATAAACCAGAGGACTGAGGGCGGTAAGCACAGTAAAAGTGCTGTAAAACTGGCTAGATAGTACAGGCTTTTCCAAGTACCTGCCCAGTAAAATGGGTTCCTTGATCACTGTGAAGTTCAAGAGGACTTCCATAGGTAAAGATAATTTTTCCCATAAGGACTTTATCCACAGAAGAGACAGTAGCCTGTCTGCAAGGGATGTCTTCAGTCTAGTGTGAAAACAGACTGTGACTAAAACATATTTATATCCATGAGACAGAGGAAGTTGTATGAAATCCATTTGCCAGACCTCCAATGGTCCATTAGGCAGTTTAAAATATCTGGGAGCAGTACCAACAAGCTTCCCTGAGTTGTATTTTAGACAAGTGGGGCAAGTGAGGAAGGTACCTTTTGTGGCCTTGTTAATGTTTCCCCACCAATATTGATTCATGAATGCTATAATTTTGCCAGTAGACCAATGGTTTAATGCAGGCACATTGCTGAGAAGTGGGAATTTTAGTCTCCAGTAGGACGGGGTTGTTATTTGGTCCAAACCAGAGCTTTCTCTTTTTATCAAACCAACAATTGTTGAATTTCCACTCTTGTTTTTCCTTTTCTGGGTCCAACTGTTTGGCTTCTCTAGCCAGTTTTCTAAAGCTATCATTTGAGGAAACATCCCTTTGGACCATGACAGAGGCTTGGCTGCTGTTAGCCCCTTTTATTTCCTTGAGGAAATATCACCGAGGTGATTTCCTTTACCTCCCAGAGAGTCAAAGTTTAGAATGCTCTGGAATCTTAATAGCTAAAGTGGCAGGTAAAGTATTGCATCCAGTGATTCCTGAACATAAGGGTCACGTTAAACTTTATTTCTGCTGAAAGTAAGGAAGTCACGTTGCTTCTACAATATTCCAAAATCATAAGCTACTTCAAAAGCATATCTACTATCTGTATAAATATTGGCAGTTTTGTCCTTGGCTACAAACCCTTGTAAGAGTGTATAATTCAGCCTGTTGGGCAGAAGTAGCCATAGGTAAAGATGCTGCCTCAACAACATCAAAAGGAGTTGCAGTAGCACACCTGGCGAGATATTTGCCTTTGTCACCTTTTAAATAGGAACCATCAGAGAAGCAGGAGAAGTCAGTTTACTCAGAGGAGCTTCCTGTAAATCATCACAAGGAGTCAGGAGGTGGTCAGTTAGTGTTAAGCAGTCATGAGGAATTTTGTTAATGCTGGAGGGGAGAAAAGTAACTGGGTTAAGGTTACTACAACGTAAAAGGATTATGTGAGGAGTAGTTAACAAAAGGACTTCATAGGAAGTGAGGCGGCTGACTGAGAAATGTTGAGTGTGAGGAGAGTTCAGGAGGGCTTCTACTACATGAGATACAAAAACAGTGAAAGGGGAGCCCACCACAATTTTCTAGGTGGTATTAATCAAAAGGCCAATGGTCATAGTTGGTCTATGGCAAGGGTGGTATCCTCGCACCACAGGGTCCAGTTACTGGTGTGACACCCTGTGGGTTGATGGTGGTCCCTGTGGTTTGGGGTGAGTACCCCAAGGGCATTCTCTTCCCTTTCATATACAAAAGGAAAAAGAATCTCATAATTGGGAAGCCCAAGGGCATGTGGGTTCATCAAACTTTCCTTTAAGGCCTTGAAAGCTATGTTGTCCAGTTTTCCCCATAAAACTGGGTCAGGGTTGTTATAGCTTAGTAAAATACAGTGAGGTTTGGCTATTAGAGAAATTTGGAATCCAATTTTGGCAATAACCCTATAGCCCAAGAAAACTTCAAAGTTGGCACTCAGTTTTGGGTTTGGGGAAACTTAAGACATCATGAAGTCTATCTGGGTCTAGATGTATCCCTAATTCTGATAGCAGATGCCCTAAATATCAAACCCGGGTTACAGAAAACTGAAAAAAAATGTTGGTGACCTTATGTCCCTTTAAGGTTAAAAGCTTTAGCAAGCGGATACTCTTCCTGTGAGAAGGCTTGAGAAGGAGAGCAAAGAAGCAAATCATCCATATATTGCAACAAAATAGAACCTCTAGGGAACTTTATATTATCCAGATCCGCCTTCAGGATTTGTGAGAAATACAAAGGACTCTCAGTGAAACCTTCAGGCTTGACTGTCCCAGGTGATTTTTTTTTTCTCAAATGAAGGCAAGAGGTATTGGCTAGCTTCATCAACTGAAATATTAAAGAAGATTATCTACGAATTGCATAGATCAGTTATAGTAAAGAATTTACATCCAATGGGAATGGATGTAGTGAGGCAGGAGTGTTAGAAACAACAGGGTGTCCAGGGATGACAATGTAGCTTAGTGCTCAGAGATCCTCAGCAAATCTCCACCCTTGGCCATAGGTTTTCTCACCAGTAAAATAGGGGTGTTACGGGGACTAGTGCAAGGGACAAGGAGGCCTAGAGACTTGTAATCTCCTATTATGGACTTTATGCCTTGAAGGCTTCTTTACTCATTGGGTATTGATTAATTCTGGGAAGAAGTTTTGAGGGATCTCTTTGAATCTTGACAGGAGGTGCACTGTGAATTTTGCCAATACCGGTTGGAGATTTTGCCCATAAGGAAGGTGGTAGCTGATTCAGTAGGGACAGATGGTCACTGTTTTCAGAATCAGCTCTAGTACCATCAAAGATGGAACAAATAAAACATGTGAAAGGGTCCTTTAATTCACCTAGTTGGCTGATTGGATGACTACTGCCAAATTTTAGAATTGCTTCCCCTTCTGAGAGAAAGAAATTCTGGCATGATACTTCTCTAAGAAGTCTCAGCTTAATAAATGCATAGGGGCTGAGGAACTAAAGTGAAAAAATTGTGTATCTCTTAAAGGGTCTAAGAAAAATGGAATAGGCTCAGGGACAGGAACCTCTTGAGGTGCATTAGAGATCCTCACTATTTGAACTGTTTCTGAACTCCAAGGCAGGGGCTGCTTTATAATAGTGGGGTTGAGCACCCGGCGTGTGGCTCTGGTGTCAGTTAGGACTGGAGTAGATTCATCCCCACTCTGGAGAAATGTCTCTCCAAGCTGATTAAGAGGGAAGATTGGGAAAAGTCCCTGTACTTCCTCAGAGCCCGTCATTAGAATTGGGAGGGCGTTGGAAAGGCTGGTTAGAGGGTTGAAAGTGCCTAAGGCACTTAGATTTGTAACAGTCCCTTTTCCAATGTCCTGGCTCTTTGCAATAATAGCAGAAACTAGAAGGGTTTTGGTTCTGTTTAGGAACCTTCATCTGCTGGGGTTGACGATTAAGAATTTTGATGGTCTTCCATTTTGGTGACTTATCTAGAGTGTGGGAGAGCTGGTTTGCCAGATTCACTGAATCTGGAGTGGACATAGTTTGCCATTCTATCCTGGTCCGTTTTAATGGAAGAGAAAAGTCCCGGTTCAGCCCATTAATAAGCATAGAGTTAAAAGCTATGCAGGTGGAATCAACACCTGAAGGAAGACCAGAACTTTCTTGAAAAATAATCTGCAGTTGATTGTAATCATCATGAACAGGTTCACAAGACGTTTGTGTGCAAGCCTGAATTTTGTTCCGATCAACAAGCTTCCGAAAAGCTCTAGGAACTGCTTGATGAAGTTGCCTAGTGATTGCCTGGGCCTGGTCATGGAAGTTAGCGAGCTCCCCGGTTGTAATTCTAGAGATCTTCCAGGATTTTCCCAGTTAGTGTTTTTCATCCAATGCTGATCCTGGCCTCCACCAATAAGCATATGAACCAGGCAGCATAAGTCAGAGAGACTCGACTGCCAAGTTTGAATGACTCTATTAAGTTCCTCAAAAAATCGATGAAGTTATTCAGTTACTTTGGGGAAATCTTTGACTATGGCTCCCAGTTCAGCTTCAGTCCAGGGAATATAAGAAATAAAGGGTTTAGCTTCTGGACGCTCAGGAGGTTTACGTTTAAAGGGATAGGGTCTGACACGTTCAGAGGAATAGGTAGTGGGAAGAATTTCCGAGAAAAGGGGAAGTTCTGGTGAGAAACTTAATACAGGGGAATTTAGGGTATAGAGGAGGCATCATAGGCAGGGATGAGGAAGATGGCCCCAGCGGCAGAGCCTGGCCATGGAGCCAAGGGAGAGACATAAGATGGTGCTGGAGGGGTAACCTGAGGCAAAGAAGACAAGGAAAAGAGTCTGGGGTTTCAGGAAGCATCTTATCTTTCTTTGTTGGTTTGCCTCAGTTAATCTTAAACTCTTATTCTTCAGAGAGGCAATTTCAGGCACCTGATAAAGTTTGGAAGCCTCAAACTATCAATCAAAATAGGCATACCACTCCGTTCCGGAAATGCTGAAGTTATTGCAATCCAGTTTGGTTTTAAGGGAATTAAGTTTGGGGATTTCAAACGTTCCCTATAATGTCCATTGATATTCTGATGGCAAGGGCAAGAGAACTCTTTTATAGAGGGAAGGAGGAAGTTGGGAGGGCTGTAGTAAACAAAGGGTTCATGGCTTTTCATTAGCTGAGTCCCTGCCAGGAAAGAAGATGAGTCTTTCTTTATCCTGTTGGGCTCCCTCCCTCTCTGTTCTCCTGACTCTATTTAATCGAGGTTTCCATTAATTTTTTACTTTTTAACAACATCATTATAGTGTTGATTGCATAGTTCAGTGCTTGAAACATAGTAGATTCTCAACTAGCAGTTCCTGAGGAAATGAATGTGCCCTTGGAGACTTCGCTGCTGCTCTCCTCTCTGCTTGCTGGGACATCCCAATGGGTGAAGATCACATGATGCCAGCACCTTAGGCATGCTGCTGGGAATTTCCCACTTTCCCGTTTGTTTTCTACCTGGCACAATCATACTCATTTTTCAGGCTCAGCTTAAATATCAATTTCTCTATTAAGCCTTTCTTGGCTTTGTAGATCATTTCTCTCTTCCTGAGAAATTAATCCTTTCCTTCTGTGTACTTCCACACCCCTTGGTGAATGCATTTTCCAGGTGCTTTAGCACTAAGGATTCATTATTTGGTTTATGTATTATATCTTACTCTTTCATTACAAAGTGAGCTCCTTGAAAAGCCTTTTTTCCTTTGATTATAGCATCAGCATGCATAGGAGACACTGTGAATTTTTATTCGGTTTAGCTGGGTAGGGAACTTGAAGGCAAGAAGATTAAGAACTGTTAACTCGATCGCACACACTGAACAGGTATGCCTGGATTTAATTTTTAAGCAAAATATACGGTTTGCCTCTCCAGGATGTTAGAATCATCTTTACTTCGTATTACTTCCTTCCTCTTATTGGCTTGTCTGTCCCAAACATAAGGAAAATCCAGGTCCTTTTTCCCCAGGAGTTCTTGAGGGGACAGCAGACTTCAGATCCATGGATTTCTTGCCTCCCAAACTTCCAACATTCCAGTGAACAAACATGCATTTGAAGACCCTTTGTCCAAATCAAAGCAGTGATATAGATCAAGTTGCAGGAGAATGGGAGACTAGTTGTGGAAGGTCAAGGGAATGTTGTCCTCCTGGCACACAGAGCTTTAGAACACAGTGGGATGCTAGTTCTGCAACCCTTCCCAAATATACCCATTTGGTTACAGTACATTGTAGTTCCTGAGACACAACATCTGCTCACTTTAACAATGAATGGTTGAAATACGGGGTCCAGTATTTGAAGGTAAACCCATTTCCCCACCTGTTTGCACAGGGTTTCTACAAAGACAAAGGCTAACTCTTCTTATCGGCAAATTTCCTACCCCTAGCTTGAGTTCATCCTGTTGCTTTATTGTAATTTACGTTCCTCCAGGAAAAGAAAAAAGACACTCCAGAAATTTTGGAAACCAACTTCTCAAGTTGCTTGCGCCGAGAGGCTCAACTGAAAAACTGTCCCACCATCCCTGACATACCCTAACTCCTAAAAGAACACTATCTATAGCCCAGCTGGTCTCAACCCTCAAACGTGAAAGCTAATTATTGAAGTCACATCCTCCTCGATTTAAGATCTTTTAATGGACAGCTAGAAGCTTGGCCATCACTTCACACCGGCCATAGTGTCAATCAGTTGGAGGAAAAAAAACCATTTTTATGTCAATCAAGAAATCCTTGGGGATGTTGTAACCTGTTAGGATGCATTACCCTTTGACCGCTGTGACTTAAAGGCTCTGGCATTAAAGAGCATGTGCCCAGAAATAATTAGAAGCTAATCTGAATTGTATTCACATACAACTGAAGCATTGAGCATGAGAGTGTTTATACTGTCTGGATGAGAAGGCTGAGGGGTCCATCTTCCTTGGTGCCACCACCAGCATCCCTATTCATCAGATGTAGTGAGTTGAGATTCAAAGTCATTGCCCTAACACTACAAATATTTAACACCAATGTGATTACTATTATCCTGTATTAATGTCCTGCCACAGGTGTTAACAAGGCCAGCATAGCAAACTGACTCATTCTCAATGCCCCTAGCACCCTGTGGTGAAAGAGATGGATTCTCCAGGAAACAGCCATTGTAGAAAACAGCAATATATAGGGCTGAGGCTGGCCTTACACATCTTAGTGGTTACAAAAATGTCTCCTCAACCCCTTGTGAGTTATAGCTCACTAAGGTATGACACTGAATCACCTTATCTCTCCCAGTAACTGCTCTGTTGTGCCTGGGCTCAGGGGCATTCATCTGAATGACACCAACCTCAAAATCGGAATTTCGGCTTTAAATCTTGAGCATGTGATGTTTTTCTTTATGCGCCAGATTTCAGAGAGCCCGAAAGAAGAGAGAGAGTCACCAACACACACCTGGCTTGCACTCGTTCACAGCTCATCTTGGCCATTGCAACATCCTGTCCTTAGAATGACCTTACAGAAAAAAGAGAGTTAAAGGGAATAGCTACAAAAATGAGAATGGCTGAGGAGTAAATAAAACAACAGGAAGGCAGCCAGGGGCCGCAGTGCCCAGACTGAACCAGAATAAAACAAATTCATTATACTGTAAATTACGCGTACTATATGGGAGTCTATTACGAGGAGTTTGTGAGAACTGGGAAAGGGGGGGTGGATTCCAGCTATGTTCAGAGCCCATGGACCACTCTAACATCTCCAGAGCCAAAGAAATCTAACTCCTGATGGATTGTTCACGATTGTAGAGGGTGAGGAGAGTACGTAAATTAAACCCTCAGGTAGCCCTACCTGTGGTGTGAGGTATAGTACAGGTCTTTCTTCTGCATTTGGGCTGAGAATGCCTGAGGGTAATTTGCCATCCTCAGGGCCCAAAACAGGGCCAGCCAGAGTGTCTAGTGCCCAGTATATTTCTGTTGACTCAGAGGATTGTCCTGAAGTGTTAAAGCCCTTAGAACATAGTAAGTGCTCAATAAGTATCAGTGATTCAGTAGCTGACCAACCACTTCCTGCATGGAAGCTTCCCCCCTCCACCATGGATGTATAATCCACATGACAAGATATATGAGCCTTCTCATTCTCACATAAGTGCTTCATTCATTAATTCTCACTCCATGCATTTAACAAATATTCGTAGAGCAGTTCCTATGTGCCAGGCACCATCAATCACATGTTCTGGAGTCCATAAAAAGCGTTGGCATCAGATGGACCTGGGTCAAATCCCAGCTCTGTGATACTGAGCTTCCGTTTCCTCATCTGCAAAATCAGCATAATAATAATTCCTCCCTTGAGATACTGTGAGGATTAAAAGAGCTTCTGTAGTGAGATATTTGGTGCAGAGCTTAACACATGGTAAGCTTTATAAATGCTTAAATAAAGCCTAGCAGTTTCAAGGCTTCACCTAAATCCAGGCATCACTGTTACCCTTACCCTGCTTTACACAGCCCTTGTTAATTCTGCTTTCCTCTGAACTCAATTAGTACTTACTGTCTGTTCTATCAAGTTTAGGTCTTGGCTTTTTGATTCACTTGGTAGCCTTTCTTCCTTGGCCTATTATTCCATGCATCTCTAATTTTGACTTTGCACATGGAGGAATATAATTGCAGAGGAGCCCAGACGATGAGCAGGTTAGGAGCTGGGGACTGAGTCCAGATGAAGATCAATGCAGGAAAAAGCTCATCTTCACAAAGGTGGAGTGAGGCTTGATGAAAGATAAATAGAATCCTTGCAGGGGAAAGCAGGATGAAGCCCAGAAAGGAGAGGAACAGATGTGTGCCTGATGGCTATCCCAGAGAGTTGGCATATTCTATAGTGTGAGGAGTCCCCTAGAGCGTGGGGACTCTTTGGGGGGAAGTTGTGTGAGGACAGAGGTTCACAACACCTGGATGGCGAAGGAGAGTTCCCATGTGAATTATGGGGCACTCAGCGTAGTTGGGGGCCATCCACAGTCATGTTTACCCAATTTCTTCATCCCTAATCTTTAACTCTTGTTGGATATAAGCAACTTTAGTTTCACTGGTAGGAAGACAACGTCCCACAGTGACTCTACCTCTGCGCTTCCTGAGACCCTTGGCACATCTGGATGTCCAGTCATAGGCTGGGATCCAAGAATATAATTCCAAAGAACAGACTGATACAAGTAGAGAAACAGCAGCAAAAAAGTAGCAGAAGGAAATTAGAAAGAGGCAGTTATGGCCGCTGAATTTCACTGTTGTTTTTATTTTTAATTTTTAAAAGTAAATTTATTTCTATTTTATGGCTGCATTGGGTCTTCGTTGGTGCACGCGGGCTTTCTCTAGTTGCGTTTAGCGGGGGCTACTCTTCGTTGCGATGTGCAGGCTTCTCACTGTGGTGGCTTCTCGTTGCAGAGCACGGGCTCCAGGCGTGCAGGCTTCAGTAGTTGTGGCACTCAGGCTCAGTAGTTGTGGTTCGTGGGCTCTGGAGCGCAGGCTCAGTAGTTGTGGTGCATGGGCTTAGTTGCTCTGCGGCATGTGGGATCTTCCCAGACCAGGGCTTGAACCCGTGTCCCCTACATTGGCAGGCGGATTCTTAACCAAGGTGCAAACCAGGGAAGCCCAAGCCCCTCACTGTTGTTTTAAAAGTGGGATTCTTAACCCTCTGAAACTGTGAGCAGTTTTATGTGGGCATTTTTTTCTCTAAGAAGAGGGTCAGTAGATTTCATCAGATTCTCAGAGGACTGTGAGTTACCCTTGCCTTGCTTGGCTCAGAGGAATGATGTGGGATGGTCTATGATCCCTTCACATCCACTGAACATTCTCAAGGGCTGCCACTGGGGGCGGGAAGGGAAGGACAGAGAATATAGGGCCAGTTCCACCCCACCCCACCCTACTCCCAACTTCAGTAAGAGCAGTTTTTAAACCTTATTTTTTCATATAGAAATAGTTTTACACTATACAAAAGTTGGAAAAAATAGCTAGAAAAAATGAAGAGTAAGATTATCTAGCTGAAGAGGGCCCTCTTGTATCCACTTCCACCTTGTAGGCAGGCATCCTGTAACAGAGGGCCTAGTGTCAACTCAGTGTCCATGGCTTCATCCTGGATTGCAACCACACAACATACTTTATGCTTCACTGATTTCCCAACTGATGACTCCATTTCTCATTTCCTGTTTTTGTTCTTGCTATGTGGACAATGTGATACTTATTGAAGACTACTGAGTGGCATATGAAAAATATTTGATTAAATCCTAAATGAAAAAAAAGTAAAACCCAATTACATAAAAGCTTCCTGAGAAGTAATGAATAAAAGGCAAATTATTTGAGATGTTGCACATCTTTATGATTCTCCTGGTTATTTCTGGTGGCTACAAGATGGCTGCTGCTGCTCTAGCCATCATATCTACATCCCAGCAGGAACAAAGTAGGAGGAATAAGGAGAAAAGGATATTGCCTAAATCAAGCAGCAAAAACTTTCCTGGAAATCCCACAGCATGATTCTACACATGTCCTGTTGGCCAGCACTTTGTGCTAGACCTGGCTGGAAAATAGATAAAGAAAAGGAGGTTAGGAATGGGGTTGGGGCCAGCCAATCAATAAGTGCTCCAGGTGGTAACTGAAACGTCGCCCTAACTTTTGGTCTTGGAATAGTCTATCACAGTAACCACTGAATTAAGTCAGGCCAGACCATAAAGAGAAATTTTCTTCCTTCCTCCCTCCTTTCCCCTCTTCCCTTTTTCTCTCTTCTGTATTGTAAAATCTAAAATTTCAAGTGCTGCCTTGACAACTTTGAGCCTCTTTCGGCCCCAAATGCCTAGCTGTGAGTTTCCCTGTTCTTGCCAGATACGCCCCACCTCCCCAGCCCAGCAGGAAAGCCTCCCTCCCTGACAAGTTCCCTGATCAGTAGAATCAGCTGCGCCTTAGCTGGTCTTCAGCCTAATGGGTTTCACCTCCCCATCAAATCGTGAAATTATTCAAACAAGCCAATCACATCCCTCCACGTGAACAAAGGGTTACCTCACTCTTCACTACAAAGCCTGAATCCCACAGTCCCTGCTGGTTTTCTCTCCTCCCAAGTGCAGTCCTTGCGTGGTCCTGCCTGGCCTGAGGTGTCCTCCCCTCCTCTGTGAGTATTTATGGCTAATAATCGGTCTGGGGCTGGCTGCTCAGCCACGTACTATTTAAGGTGGAGGATTCGTCCCACGTCAGTGGGGTGCACAGGAGTTGATGAGAATACCCGTATTGGCATCACAACAGTGGACAAGATAGCCTCAGGCCTTGCCCTTAGGTGGCTTACCGTCTTGCGGGAAAGATATTTACTTGTATTTTGTATTTGCTGCTCTAAATACTGGTGTAGAGTACCATGGGAGCCTGTGGTGGGACGAACAAATGTAGAGCGGAGAGAGAGAGAGAGAGAGAGAGAGAGAGAGAGAGAGAGGGAGAGAGAGGGAGAGGGAGAGGGAGAGGGAGAGGGAGAGAGGGAGGGAGAGAGGGAGGGAGAGAGGGAGGGAGAGAGGGAGGGAGAGAGGGAGGGAGAGAGGGAGAGGGAGAGGGAGAGGGAGAGGGAGAGGGAGAGGGAGAGGGAGAGGGAGAGGGAGAGGGAGAGTGTGTGTGTGTGTGTGTGTGTAAGGAAGGGTTGTTTTTGTTTTTTTGTGTTTTTTTTTTGCGGTACGCGGGCCTCTCACTGCTGCGGCCTCTCCCGTTGCGGAGCACAGGCTCCGGACGCGCAGGCGCAGCGGCCATGGCTCACGGGCCCAGCCGCTCCGCGGCATGTGGGATCCTCCCGGACCGGGGCACAAACCCGTGTCCCCTGCATTGGCAGGCGGACTCTCAACCACTGCGTCACCAGGGAAGCCCAGAAGGGGGGACTTTTCAGTTCTGTGTGGCTGAAGCTGAGTTTGAAGAGCTGAGAATAGAGAGGGGAAAGTTCAAAAGAATTGCTTGAAACAGAAGCTGGAGAGGGACCCAGAGGCCAGGTCAAGGCAAGCCTTCTCAGCAGAGTGAAGAAGTTCAGGATTTCATGAGCAAGCCCTGGTTTGCTCCCTTCAGCAGGAATACATGGGCGGACATTGGCTTTTGGAAAGATCTCTGTGGCTTCAGTGTGGAGGACGGGAGGGCACCGGGATAGGGAACTGAAGAAAATCAGGGAGGCTGTGGCAGTGGTCTAAGCAGAGTGGCAGAACTTTACTGGAGGGACTGTCTGTGAGGTCATGGACCGTAGAGGCAGAGAAATCCGTGGCCTCTTAGTGTGACTTTACATTCAAGGGTTTTTGGTTTTACCTTCCTCATAAGGGACAGGGAAAGGAAAGTTACCTGCTCACATAGGACAAGGGTTCAGTTGCTCATGGTACAAGTTTTATATTAGAACTCTCTGCATCTGCAAGTAAAAGAAAAATACAATTCCAGTGGCTTACACAAACTGGACCTGTGTTTTCTTCCAGAGAAAGTGGTTGGTTCAAAGAAATCAGAGCAGATACTGCTTTTGGAGTTGCCCTCATTATCCCAAAGTGGCTGCTACAGCTGCATCCACTCTGCATTCAAGGCAGGAGAAAGGGTAAGTGAGAAAGGCTGTGCCGGCTTTATGTGACTTTATGTATCGTCATAGCAGGAAAGAAAAATATTTTACGAATGACCTTTCCCAAAAGACTTTTGCTTATTCCTCACGGACGCTGGCTGCCCCTAGCTGCATGGGCAGTTGGGATGGCAAGTATCAGCTTTCAGGATTCTCTAGAAGGAGGCAGAAAGCGAGAAGGGTGCTGGGAATGGCGATTCGGCAGCCAATCAATGGTGTTTGCCACACGTGCATTACAAGCCCGCGTTATATTGGAGGGGAAAGGGGAAGCTGTGGAGGCAAGCACGTAGCAGAGGTCAGTCACAGTCGTGAATTTTATGAAAGGTTTGCTGGGAAACTACATTTAAGAAAATATATATGGTAACTACGATTCCCCTGACAGCACGACCGAGTGATTTGCAATGTACTTGCATTTCATGGCCCTGGTTCCAAGTACTGTCACTCACTTTCATGTCAGACACTTGAGCTGTTTCAACATCACCAGGCTGGCCCACTATAAAATTACATACACGTGCGCACGCAGACCCTTTAGGAGCCCCCAGCGTATGGTGAGAAGCGCGCTTGTTCTTCTGCTGGCTGTGGCATCAGCACTATGGATTTGTTTGGGCAAATGTGCTTCTTTGTAAGAGTGGAACTCCAGGAAGATTAAAACTACCCTTTGCCCCAGGTCTCTTGCCGTAAGCCTGGAGTCTAAATCCCTTGAAAGCAGTGTTATGCCCATGGTATCATGATTCTCATGGCAATCCTGCAAAGCAGGCTTTTAGAAGAGGAAACTGACCCAAAGAAATGAAATGGTTTGCTTGTGACCATCTAGTAGTGTGTGGGGGTCAGCAGCCTTCTCCAAAGGAAGACCTCCTGGGTACAAATCCAAGCTCTTTTTTTTTTTTTTTTTTGGCGGTACGCGGGCCTCTCACTGTTGTGGCCTCTCCCGTTGCGGAGCACAGGCTCTGGACGCGCAGGTTCAGCGGCCATGGCTTACGGGCCCAGCCGCTCTGTGGCATGTGGGATCTTCCCGGACTGGGTCACGACCCCGTGTCCCCTGCATCGGCGGGCGGACTCTCAACCACTGTGCCACCAGGGAAGCCCCAAGCTCTTTCTAATTCTGGGTGATTCAAAAGACTTTCAAGGGAGCAGCAAAGCAAGGTCACTGAGAAATGAAGGAAGACCAGCAATGATGAACTTAATTATAATTCTAGTTTAGGAAAATCTGGAAAAAAAGCTGTTCTGTCTGTCTATGTGCTAACAAAGCACCCTGAAACTTAGTCACATAAACCACCAATTATCAATATTTTATTATGTTCATGTATTCTGTGGTTCAAGAACTCAGATCACAGTGGGGATGGTCTGTCTTCTCCATGATGTCTGGGGCCTCAGCTGGGAAGAGTTAATGTCTGTGGGTTACTCCATAACTGGGGACTGAAGACTTTCAACTTACGTGTCTGGCTCCTGGGCAGGGGTGACTCCAAGGCTGGGCTCAGGTGGGACTACTGACTTAAGCAGCTATGTACAGCCTCTCCAGGTGGCTTGAGCTTCCTTTTTTTTTTTTAATTTACTTTTTATTGTATATTAGAGTATAGTTGATTTACGATGTTCTGTTAGTTTCAGGTGTACAGCAAAGTGATTGTTATACATATATGTATATCCATTCTTTTTCATATTCTTTTCCCATATAGGTTATTAGAAAAATGCCATTGGTAATTCAATGGGGACTGCACTGAATCTGCAGATTGCCTTGTGTAGAATAGTCATTTCCACAGTATTGATTCTTCCAATCTAAGAACACAGTATATCTTTCCATCTGTGTCATCTTAAATTTCTTTCATCAGTGTCTTATAGTTTTTAGAGTACAGGTCTTTTGCCTCCTTATGTAGGTTTATTCCTAGGTATTTTAGTCTTTTTGATGGGATGGTAAATGGGATTGTTTCCTTAATTTCTCTTTATGATCTCTTGTTGTTAGTGTGTAGAAATGCAAAAGATTTCTGTGTATTAATTTTGTATCCTGCAACCTTACCAAATTCACTGATTAGCTCTAGTAGTTTCCTGGTAACATCTTTAGGTTTTTCTGTGTATAGTATTTTGTCATCTGCAAACAGTGACAGTTTTACTTCTTTTCCAATTAGTATACCTTTTATTTCTTTTTCTCCTCTGATGGCAGTAGCTAGAACTTCCAAAACTGTGTTGAATAAAAGTGGACCTCCCTGTCTTGTTCCTGATCCTAGAGGAAATGCTTTCAGCTTTTCACTGTTGAGTATGATGTTAGCTGTGGCTTTGTCATATATGGCCTTTATTATGTTGAGGTAGGTTCCCTCTATGCCCACTTTCTGGAGAGTTTTTTTTTATCATAAGTGGGTGTTGAATTTTGTCAAAACCCGTTTCTGTCTCTACTGAGATGATCATATGGTTTTTATTCTTCAATTTGTTAATGTGGTGTATCACACTGATTGATTTGCAGATACAGAAAAATCCTTGCATTGCTGGGATGAATCCCACTTGATCACGGTGTATGATCGTTTTAATGTACTGTTGGATTCAGTTTGCTAGTATTTTGTTGAGGATTTTTGCATCTAAGTTCATCAGCAATATTGGCCTATAATTTTCTTTTTTTGTGGTAAAGTTGTCCTGTTTTGGTATCAGGGTGATGGTGGCCACATAGAATGAGTTCGGGAGTGTTCCTTCCTCTGCAGTTTTTTGAAATAGTTTCAGAAGGATAGGTGTTAACGCTTCTCTAAATATTTAATAGAATTCACCTGTGAAGCCATCTGGTCCTGGACTTTTGTTTGTTGAGAGTTATTCAATCACAGTTTCAATTTCAGTACTTGTGATTGGTCTGTTCATATTTTCAATTTCTTCCTGGTTCAGTCTTGAAAGATTGTACCTTTCTAAGAATTTGTCCATTTCTTCTAGGTTGTCCATTTTATTGGCATATAGTTGCTTGTAGTAAACTCTTTTTTTTTTTTTTTTTGCGGTACGTGGGCCTCTCACTCTTGTGGCCTCTCCTGTTGCGGAGCACAGGCTCCGGACGTGCAGGCTCAGCGGCCATGGCTCATGGGCCCAGCTGCTCCGCGGCATGTGGGATCTTCCTGGACCGGGGCACGAACCCTGTCTCAAATCCATCTAGATTCAAGAGGAAGGGATTCCTCCTGATGAGAATTGTGTCAGAGTATTTGCAGCTGTGTTTTAAAACCAGTGCAGAAGACAGTCTATATTAGTTACCTTTATTTTGAATTGATATTGAGGATAAGAAATGCATTATACTTTTCAGAGCTTTTTATTTCTAAATGTATTCATCTGGACCTAATACTATCACTTACTAACTGTGTGACCATGGAATCCTACCTAATGTCTCTGAATCCCATTATCCATATCCTTAAAATGGAGATAATACTTATACCTACCTCATTGGGCTTCCGTGAGAAGGAAATGTGACAGTGTCTGCAAAGGGCTTAGCAAGAACACATTCCACATTTATTCAACACATACATTTAGCATTTATGTGCCAAGCTCTGTTCTCAGTGTTTCACAAAGATTACCTCATTTAATCCTCATTTACCTCTACAACATAGACAGTGTTTTTATCCCTATTTCAAGGATGAGGAAATGGAATGGTCACAAAGCACGTATGTGAAGACCAGGACTTGAACAGAGCAACCTGGCTCTGGGGTCCATACTCTCAACGCCTCTGATGTGCTGCCTTTCAGTAGATAGTACAGATGTGAATTTAGGCATGCATATATCATTTCTTGAGCACCCACAAGTAATAGTATGAGCCCAGGATTTTGGTTTGTACGAAGAATCTGTTCATCTAGAACAGGGGTCTGCAAACGATGACCGTGGTCCAAATCTGGACAGTCCTAGTCAATGTGTATTACTCAAGGCTGCTTTCATGCTGTCACAGCAGAATGGAAGAGTTGTGACAGAGACTGTACGGCCTGCAAAGCTGAAAATATTTATTATCTGCCCCTTTGTTGAACCAAGTTTGCCAAGCCTTATTCTAGACCTTACCTGAAACGATGCTTTATCCCGAATTTCTCGGAATTTCAAACATGTTGAACCTTGTCCTCATCCTTGTTAATTCCTTACTTAACAAGTAGCTATAATAATATACGGCAGCCATTGTTCTAGACCCTGGAGCTACTTGGTGAATAAGAGAGGCATGGTCCTTGCCCTCAGGGAGTTTGTGTTCTGCTGGAGGGAAATTAAAAAAAAAAACAAACAAACACCCAAAATCAGCAAGCAAAACCAAATGATTGTAGATTATAATGACTGCAATGAAAGAAAGAAATAGGATAACAGGTAACTGAGGTTAGAGAGAGGATTTCTTATAAATAGAAGCCATTGTGGGTGAGAAGTCTATGACTGCAGCTAAAAGCATCCCAATAAGGAGATATGTGGAGAGGAGAAAGTATGAAATTGTCATCTCTGAGAGTGGAACAGAAAGTTTATTAGGAAGTGTGGGAGGACGGATGCTCAGGATGTGGGAGGTGGAGTGCCCACCTCAGGATGGGAATTGAAAGTGAACGGTCAGCCTGACTGTATGATTTTTCCCTTCTACAATCTGAAGCGACTTGGATGCAGATGTGGAGAAAGCAGGGAGTGAGTTCAACGAAAGTTGAGGTTTTGGAGGTTAGCAATAAGTGGAAATAAGGGGAGAGATGAATGGGCAAATTTAGCCTGGAGACAGATTTTCTTTGGCTAGCCCACTGTATTAAAACTAAGCATTGGAATGACTTTCAGTGGAACACAATTTGGTTCACCATGTCCCTACACATTCTTGCTATGTTCTGTCTTGCCTGTTTCACTTGTTTATGTTTTCTGCCTGACCCCGTAAACTTCTGAGATTGCAAACACTGAATTGTAGTAATAGATGACAGGCTCTTACCTGCATAAGGAGAGAATGGAAGGACAGAAAACTAAAGGATTATGAGAGAATGGTAGGATTAATGAATTGGAGACTGAACTTTTGATGAGGTCAGATGAGAGCTAAGGAATTATTAAAGTGAGGACTGGAAATATAGCACAGTCTCTTAAGAATGGAATATTAAAAATCAAGATTCTGAAGGTAGTAGACTGATGTTTACAAGGTAAAGAGTGTGACACTGGGAGAGGGTAGCTGAGGTAGGGAGAACCAAAATGTTACATGCACATACAAACATATACATGAAACATGTGCATAGAACCTTCATATATACACATACATAAATTCACACACACAGGCTGGAAATGCTTTTAAGAGGCTACCTGGCATTCAAATTTAAGAAAATATCTCCACATAATGAGGATGTACTCTTTTATGGGTTTTCTACACACATGATGAAAAGAGTCATTAGGAAACAGCTCAAATGCAATCAGCCAAAGGGAAGCCTAGGCTAGAACACGAGAAATCCATTTTCTAACAAAACAACTTTTCTTTCTTCTACAGAAAAACCAGGGTAAATGAATTATTAAAAACATACCTTGGGCTTCTGGAGACCCCAAAACAGTGACTGCTGCCTAGGCTGGTGTCTCCCCATATGTCTATATACAGGTTTCCCCCACTAACTGAAAGTAGAGCCATGCTATGAAACTTTTCATAAGCCAAAATGGTATAAAGCGAAATAGCAATTACCTTAGGACACCTCTTGCTAACTGACACACCAAATAAATGGGGATGAGGCACAGATGCTCACAGACACAGTTCAGAGCTATGGGGGCTTGACACTGAGATGTGGAGTGTTGCTCCCAGAAGAGCTTGGCGGTGCCACTCTCACTACTTGGGGTGAGGGATGCCTCTCTAAGGGCCCGCTGCAAAACAAATGCTGATGCGCTTTGTGTTTTCACCTTTTCCATAAAAGCAAACGTCTTCAGATTTCTTTCAGTTTGAAATTGGTGCTAATGTAGGTCTTTCCTAAACGTAAAGTGACATAAAGCAAACTTTTGAAAAGTGGGGGATACCTCTATATCTCAGCACTGGTGTCTCCAGGCTGTTGGGTGGAGCCAGGTCTTGGTGCCAATGAGCTAGAGGGAGGATTCCAAGATGTCGCCCAAGTGCTGGCTTCCTCCAGGTGGTAGAACCAACTTCCAATTATGGCTGAGGCCACTGTCTATGCCCCCAGGGTAAAAGCCGCAGCGGCCACCCCCACGCCCCCCACCTCTCAGGGAGACGCTCCACGTTCAGCAGGTAGGTCTGGTCTAGGCTCCTATAGAATCATTGCTTTTACCCTGGGTCCTGGTGCCTGTGAGATTTTGTGGGTGCCCTTTAAGAGTGAAGTCTCTCTTTCCCCCAGGCCTGTGGGACTCCTGCAGTTAATCCCTGCTGGCCTTCAAAGCCAAATGCTCTAAGGGCTCATCTTCCTGTGCAGGACCCCCAGGCTGAGGGAGACCAACATGGGGCTCAGAACTCTCACTCCTAAGTACAGGGAGAACCTCTGCACTGTACTTGTTTGTTGTGGGTCGCCCACCTAGAGGTATGGGACTTGATTTGATTATATTGCGAGTCCCCCTGCCCATCTCGTTGCGGTTCCTTCTTTATGTCTTCAGTTGTAGAAGATCTTTTCTGGTAGGTTTCAGTCTTTTTCATCAATGGTTGTTCTGCAGATAGTTGTGGTTTTGGTGTGCCCGTGAGAGGAGATGAGCTCCGGGTCTTTCTACGCCATCTTGGTTCTGCACTTCAGCAAACTTCCTTTTATTGTGTAAAGTAACATATTTTTTAAATTCTGGGGACCAGAATTTTGTAAACATATTTGTAGGGACATTATTCAGCTTACCACAATAACACAGATATAAAATTTTAAAGTAAGTTGACACTTTTAAACTTTAAAGTAAATTTTCAAGGCAAGTAACTGAGCTGACTTCATGATTCTTGAAATCCTTAACCACTTGCTGGCCATAAAACTGTCAAGAGTGGATTATGAGGATGTAATTGGTGAAAGCTGGGCTATGAGTCCTAAATAGGCAAAGAGAGGAAGTGTCTGCTCCATTACTTAATATCTTACGGGAAACCACCTGGGGAGTAGATGTATGTCCCCTGGAGTTTGACCACTGTTAGATCCATGTCTGAGGAATCTCAAAGAAAGGACTGTGTTGCTGACCTAAGGCATCAGGGTCAAGGGAAAGTAAAGGTCTGCATTTGAAAATAACCCTGCACCCAACAATGCATGGCATCGTGTGTTTCCTATGGGCCCACGGAAGGCCATCAGAGGAAAGAGTGTGAACCTGGGGCCATTTAAGAATTCTACCATTGAGTATCACCTAGGGTGGTGATAGGATTCCAACAGAGAGGAGCCTGGGAAGAGGAGTTCTCCAACAAAATAAGGCTGGACAAAGGCCTGGAGGAACAGGTATATTCTCACATCACAGGATTACAGTCAGAGGAACAGAAAACACCTATAAGAGAAATCATCAGTTTAAACTCCACTCTACCTGCCCTGTGAAGGGAAAGGAATCCTTCTTTAGAAGAAGTTACTACCAGCTTGCCTCTCTACATTTTTGTTATATATTTATAAAATAAATAAATGGATGGAATTGGACATGAACATGTAAAAAGGTGCTCGATATCATTATTCATCAGAGGGATGCAAAATAAAACCACTATATACTATATATATACTACTATATGCCCTTGAGAATGGCTAAAATTAAAACAACTGATAATATCAGGTGTTGGAAAGGATGTAGAACAAGTGGGATATCTTATGTCTGGGGATTCCCTGAAGGTCTATGACTGAGAATTGGGCTGTACTTGCACAAGACAAGATTATTTGTAAGTTCCCAAAGAGCAGGTTCTACAGTGATGAGAATAAAATATTTGGTAAATTATTTGGAAATATTTTCTAAAGTAAAGGATCCATGTACACTATAACCCAATAACTTTACTCTCTGATATGAAGCCAATAGAAATGAGAGCTTATATATGTCAAAAGTAATGCACAGAATAATCATAGAAACTACGATTAAACACCCCCATCTGGAAGCAACTGTTGTGTCCATCAAGAATGGAATAGTAAATAACGTGTGGTAAATTCAGACAATGGAATAATACACACTTTGGGGAAAAAAAAAACACAAACTACTGATACACAGGCCAATATGGATGAATCTAAAGACATCATAAAGTGAATAATACTAGATACAAAAGAGTACCTAAAATGTTATTTCATTTATATGAAGATTTAAAACTGATCTGTAGAGGTAGAAAATCGGAATAGTCGTTACCTCTAGGGGACTAGTGACTGGGAGGAAGCATAAAGAAGTCTTCCAGGACCTAGAAATAGTCTATTATCTTGATTTAAATGGTTGTTACATAGTCATTACACATATGTATTAATTCATTTAATTGTAAACTTAAGATTTTTGAATTTTTTATGTTATACATCTGTTCAAAAGAATACTAGTTAAACGAAAGTACAGGACTATCTAACCAAAAAGTGAGAGAAAATAATACATAAAATAGAAACAGACCCATCGTGAGTTGGCTGACAAAGGCCTTAAAATCAATGTGATTAGTTTATTCAAGACAATAGAGATAAAGATGGCCAAAATAAAAGATGGAAATTGTCACTAGAGTAGCAGAATCTATTAAAAAGATCAAATAAAATTTCTAGAATAAAAAAAAATACTATATCTGGGTCTAGCTTCTAGCTATGATAGAGAAACTGGTACTGAACTAGCCTTTCCACTATTAATTAAAAAAAAAACAAACCCCACAAAAGTTTATAAAGCACTGGACAACAGGAAGCACAGGACTGATCCCTGAAGAAGAGAAAGGGAAGAAGTAGGCCACACTTAAGAGTGATTGTCTTAGATCTCTGCCTGAGGGCAATTTTTAAATCATGGTGCAGTAAGCTAAGGTCCAAACTGAGTTCAGTCATCTTGCTGAACTGAGGAGGTGGAGACAAGAGTTTGGGGCAGCTGAAGAGACTGGAGTCTGTGAGTAGGACATGAGACAGGAGGAAGCTGTGCAGAGATGAGACCCCAGAAGAAGGCATGGCAATTCCCTAGAAGTCTGTGACTAAGTGTTGGGCTATATTTGCACAGAACAAGATAAGCTGAGGATTTCCGAAAAGCAAGTTCATCAGAGATGAGAGTAGAACAGAGAAACTAGAGGTCACACAATGCTAGGGAACAAGGCAAGTTCAACTGTTCTCATTAACTCCTTGTTGATATCTCAGGCATCCGACTGAGATACCAAAAAGGCCAAACCTTAAGAATAGGGACCTACTCTAGAAAGCCTACTCTAGAGATCCTCCCTAATAAAGTCTAAAGCCAAGACCTGACAAAATCTATGGAGAGGGCAGAGTTTGGAAGATGAGTCCTTCTAAGTAAAAAAAAATTTAAGAAAGAGTTTAGGATTTTCATACGTCTGCCCTAAGAAAGTACAAAACCAAGCCTATACAAATTCAAATTGATTAACCCATAAATTAACTGTATACTTGAATAAACAGCAACTTTCTGCAGAGGAATGTAATACAATCTAGAATCTTTCCAATGTATCATCAACAATATAGTTGTGAAACAACTGTTACAAATATATTTAAAGAACTAAAACAATATATATTCAAAGAGTTAAAGGGAAATATGGTTTTCTTAAAGGAAAATCTATTCAGAGAACTGGAAACTATAGAAACAAACAAATGGAAATTCTAGATCTAAAATGCTGAAATGGAAAAAAATAAAGAATGTGCTTAATAGACAGTTTCAGATGACAGAAGAAAGAGGCAAAGCAGATAGATGAATAAAAATTATCCAAACTTAAAACAGGGAAAAAAGAGTTGAGGAAAAGTGAACAATGCATCAGGGACCTGTGGGACAATATCACACAGCCTAAAATACGTGCAATAGGGGTCTCAGAAGGAAGAAAGATGAGGCAGAAAAATATTTTCAAAAAATAATAGCTAACCTTTCCCAAGTTTGATTAAAAAATTACTTTTCTGAGATTCAGGAAACTCAGAAAACCCCAAGCAGGATACACACACACACCATAGCAGAAGACAGTAAAATTACCGAGTAAAATTTCAAGATAAATTTTGAAAGAGTAAAGAGAAAAAGACACTTTACACTTTTACATGCAGGGAAATAATAACATGAATTAACAATGACTTCTTAGAAACAAGTCCAGAAAAGCAATAGAATGTCATCTTTAAAATGCTGAAATAAAGAAATATATATCCAGCGAAAGGATCCTTCAAAAATGAAGGTAAAATTATTGGACAAACAAAACCTGGAAGAATTTGTCAACAGCAGACCTGCCCTACAAGGAATGCTTAAGGATGTTCAGCCTGAAGGAAGATAATACCACATAGAAATTCAAATCTACAGGAATCTATAGCAAAATAGTGTGAAGTGCATATCTATTACAGTGTTCTTTGCAAAAGCAAAAAATTGGAAACATGCTAAATGTCCAACAAAAAGAAGTCATTCAATTTCACTGTGTATCTATTCAAGAAAAACTACAAAGGCATTAAAAAAGAAATTAAAGATCTAAAGGACACGAGAAAATGTACATTATATCTTAGTTTTGGTCTTCTTTATCTGATAATTTCTGAGAAAATTGTGTGAAATATTTCACTGTAATTGTGTGTGTGTGTGTGTTGTCATTGGATACATATGAGTTCATGGTTTTTATATAGTCTTGATAGATTGCTGCTTCTGTCTACAGTCTTTATATTTCCAATCATACTTTTTATATTAAATTATGTTGTTGATATTGACAAAGCTATACAAGTTTTCTTGTAATATTTTCCAGATTTTTTTTTCAAATTGTTTTATTGAACTTTTCTGCATCATTTTTATGGCATTTGCTTGTAATTGAGTGGCTTTTTTCGCATTCAGTCAGGTAGTCACTTAAAATTTAGAATTATTATTATGTGATTACCTTTTCTAACCACAGTAAAATAAAGTTAGAAATACAAAATTAAAGATAATGAACATAAATTTGGAAATGAGCATTCCTGTCTTTAACACTTGAATTGGAGAAGAAATCACAAAGAAATTTTGACACATTTAGAATCCTAATAGGAATATTGCATGTAAAACTTGTGTGATGCAGCTAAAGTATTATTCAGAGGTAAGTTTATGTCAATATATAAAGGTTTTTTTAAAAAACATTTATTTGGCCGTGCCAGGTATTAGTTGCGGCACACGGGATCTTTGTTGCAGTGTGCGGGATCTTTAGCTGAGGCGTGCAAGCTCTTAGTTGTGGCATGTGGGATCTAGTTCCTTGACCAGGGATTGAACCCAGGCCCCCTGCATTGGGAGCACAGAGTCTTAGCCACTGGACCACCAGGGAAGTCCCTGTAAAGGTATTTTAAAATAAAAAGTTACTGAAAATAAGAGGTAATCCTGCAACTGTGTAAGACAAGACAAAACAAAACAAATTATGAGTGTATATCAGAGTAAGTGAAGTGAAGAACAAAATAAATTTAGAAGCAGAAAATAAAGTAGAGAATAAATAGGTGACAGTAAGCACAATAAGCTTAAAACCTTTTTATTAAAAAAAGCAATAGCATAGACAAATCCCAGGTCACATAGATGGGGATGACAAAGGAAATAAATGATATTAGTAAAGGAAAAGAAGGCTGAAGTCTAGATAACTCTGGAAAGAAAAAAATCATTTAAAACTATGTGAGTAATGACAATAAATTTGAAAAATGTAGATGAAATGGAAATAGACAAGGAAATTACAAATTGCTACACTTAAGAAAACTTGAAGACCTGAATAAATTAATAACCATCAAAAACGGAATCAATTTTTAAAACCCCTTCTTCCTTCAACAACAGCAAAATACTTTTATAGGAAATGTGCTACCCTTCAAGAAACATATGTCTTGTAAATTGTTTCAGATTATAAAACAGGGGAAAATGTCCTGCTCACTCTCTTAGGTTAGTATAATTTAGATAATATAATCAGATGAGAATAGATCAAGACAATAAAATTGCAGATTAGTGTTCTCTATCAACATAGATGCAAGAATCCTATCTATAATATTACTAATTGTATTATACACAGAAGTCAAACATTTATATTAAATACAGTAGAATGAATATATATTTATATATAAGATTAATATATGTGATGTATATCGTTTAGCTGCTTATTAGAGCTATGCAAGAATAGTCCATTATGATGAAAACCCTATGTATTCTACTATATTACCATTGAATATATTAAGTATCTAAACATTATATTTAGGTGTTAAGTATATAATACTTTCATATATTTATTAAATGAAATCAATACATATATTAAGAAATTTATATCTATGTTAGAACAAGCAAGGATAATTTCATATCGGGAAATCTCTATGTAAGTCGTGAGATAAAAAGAGTAAAGAAAAGGGTATATGGTCATTTTAATAAACACAAAAGGAATTTAATAAAATTTAACATTCATTGTGGATATTAAAAGAAGGCAAAGATCTTACCAAAATGCAAACTGAATAAATCTTTCCCTTATATGATAAAATATTATTTCTCAAAAACCTACTAAAAACAGCGTACTTAGTGGTGTAACTTTAAAGTTAGAAGCAAATTTAAGATTCCTGCTATTGATGCTTCTCCTTAATATTTTATTGGAGCTCCTAACCAACACGGTAAGAGAAGAAGAAGAAACAAAAGGTATAAATATTGGAAAGAAAGGGAGCAAACTCCTTTCTTTGAGAATTTTTTTCTACAGTAAAATTTTTTTTCTACAGTAAAAAATTCAAGAGACTCTACAAAGTATTAGAAATAAAATTTTTAAGTAGAAGATCAACATAAAAATTAGTAATATTTCTATATGCTGGCAGTGACCAATTCAAAAATACAATTTAAGAACTGTAATTCCCAACAGCAGCAAAGCTTTTAGAACATCATGGATAAAAGAAATAAATTTTATTGATAGACATGAAAAATACCTAAATAAATCGAGAGATACACTGTGTTTAATCATGAAAAGTTTCAATCTTCACAATTTTAAAATTTTCTCTAAATTTATGTATAGATTACATGCAATTTCAATCAAAATGTGTGAGGGAAAATAACTTCCATTAATGCTGGAAAGCGGAGGGCAGGTAAAACGATCAAGAATGCTTGCTGTGAACCTGCATTCAAGGGCCAAGACAGACCACTGTCAACAAATACCTCCTCGGATGGAAGCCTTGGGTTTTCATGGCGTGTGGTAACATCTTCAAGTATAGAGGAATGGTAGTGCAACAAGAATTTAGTACTATTTAGATTCGTCAGCACCCACAGTTGCACACTCCCTCAGAGCCATTGGATTAGTGGTTTTGGTCTCAGTGTTTATGCCTAACAAAAGCAAGCAAACAGTCATTAATGTGTAAGAAGTATGAATCTAAACTTCATAAACAGGAACAAGTTCATTTTTTTAAAAAGTCAAATAGAAAATGATCCTTTCACAACACCAAAATGTTGTAAACCAGAAAATCTTTCTTCGCCTCTTGCTGTAAACTTTTCTATTCTCTCAACTTAGTGTTTTTTTCATTCAGCACCCTCCACATAGGAAATGAACATACATTTCTGTCATTGACCTGAAGCGATTCAGACTCATTTAAGAACCAGGAGCTAATTAGAGGTGATGACCAATGAACGACATCTCCAAAAACTGATTTGAAAACCATGACCTCTGCCTGTGGTTCTGTATCTAATCTCTGACGGATAGAACAGAGGTAAACCCATTTTTGGCAAGACTTATTATTGTACAGATTTGGAGGAAATTATGGTCCCTGACACTAAACTGGTATGAAACGTATCAGCTGTGTATATAACACTAGCGCAATAAAGTTCCAATCTTCAGGAAGAAATCAGATGTGGGAGGGATTTCGACTTGAAATTCCTAACCCCATCTATTGAAAATCCACCTCATCAGCAATTATTATTTGAGTATAGATAGGGTGCAAATTGCTACATATGGTGCCTGGGGTATATTTGATGACCTAAAGAAGACTGGGGGAAAATGTAATATGCATTCATGCAACCTCCCTCAGCTGTCTTCCAGGGTTATTAAGTACCCAGCACTGGAAACTTCTACTTGTTTCTTTAAAAATTGTAAAAGCTGAAATGCCAGCATGTCAATAGCAGAGTAATATCCAAATCATATCTTATTCCTTCCAAGAGGCTGGAAAAGACAACATACATCCCCCAACGAGGACAAGACTAATCATGGAGCTGGTGCCAAGCCTGTGGAGATTTCCCCGGGGAGCTCATCACTTTATCACATGTCACAGCTTTGTTCAGTTTCAACATTGCTCTCCGGAGCAGATTCCCTTTCTTCCACAGGCTCCAAAGGGGAAAGAGTTTCCTATAAAATCTACCTAGGACAGGGCTGGCCAGGTTCAGGGACCCGTGGTAGCAGCACACTAACAAAACAGAGCGCTACAGAGGCCATTCCTCCGCTGAGAAGAGTGATTTGACTCATACTAGCATCTGGACCAGAAGTTGATAATTCACGGTCACTACTTGATTTGGGAATTTGTGCAAAATAATACTGGCGGCCAACAGCTCACGTGTCATGCCTCCTTACGCTGTGAGTCTCCGTCCTCCCTTCATATGCCCAGCTATGGCAGGCTTTGGGAACACGAGCATGCTCGCATGCATGTTTGCACACACACACAGACACACATTTAGACAGGAGGTTATCGATACAGTTGGCTGCTCTGCTTCTGTAATCCCTGCTTACCTAGATCACGATGCATAACTCAAAGTCATAGAAAGCTGCGAGATTTTGCATTACTGCCTTTCTCCTACACGTAGATTGTTCAAGAAGGGTTAACCCTGTCGCTTCCCCACCATCTGTAAGCCAAAATATCCTCTCAGCTTTGATCATTTTGAACCGGTCCTGAGAGTCTAGAGAAGTGCATTGATTCATCCATTCAGGATAGTTTCAATTAGACCTCACGGTAGTAGAGAACAGCAAGCAGCGCCAGGATGCAACGTGTTGAGAAATCACAGCCGCACATTGGTTGATGTGGCCTGAGGGCACCAGAAACCAAGAGCTTCCACGAGCAGATAGAGTGATGGAGAATGGACCCCATAGAGAATACAGCATTGGCCACAGGGTCAGAGATTCCTGGGGTTCTTTGGGGTTCCTCAGGGAGTAGGTAGAACTCTTCCCAGCTCTAAAACTCAAAGGTTGTGACTCAGAGTTGGCTCTGTCTTGCTAGCCAGAGGGGGGGGAAATGTTCACTGAAGTGGCATTGAATTGACCTGGCCAGTGATTAAAATGTTCTTTCTCTCCTTTATTCTCCCAAGTTACACTGCAGTCTCTCAGGCCACGCTTCTGAGAGCAAAGATGGACAACAAGTGCTGTTAAATATCCTGCTGACAAGGTATAGGAATGAAGAGATTGTCAGCAAAGGCTTCTGTGAAGGTTGCAGGGACGGGTGAGGGCAAATGTTTTCTGAAGTACAGTTGTCGCTCTGTGTTAATAACTGCATCTGACCTTTCCCTGACAAAGGCTCTTTGCTGGCTTCCACACTGAGCGGCCAGAATGATTTAAAATTTAAGCCCTGACAATAGGGGACACGCTGCACTTTGTTTTCTCCAAAACTTTTGCCTGTCATGGAAGTTCTGTGGAAGGCAAGAGAGAAGGGTGAAAAATCACCCCAGGGCCACTCCGTGGAATAAGCTATCGTGGTAACTAAAAAGCCTCATGCTTGCAACTACAGTTCAAGTACTTTTTAAAAAATCAACTAAGGTACCATTTCTTCCTTTGCCTCAGGGATAAGTGATTAAAAATAACTAATAAATATTTGTGAATCCCTTTCCTCCACTAAACCTGGCTTAACCTCCCACTAGAGGCTCCCTCTCCATTAAAACTGATCTTTTTATTCAACCCCAACTCTTAAATTGACGTCCTGGTCCAATTCTTGTTTCATATTCCGCCTCCCAGCTTTCCCGTAGCCTGTGTGCTTTGCTAGCCCGCTATTCCCAGAGCTATTGGCGCTAATGATGAGCTCTCTTTGGAGGTTTATGGTATGTTATCCTCAGCTGTTATTTAGCCAGAATCTTCTCTTTTGCATCTGCATGAACCTATCTAGCTTGCCTTTTCTGTAGAAGCAATAAAAATTCAATGGCTAAGTATTGATTTAAAATGGAAACCTAGGAGTCAAAGACTCTGTGTTAGGTCTAAGGGAAAAGAAGTGAAGGGTCAGCTGTGAGCTTTACCCTCAATGGACTTCTGGTCCAGTGGTGCAGAGGCAGCTGGGGTAGAAGCTGATGGAAGAGGCCATTCAAGGCTGAGGAGGTAGCTTTCAGGTTGGGGTCAGCGGGAGGTAAGGCCCAAGATCAAGAGAGTCCTGATGCTGAAATTCCTTCAGTTTATATATGCCCAAATGGGGCCCAGCAGGTGAAATGACTTGCTATTGGCAAGGATCAGCACAGCCAAGATGGTATAATACTAGTAGGAACGAACAGTAACGATTGCACAGGCTTTATGAGCTCCTGCCCTGTGCTAAGCGCTTTACACGCAGTCGCTCTTGTCATCCTCACCACAGTTTAAGCCTTTACACACAGTTGGTCCTATTGTTTTCCTCCAGGTTTACCACGGCTGAAATTGAGACATTAAGTGATTTTTCCAAGGTCACAGAGTTAGAGAGCGGGTGAGCCAGACTGAGACCCCAGGGCTCTGCCACTGTAGTCTGTGCAACTCTGTCCCTCTATTCTTGCTCTAACTCCCTTCAAAGAAGAAGAAAAAACTAAAATGAAGTTAAAACTCCTTACTGGTATGCATGATTTCCTTGCTCTTTGTGGATCCTGACCCTGGTGTCACCGGGTTCAGGGCCCCAGGTGTCATTAAAATCATCAGTCGCAGATAAGATCTTTCATTAAAGGGCCTTGGTTATTACCTCACTTGTAAAATGAGAGGGTCGGACAAGATAATCTCTGTGGTCCCTTCTGGTTCTCACAGCCTGTGATTCTATGATTCCAAACAACATCCTCAAAGACTGTAAGTTTCAACTCCTTTCACAAGAGGAAGGATAGGAAAGAAGAATTGATGGCATGCTTGTGCAAATTTAAGTAATAGAGAACAGAGATGCTACCCTTGTGAATTCCTGGGTGATATGCATGACTTGGAAAAAAAGAAGAAAAGTATTTCATGCAATACCATAGGGCACCCTTAGCTTAGCCTTTCTTCCTGAAATAAAAATACAACTGAGTTTTTCAAGTTAGTGGGTTGATGTATCACTCTGTTTCCCCTCATCATTCTCGTATGATTCAACAGACATTAGAGAGAAATTTTTCTGCTTAAATTCCTTCCTGCAACAGAAGTAAATACCTTACTTTTATAAAATACATTTCTTAAAGATAAAATACAGTTCTACAATGCTGTTTCAGATAGATTTGCCATAAGTCAGATACCCTTGTTCAAATAATGGACTATGGCATAATCCATCTTGGGGAGTCAGGAAGTACAGAACTTGGTCTTATTAAGGGGCTCTGTTATGAGGCCCAGTCACTGATACAATGAATTGTTTTTCAGCTGGGCTGTCTCTGCCACCATAAGTCTTTGGCTTGAATGAAAAGGCAATTAAGAAAGGAAGTTGGAACAAGAAACTCAAACTAGATACTCTTCTTTTTCTAGTGCTAACATAATTAAAATTGTGTTTAACTGCCAGTTGGCTAAGACTAAATAAAAACGTGCAGTTAAGGGCACTGGTGAGGCCAACTCTCTCTCAAAGACTCTCTCTCCTACGACTGCCATTTGATTCTTGTCTTTCCTGCAGAAGTTTCTTTTAAGGTGTGGTAAACTCTGCGTGTGGGTGATGGAAAAGTCGCACATCCCAATTCCCCATTTCACAATTCTTAGTTACTTCAGAGTTAGTTGGCTCTGACAGACATAATGTACTTTCTGCTGCTTTGCACAGGGGCCATCAGGGTGACTGTGTTCAAAACCCATAGCCCAACTTCTTTTCTTATGTGACCATGATAAGAAAGTCCTAGTCTCCCAGGAAAGCAAAAAAAATTGTACCATCAGGGACGGTATTAGTAATCTATTGCTATGTAATAAAGTACTGCAAAACTTAGTGGCTTAAACAAATACAAAATTATTGTCTCTCAGTTTTGGGGGGGTCAGCAATTTGGGTATGGTTTGGGGAGGTCATCGATCTGAGGGTCTCTCACAAGGCTGCAATCAGGGTTTAACTGCAGCAGGATCTGCTTCCTAGCTTACTTATTGGTTGTTGTCAATCTTCAGTGCCTTGAGGGCTGTTGGACTGAGGGCCTCAGCTCCTTGCTGGATGTTGGCTGGAGACCACCCTCGATTCTTTGCCACGTGGCCTTTCCAGTGTGGCAGCTTGTTTCATCCAGGCAGTTAGACAGAGTCCGCTAATAAGACAAAGTCACAATCTTTTTAACCTAATCATAGAATTGTTACCGCATCACCTGTCCATATTCTATTGGTTAGAAGTAAGTCACTAGGTCAGTCAGTTCATACTCAAGTGGAGAAGATTATCCAGGGGTGTGCACACCAGGAAGGTGGAGATCACTGGGAATCATCTTAGAGGTCATCTACTACAAGGAAGAATGTGGTCCCAAGGCTTGACCAATCACCATACAATAATGAAAAGCTAAGGTCTAATCAGTTAGCCTCCTTCCCAATTTTTAGAGCAAAGTCATCATTCTAAGAAGAATAGAATCATCAGTTATAGGTGCTCCTTCTTATTTCCACTACTACCTACACATGTGTGATCTTCACAGCCACTACTTGAAATGGAATCTTTTCCCGTATAATCATTAAAATTACACTGTTGCATTATTTCTCAGAACTTACACTAGTAACTCTTATGGTTTAGTTGCTGTTGATACGGGTGTGACCTAAAATATATAAAAATATTCTGAACCTACCAATAAATCCCTGTGGCTACTTGGGCGAGTCATCTCCCCACTTTGGGTCCAAATTTGCTTCCCTGAAAAGCAAGAAGTTTACTTTAGATGGGGACTAAGCTCCCTACAGCGTTGTCATTATATGGTTTTTATTGGGGGTCCATCAAAAGAAGCACTAATGAAAACCTTGCTGGATTTCTTTATGATCAATATAGTCAGCTGATTGCATCCAGTGTCTATCTGTTAGGGTTGTCTATTCTAAGCAACAGAAATGGACTCTTATTAACTAGAGTTCAAAATTATGGTTTGAGGGAGGAGGGAATTTATTGGAAGGATAAGGGCGGGGGGGTCATAGACTGAAAGGAAGAGTAGAATAACTAGGCCACTGGAAGGGAAGCAGCCAAGCCCCCTTGAGGGCTTGCAGCAGTGGGTCCATCTCTCTGGGACCCTTTCATATTGAGGTATGGCACCAAATGTCTTATATTCCTGTATGTCTTCTCTGATTAAACTGGTATTTAAATCCATAGGGGAGAGATTCTGATTAGCTCTACTTGGATTATGATCCTACCCTGCTGTCAAGGGAAGGAGTCTTATGATTGTCAGTCCCATCAGAACAAGTGATGGGGGTGGAGCATTTCCCGAAAAGAGGTCATGTTGAGTAGATTAAAGCAATTAATATCACTACTTTCAACCAAAAGGATGGCTGGGACAATGGACATTTGTAAGAGATAAGTTAGGAATATGTTATCCACAAAACTTAGTGGCTTAAAAACCTACAGAATTATCTCACAGTTTTGGGGGGTCAGGAGTCTGGACATGGCTTAGCTGGGTCTCTAGCCTTACTTATGGGTCAAGTTAGGGTTAGTCGAATCAGCTTTGATCTAAGTATGCCTTCCTCAGTCAGCAGTACTCAACAGTAGCCACATGTAGTCTGTTGGAATGTAAGCCCCAGGAAGTCGGGAATCTTTGGTTTACTCAGGCATCACAAGTGTCTAGAACAGGACCTGGCATATAGTTGACTTTCAATAAATATGGTTGAATAAATGCATTGAATGTACATGGCTGGTGCAGATGTACACTGGTGCAAGTGAACCATATCTCACACAGAAGTTAGATTCCAATGACAGTTTGTAATGGGGAGCTGCATGTCATAAAAATGACCACATGACGAATAACATGGGAGGGGCTTTCTAAACCTCACTGAACTTTGACATTTTCAGCCATTTTTCTACATAATAACTCCAACAGGGTTTTTTCTTTCTGAAGTTTCTTTTATCCAGCACCGTAAAAGTGACTCCTTTGCATTTACTGGCCATGATGTATAAAAATGTGTATCGTTAAGCCTTTCATGACAGGCCTCAAGAACCACGGCCTGGGCATAAGCAGGCTCATTTGTCCTGTCTTGTCCATACCCTGGGATGTACGCTTGTGCCTATGCTGCCATTCTGGAAAATATCAAGATCCTTAAAGATGTTCATACCATTGGACCAAGTATGATTACAATTTGGAAATTATCATAAGAAAATCATCAGAGCCCTATAGGGTTGTTTTTAATAGTAAAATTCAAACCTATTAAAATGCAAAATAGAGAAAGGTTAAATACTTTATGTATATATAATTAAATATTCTGCAGCTTTTGAAACTCTCGCTTGTTGGTAGTAAAATGTTACCACACCCAATTTTTTTTGTGTGTGTGTGGTACGCGGGCCTCTCACTGCTGTGGCCTCTCCCGTTGCAGAGCACAGGCTCCGGACGCGCAGGCTCAGCGGCCATGGCTCACGGGCCCAGCCGCTCCGCGGCATGTGGGATCTTCCCAGACTGGGGCACGAACCCGCATCCCCTGCATCGGCAGGCGGACTCTCAACCACTGCACCACCAGGGAAGCCCTACCATAGCCATTTTAGCAGTGGGGGAAGTTAAAGATAGACTCAGTTCCTTGTACAATGTTCAAGGGTCATATAATCCCTATGCTGAAAGGCTGACCTCTGGTCATTTAGTCCAACTCTAACTTAATGTGAGAGTCTTCTACATACTGCTTTAAGGGGTCCTCTGACTTACTTGCAACCTCCCATGAATGGTGTGATTGACAGAATAAAGAGCCCCCCAAAGATTTCCACGTCCTAATCCACAAACCTGTAAACATGTGATCTTAAATGGCAAAGACGAATTAAGGTTGCAGGGGGCATTGAGGTTGCTAACCAGCTGACCTTAAAACCGGGAGGCTTTTTTGGATTATCTGGGTGGGCCCAGTGAAATCACAAGAGTCCTTAAGAGTGAAAGAGGGAAGTAGAAGAAGAGAGTCAGAAGGGAGATATGACTCTGGAAGAATGGTCAGAGGACATGGGGCATTGCTGGCTTTGAAGATGGAGGAAAGGGGCCACATGTCAAGGAATGCAGGCAGCCTGTAGAAGATAAAAAAGGTGAGGATACAGATTGTGCCTTAGAGCCTCCAGGGGAATGCTGCCCTGCTGCTGTGACTTTAGCGCAATGAGACCCTTTTACGCTTCTGACCTCCAGAACTCTAAGATGATAAATTTAATTCACTAAGTTTGTGGTTATTGGTTACAGCAACCATAGGAAACTAAGACAGATGGGTAGTTTGTCATTTCTCAAAACTACTTCCACACTTCAGACCTTGCAAGGCAATGTGGGAAAATGGACGAAATATTGATTGACCAGGAAGTCCCTGAAAGATGGGCTTTAAAATACATTTCTGAGGTCTCACGTCAAATCTTAACCTAAAACCACATCCCAATTCACTGAAATTATGTAACTGATCTTAGCATATTGTCTTTCTTTTGGCTGTCTTGGTTTGCATTACCTCTCACACGTGGTGGTACATAGTGCCTTGAATTCCTCTGCTTTCTAAAATTCGTAGACACAGATCTGGTGAGAAATTAAATTTCTTTGAATACGGGAATAGACTGTAATAATTGATGAAGTTGAAGAACTACTCAAGGGCTTGCTCATAACCTATAGCCTGGGCCTCTCAGGGATTTAATAAAGAGTGTCTTCCTCTCACACAGTTTACCAGCCTTAAATTGTTAGAGAGGAAATCAAGGAGTCGCCAAGTTACATGGTTACATATTCATCATGAGGTGTTATAGTTGGTCATAGTTATTTTACTTATTACCTTCTTATGCATCAAATGCAATATTCAGAAGCATATAGACAGTTACATAGATTCAGGGGCTTCTAACCTAGGAAAAGTGGGCTTGGTTTCTCTGTGTGCCCTTTATTTACTTGCATGAACCAAAAAAATGCATTTCTAATTATGTCAGGACATCACCCAACGATGCGACTGTTGCAAAGAGATCACAAATTAACCGGCAAGAATGGAAGGCAACCCGGAGTTTTTTGAGAGCAATCTTAGAGCTTGGAGAATTCATAAACCAAGTAACCCTTCTGACATAACTGTAAAACGTGGTATAAACCCTAGAAAAAAATGGCCATCTTGAAAGGGTAACAGCACTTTTATGAGAATTCCAACCGCACCATGGCAACATCAACCCGTCAAAGCAAATGAAGGGTAGTAAAAGTAAAATTAAACATGATGGAGGGGACACCAGCTTGCTAACAGCTTTCCAAGCAGTAAAGCTTTCAAATGTTATCTCTTCATTGGTCTGTTCAGTCACACATGCCTGCTACCAAGCTTTATCATATTATGTATCTTTCTCATCACTGCAGCCTGCCACCGGTTTGATGGACCTGTCTGTATATTCACAAAGGAGGGAAAGACAGCGTTCCCCTTCCCCCAACTGCAGCTCCCTCCTTGTGAGCCCTCATCTCTCTCCTGTAATTCTTCTCTCCCACTGTCCTCTCTTGCCCTTGTTCTGGGGTCCAACATGAGTCTCTCTGGCATAACAAAGGTTGCCGTGCAGCTTTGAGCTTTGGGGACTAAATATAGATCAAAGCTCCAACCTACCCTCAGTCATCCGAAAGACAGATTCCAAAGAGCGTCTAAAAAATCAGCATCCTTCTTTCCTCATGGTTCTTTTCCTCCCAACTAATCCCTCTTCCCTACCACTTCTCCGACCTCCTGCAGGGAAAATTGTGAAGGCATTTTCATGTGTTAACTAACAGACTTGCTAATCCCCTGGACTGAATGCCTTTGCCCTGTTTTCAGGGATGCAGAAATCTTAAGGTTACATTTATTCTCTGACCTGCTCAACCACCAGGGAGTCAGGGCAAATTCTGGCCTTTCAGTGCTTTAAACTTCTTCCCGACTCTATTTCGCAGTTCTAAACAAATAAGGTTCCCATTCATTTTGTGTGCAGTGTTTGCAATGCCAAATACCTAAGCCTGTAGACCATATGAGTTATTCAACTGTATGGGAAGGAAAAAGAAAAACAAATGACTAATCAGCCAACTAAGGCTTCCCAAAGCCCACACAGTGATGAGGAGATTCAGGGGGGAAAAAAAGCTGGGATACCATGCTGTGGTGCTTACACATAGTCAACAGGGGGTGGAAAGGGAAAGGAGAAACCAAGAAAAGAAAGGCAGAGTTGCTGCAGCCAAGTGTCTCATAAAATTGCCACGTTTTAGCCTGAGTTTATTGTCTGTTAGTGTCGGTAATTGAATTGCTTTCTCTCCTGTGGGCTAGTATGTGAGCCTACCTCCTTTTTCTATGATCAGCATTAAAGTGTTCCCAGTTAAATCGGTTCCTTTGATTCATTCATCCATTCAGCACATACTTATTGAGACTCAACAGCGTGCAGAGTTGGACTTAGAATGCATTTGAAGTCTGAGAAAGGGCAGCACTGAATTTAGCCGTGAGTGTGCTTCAGAGAGAAGATGCCTAAATGTGCTGTGACGGCTCCCACCAGCTCTGTCTCCAAATGTTTCTCTCCACGTCTGCCTCCTATGAGTCAGGTCTCGGGCGTTTGGTTGTCCTGGCTCTAGCTTCCAGCCAGGAACCCAGATGTCTGCATTCGCTGATCTTCCATCTCTTTTTCTACTCTTAGAGGGTTATCGTAGCCTTCCGCACTTCCTGTCTTCAGTGGCTGCTTAAAGTACAAACGTTTATTGCGGGGAAATAGTAAAAGTATGAATGAGATCGTGGTTCCAAAAAGATGCCTGCAAGCTCATGTGTGGGTGCACGTGTGCGCCCGCGCACACACACGCTTCTGTTGCTTTATTCTTTACTTCAATTGATCCTAATATTTATAATCGAATCAGTCAGCCATCTTCTCCCAAAATGTAAGAAACTGTTTATCTAGTTGATGATGCCGATGCCAAAGCCAAAACGTTGTACTTCTTGGAGGGTCCTCACGTAGACTGAAAATCACATGAATTGAATCACGCCATCACGGAAACCTGGGGCTGAAGGCAGGGTTGAGAGGCAGATGCGCAGAGGGCTGGTTTTCTACTCACAGCCTTTTACAATTTACTCTGTGGCCTTGGACGTGTTACTTTAATTTTTATTTATTTATTTTTAAATTTATTTATTTATTTATGGCTGTGTTGGGTCTTCGTTTCTGTGCGAGGGCTTTCTCTAGTTGCGGCAAGCGGGGGCCACTCTTCATCGCAGTGCATGGGCCTCTCACTGTCGTGGCCTCGCACAGGCTCCAGACGCGCAGGCTCAGTAGTTGCGGCACACGGGCTCTAGAGTGCAGGCTCAGTAGTTGTGGTGCACGGGCTCAGTAGTTGCAGCACATGGGCTCTAGAGTGCAGGCTCAGTAGTTGTGGCTCACGGGCCCGGTTGCTCCGTGGCATGTGGGATCTTCCCAGACCAGGGCTCGGACCCATGTCCCCTGCATTGGCAGGCAGATTCTCCACCACTGCGTCATCAGGGAAGCCCCGTCACTTTTATTTTAAAACATAGATATAAACATAAAAAAATTGTAAATACAAATATATACCCACCTATATCTTTAGCACCAATCATATGTGACCGTCTTGTACTAACTGTATTAGTGTGATAGGGCTGCCATAACAAAATATCACAGATGAGCTGGTAAACAACACAAGTTTATTTTTCCTCAGTTCTAGAGACCAGAAGTCCAAGAGCAAGGTGTTGCAGATCTGGTTTGCTCTGAGGCCAGTCTCCCTGAGAATGGCTGAGCTCTGGCTGTGCTCTGGCTCTGTCCTCATGTGGCCTTTCCTCTGTGTGTTCCTCTGGTGCCTCTTCTTCTTCTTGTATTGGCCTCATTTGGACTGAATGCCCTCTTTATCTCCAAATGTGGTTACATTCAGAGGTGTTGGGACTTCAATATAAGAATTTAAAGTGGGGCGGGGATAGAATTCAGCCCATAACACTAGATGCAAGGCAACAAAAATAAATGGGGCATAGTTCTTGCCCCTGAGGATCCAGTCATTGAAACAGAAATAAAGTTAATTATACTATAGTGTAAGAAGTGTAGCAATAGAGGCAGACACTCAGTATAGTGAGGGCACAGAGGAGAACCAGCAAGTCAGGTCACCTTAACTCACAGAGAGAACCAGGAGGGAGACAGTGTTTGTACTGGGTCTTCCCGTCTTAGTAGGACTTCTCCAGGTCAGTAGGAGAGGACGAGGAAAGGAATGAGCATTTGATATGGGTGGATATTTAGGGTCAATCCAGTGGCCCAAAAGGGCCAGTTCTGTCTCATATTAAGGACCTCCTGTGTTGGGAGGAGAGAAATGTGTCCCAGCTCTGCTTAGCCAGTTAGATCTCTAACTGGTCTAAATCTCATATAAGCCTATTTAAGCTGTGGTGAATTTTGTACTCTGTGTGCAGTGCTGTCCTAGGGTCCTTGAAGACAGAAAGGACACTAACCCTGTCTCTTCATAATCTGAATAGGGAGATCAGAGACAATTGAAATAACTTGAATAACATTACAAGGCAACAAATGAATAATTCCAAAGAATATTTGCCTCTTTCCCTCTAGATAAAAAGAATGTTATACTGAATCTTCTTTACGTTTTGCTCAAGGAATCAAACGGTCTATGACAGTGTTTTTCAAACTTGAGCAATATATTTAAAAACTTCACAGATCCTCCTTGTGTTACCTTAAATTATTAATGTTATGTAAGAGCATAGATGCAAGAGCCACACTTCCTGGGTTTGAATCTTAGATCTACCATTTATTGGTTATGTGACCTTGGCCAAATCACTAAACTCTCTTTGCCTCGGTCTTCTCATCTGTGAAATGGGGATGATAATAATACCTATATTCATAATAATGTTATGAGAATTAAATTAGTTAATATTTGTTTTATTAGGTTCTTTTTTAAAATTTACAATGTTGCATTTAATTTCTGCTGTACAGCAAAGTGACACTTATATATATTCTTTTTAAGAAAAATTTTGTTGTAGTAGATTTACAATGTTGTGCTAATTTCTGCTGTACAGCAAAGTGACTCAATTATACATATATATATCTTCATGTTCTTTTCCATTATGGTTTATCACAAGATATTGAATATAGTTCCCTGTGCTATACAGTAGGACCTTGTTGTTCATCCATCCTATATATAATAGTTTGCATCTGCTAATCTCAAACTCCCAATCCTCCCCCCCCAACTCGTTGGCAACGACCAGTCTGTTCTCTATGTCTGTGAGTCTGTTTCTGTTTCATAGATAAGTTCATTTGTGTCATATTTTAGATTCCACATATAAGTGATATCATATGGTATTTGTCTTTCTGTTTTACTTAGTATGATAATCTCTACGTCCATCCATGTTGCTGCAAATGTCATTATTTCATTCTTTTTAATGGCTGAGTCATATTCCATTGTATATATATACCACATCTTCTCTATCCATTCATCTGTCAATGGACATTTAGGTTGCTTCCATGTTTTGGCTATTATAACTAGTGCTGCTGTGAACATAGGTGTGCATGTATCTTTTCGAATTATAGTTTTGTCTGGGTATATGCCCAGGAGTGGGATTGCTGGATCATATGGCAACTCTGTTTTTAGTTTTTTAAGGAACCTCCATACTGTTTTCCATAGTGGCTGCACCAATTTACATTCCCACCAACAGTGTAGGAGGGTTCCCTTTTCTCCACACCCTGTCCAGTATTTATTATTTGTAGACTTTTTAATGATGGCCATTCTGACTGGTGTGAGGTGGTACCTCACTCTTGTTTTGACTGGCATTTCTGTAATAATTAGTGATGTTGAGCATCTTTTCATGTGCCTCTTGGCCATCTGTATGTCTTCTTTAGAGAAATGTCTATTTAGGTCTTCTACCCATTTTTTGACTGCGTTGTTTGTTTGTTTGCTGTTATTTAATTGTAGGAGCTGTTTGTATATTTTGGAAATTAAGCCCTTGTCAGTCGCATCATTTGCAAATATTTTCTCCCAGTCTGTAGGTTGTCTTTTCATTTTGTTTATGGTTTCCTTTGCTCTGCAAGAGTTTATAAGTTTGATTAGGTCCCATGTGTTTATTTTTGCTTTTATTTCCATTGCCTTGGGAGACTGACTTAAGAAAACATTGGAACGATTTATGTCAGAGAATGTTTTGCCTATGTCCTCTTTTAGGAGTTTTATGGTGCCTTGTCTTATATTTAGGTCTTTAAATCATTTTGAGTTTATTTTTGTGTATAGTGTGAGGGTGTGCTCTAGCTTCATTGATTTACATGTGACTGTCCAAATTTCCCAACACCACTTGCTGAAGAGACTGTCCTGTATATTCTTGCCTCTTCTGTCGAAGATTAACAGTCCATAGGTGTGTGGGTTTACTTCTAGGCTGTCTATTCTGTTCCATTGATGCATATGTCTGTCTGTGTGCCAATACCATGCTGTTTTGATTACTGTAGCTTTGTAGTGTTGTCTGAAGTCTAGGAGCATTATGCCTCCTGCTTTGTTCTTTTTCCTCAGGATCTTCTTTTTATCTTCTTTTAATCTCCTTTTATGAACTCCTGAGAATATGTAGTCAGCCTATGGAGTTAGAGACCCTAGTTTGAGTAAGGAGGTATCCCATATATGCTAATGATCTCTGTGAAGACTATACAGGAGTATGGTTGTATGGGAGTGCTGCTTATACGCGTGGGGCTACAAGGTACTCACACATGTACCTCTTCTTTGTATTTCTTTCTTTTAATTATAGTTAATTTACAATGTCATGTTAGTTTCAAGTGTACAGCAAAATGACTCAGTTATATATATATATTCTCTTTCAGATTCTCTTCCATTATAGGTTATTACAAGATATTGAGTATAGTTCCCTGAGCTATACAGTAGGTCCTTGTTGTTTACCTATTTTATATATAGTACTGTGTATGTGTTAATCCCAACCTCCTAATTTATTTCCCCCCCCCCTCCCCTGCTTTTCCCTTTGGTAACCATAAGTTTGTTTTCTATGTCCTTGAGTCTATTTCTTTGTATTTCTTTTGAACAGAACTCTAGGTTCTGGAGTAACCCAGAGTTACCCATTGGTATGATGAAATCCTTCATAAGTGGAGATGTCAAAGCAATTATCTTATGGCTTTCTGAGTTCCCAACTCTATATTACAGTCAAATCGAACCTGGAAGCTTCTTTCTCGTGGTATCCGTTATGATGCAATTTGGCATCCTCTCCAGCCTAAATCAATACATTTCATCATTAAAAAGTTCAACCTCTTTGTAAAGAGCTTTGGTTTTCAGCTTGGTTGGGGTTGGGGCAGAAATGCCTTGCTCTGCTGGCCTGTGGACCACTGGCTCTTAACGAAACCCTGCAGAATGTGTGTACCTTTAAAGCAGAGAATCATGGAAGGCCGGCATGCAGTAAGAAATGACCAAGTTCAACCTCTTTGTTTTACATGTTGAGAAGTCAATGCTGAACTTCTCAAAGAGAGCACAAACCTTAAAAAATCATACTTATTGAGTGTGCAGAGTAAACACAGAAAGTCTGTCTTTTCTTGTTAGAAACACTGTAGTCTGGTTCAAGGTGCTCTGGGATGGTCCCGGTACTTCCATCTTTTGGCTACAGGACTTTGGCTCAAATGTGGGAGGTTTCTTGAACCGTTGGTTAATGCAGAGAGGCAGATCTGACTCCCTTGTCCTGTTTTCAGGCTGCTCAGGCCACCAAGCTGTCCCCACCTTTGTCATATGCCATCACATGTGTGTGTATGTCTGTCCTCTTCTAGTACAGAATTCCCAGATTATATGAATATGTCTTGTTGGCAAAAAGATTCTGTGGTCAAATAATTGTTGAAGTGCAGAGTTAAATAGTGAACATTTCCTAGGACTTCTTAGAACATTTAATATGCCCACATGCATTGCAAATCTCCACCAGGGGCATAAGCAGGATGTTGCAATTCACTTATTTTTTTGAACCGGAGACTTTTATTTTTAGGGCGTATCTGGTGGGACCTGGAAAAACACTATGTTACCTAGATTTTAATCCCCTGTCCACAGTTATAATGACTTGGTCCTCCTTGTGCCCTAAACTCAGTGCACTATGCTGGGCACATGACGGGTTACCAAACATGTTTAATGAAAGAATGAGTGAAGTTCCGTGTTTTCCCGAGTTCTCAATTTGCTCATCTGCCATATGTAGAAGTAAAATTACATGTTATTTTGCTTGGTGGTTTTAACATGTTCAGAAGGAGAAGGCTTTGAATGAACATACATTGTTAAACTGGGAAATACTTTGTGTATTTTGCGTTACCATCAATATCAGAACCACCACTACCAATCTATTACTATTAGTAGGTGCTTCACAGAAAATTGTTTCTTTTAACCTTTGCTCTACATGGAGTATTAAATATCTCATAAGTTTTATTACCATAATATATATAGTTTTTAAATAGAATCAGGTAGAATTAAATAAAATTTACCAAACATATGTAAATGTTTGCTGGATCCTTGCTTTCTAAGTTGCCTAGGCCTGATAAAAAGGGCACTCATATATCTAGATAAATATTCACCTGCAACCCTCATTCATCTGTTTATAACGATATATGATAATTATTACTACAGCTATATGTGTATATATATTTGTTTTGTATATATATGCATATACTAATTGCTCAATAAGTGTGTGTGTGTATGTATATATATATGCAAATATGATTTATCAAGCAATTACTATGAGCCAGGTATGATGACAGGCACTTTTTAATTTATTGTCCTCATCCTCACAATAACTCTGCAAAATCTGGCATTATTATCCCTAGTCTAACAAGAGAAAGCTAAGGCCTAGAAATGTTTGCTAAGCACCCAGAAGTTTAGGGACCCTGTGCCTTAATTCTCCAAAAGAATCCTCAAGATGTACGTGCTCAGCCTAAAACAGACTTGCTCGTATCTCACACTTATACCCTGATAAGTTATGGCCCATGCCCAGAACAAGAATATCCAACCGGAATGGAGGGCTGACAGTAGCCAGGCAACAGAGAGTACTATTTGAAGCCTAACACTGTATTACTGTAACTCAAGACGGCCCAAGGCCCAGAAGAAGGGCAGTTTGCCTCAAGTCACAGTGAACACTGACACGATGCCATCACACACCTGGCATTATTCTCGGCTTCTTACCTTGCTCACAAGCCTCACGGTAACCATACATGGGCTACAATTTATGTAAATCATTTGGCAGATAAAGTACAAAAGAGGCCTAGAGAGTTAGAGCAATTTGCCCATGGGCACAGAGCTGGTCAATGGCCATCTGGGACTTGAACCCAGGTAAAGCTAAATTTAGCAGCCGGGTGCTTATCTCCTAAACCAGTCCAAGCAGTGTTAACACACCTAGTGCCTCCTTAAATCCTGTTCCACCTCGGTTGCCAAGTCCTCATCAATCCAAGTGTTCTTGCAACCATGTTATCTTGTAACCATCACCTTGTGATGTTGTATTACCATAACTGCCCAGTGAGCCAGTGGTTCTCCCCTATGTGCCTCCACAAACCCCCCTCGAAGTCACCGGACCATAGGCGTCCAGCTGCTCTCCCTTGCAGTCCAATTCTCCTCTTCCCCACTGCTCACACTATGCCCAGAGTTTTGCCTTCGGATGTAAGGTTTACAGGGGAGTCATCATCGCACAATTACCCTCAACCATGCAGCGCTGACAATGCAATTGTCTGTCAGCAAATGAGCTGAGCGGTTCCTGCATGAGGCTGTCTGGACCACATTTGGCAAAATCAGGTTTTGACCTTCATGCCTTCTAACCAAACTCAGACAATAGAGCTCTCCATTACCCAGAATGGGAGCACAGTTTTCTCCGGCTTTCCTGCCCACATACTGAGATTCACATAGAAGCCACAAAGCCAGAGGGAAAGTATCTCAAGACAAAATGCTTTTGTCCCGTCTCCTTAATTAAAGAGTTGAACTTGTTTTATAGAAGGCTCTTGGAAACCAATTATAATATTTCCTGCACATGTTTTTTTTTTCACTAAGGAGCGTGTTCTGTGTTATACCTGGCAGGTTTGTCTTCTGGGTAGTCAAAATTTAATCATTTTATTTAGTCAGTGGATAGGGTAAAGACTGATTTAGAGACCACGGGACACTCAGACAAGGCACAAAGCCCCTGTGTGCTATTAATGCTGACCAGGTGAGGAAGACCCTCTATCTCTTCTCTCTTTTTTCTCATGACACACTATTATGAAAAAATTTCCAACGTACAGAAAGTTAAAAGGATTTTACAGTGAATAACCTAACCCCCTCACCCGTACTTAGGTTTTATTTCACTTGCTTCATGTCACATCTATCCTTCTGTCCATCCTTCTGTCCATCCTTCTATCCAGTTACCAATCCATCTTATGTTAAAAGTGCATTTTAAGTAAGTTGCAGACTTTGGTACACTTCACTCCAAATACTTCAGCACACATAGCCTTAATTAAATTTAATATTCATTTATGTTTCTCTCTTGTGAATTCTGAGGTAAAGTTTGCATACAATAGTGTAGAAATCTTAAGTGGACCCTCCACTGAGTTTTGACATCTGCATACACCTGTGTAATCCAAACCCCTATCAAGGTATAGAATATGACCATTACTCCAAAAAGTTTCCTCATGCCACATCCTACTCAATCTACAACCCCACCTCCCTGGGGGCAATCAATATTACGATTTTTTCCCCACTCTAGTTTGGTTTGCTCTGGAGTGTCATATATATGGAATCATAGAGTAGGTACTCCTTTGGGTAAGTTTCCTCCCTCAGCATAATGTTTCTGAGATTCATCCATGTTGTGTGTATCAGTAATTCAGTCGTGTTTACTGCTGAGTAGTATTCCCTATGTATAGATATACCATAGTTTGTTTATCCATTCACCTGGTTATGATTACCTGGGCTGTTTCCAGATTTTGGCTAGTGTGCGTAAAGCTGCTGTGAATGTCTGCGTACAGGTCTTTGTGTGCACATGTGCTTTCATTTATCTTGGGTAAATAAACAGGAGAAAAATTGCTGGTGACAGGGTATATGTATGTTTAGTTTTATAAGAAATTGAAAACCCTTTTTTCAAGTAGTTATCTCATGTTACACTCTCGCCCACCATGTTTGAAAGTTCAGTTTGCTCTACTGCCTCACTGACGCTGGGTGTTGTCAGTCTTTTTAGCCATCCTGGTGGTAGTGGAGGTATCTCACTGAGGCATTAATTTACATTTCCAAGATGACAGATGATATTGAGTGTTTTGTCATGTCCTTATGGCCATCCACATATCTTCTTTTGTGAAAAGTCTACTCAAAACTTTTGCCCTTTTTTTAAAATTTGTTTTAAAGGAAGGGTCTGGTCAAACCTTGGCCCTTGTTCCAGGGAGACCAATCTACAACCTTGTGCGTGTGCTTGTATTCAGAAGCCCCAATCCATTCCTGCTTCTCTAACCCCTGCCCAGGCTCAAAAGACCCTGAAGAGAGAATTTTTTTTTTTTTTGCGGTACGCGGGCCTCTCACTGTTGTGGCCTCTCCCGTTGTGGAGCACAGGCTCCGGATGCGCAGGCTCAGCAGCCATGGCTCACGGGCCCAGCCGCTCCGCGGCATGTGGGATCTTCCCGGACCGGGGCACGAACCCGTGTCTCCTGCATCGGCAGGTGGACTCTCAACCACTGTGCCACCGGGGAAGCCCGAAGAGAGAATTTTTGAAATAAATGTTGATCACACTCCTCATTTGTTGGGCGCTGCCAACAGGCAGCAGGAAGGGACGGCTTGTTAGCAAAGCCTGGCCCCTTTGTGAGATGTTTGCAGAATGTTTGATTTACAATAAAGTGGTTCCTGGTGGGTGCATGCAGGTGGAACTGATGCAGATCGATTCCAGTGGTGCTAACTAATCAGCTGTTTAAACTGGCAGGGAGAGTGCTCAGTGACAAACATAGTGTGACCATCATTTTCCCCCTAAGATTACAAATTAACTTGTTGGGGTTTGCTGGGGTGTGTGACAACCTGGAGTCCAGCCTCAGAGGAGCGGAGGGTGGCTGTGCCTTCAGGGATGCCTCTCTGGGATCCACTTTCCTGTAAGGCTGGACCTGGGCAAACAGCACTCTGGGCTGGAGGAAGAGAGATCCCATCTAGGAAAGAGTAGGGATTTTCATCTTCTTTGAAATTCATCTCTGCCCCCTAGGTGAGGGGGCCGGGTGAATTTTAAACGGGCCTCTCCTGTTCCTCTTTTCTTTTTTCTGTTAGCTATTTGCTTGACCTCATGGCAGGCCCATGACTCTTCCTTTCTTCACATAGAATGAGCACACAGAAAACCATCATTTTCTCCCCTCTGGTCATGGAGAAAACTCAATGTCCTCAAATCCAAGCTCTTTCAGGTTGAGGGGCCACTGTTTTGTTTGTTTTTAAGGCTCTTCACTTTATAGCAGGATTACACTGTAGTACCGTTTAAGCATTGAGGTATTTGCCTTTACAATATTAATTACAAAACTTGATCCTGACCATTGGGAGGTTTTAGGCTGAAGAGGCCAAGTAAGGTGATGAAGATGAAGAGGCTGGTGTAACTGTGGCCCCGTCATGGCCACAAGAGGAAGGCCTAGCCTAGCGCCAGACTCTAGCACTTACCTTGACCTCTCGCTCACAAAAGCTTTCTCATACGTGATTTCATCCTCGCGATAGCTTCACGTGATGCACAGGGCCCACCATCTTATATTACACGTGGGAAAGCAGAAATCAGAAGGCGTCCGTAAGTAGATGCTGAAAGTGGTGAAATGTGACCTCAAATACAGGTCTTTGGGTATTAGTATTTCTAATTAACAGGTCTGGAAACCTGAATTAGCAGGCTAAATAACGTATGTGCTACATGAAGTGTCTGGAATGGCATTACAGTGTAAGAAGGTGGACCTGCTCACAACCTGCAAATTAACATTTCAAAAGGATTTGTTTCTTCAGAACTTGATACTGTTATTCTAAAGTGCTACTGGAGGAATAACCAGGTGAGAGCTGGGACAGGCTGCAACCGGATATTAAAACTTAGTGTAAGTCTCCAATAATTAAATCACTGTAGCCCTAGGGATAAACAAACAGACTAAGTAGAATAGGTGACTTTATAAAAGCTTCTAGCTAGTATTTGAAAAGGCAGAATATGATAACGGAGGTATCAAGAACTTGTAGAGAGAGGATGGGAAGATTAGTCAATGAATAATTCTGCAACCACTGGAAACTTATTAAGGGGAAGAAGTATATTTAGATCCTTAACAGATGATATGCTCCAAATAAATACCAAATATTTCAAGATTTAAATGGAGAAACGCAAATTATAAAACTCTTTAAAATATTTAGGTGATTAAATCTTTGGATTAAGAAAGACTCTCTTGGCAGAAAAGCAAAGGAAAAATCACAAATAAAAATATTCATAATGTATAAAAATAAATTGCTATGTATTTATAAAACAATACAAAGATTAAAAGCCAACACTGAACTAGGAGAAATATTTGTAAAAATTATGCTGACGGGCTAATATCACAATATATAAAATCTTGTTCAAATAGACAGAAAAACAAGAATCTCAATGGTTATATTAAGGTCAAGAAATGAAGAGATAACTTATAATGGAGGAAATAAAAATGTTAAATTAGCTTTTCTTTGTAAATCCACCAGTAAACAAAGGATTAAAAATTATGATAATGGGATATTTTTCATGGACCAAGTTAGCAAAGATGAAAATATGATAATGTTAGTGAAAATATGATAAAGCAGACACTCTCATACACTTAAGGCTGAAGGTTAAATTGTACGACTTTTCTGGTCTATATGCCTATATATTGTTCCTATTGACCTCCCCAGTCTTACCTTATATTGCTTTCCCTTTGCTCTCTGTTCTAGGATGAGGGGAATTTATTTATTTATTTCAGTTGTCCTCACACAGATTTTCCATATGCCTAGAAAGTTCTCTGACTTCCCCTCTCTCCCCTCCCTCTCACTTCCTCCTCTTCTCCCTTCCCTCTTCCCCCTTTCCCCTCTTCCTTAGTCTCCCCCTCCTCCACTTTCCTTGCTCCTCCCCTTCTTCTGTGTTTATCCCTTTTCCCTTCCATTCTTTCTCTTCCTCTACCCCTTTCTCTTCATCTTTTCCTAGTTGAGACTTACTCATCCTTGAAATCTCAGATCAAACATTACTTACTCAATGCATTCATCTTATTCTCCCTGAAAGTGTCACATTATTCGGTTACTTGCTCTCACACCACCTTATAACTGTCCCATATAACACGAATCACAATGGAAGTGTATATATTTGTAATGGTTTGACAAATATATTTTTCCCTCCCAGGATTACACGGATTGTTCTCACCTTTAGTCAACACTCAATCCCCCAAATCTAGCCCCCAAAAGCAAGTTAATACATATTTGTTGGATGCTTTGACTTTGACTTGCCGAAACGTCACTAGAATAAACTGAGGCTTAAGCAAAGCTAGCTTGATTAAACCTATGGCAGTAAGGGAGAACGTACCCCAGCAGAGTCTTACTCATGGCAGAAAAGAGGATGGTCATTGGTAGAAATCTCTACAATTTGAGGATCTGGGCTCAAGTGGTTTAAGGCAGGTTTACTGTGAAGATCTGATAGGGAATGGCCAAAGTATGATGCAAGAGCTTAAGATTGGTGAGCGCTGCAAGATAAGGATCTTTAAGAAAGTCTTCTAAGTAAAAATAGTTTGACATGTGAGCTGTTTGCTCCTGTGAACAATCTATTGTTTTGACAAGAAGGTCTGTTTATCTAGATGGGCAAATTAATTATTCATATAACTTAGTTTTCAGACAAGTTCTGAAGCTAACAGTGAAGTGATTTATTGCTTTATAGCCTTCGTGGGCAACAACTTCCAGGAAGAAAGAGTAAAATCATGTTGCTAGAACTGTCTTGAGTTCTCAGTCCTGGGAGTTAAACTTTGTAACCACAGGAGATCTCTGTTCTGAGATGAATAAATGGAATGCCATTTTGGCAATACACAATAAGGTCCTTAGAAATGTTTTCTACAAAATTTTCTAGTAGTTCCTTTCTAAGAGTCTATCATTAAAAAAAAAATTAGGAACACAAAGTTTTATGTATGGGGTTTGGAAGTGTCTCTTTGGGAAATTGGGGCAACCATTAACGGGCAAAATGACCTGCCCTGGGGAGAAGAGAAGGGCTAGAGCTTAGGAGGGGGAAGTAGAGGTGAGGAAAAAACCCCCAAAACTGCCAAGCTTTCATCCATTTATGGAAACTGGATTCGTTATCTGTTGAGGGATTCTCCTCTTCTCTGCCCCAGATTGGTCACCTATTTACTCTCACACACACACACACACACACACACACACACACACACACACACACACACACACACACACACACACACACACACACACACACACACACACACACACACACACACACACACACACACACACACACACACACACACACACACACACACACACACACACACACACACACCCCAAACTCCAGGAATGTCTACCATTAAAGCTCTGTCTCCGCAGTTAATCAGTGAGTGATAGACACGTGGCTCTCAGTTCATGTAAGAGAAACAAATCACCTGATGAGACTCCATGGTGGGGAGAATGCTACAAATTCTATGTAGTGACAAGGCTAAGGTTTTTTTCCAAATATCTAGAGCTCTTCGACTCTTTTCATAACAATGCATATAATGAGCAAAACTCACATTTTCTTTGGTACTTTTGGTCAAAGAAATGTTTTGTTTTGTTTTCATACCAAAAGCTGCAGTACTGAGTGTGTGGCAGCTAAGACCCTAGATAATTAGCAAGATTGTAGAAGGTGAGCTGTGATTCTGTCTGAGTGCATAGCTCGTTATGGTTGGCCTTATATCCTGAGGTATGAAGGCAGCTTCCTAATAAGATCCCTAACATTAAGGGAAGTGCTAGATGATAAGAGAGAGACAACATCTGGTTTTCTTGGAAGGCGTGACAAACTACAGATCTGAGATATTTTTAATTAAAATTACAAGCTGCTTTGTGAGCACTGAGGAGAAAAAGCAGTTCCCACCAGGACCTAAGATGGGGTCATTAAGAAAAAATCATGACAGACAAACCCCATTTCCTGGTTTTGATACTGTTTGTAGATCAAGCATTTGTATCTGGATGTTTTTTAAATGGCATTTCACCAAGTCGTCAAAATGTATTTGTGGACAAATAGGGGGTTGACATACTCAGTAAGGTGGCTAGCACTTGGCTGAAGTTCAGAAGGTATGGATTTAAATATTAGTTTTAACCTGCATTAATATATTCATTTCAACCTGTCGCTATTCATAATAACTATGAACCAGCAGAGGTCAGTCATAGTGCAATAAAACCTTTTTTTTTTTTTTTTTTTTTTTTTGCACTACGCGGGCCTCCCACTGTTGCGGCCTCTCCTGTTGCGGAGCACAGGCTCCGGACGCGCAGGCTCAGCGGCCATGGCTCACGGGCCCAGCCGCTCCGCGGCATGTGGGATCCTCCCGGGCCAGGGCACGAACCCGCGTCCCCTGCATCGGCAGGCGGACTCTCAACCACTGCGCCACCAGGGAAGCCCCAAAGGTTTTTTTATGTAGTGCTAACACCCTGTTAGATCAAAGTTCATTCAGTGTCAATTAAAACTCTATGTCCTATAACAGAAAATCTGTAAATACCTCCTGTCTCACAATATTCTAAAAAGTCATAAGATTTGATGTTTTGATCATGATGATTTTTTTTTTTTTTTTGGTCTGAGCTACTTGAAGTCAAAAGCTCCGGGGTCAAAATATACAGCTTCATTGAATTATCTAAACAGACATACACCCATATTTTCATAGTACACATCAGTGTCAAATCTATTTTACCCAATGATTGTTAACTTCAACAACAAGCTCACAAAACTTGTAAATGAGCTGGAGCTAATTATGAAACAATTAGTCAAAGTCTATGAAAATAATAAAATAAATGAATATCGTATTGCTACATCTCATTAAAAGAGTCATTCGCCTAGCATATATCATCATGTTCATATTGCTCCGATCACCACCTAGATCATGTTAGAAAGTCAGGCTATTAACGTGATGATAAGTCATAACCAATAAGGTTATGGATGTCAATTACTTTGTAATTACACATAATGCAAATCTCATAATGTATGTGGTAACCAGTTAGAAAATACAATGTAACTTTTAATACCACAATATAATATATTCTATAAAAGTTATGGGAAAATATCTTTTATTCCAGTGAAGAGGTAACCTTTGGATTCCTGAATTACTAGGCAAAATCAGCCAGTCATGTGGGGATGGGAGCAGAAAGTTCCAGGCAGAAGGAGGGAAGGAAAAATCCTAAAGAGGGAATGAGCATGGCATATTCTAGGAACCAAAGAAGTCTTTCATAGCTGGAGTGGGGCAGAGGGGTTAGAGTGACTCTGTTTGAGGCTAAGAGGTGGGCAGGGACCAGTTCACGTAGTGACTTGCAGTCCAAGGACAACAAGTTGGGTTTCAGTCTAAGAAGTGGGAAGCCATTGGAGGGCTTTAGGGAGGAAAGCAATAATACCCAATTTGTTTTTAAAAGGGTCCAACTTGGAGGTTGAAGGGATTATGGAGTATAGATGAGTAAGAACAGAAGCAGGGAGAACATTACAAAACTAATGCAGGGACTTCCCTGGTGGTGCAGTGGTTAAGAATCCACCTGCCAATGCAGGGGACATGGGTTCAATCACTGGTCCTGGAAGATCCCACATGCTGTGGAGCAGCTAAGGCCATACACCACAACTACTGAAGCCTGCACACCTAGAGCCTGTGCTCTGCAACAAGAGAGGCCATGGCAATGAGAAGCCCGTGCACAGCAATGAAGACCCAGTGCAGACATAAATAAATAAATAAATTTATTAAAAAACCCCCAAAACTAATGCATTAGTCTACACAAGAAATGGTGTTGGCTTGCACTAGGGAGGAAGCTGAAACATGGAGAGAAGTAGAGGTATTTAGGATGTAGTGTGAAGGTAGACCTGAGAGGATTTGAAGTTATGGATGAAGTGGAGTGTGAGGGGAAAAGGATGCTTCAAGGAGAGCTCCTAGTTCGGGAGCTTGAGTGAATTTAGTGGATGGTTGTGCTGTTAAGTATGTATTAAAAATATATGCTGAGTAGTATGGTAGTTCTATTTTTAGTTTTTCAAGGAACCTCCATACTGTTCTCCATAGTGGCTGTATCAGTTTACATTCCCACCAACAGTGCAAGAGTGTTCCTTTTTCTCCACACCCTCTCCAGAATTTATTGTTTGTAGATTTTTTGGTGATGGCCATTCTGACCGGTGTGAGGTGATACGTCATTGTAGTTTTGATTTGCATTTCTCTAATGATTAGTGATGTTGAGCATCCTTTCATGTGTTTGTTGGTAATGTGTATATCTTCTTTGGAGAAATGTCTGTTTAGGTCTTCTGCCCATTTTTGGATTGGGTTGGGTTTTTTTTTTTTGATATTGAGCTACAAGAGCTACTTGTAAATTGTGGAGACTAATGCTTTGTCAGTTGCTTCATTTGCAAATATTTTCTCCCTAGTATCCCCCTACTGGGCATATACCCTGAGAAAACCAAAATTCAAAGAGAGTCATGTACCACAATGTTCATTGCAGCTCTATTTACAATAGCCAGGACATGGAAGCAACCTAAGTGCCCATCGACAGATGAATGGATAAAGAAGATGTGGCACATATATACAATGGAATATTACTCAGCCATAAAAAGAAACGAAATTGAGTTATTTGTAGTGAGGTGGATGGACCCAGAGTCTGTCATACAGAGTGAGGTGAGTCAGAAAGAGAAAAACAAATACTGTATGCTAACACATATATGTGGATTCTTAAAAAAAAAAAAAGGTTCCAAAGAACCTAAGGGCAGGACAGGAATGAAGACGCAGATGTAGAGAATGGACTTGAGGACATGGGGAGTGGGAAGGGTAAGCTGGGACAAAGTGAGAGAGTGGCATGGACATATATACACTACCAAATGTAAAATAGATAGCTAGTGGGAAGCAGCTGCATAGCACAGGGAGATCAGCTGGTTGCTCTGTGACCACCTAGAGGGGTGGGATAGGGAGGGTAGGAGGGAGATGCAAGAGGGAGGAGATATGGGGATACATGTATATGTATAGCTGATTCACTTTGTTATAAAGCAGAAACTAACACACCATTGTAAAGCAATTATACTCCAATAACAATGTTAAAATATATATATATCCTGAGCAGTATCTACTGTTTGGAGGACACTTTGTAGGGCAAGATACATTTTTCTAACTTCTAAAATACTTCTATTACTAACAGATTGTGGATGCAAATATTCTTTTTTTTTTTTTTTTTTACTTTTGAAAAGTTCCTATTTATTAATGTGCTTTTCTGTGCCTAAAAATAATTATTCTTTTTTTTAACATGTTTATTGGAGTACAACTGCTTTACAATGGTGCGTTAGTTTCTGCTTTACAACAAAGTGAATCAGTTATACATATACGTATATTCCCATATCTCTTGCGTCTCCCTCCCTCCCACCCTCCCTATCCCACCCCTCTAGGTGGTCACAAACCACCTAGCTGATCTCCCTGTGCCATGAAGCTGCTTCCCACTAGCTATACACCCTACGTTTGGTAGTGTATATATGTCCATGCCACTCTCTCACTTTGTCACAGCTTACCCTTCCCCTCCCCATATCCTCAAGTCCATGCTCTAGTAGATCTGTGTCTTTATTCCCGTCTTACCCCTAGGCTCTTAATGACATTTTTTTTCTTCTTAGATTCCATATATATGTGTTAGCATACGGTATTTGTCTTTCTGTTTCTGACTTACTTCACTCTGTATGACAGACTCCAGGTCCATCCACCTCACTACAAATAACTCAATTTTGTTTCTTTTTATGGCTGAGTAATATTCCATTGTATATATGTGCCACATCTTTAACGATTCATCTGTTGATGGACACTTAGGTTGCTTCCATGTCCTGGCTATTGTAAATAGAGCTGCAATGAACATTTTGGTACATGACTCTTTTTGAATTATGGTTTTCTCAGGGTATATGCCCAGTAGTGGGATTGCTGGGTCATATGGTAGTTCTATTTGTAGTTTTGTAAGGAACCTCCATACTGTTCTCCATAGTGGCTGTACCAATTTACATTCCCACCAACAGTGCAAGAGTGTTCCCTTTCTCCACACCCTCTTCAGCATTTATTGTTTCTAGATTTTTTGATGATGGCCATTCTGAGCAGTGTGAGATGATATCTCATTGTAGTTTTGATTTGCATTTCTCTAATGATTAATGATGTTGAGCATTCTTTCATGTGTTTGTTGGCAATCTGTATATCTTTGGAGAAATGTCTATTTAGATCTTCTGCCCATTTTTAGATTGGGTTTTTTTTTGTTATTAGGCTGCATGAGCTGCTTGTAAATTTTAGAGATTAATCCTTCATCAGTTGCTTCATTTGCAAATATTTTCTCCCATTCTGAGGGCTGTCTTTTGGTCTTATGGTCTCCTTTGCTGTGCAAAAGCTTTTAAGTTTCATTAGGTCCCATTTGTTTATTTTTGTTTTTATTTCCATTTCTCTAGGAGGTGGGTCAAAAAGGATCTTGCTGTGATTTATGTCACAGAGTGTTCTGCCTATGATTTCCTCTAAGAGTTTGATAGTGTCTGGCCTTACATTTAGGTCTTTAATCCATTTTGAGCTTATTTTTGTGTATGGTGTCAGGGAGTGTTCTAATTTCATACTTTCACATGCACCTGTCCAGTTTGCCCACACCACTTATTGAAGAGGGTGCCTTTTCTCCACTGTATATTCTTGCCTCCTTTATCAAAGATAAGGTGACCATATGTGTGTGGGTTTATCTCTGGGCTTTCTATCCTGTTCCATTGATCTATCTTTCTGTTTTTGTGCCAGTACCGTACTGTCTTTATTACTGTAGCTTTGTAATATAGTCTGAAGTCAGGGAGCCTGATTCCTCCAGCTCCATTTTTCCTTCTCAAGATTGCTTTGGCTATTCGGGGTCTTTTGTGTTTCCATACAAATTGTGAAATTTTTTGCTCTAGTTCTGTGAAAAATGCCAGTGGTAGTTTCATAGGGATTGCACTGAATCTGTAGATTGGTTTGGGTCGGAGAGTCATTTTCACAATGTTGATTCTTCCAATCCAAGAACATGGTATATCTCTCCATCTATTTGTATCATCTTTAATGTCTTTCATCAGTGTCTTATAATTTTCTGCATACAGGTCTTTTGTCTCCTTAGGTAGGTTTATTCCTAGATATTTTATTCTTTTTGGTGCAGTGGTAAATGGGAGTGTTTTCTTAATTTCACTTTCAGATTTTTCATCAATAGTGTATAGGAATGACAGAGATTTCTGTGCATTAATTTTGTATCCTGCTAGTTTATCAAATTCATTAATTAGCTCTAGTAGTTTTCTGGTAGCATCTTTAGGATTCTCTATGTATAGCATCATGTCATCTGCAAACAGTGACAGCTTCACTTCTTTTCCGATTTTGATTCCTTTTATTTCTTTTTCTTCTCTGATTGCTATGGCTAGAACTTCCAAAACTATGTTGAATAAGAGTGGTGAGAGTGGGCAACCTTGTCTTGTTCCTGATCTTAGTGGAAATGGTTTCAGTTTTTCACCATTGAGAGTGATGTTGGCTGTGAGTTTGTCATATATGGCCTTTATTAGGTTGAGGAAAGTTCCCTCTATGCCTACTTCCTGCAGGGTTTTTATCATAAATGGGAGCTGAATTTTGTCAAAAGCTCTGTCTGCATCTATTGAGATAATCATATGCTTATTTTCCTTCAATTTGTTAATATGGTGTATCACGTTGATTGATTTGTGTATATTGAAGAATCCTTGCATTCCTGAAATAAACCTCACTTGATCATGGTGTAGGATCCTTTTAATGTGCTGTTGGATTCTGTTTGCTAGTATTTTGTTGAGGATTTTTGCATCTATGTTCATCAGTGATACTGGCCTGTAGTTTTCTTTCTTTGTGACATCTTAGTCTGGTTTTGGTATCCGGGTGATGGTGGCCTTGTAGAATGAGTTTGGGAGTGTTCCTCCCTCTGTTGTATTTTGGAAGAGTTTGAGAAGGATAGGTGTTAGCTCTTCTCTAAATGTTTGATAGAATTCGCCTGTGAAGCCATCTGGTCCTGGGCTTTTGTTTGTTGGAAGATTTTTAATCACAGTTTCAATTTCAGTGCTTGTGATTGGTCTGTTCATATTTTCTATTTCTTCCTGGTTCAGTCTTGGCAGGTTGTGCATTTCTAAGAATTTGTCCATTTCTTCCAGGTTGTCCATTTTATTGGCATAGAGTTGCTTGTAGTAATCTCTCATGATCTTTTGTATTTCTGCAGCGTCAGTTGTTACTTCTCCTTTTCATTTATAATTCTATTGATTTGAGTCTTCTCTCTTTTTTTCTTGATGAGTCTGGCTAATGGTTTATCAGTTTTGTTTCTCTTCTCAAAGAACCAGCTTTTACTTTTATTGATCTTTGTTATCATTTCCTTCATTTCTTTTTCATTCATTTCTGATCTGATCTTTATGGTTTCTTTCCTTCTAATAACTTTGGGGTTTTTTGTTCTTCTTTCCCTAACTGCTTTAGGTGCAAGGTTAGCTTGTTTATTTGAGATGTTTCCTGTTTCTTAAGGTAGGATTGTATTGCTATAAACTTCCCTCTTAGAACTGCTTTTGCTGCATCCTATAGATTTGGATCATCGTGTCTCCATTGTCATTTGTTTCTAAGTATTTTTTTTTATTTCCTTTTAATTTCTTCAGTGATACCTTCGTTATTAAGTAATGTATTGTTTAGCCTCCATGTGTTTGTATTTTTTACAGATCTTTTCCTGTAATTGATATCTAATCTCATAGCATTGTGGTCAGAAAAGATACTTGATATGAGTTCAATTTTCTTAAATTTACCAAGGCTAGATTTGTGACCCAAGATATGATCTATCCTGGAGAATGTTCCAAGAGCACTTGAGAAAAATGTGTACTCTGTTGTTTTTGGATGGAATGTCCTATAAATATCAACTAAGTCCATCTTGTTTAATGTATCATTTAAAGCTTGTGTTTCCTTCTTTATTTTCATTTTGGATGATCTGTTCATTGGTGAAAGTGGGGTGTTAAAGTCCCCTACTATGATTTTGTTACTGTCAATTTCCCTTTTTATGGTTGTTAGTATTCGCCTTATGTATTGAGGTGCTCCTATATTGGGTGCATAAATATTTACAACTGTTATATCTTCTTCTTGGATTGATCCCTGGATCATTATGTAGTGTCCTACTTTGTCTCTTGTAATAGTCTTTATTTTAACGTCTATTTTGTCTCATATGAGAATTGCTACTCCAGCTTTCTTCTGATTTCCATTTGCATGTAATATCTTTCCATCCCCTCACTTTCAGTCTGTATGCGTCCCTAGGTCTGAAGTGGGTCTCTTGTAGACAGCATATATAGGGGTCTTGTTTTTGTATCCATTCAGTCAGTCTGTGTCTTTTGGTGGGAGCATTTAATCCATTTACATTTAAGGTAATTATCAATATGTATGTTCCTATTCCCATTTTCTTAATTGTTTTGGGTTTGTTATGGTAGGTCTTTTCCTTCTCTTGTGTTTCCTGCCTAGAGAAGTTCCTTTAGCATTTTTTGTAAAGCTGGTTTGGTGGTGCTGAACTCTCTCAGGTTTTGCTTGTCTGTAAAGGTTTTAATTTCTCCATCAAATCTGAATGAGATCCTCGCTGGGTAGAGTAATCTTGGTTGTAGGTTTTTCTTCTTCATCACTTTAAATATGTCCTGCCACTCCCTTGTGGCTTGCAGAGTTTCTGCTGAAAGATCAGCTGTTAACCTTATGGGGATTCTCTTGTGTGTTATTTGTTGTTTTTCCCTTGCTGCTTTTAATATGTTTTCTTTGTATTTAATTCTTGATAGTTTGATTAATATGTGTCTTGGCATGTTTCTCCTTGGATTTATCCTGTATGGGACTCTCTGTGCTTCCTGGACTTGATTACCTATTTCCTTTCCCATATTAGGGAAGTTTTCAACTATAATCTCTTCAAATATTTTCTCAGTACCTTTCTCTTTCTCTTCTTCTTCTGAGACCCCTATAATTGGAATGTTGGTGTGTTTAATGTTGTCCCAGAGGTCTCTGAGACTGTCCTCAGTTCTTTTCATTCTGTTTTCTTTATTCTGCTCTGCAGTAGTTATTTCCACTATTTTATCATCCAGGTCACTTATCCGTTCTTCTGCCTCAGTTATTCTGCTATTGATCCCTTCTAGAGTCTTTTTAATTTTATTTATTGTGCTGTTCATCGTTGCTTGTTTCCTCTTTTGTTCTTCTAGGTCCTTGTTAAATGTTCCTTGCATTTTCTCTATTGTATTTCCAAGATTTTGGATCATCTTTACTATCATTATTCTGAATTCTTTTTCAGGTTGACTGCCTATTTCCTCTTCATTTGTTAGGTCTCATGGGTTTTTACATTGCTCCTTCATCTGCTGTGTGTTTCTCTGTCTTCTCATTTTGTTTAATTTACTGTATTTGCGGTCTCCTTTTTGCAGGCTGGAGGTTCATAGTTCCCGTTGTTTTTGGTGTCTGTCCCCAGTGGCTAAGGTTGGTTCTGTGGATTGTGTAGGCTTCCTGGTGGAGGCGACTAGTGCCTGTGTTCTGGTTGATGAGGCTGCATCTTGTCTTTCTGGTGGGCAGGTCATCTGGTGTTTTGTTTTGGGGTGTCTGTGGCCTTATTATGATTTTAGGCAGCCTCTCTGCTAATGGATGGGGTTGTGTTCCTGTCTTGCTAATTGTCTGGCATAGGGTGTACAGCACAGGAGCTTGCTGGTCGTTGAGTAAAGCTGGGTGCTGGTGCTGAGATAGCGATCTCTGGGAGATTTTCGCTGTTTGATATTACGTGGAGCTGGGAGGTCTCTTGTGTACCAGTGTCTTGAAGTTGGCTCTCCCACCTCAGAGGCACAGCCCTGACGCCTGGCTGGAGCACCTAGTGATTGTCCTCCACACGGCTCAGAATAAAATGGAGAAAAAGTAGAAAGAAAGAAGGAAAGAGGATAAAATAAAATAAAGTAAGATAAAATAAAATTATTAAAATAAAAAATATTTAAAAAATTTAAAACCTTTTAAAAAAAAGAAACAAAATCTGGACGGTCAGAACCCTAGGACAAATGGTGAAAGCAAAGCTATACAGACAAAATCTCACACAGAAGCATACACATACACACTCACAAAAAGAGGAAAAGGGGAATAAGTAATATATCTTGCTCCCAACGTCCACCTCCTCAATTTGGGATGATTCATTGTGTATTCAGGTATTCCACAGATGCAGGGTACATCAAGTTGATTGTGGAGATTTAATCCGCTGCTCCTGAGGGTGCTGAGAGAGATTTCCCTTTCTCTTCTTTGTTCGCACAGCTCCCAGGGTTCAGCTTTGGATTTGGCCCCGCCTCTGCATGTAGGTTGCTGTAGGGTGTCTGTTCTTTGCTCAGACAGATCAGGGTTAAAGGTGGAGCTGATTCGGGGGCTCTGGCTCACTCAGGCCGGGGGGAGGGAGGGGTACGGATGCAGGGCGAGCCTGTGGTGGCAGAGGCCGGCGTGACTTTGCAGCAGCCTGAGGCACCCTGTTCATTTTTCTGGGGGAAGTTGTCCCTGGATCCTGGGACCCTGGCAGTGGTGGGCTGCACAGGGTCCCGGGAGGGGCGGTGTGGAGAGTGACCTGTGCTCGCACACTGGCTTCTTCTGGCTTCAGCAGCAGCCTTAGCATCTCATGCCTGTCTCTGGGGTCCGCGCTATTAGCCACGTCTCACGCCCGTCTCTGGGGTCCATGCTTTTAGCCACGGCTCGCGCCCATCTTTGGAGCTCCATTAAGCAGCGCTCTTAATCCCCTCTCCTTGTGCACCAGGAAACAAAGAGGGAAGAAAAAGTCTTGCCTGTTCGGCAGGGCCAGACTTTTCCCCAGACTCCCTCCCGGCTAGCTGTGGTGCACTAACCCCTTCAGGCTGTGTTCACACCGCCAACCCCAGTCCTCTCCCTGCGCTCCGACCGAAGCCCGAGCCTCAGCTCCCAGCCCCGCCGCCCCGGCGGGTGAGCAGACAAGCCTCTCGGGCTGGTGGGTGCTCGTCGGCACCAATTCTCTGTGCGGGAATCTCTCCGCTTTGCCCTCTGCACCCGTTGCTGCACTCTCCTCCGCAGCTCCGAAGCTTCCCCCTCCGCTACCCGCAGTCTCTGCCCGCGAAGGGGCTTCCTAGTGTGTGGAAACCTTTCCAACTTCACAGCTCCCTCCCACTGGTGCAGGTCCTGTCCCTATTCTTTTTTTTTGCTGTTCGCGGGACTCTCGCTGTTGTGGCCTCTCCCGTTGCGGAGCACAGGCTCCAGACGCGCAGGCCCAGCGGCCAAGGCTCACGGGCCCAGCCGCTCCGCGGCATGTGGGATCCTCCCGGACCGGGGCACGAACCTGTGTCCCCTGCGTCAGCAGGCGGACTCTCAACCACTGCGCCACCAGGGAAGCCCCGTCCCTATTCTGTTGTCTCTGTTTTTTCTCTTTTCTTTTGCCCTACCCAGGTACCTGGGGAGTTTCTTGCCTTTTGGGAGGTCTGAGGTGTTCTGCCAGCGTTCAGTGGGTGTTCTATAGAAGCAGTTCCACGTGTAGATTTATTTCTGATGTATCTGTGGGGAGGAAGGTGATCTCCGCCTCTTACTCTTCCGCCATCTTCTCCAGAATCCAAACAAATATTCTAAGTAAGCTTTCTTTCTTTTTTTTTTTTTTTGCCTCTCTCATTATCTTGTTATTGTAACATAGATCAGGGGTTGGCAAACTTTTTTCTGAAAGGAATGAGATAGTAAATATTTCAGGCCTTGCAGTCTCTATGAACTCTGTTTCAACTACTGCACCCTGATAATGTAGTGTCAAAACAACCATGGACAATACATTAAGGAAAGAGTGTGGCTGTGTTTCAATAAAACTTTATTTACAGATCAAGCAGTGGGCCACATTTGGTCTCTGGGTTGTAGTTTGCTAATCCCTACATAGACTACAGGTCCCCATACAAGACAATCTCGAGTGCAAAAGAAAATCTGGTTATGAATAAAGAAACCAAGAACTTATTTATTGATTGACAAAAATGCACACTGGAAGCTATAGTTGTCATTTATTTAAATTTTTTCTCCCAGTATTATTTTAATTGTCCTTCTGGTTTCTTGAGGATCCCTCACTCCATTTAATCCTACGACTATAAATCATGGCACTTCGTTCTCTACCACAATGGTAGGTCCTTAGCCAGGGTGGCCAAACTGAGTAGTGCCTTCCCAATGGTCACAGTGACTGGGAGGCAGGCACATGATTCAAGCAAGTCCAGTTAGAATCTTCCCTGAACTTGATATGTAAATAGTAGGAGACAGTTTTCTTCACTGAGGGTCTACTAAGAGAGGGGGCTGAAGATCTTTAACTTATACTAGCTATTTTGCCAGTCATTTGGTCACTGCTTATGTTCAGAGCAACTCCAAGCAGAGATAAACAGAGTCCAGAGCCATGGCGACATTGTTTGGGAAGCTTAATCCAGCTATGTCCAGAGCCAGAGACATGCCAGGACTTCCTGGTTATGTGAGTCAGTGAATTCCATTTTAGCTTCAGCTAGTTTGAGTTGAGTTTCCATCAGCTGCAGACAGTAGATTATAGACAAAAATACTGCTTCATTGAATCTGGAAGGGGATAATTAACATTTGAATTCCTTGAATGTGCCAAGCATAATACATGCTAATCTTAGTTAAACTTAAAATAGCTTTATGTTTAAGGTTGAGAGAACAGGGACTCAGAGATAAGCGATTTGCTTGAAGTTACGTAAATTTTTGGTAGAGTTATGATTTGACTGCTAACATTTTTGACTCTGAAGACCATGCTCTTTATATGGTACTAAGGAAGCACAGAAATTAAATGAAAAAAAGAGTAAAATATAATATTGGGATTTCTCAATATTTCCCTTAAACTGATTTCTTCTAGGGCTCCACAACTGAGGGAGAGAATAAAGATGATGCTTGAAGCATCAGAAAGATTACATGTAGTATATGACCTGTTAAGCAATCAATCATGGATAGCCTTTCAAAGCTTCTCTGAATCCTAGAATGGGGTGTTTCTAGCCTAACTGTCCACAGGCGAAAGCTGGAAAATGTTCCTCTTTTTCTCCTGCTTAGGGAGACCAGATTTCATATGTATGAAGGAAATGAGGCGCCAGGCAAGCGGTTCATTTCCATATCTCTAAGTGGGCTGTGTGAGCTTGACAAGGAAGGGCATGTAAGGGATATAAAAGCACCATCAAAGATTCATGCTGAGGAAACTCTTCTTGAGAGCTATATGGAGACAGAAGTACAAGAGGGGCTTCTTTATAGGTGGAAAGAGGTGATAATTAAACATAATTTGTAGAGGGAAATTAACAGTGATGGACTTGAATCCTTTATAGCAAATGTAAATTTCAAGGCAATTTTGTGTGGAGAAGTAAAAAGCTATAATATATGGCTGAGTGGTATATGCTGACAGTAATGGTCCTCTTGTGCAGTGGGTTATTAAAGAGTTTCATCTCGTGGTTTTCAATAATGAAAAGGGAGGCAGTCTGGGGGCATTTTCTGAGATACGTCCCTTGTGTTGATGTAGCTTATACAACCAGTAGGTTATCTCAACAGCTGCATGGAAAAGGTTAAATTTGCTAAGGAGAGTAAAAGACTAAAATGTGAGAAGCATCCTATTTTAGAAAAATGTATTATTTCTTCTAAGAGACTAACAAACTGTGACCTTGGGCAAGTCATTTAATCTCTATGGGGCTTGATCTCTACATCCAGTACAAGGATCTTATCCATGGCTTTTTCCAACTCCAGTAATCTATGATTCCTTCTTATGGTAAAAACACCCTCTTGGAATGAAAAAATGTCAGGGACATTTTGCTTGGAGTCACTTTCTCTCTCTCTTCCCTTATTTTTGAAATGGATTCTAGAATCAGCTCCAGGACTGCATGTCCTCCACTGAACAAGATACAGATATGGTGAAGAATCAGAGTCATTTGACAAAGCTTGATGTTCAAGCTTTCACAAAGATCTACAGAAGGAAAACTTGTAGGGAAACCAATAGCTCCGTTTCACTGGGTCACAGTACGAATGACTATATGGGTTTGGGATGTGCTTGAATAGTCCTGGCTTGTGAGGATTGGACCTTAAGGAAATGAGAAATGGGATTCTGAAAGAAAGAAGAGATCATTTATTTTTGATAGTTTACTGCATTTATTAAACTTCTGGGGGTTGAATACGGAAAGATAGTATTAATATATCATGTTTTAAAGACCTTAATCATTCAAGTTCTAGAGCGGAACTATCTTACTTTAGTATATTTGTCGAAACTGATTAACCAATGTTGACTCATGATTGGTGACTAAAGTCCAAACTATTCAGATTTACTTAGTGTTTACCTAATGTCCCTTTTCTGTCCCAGGATTCCATCTAGAATAGAACACTACCTTTGGTCCTAATGACTCCTTAGAGCTCTTTAAAGTATGACAATTTCTCAAATATTTCCTGTTTTTGATGACTTTGACACTTTAGGGGAATGCAGGTCAGGTAGTGAGTAGCATGCTTCTCAAGTTGGCTTTGTCTGATTTTTTTTTTTTTTTTCTTGATTGCATTGGGCTTGCCGGTTCTTGGAAGACCACAGGGTTCGTAAAGTGATAGCTTTTCCACATCATATTAAGTGCATATTCTACCCATATCATTTATCACTCAAGATGTTAAGCTTGATCACATGGCTGAGGTAGTGTTTGTCAACTTTCTCCACTGTAAAGTTACTCCCCTCACTTTTCTGTACTACATTTAGAGGGAAGTCAGTCCCTCCCACAATTAAGGGAGTGGGGAATTATACTCCACCTATTTGATGAGAAAGTAACTACATAAATTGTCAGGAATTCTTCTGTATGGGAGATTTGCCTATTCTTATTAATTATTTATTACATCACTATAGACTCAGATATTTAGGTTTAGATTTATACATTGGGTTATATTCTAATACATGTTATTTATTTTATTGCTCAAGGTTTCAGTTTTGGACATTGGGAGCTCTTTCAGTTGGCTCCTGTGTCCCTCTGACATACCCTACTGGTTTTTGTTTTGTTTTCCTTATTTTCTGACACTGTAAGATGCTCCAGGCTCATCCCGCATATCCTTGCCTTGGCTTTCAAAGCTGTCATTTCTCCTGGAAGCCCTAGTTTCTTTTCTTGGGGAATGATGTTTGAGGGAGGGAGGAACAGGGAATAAACTTTTAATGGATACAGAGTTTCAGTTTGGGAAGATGAAAAAAGTTCTGGAGATGAATGGTGGTGATGGTTGCATAATAATGTGAATATTCTCAATTAATGCCACTGAACTATACACTTAAAATTGTTAAAATGGTAAATTTCATGTTATGTATATTTTACCACAATTCAAATATGCTTTGTTTAAAAAACAAAGAAACCTTCCAACTTGTTTCCAATGAATGAGAGTTCCTGTTGCTCCACATTCTCACCAGCATTTAGTTGTCAGACTTTGTTTTGGGGTTTTTGTTTCATCTATCGTAACAGGTGTGTAGTGATATCTCATTCTTGTTTTGATAGTGGTATCTGACTGCTATCTGAATTTGCATTTCCCTAATGACATATGCTGTTAAGTGTCGTTCCATATGCTTGTTTGCCATTTGTGTATCCGCTTTGCTGATGTGCTTGATACTTTACTCTTTTTAAATTGGCTTATTTTTTATTGCTGAGTTTTAAGAATTCTTTGTACATTCTGGATACAAGCCCTTTATCAGATATGTGATTTGCAAATATTTTCTAGCAGTCTGTGGCTTTTCATTCTCTTAACAATGTATTTCACAGAGCAAGTTTTTAATTTTAATAACATCCAGCTTAGCCACTTTTTCATGGATCATTCTTTTGGTTTTTGTACCTAAAAGGTCATAACCACTGTATATCATACTAGTTTTCTTCTTGAGGTGTCTATGTGTAAAGAGAGCGGTCCATTTGTTTCAGTACTATTTATTGGAAAGACTACTCTTTCCCCATTGAACTGCCTTTGCACCTTTGTCAAAAATCAGGTGATTATGTGGTATCTTTATTCTCTTCCACTGATCTATGTGTTTATTCTTTCACCAAAACTGCACTGTCTCTAAAAGAAGTATAAGGCATATTATGTATTTTTTAAAATTTAATTTTTATTTTATATTGGGGTATAGTTGATTCACAATGTTGTGTAGGTTTCAGGTGTATATAGCAAGGTGAATTGGTTATACATATATCCATTCTTTTTCAGGTTCTTTTCCCATATAGGGTATTACAGAATACCGAGCAGAGTTCCCTGTGCTATCAGTAGGTCCTTGTTGATTTTATATATAGTAGTGTGATTTTTTTATAGCCATTATTTTGTATTTTATTATTAATTTATTTTTGGCCATGCCACACAGCTTGCAGGTGTATCACCTTTTTAGATTCCAAATATAAGTGATATCATATTTGACTATCTCTGACTGACTTCACTTAGTATGATAATCTCTAGATCCAACCATGTTGCTGCAAATGACATTATTTTTTATGGCTGAGTAATATTCCATTGTGTGTGCACACATACATACATATGTAGGTGTGTGTATACATATATATATATATGTATATATATATATATATAAAAATATACACACATACACCACATCTTCTTTATCCATTTATCTGTCGATGGACATTTAGGTTGCTTCCATGTCTTGGCTATTGTAAACAGCACTGCAGTGAACATTGGGGTGCATGTGAACCATGGTCTTCTCTGGATATATGCCCAGGAGTGGGACTGCTGGATCATATGGTAGCTCTATTCATACTGTTCTCCGTAGTGGCTGTACCAATTTACATTCCCCAAATCAGCATAGGAGGGTTTCCTTTTCTCCACACCCTCTCCACCATTTATTGTTTGTAGACTTCTTGATGATGGCCATTCTGACTGGTGTGAAGTAGCTGCAGTTTTGACTTGCATTTCTCTAATAATTAGTGATGTTGAGCATCTTTCCATGTGCTTTTTGGCTATCTGTATGTCTTCTTTGGTGAAATGTCTACTTAGGACTTCTGCCCATTTTTTGACTGGGTTGTTTTTTTTTTGATATTGACCTGCGTGTACTGTTTGTAGATTAATCCCTTGTCAGTTGCATTGTTTGCAAATATTTTCTTGCATCCCGTAGGTTGTCTTTTCATTTTGTTGATGGTTTCCTTTACTGTGCAAAAGCTTTTAAGTTTAACTAGGTCCCATTTGTTTAGCTTTGTTTTTATTTCCATTCCTCTAGGAGATGGATTGAAAAAGATCTTGCTGCGATTTATGTCCAAGAGTGCTCTGCCTGTGTTTTCCTCTAGGAGTTTTATAGTATCTGGTCTTCCATTTAGGTCTTAAATTGATTTGTGTATGGTATTAAAGAATGTTCTAATTTCATCCTTTTACATGCAGCTGTCCAGTTTTCCCAGCACCACTTATTGAAGAGGCTGTCTTTCCTCTATTGTATATTCTTGCCTCCTTTGTTGTAGATTAATTGACCATAGGTGCATGGGTTTATTTCTGGGCTTTCCATCCTGTTCCATGGATTTATATTTCTGTTTTTGTGCCAGTATCATATTGTTTTGCTCACTGTAGCTTTGTAGTATAGTCTGAAGTCAGGAAGATAGTCTGAAGTCAGGAAGCTTGAGTCCTCCAGCTCTCTTCTTCCTCAAGATTGCTATTTGGGGGTCTTTTGCGTTTCCATACAAATTGTAAAATTTTTTGTTCTGTGAATAATGCCATTAGTAATTTCATAGAGATTGCACTGGATCTGTAGATTGCCTTGGGTGGTATGGTTATTGTAACAATATTCTTTCAATATAAGAACACAGTGTATCTTTCCATAGAACACAGTATATCTTTCCATATGTTTGTGTCTTCTTCAACTTCTTTCATTAGTTTCTTACAGTTTTCAAAGTACATGTCTTTGGCCTCCTTATGTAGGTTTTATTCCAGTGTTTCTTAAATTTTCGTGAAACTACTTCAGTTTTTTTCTTAGGACACAAAACAAGCATGAATCATATCAAGAAAGCTCTAACTCCAGGCCACTAAGATTTCTTCATTAAATTTTTCTAGAAATTTTTAGTTATCAGTTTTAGATCTGTGATCCATGATGAGTGAGTTATTCACTGTATATGGTGTGAGATTAGGGTTGAGGTTTATTTTTTCAATATGAGGCCCAGTTGTTTCAGCACAATTTGTTGAAAAGAATTGTCTTGCTCCCATTGTATTTCCTTGGCAGATTTGTTCAAAATCATATGGGTGCAATACTATTTCTGGACTGTCTATTCCATTAAAATATATGTCTATCACACTGTTTTAATTACTGTAGCTTACTATAAAGTCTTGCTAACTAGTTTTACACTCCAAGGATCAACACTTTCAAAATAGCCTTGACTATCCTGGCCTTTCCACGTCCATAAATTTTAGAATCAAATTGTCAAAATCTCTTGGGGTTTTGATTGAGATTGCATTGAGGCACCACATTAATTTTGTAAAATTTGACATTCTCTCAGTAATATTTTGCAGTTTTCAACATACACCTCTTGTACAGATTGTCTTATATTCATCTGTAAATATTTCATGTTTATGATATTACAAATGGTATTTTTATTTAATCCAATTATAAGTTGCTAGTATAGTATATAGAAATACTATCAATTGTGTATAAACACTGTGTCCTGCCATCTTACTAAAATCACTCGTCAGTTTGCATAGTTTCTTGTAGATTCTTTGGATTTTCTACTTAGATGATCATGTTATCTACAAATATGTATAGTCTTCTTCGTTCCTTTTCAATCTGTTCATTTTACTTATTTTTTCTTACCTTATTGCACTAGTTAAGATCTCCCACACAAAATTAAATATTGAGCTGGTGAGAGCAGACATCCTTGTTTCTTTCCTATCATGGACATAAAGCATTTAGCCTTATGGATGATGTCAGCTGTAGGTTTTTCATCAGGTTGAGGAATTTTTCTTCCTACTAAGTGAAAAAGACGTAAGTAAGTGGTGAGGTATATTATCAGTTGTTGCCATAGTGTACTGTCAGTGCAGTGCAATTCCAAGCAAACTTCCAAAAGGCTTTTTGGTAGATATTGAAAAGCTGTTGCTAAAATTCTTATGGAAACGTAAAGGACCTAGAAATGCTAAAACAACTTTAGAAGACTTTGTTTGAAAAGTTGCAGGGATCATACTAGCTGACTTCAAGAGTTGTTCTAAAGCTACAGTAATCAAAAACTGTGATGTTAGAGTCAAGATAAATGAACAATAGACTAGACTAGAATAGAGAAACTAGAAATAGATATGGTTAGTTGACTTTCAACAAAGAAGGAAAAATTACTTGATGGAGAATAAATAGCTGTTTCAACAAATGCTGAAAAAAGTTGATATCAATATTCAAAAAAATGAAAGATAACAAGTTCATGTCTTGCAATATTTACAAACTCAAACTCTGGATCTAAATATAATACCTAAAACTATAAAATTTCTAGAATAAACTGTAGGAGAAAAGCTTTCTTACCAAAAGGAGAAACCGACTTTATCCAAGTTAAGGACTTCTGCTCTTCTAAAAAATGAAGAGACAGGCCACAGAGTGGTAGAAAATATTTGCAGTCAGTCACATATATCTGATAAAGGACTTACAAAGAACATTTTATGGCTAGAAGTCCCAACATAATATGTATTATGTTTTGGAGAAAAGAATAGAGAGAGAATGAATGAAAAGCAATAAGAGTAACACAACAGGGCTTCCCTGGTGGTGCAGTAGTCAAGAATGCAAGGGACACGATCCCTGTTCCGGGAAGATCCCATATGCCGTGGAGCAACTAAGCCTGTGTGCCACAACTACTGAGCCTGCACGCCTAGAGCCTGTGCTCTGCAACAGGAGAAGCCCCCGCACAGCAATGAAGACCCAACGCAGCCAAAAATTAATTAAAAAAAATAAAGTAACACAACAGCACCCAAACTATATTGACGCATTGTGTATACACCTCAGGGCATTGTCAGTAAAGAGAAAAATCTACGTATTCACATCTTTGCCTCAGAGCAGGCTTCAGGAATTCAGGTAACAACACTAGGTTTGTCAACAACAGTATTGGCAACAAGAAGGCAGTGGAACGCTTGCAAAGTACAGATGGAAATTCTTTGATTTTAGAATTCTATGCCCCCAGATACTGGTCAGGTAAGGGTGAGCCTGAACTCAGAAGTTCTAGAGTTTATAGGCTGTGTCTGAAAATACCTACTTTTTAGAGGCTGAATTACATCAGGAAAAATAGTCTATCCAGAAAGAAGCAGGAGTATGTGTGAAGATACAGTTAACAGAAGTGAGAACTCCTCGTTGCTAGGCCTAAATAAGTATTTGTTATGAAAAGAAAGGAATCTTAACAATAATATGAACTAATCTTCTAGGCATTTTCCACACGGACGTTGGGGCGGAGTCGAGGGGAAGAAAACTGAAAGCGTGTGAAATTTTTACATTGGTCTGGATGACACGTTACTCGTTAGCTGATTCCAGACTTTAAATGAAATAAAAACTACAGCAAGTTACAGAATTACCTCACATAGGGACTGCTCAGTTAATGATGTTGGACCATAACAGCTCTTGAAATAGTATACCCTTTAGTATACCATTTTTTGGACACCACTCTTTTTTTGTTTCAGCATAATGACATCACCTAAAAACACACTAAGTAGATGCCCTCTGAGACGTGGTGTTTTCTAAGATGTTACATTTTCAAGCAGAGTCCTTCACCAATTTACTAGACACACTTTCTAGTCAGAGAATATCATCTGAAACAAATTTAAACTGCAGGTCATGGTTCAATGAGCCACAGCATTTTTATTGGTGAATTTATGCCAAGTGAGAAGGATGAAGAGTTGCTTCTTCAGTCTGTGCACTTTTTCCATATGTTTCTAGACTTACCCTTTATTTTTCCTAGATTGCTGTTTTTGAGTGCATGGTAAAAACATAAACTCCAATTGTTAACTAAGAAAGAGGTGCAGAATGATGAATGCACCTTCCAAAGAGCAAGCCCTGGCCCTCTTCTCCACCGAACACCACTTACTCTAAACTTCTCATTCTATGCAGAGTACACTAAATCTGTATTATATTATGTATTTATTGGGTTTTAAAGTATTGTTTATCATCTCATATAAAGTTGTTTAATTGTTCAATGTACCTATTTCTATTTGTGCAAATTATGTGGGTCTCTAGGCTTGAAATGAAGCACATCTAATTTTTCCCGTTCCCAGTTGATAGACATGGGGTTATCTATTTCAGCTCTAACATGTAAAAGAGCTTACAAGTCATCGCTCTTGGCAGTGCAAGAAAAAAGTTCTTGAGCCTATCAAAGAACTGGGGCCACAGGGAAAACTGTCCCTCTAAAATCAGAGAGATTGGTGCATCCAGAGAAATACAGCACTAGAAATTTGCTTACCTGGAGGGGAAGCCACAAGTTGCTGTAAGCTGAGTGCTAACTAGCTTGATCCCGACACATTCCTGGGGGCTGCAATCACTTACACTGTTTTGGGCTTTCCTTCTAGGAACCCTACAGCTTTGCACAGTATGGATTCAAGAAAAATCTGCGGCTCTGACAAAGGAAGGGGGAAAGCAGCAAGGGTAATCCTCTCATTTTCTTCTCTATAACAAAGACTGACTTATCTCACCTGGGGAAAGAGATTTCCTTCCCCTTGTAGTCCCTTCTAGCATTTGTATTTCACCTAAGAGCAGAAAGACAAAGTTAACAGGGGACAGAACTTCAAGGAAACATACTGGGAACTTGGTACAAGGAAGATGGGAGGAGCTATGTACCTTGAAGAGGGACAGAAACAGTTGGGAAGGCCACTCCGAGACAAATCTCCACTCAAAGGCTATTTCTTACCTCCTCTGCACCCAACAAACATAGCCCCCCTCTGAGAAGTATGAATAGGACAAAGAAAAGCCTTAAAGCCCAAAGAGGAAACAAATAATGACACTAGCTAGTAGAGACTCCACATTCCTCTGTAGCTATAGCAAACATTAAAGCAGTCCAGCTCATATCCAGATTACCATAAATCCTGCCCCTAAAAGGTCTATTTACCTGTAGGTACTATTGATACATGACAACTTTTACTTTTTTATTAAAAGGCATACTGAAAGGCAGTTTGGGGAGAAAAAGCAATCATCATAAGAGATAAGGCATTTGGAATATAACCATGATTAATAATATGTTAATTAAAAAATAGGCAGCATGCAAGATCAAATAGGTAATGTCAGCAGAGCTGTGGAGATTTCAAAAGTAAATGTTAGAAATCAAAAACAGAGTTAACGCTTTGGGTGGCTCATAAGTAGACTTAAGGAAAGAATCAGTAAACTTGAAGATAGATCAAGAACTGGCAGAAAGAGAGAATGGGGCAGAAGAAGAAATGTTTGAGGGAGGTAATCATTGCTGAGATGGTACCAAAGTTATTGACAGACACCAAACCACAATTTTCAGAAGCTCAGAGAACACCAAGTAAGATAAATATCAAAAACCACCACACCTAGATGTATTATCTTTACCTGTAGAAAACCAGAGACAAAGAAAATCCTGAAAGAAACTAAAGAGGGAAAGAAACCTTCCCAATATAGGAACAAGGGTAAGAACACAGCCCATGCAAGCAAAAGGAGAATACTGTAAAATGTTGAAAGAAAATGGCCAACATAGAATTCAATGCAACGTCTAGCAAAAGTATTTTTTTAAAGTAAAGGAGACAGAGACTTTCTCAGACAAAAACATAGCGAACTTGTTACCAGCAGCACAGTCCTATTAAAAAACTAAAACTTTCTTCAGGCAGATGGAAATTATCTACCTTAAGAACTTGGATCTACCTAAGGAAAGGAAGAGTGTCTGTCAGTCAGAGAAGGAATAGAGGTAAATATTTTATTATTCTTTATTCATCTAAAAGACATCTTTTTGTTCAAAGCAATAAAGGAACAAGGTATTGGGTAACTATAGCATATCAGTAAGTGAAATGTATTAGAGAAATGTCACAAAGGATGGTTGGAGGAATTGAGAATACTCTGTTATACGGGCCCTGTACTATACATGAAGTTGTATAATGTTATTTGAAAGTCGATTTAGATGGTTTGTAATCTATGTATTGTGAACCCTAAGAAAATCACTAAAGACACTTTAAAAGGAAATATGATACATCAAGAGGAGATAAAAGAATCATATAAAATTCTCAATTAAAACCAAAGGAGACAGAGAAACAGGAGGTAAAAAGAAGGAAAGAACAAATGTACTGTTTAGAATATAGTTTCAAAGATGGCAGAGTTTAATCAAACTATATCAATAATCACTTTAAATATAAACAAAGTCCACAATTGTCAGACCAGAGGAAAAAAGTGCCATCTAGAAGAAAGCCACTTTAAATGTAAAGACTCCAGCTAAAGTAAAGCAATGGTAAATGATGTAACAGGCTAACATTAACCAAAATTAAGCTGCAGGAACTATATTAATTTCAGATGAAACAGATTGTCAGGGATTGAAGAAGGATAGTGATAGAGGGAAGTCAGTTCTCCAAGAACACATGAAAAATCATAAACATGTATGTAACTAACCAAAGAGCATCAAAATGCATGAGACTATGGAGACTTCAACACAACTCTGTCGGTAATTGATAGATTAGGTTAGGCAGGCGAAAAATCAGTAAAAACGTAAGTGACCTGGACAACACTATAAATCAATTTGATCAAATTGACATAACTAGAATACTCCATCAAACAAGAGGAGAACACACATTCTTCTCAAGAACACTTGAAGTAGTCACCAAAATAGAAACAACGATACACTAGGCCATAACATACACCTTAACATTTTTAAAAGAATAGAAGTCATGTAGAGTATGCTCTCAGCTTACCACAGCATCAAACCTGGTTTAGTGATTTCTAACCACTAAAGGTTAGTGATTTCTAACCTTTCTGTTAGAAATCACTAACAGAAAGATATAGCTGGAAAATTCCCAAATATTTGGATATTAAACAGCACACTTCTAAGTAATCACTAGGTCAAATAAGTTTTAAAGAAATTTTAAACTAAATGAAAATATAACATCAAAATGTGCTGAGAGGGAGAGTTATAGCATTAAGCACATATATTAGAAAAGAAGACAGATTTGCAATTGATTACCTAAATCTCCATCTAAGAAAACTACAGTAAGAAGAACAAATTGACCCTAAAGCAAGCAGAGGAAACAAATTATAAAAACTAGAGAAGAAGGCAACAGAAGTTAAACTAGGAAAACACAGAGAAAATGAATGAAACCAATAAGTGCTTATTTGAAAAGATTAATAAAAATTGTTCAGGCTCTACACAGCTCAATCTGAAAAAGATGATACAAATTACAAATATCAGGAATGAGGCAGGGGTCACACTACTCCCAAGGACATTAAAAGGATAAAAAGAAGTACTATGAACAACTCTATGCCCACAAATTTGATAACTTAGATAAAATGATCTAATGTCTTAAATTACAAAAATTACCAAATCTCACTTAAGGAGACACATAGATAATCTGAATGGTACCACAGCTATTAAAGAAATTGAGTTCATCATTTACAGCCTCTCAAAAGTGAAATCACCAGGTTCAGGTGATATAACTGGTGATTTCAACCACACTTTTAAAGAAAAAATGATACCAATACTCCACAATATCTTTAAAATTTGCTCTTCATGAGGGAACACATCCCAACTCATTTTATGAGGCCATCATTACCCTAAAACAAAAACTTGGTAAAGACACTATGAGAAAGAAAACTAGAGACCCATATAGCTCATAAACGTAGACAAAAGATTTTTAACACAGTACAAGTAAATGGACTCCAGCAACACATGAAAAGGATAATACAGCACTACTGAGCAGAGTTCATTCCAGGGAGTCAAGGACAGTTTGACGTCATAAATCAATCAATTTCACTATGTTAGCAGACTGAATAAAACCATCTTCTCATTTAACAAAATGCAGCACCCATTTAGGATTTTTAAAAATTAGAATTAAAGGGAATTTCCTTAACCAGTGAAGGATATATTAATATATTAAAGAACCCCTATAGCTAACAGTATAAGACACTGAATACTTGCTTCCTAAGTTTTGGACCAAAAAAAGATGCCATCTCTTACTACATACATTCAATATTATATTAGAAACCCCAGGGTAGTGCAATAAGAAAAAAAGAATAAAAGTTACACAGCTTGGAAAGGAAGCATGGATTACATGTCTATGTAGAAACTCTACCATGTTATAAAAAACTAACCCTTGGCATTAATAAGGGGGTATACAGCAAGGTTACAGGATACAAGCTCAGTGTACAAAACTCAACTGCTTTCCTTTACATAAGCAAACAAACAATTGAAATTTAAAACATTTTAAACACATCATATACAATAGCACCTAAAAAGGAAGTACTTAGCTGTAAATCAAAAAAATATGGACAGGATCTGTATGTGGAAAACTATAAAACACGGGTAAGATAAATCAAAAAAAGGTCTAGATAAATGAAGAGAGAGTCAAAACTCCTGCATTAGAAGTTTCATAATTGTTAAGATGTCAGTTCTTCCCAACTTGTTCTACAGAGCTGCTGAAATCCCAGAGTTCCAGCAAGCTGTTTTTGGTAACTAATTCTAAAATTTATAGGGAAAAGCAAAAGACAGAGAACAGTTCCACAATACTGAATCAAGAAGAACAAAGTTGAAGGGCTCACATTACCAAACTTCAAGACATAATAGGAGGAGGGAGGAGCTGAGGAAGATGGCGGAAGAGAAAGACGTGGAGATCACCTTTCTCCCCACAGATACACCAGAAATACATCTACACGTGGAACTGCTCCTACAGAACACCTACTGAACACTGGCAGAAGACCTCAGACCTCCCAAAAGGCAAGAAACTCCCCACGTACCTGGGTAGGGCAAAGCAAAAGAAAAAAGAAAAAACAGAGACAAAAGAATAGGGACAGGACCTGCACCAGTGGGAGGGAGCTGTGAAGGAGGAAAGGTTTGCACACATTAGCAGCCCCTTTGTGGGCAGAGACTGTGGGAGGTGGAGGGGGGAAAAGCTTTGGAGCCACGGAGGAGAGCGCAGCCACAGGGATGTGGAGGGCAAAGTGGAGAGATTCCCACACAGAGGATCGGTGCTAACGAGCACTCACCAGCCTGAGAGGCTTGTCTGCTCCCCCGCCGGGGCGGCGGGGCTGGGAGCTGAGGCTCGGGCTTCGGGAGAGTACTGACAGCTTGAACACAGACTGAAGGGGTTAGTGCACCACGGCTAGCCAGGAGGGAGTCCAGGAGAAGTCTGGAGCTGCGAAGAGGCAAGAGACTTTTTCTTGCCTCTTTGTTTCCTGATGCGCGACTAGAGGAGATTAAGAGCACTGCCTAATGGAGCTCCAGAGACAGGCGCGAGCCGTGGCCAACAGCCTGGACCCAGAGACAGGCATGAGACGCTAATAACGCCGCTGCTACTGCCACCAAGAAGCCTGTGCAGCCCGCCACTGCCAGGGTCCTGGGATCCAGGGACCACTTCCCCAGGACAACGCATGGCGCACCTCAGGCTTGCCCCGCACTCTGTGCCCCTCCCTCCCCCCGGCCTGAGTGAGCCAGAGCCCCTGCATCAGCAGCTCCTTTGACCCCGTCCTGTCTGAGCGAAGAACAGACGCCCTCCAGCGACCTACACGAACAGGCAGGTCCACATCCAAAGCCAGGAGCTGTACGAACAAAGAAGAGAAAGGGAAATCTCTCCCAGCAGCCTCAGGAGCAGTGGATTAAATCTCCACAATCAACTTGTTGAACCCTGCATCTGTGGAATACCTGAGTAGACAACGAATCATCCCAAATTGAGGAGGTGGACATTGGGAGCAAGATATATTATTTTTTCCCCTTTTCCTGAGTGCATGTGTATGCTTCTGTGTGAGATTTTGTCTGTATAGATTTGTTTTCACCATTTGTCCTAGTGTTCTGTCCATCCGTTGTGTTTGGATCTTTTACTTAAAAAAAATTTTTTTTCCTTAATAATTATTATTTTAATAACTTTATTTTATCTTTATTTTATCCTCTTTGTTTCATTCTACTTTTTCTCCCTTTTATTCTGAGCCGTGTGGAGGACAGTCTCTTGGTGCTCCAGCCAGGCATCAGGGCTGTGCCTCTGAGGTGGGAGAGCCAACTTCAGGACACTGGTCCACAAGAGAACTCCCATCTCCACGTAATATCAAACGGCGAAAATCTCCCAGAGATCTCCATATCAACACCAGCACCCAGCTTCACTCAACGACCAGCAAGCTACAGTACTGGACATCCTATGCCAAGCAACTAGCAAGACAGGGACACAACCCCACCCATTAGCAGAGAGGCTGCCTAAGATCATAATAAGGCCACAGACACCCCAAAACACACCACCAGACGTGGACCTGCCCACCAGAAAGACAAGATCCAGCCTCATCCACCAGAACACAGGCACTAGTCCCCTCCACCAGGAAGCCTACACAACCCACTGAACCAACCTTAGCCACTGGGGACAGACACCAAAAACAACGGGAACTACGAACCTGCAGCCTGCAAAAAGGAGACCCCAAACACAGTAAGTTAAGCAAAATGAGAAGACAGAGAAACACACAGCAGATGAAGGAGCAAGGTAAAAACCCACCAGACCTAACAAATGAAGAGGAAAAAGGCAGTCTACCTGAAAAAGAATTCAGAATAATGATGGTAACAATGATCCAAAATCTTGGAAATACAATAGAGAAAATGGAAGGAACATTTAACAAGGACCTAGAAGAACTAAAGAGGAAACAAGCAATGATGAACAGCACAATAAATGAAATGAAAGATACTCTAGATAACTGAGGCAGAAGAACGGATAAGTGACCTGGATGATAAAATAGTGGAAAAAACTACTGCAGAGCAGAATAAAGAAAAAAGAATGTAAAGAACTGAGGACAGTCTCAGAGACCTTTGGGACAACATTAAACACACCAACATTCGAATTATAGGGGTCCCAGAAGAAGAAAAGAAAGGGACTGAGAAAATATCTGAAAAGATTATAGTTGAAAGCATAACTAACTAATTTGGGAAACGAAATAGTTAATCAAGTCCAGGAAGCACAGAGAGTCCCATACAGGATAAATCCAAGGAAACGCCAAGACACATATTAATCAAACTGTCAAAAATTAAATACAAAGAAAACATATTAAAAGCAGCAAGGGGAAAACAACAAATAACACACAAGGGAATCCCCATAAGGTTAAGAGCTGATCTTTCAGCAGAAACTCTGCAAGCCAGAAGGGAGTGGCAGGACATATTTAAAGTGATGAAAGAGAAAAACCTACAACCAAGGTTACTCTACCCAGCGAGGATCTCATTCAGATTTGATGGAGAAATTAAAACCTTTACAGACAAGCAAAAGCTGAGAGAGTTCAGCACTACCAAACCAGCCTTACAACAAATGCTAAAGGAACTTCTCTAGGCAAGAAAATTAAGAAAATGGGAATAGGAACATACATATCTATAATTACCTTAAATGTAAATGGATTAAATTCTCCCACCAAAAGACACAGTTTGGCTGAATGGATACAAAAACAAGATCCGTATATATGCTGTCTACAAGAGACCCACTTCAGACCTAGGGACCCATGCAGACTGAAAGTGAGGGGATGGAAAAAGATATTCCATGCAAATGGAAATGAAAAGAAGGCTGGAGTAGCAATTCTCACATCAGACAGAATAGACTTTAAAATAAAGACTATTAAAGAGACAAAGAAGGACACTACATAGTGATCAAGGGATCGATCCAAGAAGATATAACAATTGTAAATATTTATGCACCCAACATAGGAGCACCTCAATACATAAGGCAAATACTAACAGCCATAAAAGGGGAAATCGACAGTAACACATTCATAGTAGGGGACTTTAACACCCCACTTTCACCAATGAACAGATCATCCAAAATGAAAATAAAGAAGGAAACACAAGCTTTAAATGATACATTAAACAAGATGGACTTAATTGATATTTATAGGACACACCATCCAAAAACAACAGAATACACATTTTTCTCAAGTGCTCTTGGAACATTCTCCAGGATAGATCATATCTTGGGTCACAAATCTAGCCTAGGTAAATTTAATAAAATTGAAATCATATCAAGTATCTTTTCCGACCACGACACTATGAGACTAGATATCAATTACAGGAAAAGATCTGTAAAAAATACAAACACATGGAGGCTAGACAATACACTACTTAATAACGAAGTGGTAAAAAATACAAACACATGGAGGCTAGACAATACACTACTTAATAACGAAGTGATCACTGAAGAAATCAAAGAGGAAGTAAAAATACCTAGAAACAAATGACAATAGAGACACGACAACCCAAAACCTATGGGATGCAGCAAAAGCAGTTGTAAGAGGTAAGTTTATAGCAATGCAATCCTACCTTAAGAAACAGGAAACATCTCGAATAAACAACATAACCTTGCACCTAAAGCAATTAGAGAAAGAACAAAAAATCCCCAAAGTTAGCAGAAGGAAAGAAATCATAAAGATCAGATCAGAAATAAATGAAAAAGAAATGAAGGAAACGACAGCAAAGATCAATAAAACTAAAAGCTGGTTCTTTGAGAAGATAAACAAAATTGATAAACCATTAGCCAGACTTATCAGGGAAAAAAGGGAGAAGACTCAGATCAATAGAATTAGAAATGAAAATGGAGGAGTAACAACTGACACTGCAGGAATACAAAGGATCATGAGAGATTACTACAAGCAAGTCTATGCCAATAAAATGGACAACCTGGAAGAAATGGCAAAATTCTTAGAAATGAACAACCTGCTGAGACTGAACCAGGAAGAAATAGAAAATATGAACAGACCAATCTCAAGCACTGAAATTGAAACTGTGATTAAAAATCTTCCAACAAACAAAAGCCCAGGACCAGATGGCTTCACAGGCGAATTCTATCAAGCATTTAGAGAAGAGCTAACATCTATCCTTTTCAAACTCTTCCTAAGTATAGCAGAGGGAGGAATACTCCCAAACTCATTCTACGAGGTTACCATCACCCTGATACCAGACTAAGATGTCACAGGAAAGAAAACTACAGCCCAATATCACTGATGAACATAGATGCAAAAATCCTCAAAGAAATACTAGCAAACAGAATCCAACAGCACATTAAAAGGATCCTACACCATGATCAAGTGGGGTTTATTCCAGGAATGCAGGGATTCTTCAATATATGCATATCAATTGACGTGATACACCATATCAACAAACTGAAGGAGAAAAACCATATGATCATCTAAACAGATGCACAAAAAGCTTTTGACAAAATTTAACACCCATTTATGATAAAAACGCTGCAGAAAGTAGGCATAGAGGAAACTTTCCTCAACATAATAAAGGCCATATATGACAAAACCACAGCCAACATTGTCTTCAATGGTGAAAAACTGAAAGCATTTCCACTAAGATCAGGAACAAGACAAGGTTGCCCACTCTCAGCACTCTTATTCAACATAGTTTTGGAAATTTTAGCCACAGCAATCAAGAAAAAGAAATAAAAGGAATCAAAACTGGAAAAGAAGTAAAGCTGTCACTGTTTGTAGATGGCATGATACTCTACATAGAGAATCCTAAAGATGCTACCAGAAAACTACTAGAGCTAATCAATGAATTTGGTAAACTAGCAGGATACAAAATTAATGCACAGAAATCTCTAGCATTCCTATACACTAATTATGAAAAATCTGAAAGTGAAATTAACACTCCCATTTCCCATTGCAACAAAAAGAATAAAATATCTAGGAATAAACCTACCTAAGGAGACAAAAGACCTGTATGCAGAAAATTATAAGACACTGATGAAAGAAATTAAAGATGATACAAATAGATGGAGAGATATACCATGTTCTTGGATTGGAAGAATCAACATGACTCTACTACCCAAAGCAATCTACAGATTCAATGCCATCTATATGAAACTACCACTGGCATTTTTTTACAGAACTAGAACAAAAAATTTCACAATTTCTATTGAAACACAAAAGACTCCGAATAGCCAAAGCAATCTTGAGAATGAAAAATGGAGCTGGAGAAATCAGGCTCCTTGACTTCAGACTATCCTACAAAGCTACTGTAATCAAGACAGTATGGTACTGGCAGAAAAACAGAAATATAGATCAATGGAACAGGATAGAAAGCCCAGAGATAAACCCACGCACATATGGTCACCTTATCTTTGATAAAGGAGACAAGAATATACAGTGGAGAAAAGACAGCCTCTTCAGTAAGTGGTGCTGGGAAAACTGTACAGGTACATGTAAAAGTATGAAATTAGAACACTCCCTAATACCATACACAAAAATAAACTCAAAATGGATTAAAGACCTAAATGTAAGGTCAGACAGTATCAAACTCTTAGAGGAAAACATAGGCAGAACACTCTATGACATAAATCACAGCAAGATCCTTTTTGACCCACCTCCTAGAGAAATGGAAATAAAAACAGAAATAAACAAATGGGACCTAATGAAACTTAAAAGCTTTTGCACAGCAAAGGAGACCATAAAGAAGATGAAATTACAGCCCTCAGAATGGGAGAAAATATTTGCAAATGAAGCAACTGACAAAGGATTAATCTCCAAGATTTACAAGCAGTGCATGCAGCTCAATAACAGAAAAACAAACAACCCAATCCAAAAATGGGCAGAGGACCTAAATAGCCATATCTCCAAAGAAGATATACAGATTGCCAACAAACACATGAAAGAATGCTCAACATCATTCATCACTAGAGAAATGCAAATCAAAACTACAATGAGGTATCATCTCACACTGCTCAGAATGGCCATCATCAAAATATCTAGGAAGAATAAATGCTGGAGAGGGTGTGGAGAAAAGGGAACCCTCTTGCACTGTTGGTTGGAATGTAAACTGATACAGCCACTATGGAGAAGAGTATGGAGGTTCCTTAAAAAACTACAAATAGAACTACCATTCAACCCAGCAATCCCACTACTGGGCAGATACCCTGTGAAAACCATAATTCAAAAAGAGTCATGTACCAAAATGTTCATTGCAGCTCTATTTACAATAGCCAGGACATGGAGGCAACCTAAGCGTCCATCACCAGATGAATGGATAAAGAAGATGTGGCACAGATATACAATGGAATATTACTCAGCCATAAAAAGAAACGAAATTGAGATATTTGTAGTGAGGTGGATGGACCTAGAGTCTGTCATACAGAGTGAAGTAAGTCAGAAAGAGAAAAACAAATACTGTATGCTAACACATATATATGGAATCTAAGAAAAAAAAAAAGTCATGAAGAACCTAGGGGTAAGATGGAAATAAAGACACAGACCTACTAGAGAATGGACTTGAGGATATGGGGAGGGGGAAGGGTAAGCTGGGACAAAGTGAGAGAGTGGCATGGACATATATACACTACCAAACATAAACTAGATAGCTAGTGGGAAGCAGCCGCATAGCACAGGGAGATCAGCTCAGTGATTTGTGACCACCTAGAGGGGTGGGATAGGGAGGGTGGGAGGGAGGGAGATGCAAGAGGTAAGAGATATGGGAACATATGTATATGTATAACTGATTCACTTTATTATAAAGCAGAAACTAACACACCAGTGTAAAGCAATTATACTCCAATGAAGATTTTAATAAATAAATAAATAAATAATAGGAGGAGGACACAAGATGGCAGAATAGAAGGACTCGAGCTCAACTCCTCTTTTGAATACACCAAAATCACACCTAACTGCTGAACAACCATTGACAAAAAAGACTGGAACCTACCAAAAAAGATATGCTATATCCAAAAACAAAGGAGCCGCAACAAGATGGTACGAGGTGCACTTTCACAATATAGTCAAATCCCATACCCACCAGATGGGCAACCCACAAAGTGGAAAATAACTATATCACAGAGGTTCTCCCACAGGAGTGAGAGTGAGCCCCACGTCAGGCTCTCCAGCCTGGGGGTCTGGCATCAGGAGGAAGAGCCCCCAGAACATTTGCCTTTGAAGGCCAGTGAGGCTTGAGTGCAGGAGTCGCACAGAGTCCACTCTTGGCAAGTGCACACAAGGTTTCACATGCACTGGGACCCAGGGCAAAACAGTGACTGCACAAGAGCCTGGGCCAGAGCTATCTGCTGGTCTTGGAGGGTCTCCTGTGGAGGTGGGGGTCAGCAGTGGTTCACAGTGAGGGCAAGGACACAAGTGGTGGAGGTGGGGGTCAGCAGTGGTTCACAGTGAGGGCAAGGACACAAGTGGTGGAGGCCCCAGGGAATACTCATCAGCATGAGCTCTCCCAGAGGTTGCCATTTTGGCACTGAGATGGGGACCCACCCAGCAGCCTGCAGGCTCCAGTGCTGGGACGCCTCAGGCCAAACCACCAAGGGGGTGGGAACACAAACCCACCTATCAGCAGACAGGCTGCCTGAAGTCATCCTGAGCCAACAGCTGTCTATGAACACAGCACTTGATGCAACCCTGTGCACCCAAGGGACAAGACCTGGCTTCACCCACCAATGGGAAGGCACCAGCCAGTCCCTCCCACCAGGAAGCCTGCACCAGCTCCTGGAACAACCTCACCCACCAGGGGGCCGACAGCAGAACCAAGAATTACAACCCTGCAGCCTGAGGAACAGAGACCATAAACAGAGAAAATTAGACAAAATGAGATGGCAGAGAAATATATTGCAGAAAAAGGAACAAGATAATACTCCAGAAGAACTAAGAGCAGTGGACATAGGCAATCTGCCAGAAGAAGAATTAAGAGTAAAAATGATCCAGGATCTCAGAAAAAGAATGGAGTCACAGACCAAGGAGGTACAAGAAATGTTTAATAAAGAGGAGCTTCAAAAACAAATCAGAAACAGTTAACAAGATGCACTATGAACATACATACCAATAATTACCTTAGTCATAAATGGATTAAATGCTCCAACCGAAAGACATAGACTGGCTGAATGGATACAAAAATAAGGCCCATATATATGCTATCTCTAAGAGACTCACTTCAGATCTAGGGGCATATACAGACTGAAAATGAGGGGATGAAAAAACTTATTCCATGCAAATGGAAATCAGAAGAAAGCTAGAGTAGCAATGCTCATATCAGACCAAAGAGACTTTATAATAAAGACTGTTATTAGAGACAAAGAGGGACACTACATAATGATCAAGGGAACAATCCAAGAAGAAGCTATAACAATTGAAAATATATATGTACCCAACCTAGGAGCACCTCAATACATAAGGCAAATGCTAGCAGCCATAAAAGGAGAAATTGACAGTAACACAATAATAGTGGGGGACTTTAACACTCCACTTTCCTCAATGGACAGATCATCCAGACAGAAAATCAATAAGGAAACACAGGCCTTAACTGACACATTAGACCAGATGAACTTAAGCTTCAGAGTACACACTCTTCTCAAGTGCACTTGGAACATTCTCCAGGATAGATCACATGCTGGGCCACAAAAAGAGCCTGAGTAAATTTAAGAAAATTGAAATCATATCAAGCATCTTACCTGACCACAATACTATAAGATTAGAAATCAACTAGAAGAAAATAACCGTGAAAAACACAAACACGTGGAGGCTAAACAATATGTTACTAAACAACCAATGGATCACTGAAGAAATCAAAGAGGAATAAAAAAAATACCTAGAGATAAAAGAAAACAAAAACACAGCAATCCAAAACTTTTGGGACACAGCAAAAGCATTTCTAAGAGGGAAGTTTCTAGCCATACAATCTTACCTCAGGAAACAAGAAAAATCTCAAATAAACTAACTTTACACCTAAATCAACTAGAGAAAGAAGAACAAGCAAAACCCAATGTTAGGAAAAAGGAAATCACAAAGATCAGAGAAGAAATAAATGAAATAAAGACAAAGAAAACAATAGAAAAGTTCAATGAAATTAAAACGTGGTTCATTGAAAAGGTAAACAAAATTGATAAACCTTTAGCCAGACTCATCAGGAAAAAAAAGGGACAGGGCTCAAATCAATAAACTTAGAAATGAAAAAGGAAAAGTTACAAAGGACACCACAGAAATACAAAGGATCATAAGAGACTACTATAAGCAAAGAAATGTCAATAACATGGACAACCTAGAAGAAATGGACAAATTCTTAGAAAGGTATACTTTTTCAAGACTGAACCAAGAAGAAATTGAAAATACCAACAGACCAATCACAAGTACTGAAGTTGAAGCTGTGACTGAAAAACTTCCAACAAACAAAAGTCCAGGACAGGTGACTTCACAGGTGAACTCTATCAAACATTTCGAGAAGAGTTAACACCTATCCTTCTGAAACTATTTTAAAAAATTGCAGAGGAACACTCCAAAACTCATTCTATGAGGCCAAAATCACCCTGATACGAAAACCAGACAATGATAACAAAAAAAGAAAAACATAGGCCAATATCTCTGATGAACATAGACACAAAAATCCTCAACAAAATACAAGCAAACTGAATCCAACAATACAGTAAAAGGATCTTACACCATAAACAACTGTGATTCATCCCAGGGATGCAAGAATTTTGCAACATCCACAAATCAATCAGTGTGATTACACCACATCAATAAATTGAATAAAAACCATATGCTCATCTCAACAGATGCAGAAAAAGCTTTTTACAAAATTCAACACCGATTTATGATAAAAACCCTCCAGAAAGTAGCCATAGAGGGAACTTACCTCAACATAATAAAGGCCATATATGACAAACCCACAGTTAACATCATACTCAACAGTGAAAGCTGAAAGCATTTCCTCTGAGATCAAGCATTTCCTCTGAGGATGTCCACTCTTGCCACTTTTATTTAACACAGTTTTGTAAGTCCTAGCCATGGCAATCAGAGAAGAAAAAGAAATAAAAGGAATCGAAATTGGAGAAGAAGAAGTAAAACTGTCATTGTTTGCAGATGACATGATACTATACATAGAATATCCTAAAGATGCTACCAGAAAACTCCTAGAGATCATCAATGGATTTGGTAATGTTGCAGGATACAAAATTAATACACAGAAATCTCGTGCATTCCTATACACTAACAACAAAAGCTCAGAAAGAGAAATTAAGGAAACAATCTCATTTACCATCACATCAAAAAGAATACAATACTTAGGAATAAACCACCTAAGGGGGCAAAAGACCTGTACTCAGAAAACTATAAGATGCTGATGAAAGAAATCAAAGATGACACAAACAGATGGAGAACCATACTATGTTCTTGGACTGGATGAATCAGTATGGTCAAAATCACTGCACTATCCAAAGCAATCTACAGATTCAATGCAAAGCCTTTCCAATTACACAGAACTAGAACAAAAAAATTTTAATTTGTTTGTAGACACAAAAGACCCTGCATAGCCAAAGCAATCTTGTGAAAGAAGGGCAGAGCTGGAGGAATCAGGATCCCTGACTTCAGACTATACTACAAAGCTACAGTAATCAAGACAGTATGGTACTGGCACAAAAACAGAAATATAGATCAATGGAACAGGATGGAAAGCCCAGAAATAAACCCACGCACCTATGGTCAATTAATCTACAACAAAGAAGCAAGAATATACAGTAGAGGAAAGACAGCCTCTTCAATAAGTGGTGCTGGGAAAACTGGACAGCTGCATGTAAAAGAATGAAATTAGAACACTGTTTAACACCATAGACAAAATTAAACTCGAAATCGATTTAAGACTTAAATGTAAGACTGGATACTATAAAACTCCTAGAGGAAAACATAGGCACAACACTCTTTGACATAAATCACAGCAATATCTTTTTCAATCCATCTCCTAGAGTAATGGAAATAAAAACAAAAATAAACAAATGGGACCTAATGAAACTTAAAAGCACAACAATGGAAACCATAAACAAAATGAAAAGACAACATACAGAATGGGAGAAAATATTTGCAAACAAAGTGACCGACAAGGGTTTAATCCCCAAAATATACAAACAGCTCAATATCAAAAAAACAACCTAATCAAAAAATGCACACAAGATCTAAATAGACATTTCTCAAAAAAAAAAAAACAAACCAAAAACATACAGATGGCCAAAAAGCACATGAAAAGATGCTCAACAGTGCTAATTATTAGAGAAATGCAAATCAAAACTACAATGAGGTACCACCTCACACCAGTCAGAATGGCCATCCTCAAAATGTCTACAAATAATAAATGCTGGAGAGGGTGTGGAGAAAAAGGAACTGTCCTACGCTGTTACTCGGAATGTAACTTGGTTTAGCCACTATGGAGAACAGTACGTATTTCCTTAAAAAACTAAAAATAGCATTACCATATATTCTGCAACTCCAATCCTGGACATATATCTGGAAAAGATGAAAACTCTAATTCAAAAAGATACATGCACCCCAACGTTCCTAGCAGCACTACTTACAATAGCCAAGACATGGAAACAACCTAACTGCCCATCAACAGATGAATGGATAAAGAAGATGTGGTATACATATGTGTGGGTACATATGTATATATATACATATATATATACACACATACGTACACACATACCCATACATACAACAGAATATTACTCAGCCATAAAAAAGAATGAAATAATGCCATTTGCGACAACGTGGACGGACCTAGAGATTATCATACTAAGTGAAGTAAGTCAGAGGAAGATAAATTTCATATGACATCACTTAGAGGTGGAATCTATAAATTGATACAAATGAACTTATTTACAAAACAGAAACATACTCAAAGACTTAGAAAACAAATTTATGTTTACCAAAGGGGAACAGTTGGGGGAAGGATAAATTAGGACGTAGGGATTAACACATACATACTACTACATATAAAATAGATAATCAACAAGGACCTTGCATAGCACAGGGAACTCTGCTCAATATTCTGTAATACCCTATATGGGAAAATAATCTGAAAAAGAATGAATATATATAAATGTATAAATCACTCTGCTGTACACCTGAAACTAACACAACATTGTAAATCATATATAACCACATTAAAATTTTTAAAAAAGCAAAAAAACCATATCTGATTAAGGACTTGTATTCAGAAAAAAGCACTCTTACAATGGATTATTAAAAAAAAGTACTTTGTTAAAAGGGCAAACCATTTGAACAGATAATTCACCAAAGAGTGTATATGACTAAATGAGGAAGGAAAAGATGCTAAACGTCTCTACAGAATTGAAATGAAAATTAAAACCAGATGAAAAACTATTACACATCCAATAGAATGTCTAAAATAAAAAGACCACCAAACTAAGTCTCAGCGAGGATGTGAAGTAGCTAGACCTCTCAGACATTGCTGGTGTGAATACAAAGTTATACGGCCACTTTAAATATCTTGGCAGTCTCTAAGTATTTACACTTACCTTTACCGCTGGTCCAGCATTCCCACTTCTGAGTACTTACTCTAAGGAAATGGAAACATAGGTCTGTTGAAAGATCTGTACTCAAATGTTCATATGGGCTTTAGTCTTCATAGCTAAAAATGGAAAATAAACCAAAAGTATATTAATTGGTGAATTAATAAACATATTGTGGCATATCCATTCAAAGAATACTACTCAGCAGTATGAAAGTACAAACTACTGAAATAATCAACATGATATATCTCAAAAGCATCATGCTAATAAAAGAAGCCTGACACAAAAGACCATCTTATATGATTCCACTGAATTAAAATTCTAGTAAAGGCAAAATTACAGAAATAGGAAGCATCAGTGGTTGCCTGTGGCTGTCACGGGAGGGTGCTGACTGCAAAGGGGCAGGAGGAAACTTGTGGGGGTGATGGAATTATTCTATATCTTGACTGTTATTAAACGACTGTACATATTGCCAAACTCATAAAGTTGTACGTTTAAAATTCGTGATTTTTTTTTCTATGTAAAGTTCACCTCAACAAAGCTGATAAAAAAGAAAGGCTCAGGAATGACAGAGAAAATAAAGAACTATTTTTCCTTGGGAATTAAGAGCTGAGGATAATATAATAAGCCAGTTGGAATGCTTTCATTACATCAGGTTCAGAAGTGACTACTAGAAAACTCTCCTAGTTTCACTGGTTTGTTTCCTTTTCCTTAAGATTAAAGATCAATTTTTCCTTCATTGGCCAAGAACCTTTCAAATTTCAGTTTTGATAAGAAAAGGGTAAAGAAATGCCAGTATTCTCTTTTCCTCATTTCTGTGGGGAGACAGTATGGGAGGGGGGGCTTGTGATTGGGTTGGCAAAGTCCACCCCCTCACCCCACGAACTCCAAGACTGATTGTCCTGCCCCACCATAAGACTGGGAGCAGACATGAGCCTACAGAAGGAAGGACATTGTGAATCTTTCCCTTACTTGCCTTAACAACTGCTTAGGCCTAAAAACTGTCTAGCTACAAAAGATTTGTAGCACAACAGGAATTGTGGACTCAAGATAATTCTAACTACAGTGAACAAAGCCCAGAGGCAAAGGTAATCGTTTTCAGCTATTCTTGTTAGCTTGCTACACACGTATCAATGGCTTCATTACCAAACACGGTCACACAGAAGTATTTAAAAGTTTACTTCTATTTGGAACATCTTTATTCCATCCTTTTATGGATTTTTCATCTTCCCTAACTGTCATCTTCAGCATTTGCAGCCCTTCTCAAGAGAGGGGAAGAAAAATATGTTGTGTGTATAATATATGATGATTCAACCCTGTTGCTATCATCACGCACAGGAGAGATGGGGAGTCATAAGTTACGAGTTATCCCTCACTCCCTCATTCACAGAGATAAAAACATAGAAATGCCATCCCAACATTTAGGCAAGATATACATACCAGGAATGGCGGAGAACAATAAATTTCCCCAGCAACTCCAATACCCTTTCCACAATAAAATGATAGGATGGAGGGAAGCAATGGAAGCCTTTGGAATAAAATCACTGTGCCACCACATTCAATCTTTATTTGGATAAAAATTCTCCCTGTATTTTCAGTGTTCCAGCGGCTACAGGGATCAGAGAACCTCTAACCACACCTATCTGTACATGGAATGGGTAGATTCGAGTAGATGGTTCTCTGGATCAAGAGCTAGATTTGCTTGTAGGGTTTAGGGGACCATGAGACACTGCAAACTTTGTGAGCAATGACCCTATAAAAAAGAGCTTCGACTTGGTAACCTTGAACCCGTTCTTCACCATACTCAGTACCAATGTGCATCCCACGGCACTACCCATGTTAGTTTCTGTGCACAATGGCCTATTCCTGGATTTGGGGCTTCAAGATCCTCATTTAAGTGTTTTCCCATATTGTAACTTTGTATATTTGGAGCTCTGAAAATCAGAACAATCAATTCTGGTCTTTGTATGAGATAATCACTGTCCTACCAAAGTTCACCCCCCAAATTGCAAATCTACAGGAACTTGTGAAGCTGTGGTATTAAAATCCCGTAAGATATATGTAGAGTAACACCATGATATTTACAGTTCCATATATTTTTCTCCCCAGCAACATGTAGCTCTTTAAAGAACGTACTTAAAAATAGTAAACATATTTCAAACTTTCTTACACATCCAAGTCCTGTCACACATTCTCCTTGCAAAGCAGCATGAGAACTTAGAAGAAAAAAATTAAAAGACCATTCCAAGAAGGTTTTACATGTGGACTCTTGTCTGTGGCAACTTCATCTTTCATCCTTAGTGAGACTATTAGAACTGCACTGGAACCTTAAAGACTGTTAAGATGATTAAGAGCCACATTTAACAGTTGTTCTGGTAGCATCTTGACAAACATTTTACTTTTGTATCTCTCAAGAAAGCCCATAAAACAGCATGACCTAAAAATTTTTAACAAATATATTAATAAAAATTTAAACAGGCATGTATTACTTATGCTATTTTGAGTTAATTACATAATAATATTGCCTTGTGTACACCTTAATTAGATTAAATATTGATCAGTGCCCTTTCCCACTTGCCACTGATATTCCATTAACACATAATAACTGTCTTGTTATATCTAGATGTAACTTTAAATTAATTAAAGAGTCTGGCTGGAAATGAAAAGTTACAGAAAGATGTACAAAGCTAGCCCTTTCATACATAAACAGGACTGGAGACCTCAGCCTATGAATTAAAGCAGGGAAGAAAAATTAAACTCTACCTATTTTAAGGATTTAAAGTAATTAGATCTATGAACAATGATCCACAATTTTTTTTCCATAGGGTTTCAGAAGTCATATCAATTAGACTAGGTTCACCTATAACTCTGTATTAAGGAAGAGGTTATGAAATATTACAATTATTCCTGAGGATTATGGTCTTTGTTTATTTCAGAAAAAGAACCTAGATTTTAAACAGCATCGAAGATTTCTTAGCATGTGATTAAGGCTGTTTATTTTCATGCTGATGAGCTGAGAGCTGTTTCAATGGGGAGATGCTATAATTTTCCCATGATCTGGAAAATAATTCATGGCACTTTTTAATGTTGTCATTAACTGTCACGTCTCTTGAGTTAAATATGAGCCCTGTCATTTGGAAGTCAGAAAGCAGCTCCTAAATTCCTCAATTTCATTAGCAATTGATTCAAATCATTTCTCGAAAATAGTCTGAATTGACATATGAATTGTAGTGGTTCCTCAGCTTGGTGATTAATTAATCAAGCCATCAGGTTCACATTAAACTATTTATCAATCGTACGATTTCCTGCTTTTCAGAAAAAATTAAACAGCACTCTAATGATATTTTATGAGTTTTGAGAAAAATTAAAATGGGACCCAAAAAAATAATCTGTCCTTCCTAATTTATGAAGCTCCATGATGTCAGTTTCTGTAAGGCAAGACACTAAAAGGAGGAGATGGGGCTGGAATCTCCACCCCAGGGAAGGCAGGGTCATTTGTATAGGTCTCAGTTTCTTCATCTGTAAAATAAGAAAACTGAACTAAATAATCTCTCATTATCTCTCACTTTCAAAATTATGTTTGTCTGTGAATCAAAATGTAATATGATAGTTATGGTTACTCTTAATTTTACTATTTTGGTGTGTGCCATTGTCCTTACATTAAAAACAAACGACCTGGGGTTACTGATAGAGACTTAAAGACTCCACATTAAAATTATAATTGATGTTCTTGGATCAGCTATGGACACTGTTCTGCAATTGGCATTTAAAATACAATTTTCTCCTCAAGGCCACATTAGTCTGTGTTTTTTCTAATGGGCTATTATAACAAGGGACCACAGTCAGTTGCTTTAGCCCAGAATGACAGTATCAACTTTTCCAAGATTGGGCCACACCAATAGCTGGTTGTTGGCTGAGAAAACTGCTGGCAAAACATCATGTGTTTTCCGATTTAATTTCATTCAAACTTTGCTGAGTTCAATTAATAGCTAGTTTTTTTCATAATAAACCACCAGCCAGCTGAATTCAGCCCCCTTTCTTTCAGATTTGCTGTGTGTATAACTACAAAACTAATGTCTCATTCTACACAAATCCCTCTGGCATTATTTATAGAAACCTGAAGATTCTCTCTTAAAGCTAACTGCGTTTTAAGTGTTGGGCTGCCTCTGGTGTCCTAGGACAGAGACTGCAAGCCACACAGGAAGAACCCTCCGTGTGCAAGGCAGTTTGAGTGGACTTCCATTCCCTGCCTGCAGTGCTGGGACAAAGGCCAGAGGAGCAGTGTCTAAAACGACACAGGAGAAAACTATAATTCGAAAAGATACATGCACCCCAATGTTCTTTGCAGCGCTATTTACAATAGCCAAGACATGGAAGCAACCTAATATCCATCAACAGAAGCAAATGGGACTTAATGAAAGTTAAAAACTTTTGCACAGCAAAGGACACCATTGCTAAAACAAAAAGACAATCTATGGAATGGGAGAAAATATTTGCATACAACATGACCAACAAGGGATTAATTTCCAAAATATACAAACAGCTCATACAGCTCAATATCAAAAAAAACGAATAACCCAATCAAAAAAATAGGCAGAAGATCTAAATAGACATTTCTCCAAAGAAGACATACAGAAGGCCCACAGACACATGAAAAAATGCTCGACATCGCTGATTATTAGAGAAATGCAAATCAAAACTATAATGAGGTATCACCAGTCAGAATCATCCAAGTCAACCAATAATACATGCTGGGGAGGGTGTGGAGAAAAGGGAACCCGCCTACACTGCTGGTGGGGATGTAAACTGGTTTAGCCACCATGGAGAACAGTATGTGTTTCCTTAAAAAACTAAAAATAGCATTACCATATGTTCTGCAATTCCAATCTGGAAAAGATGAAAACTCTAATTCAAAAAGATACACGCACTCCTATGTTCCTAGCAGCACTATTTACAATAGCCAAGACGTGGAAGCAACCTAAATGTCCACTGACAGATGAATCGATAAAGAAGATGTGGTACGTATATACAATGGAATATTACTCAGCCATAAAAATGAAAGAAATAATGCCATTTGCAGCAACATGGATGAACCTAGAGATTATCATACTAACTGAAGTGAGCCAGACAGACAAATCTCATATGATATCACTTATATGTAGAATCTAAAAAAATGATGCAAATGAACTTATTTACAAAGCAGAAATAGACTCACAGACATAGAAAGCAAACTTATGGTTACCAAAGGGGGAAGGGGGCGTGGGGAGGGATAAATTAGGAGTTTGGGATTAGCATATATACATGCTACTATGTATAAAATAATCAACAAGGAACTACTGTATAGCACAGGGAAATATACTCAATATCTTGTAATAATCTGTAAGGGAAAAGAACTTGAAAAAGAATATCTATCTATCTACATAACTGAATCACTTTGCTGGTACACCTGAAACTAATACAACATTGTATATCAACTACACATCAATAAAATAAATAAATAAAATGACACAGGCAGTTTTCATGGCTCATCCCTCCCTTCTCAGGAGGGTCAGGGGGATTCGTAGAAATGCAATGTCTTTTTCCTCCATTTCTTCTCATTCTCAGGGCTGGATGTGGCTGGTTCCCCCTGCACAGCATCAACTGCAGAGAAGCGGCCTTGGACTGAGAGAGGACCACAGAGAAACCAGACCACAGCGAAACCACCCCAAGAGGGGTCTTCCTGGAGGCTGGCTGAAGCGACTTTTCTCTTCAAAAGCAGGGAAAATGCCTTGCATCCTGGGGAAATTTGGGGTCTCATCTTGGACCACAGTGGCGCTGGGAATCCCCTACCTCTACCCCTGTCACAGACACACATGCATTTTATGGATAAGGAGAACAAGAGCCAGAAAAATAAGTAACTTGCCCAAGAATGAAACTTTTTGGAAAGCTATGTCCTATAGGGGAATGGGATGGAAATGGAAAAGCAGAAAGGCTATTTGACACACAAGCCCACAAAGGATCTCATGTTAAGACGTTACCTCCATACTAAGTGAAGTAAGTCAGATAGAGAAAGACATATCATATGATGTCACTTATATGTGGCATCTAGAGAAAAAAAAGGATACAAATTAACTTACTTACAAAACAGAAACAGACTCACAGACACAGAAAACAAACTTATGGTTACTAAAGGGGAAAGCAGCGAAGGGATACATAGGAATTTGGGATTAACAGATATACGCTACTATATATAAAACAGATAAACAACAAGGACTTACTGTATGGCACAGGGAACTATATTCAGTATCTTGTAATAACCTATAATGGAAAAGAATCTGAAAAAGAATATATGTATGTATGGCTGAGTCCCTTTGCTCACCTGAAACATTGTAAAGCAACTACACTTCAATAAAAATAAACTTTAAAAAAGAGACTTTATCTCCAAACGAGGTTATTCACACAATTGCTAAGATGCGTGACAGAACTGGGGAAAAAATAAAGTTCATCACACAACCCAAAACTTGTGTTCCATTGTGGAAAAATACTGTCTATAACCCCTATTTTATCAATTCTGTGATTATCTTATGTGTAGCACAACTATATTGCATTTTTTTTTTTTTTTCGGTACGCGGGCCTCTCACTGTCGTGGCCTCTCCCGTTGCGGAGCACAGGCTCCAGACGCACAGGCTCAGCAGCCATGGCTCACGGGCCCAGCCGCTCCGCAGCATGTGGGATCTTCCCGGACCGGGGCACGAACCCGTGTCCCCTGCATCGGCAGGCGGACTCTCAACCACTGTGCCACCAGGGAAGCCCTATTGCATTTTTTTAAGTTAAAGAGTTAATTTGTTCAGCATATTTAAAAATATAACAAAATATTTTAAAATATAACTGTTTCAATTTCACTCCTTCCCCCCCCACCCCAGTATACCGGAAGCCCCAAGAAAATGGAGAAGCCTAGGTCTCTTCGGACTTCACATTTGTACTGGGCATCCTTCATTTTAGTCTACACAATGCCAGAGTCCCACCCTGTGGGAAGACAAAGCCATGTATAAAAGGAAAATAACATATGGGAAAGGACATCACAGGTACCAAATGAACCACCCAAGCCCTATGACAGCCTTGGTCCGTTGCCAAAAGACACCTTCAATTATATTGATTAAGAGAGGGAAAAATCCCTCACCTCTAGATCATATCCTACTCCTGCTATTTTGTTATAATGCACTTGTAATGCCTAGCTATCCCGAGCCCTTTCTGGAATATGCCATGCTTTCAAACTCCTGGGCTAGCACCATGAGGATGGAGAGCAATTGCATTTGCAAATGTCAGCCTACCTCATCCATCTCCCCTCATTCAAACAGTATGCATTTGAGGTTCAGCAATTGTAGTTATATATTTTTCCTTAATGTTTTTGTAAGGTAATGGTTCTCTTATCTGAAATTCATCAGCCTGCTATAAATTTAAAGTCCATTACTGCCAATAGAGAAAAGCTAAGCACCAAACCACTTTCAATAAATTTGCACTTAGGCAATTGAACTGATACGGCCTCAGAGGAAAAGGTGAAACTCATCTTGAGATATTTAAGTTAGTCTGAGTCACTGCTTCGCCTGGTGTTAAATGGGATCCATCGAGAAATGCAGGGCAGTACTCATCAGCCCTGAGTTGTAAGAAGAGATTTTAGGCTGAAAAAAATTCTGTCTCCAGCATTCATTATTAGGCGGCGTAATTCTAAGAAACCGCTGGCTGGCTCTGATATTTGACCCAACTAAATGCTACAAATGCAAACCCTGATGGATGAATATTTCTATGAACAACATTAATCAGGCTTGGGCAAGCCCAAGGTATAGAGATTTGTCATGTCCAGTTGTGAAGCTGCAAGTGAGAATGTCTATACACTCAAAGCCAAGAGGACAGTTACAAACATTTGCACAAGGCTTCAGGATTCACAGATAATACCGCTTTTACTTTATACACCCACCTGGATAAAACAATCGTCAGTTACCATCTTCTATTCCTGATGAGGGAACTGAGGCCCAGATATGTGAAATGACCACCTTTACCAGGTGTGTGAAAGCAGTGACTTGATATCATGTCCTCCTGGCTCTGTGTTTTTGGCAGTGGAAGATAAAGAACGCACCCAATTCATGCTCACGATACATGAAAGCATCACCGTCACCATGGCAGACCACAGGGAATGATCAGTGTGAACTGTTAAGTTGTCGCCTCAGTGATGCATTGCAAACAGTTTCCCTGGAGAATTAACAAGTTCCTGACCACAGTATTGTATGCAAATAAATAAACAAACGCTAAAACAAAACAAAAAACAAAACCCCAAAACCAAAATCCCACCCAGTTTAGCTGCCTTAAAAGGCTGCCAGGATCTCTTGGTGAAGAAAGACATCTGGATCAGGACCTGAAAGAATAAAATGTACTCTTTGGGTGCAAAGAATCACTGCTGCATCTCCCTCGGAGGGTCAGCCTCCAGAGGTTGACCACCTGAAGCAGTTCAGCTTGGGGAGGGGGGTCTGCTGGCCAATTAGAGTTGATGGTTTTACAGGCAAAAATGTTGATCATTTTACATGACCAGGCAAGAGCTCCCAGGCTATTAGTGACTGAGGATTTAGAAATTTAAGATAAGTTCTATTTATGGTTGGAAAAAAACACCTCTCTGTGGACTCGAGCATGGGAAGTTTAGCTCCCAGGACATAATGAGCACGCTACAAGTTGTAGGGGCTTAGCTGTCAGACATCCACACACACAACCTCAACCCTCCTCAAGCCCTTCTCCCAACCCCACCCTCAGGGCCCATTCTGAGGCCAGAACTGGCATCACATACCAGTTGCAAGAACTGAACAGCATTTGCACTTAATTGGACGATATACATTATTCATGAGCCTTGAGTCTGTGATGATTTTGGCATTCATTAGGGGGGAAAATGGGGCATTAGTTTTCTTGGTACAAAACATTCCGTATTAAACTTCATTTGCAATCCACTTTTCAATGTGAGGAATTAGAAATGCTTTTAAGCAAAGTTAGGAACTATGAAATAGCTAGAGAACAAGAAGCAGCAACTTCTAAAGATGGCAAATAAAGGAGTAAAAGCTGGGATTTCCCGATGTCTCAGTACTCACAGCTCTAAGCTCTGAGTATAGGAGAGGGAGAGTCAGCCTAAAATTCAAGCAGGGGAATAAAAATTGCAATGATAGTAATGATAAATGTTTGTATGCATATACCTAGACTTACATACATATATACCATATATATTATATACAAACATCTATATTTTATATTTCAATATATACAGGCATATATATATACACACACACACACATACATGCACACATATATATTCAAAATTTATTTCAAAGCAGTGGATGAGTTGTGCAGTTTTTGCCCTACCTCTATTTTTCCAAAATTAAATGCATCATCTTCTGCGAGATAAATGAGGCCTAGTTTAGGGTTGTATCATGCCCTTTTTCATTCCATTTGGAATAAAGACTTCAAAACCTATCAGAAGCGTTTGTAGACTGAGGTTGAATCTGCCTAGTTTCCCTTTTCACAAGTGTATCTAGAGCCTCAGAATTGGGATCAACTAAGTCAATCACTTTAGTTTGCACATGAAGAAACTGAGGCACAATGAGGGGTCCCGGAGCTCTAGTGCTCAGGGGATAAGAAGTGAAGAAAATCGGACTTCCTTGGCAACTTTCATGCACGCCTGCCCCACATGGTCACAGCTCCCTGGGAAAGCCTTTTAGTCAGAGGCTTTCAAGTCAAACAAATCTGGTGCAAACACTACAGGCTCGTGGGCAAGGCTCTTCATCTCATTAAGCTTCCATTCTTCAATTATAAAAGAAGATACATTTTGGAGGTTTGTTAGAAGGTCTAGAAGAGATAACTACAGGTAAAGCCCTTAGGACAATGCCTAGCATACACTAAACCTCCGTAAAGATTCACTGTGATGGTCCTATTTTCTTTATTATAAAGTCTGAACACACAGCTCACCTGCACAATCTAGCTATTGCTTGCTAGCTGTCCCACATTGGTGACATTTGTCTGATTTTCTCAGTTAGACGGGGAGTTCCATAGATCAGAGTCGTCTTGTAGTCCCACTTAGTATTCTCCATGCCTGGCCTTAATTCAGCTAGTGGGTGCTCAATAATGATAAGAACTGTGTTTTACATGGTGGGACAGTTTGTAACATGGAGTCCTTTCATGCAGCCCTATGATGATGATGTACCTGCCATCAGAAATTGGTGCTGATTGTGCTTTAATACTGAAGAGAAATCCCACGCACGAGACTATTGACAAGCAAAGTTCCCCTCTTTGTCTCAGTTATCGCTCACAAGGGCCCAGGCAGGCAGATACCACCACGCCCATTAAATAGAGGAGGATAGTGAGTTTTTGGGGAAAAGGAGCTATACGCCTGAAGTCCAGCAACAAAGGGATGGGCCCGGAAAATAATCTCAGTGTTCCCACCCTACATCCAGCAAGGATTCCACTCGATACCCCTTGTCTTGGGGTAGACTCACTGGCTATTGCTGTGGGTTCAACACAAAGCAAGGTCCCTGTTTAAGGATGGTGCTTTCAGAAGAGTAGGGTAAGTAGGTTGGCTCACTTCTGAAAGTATTTTATTTGAGAAGGCTCCAAAGCCTGAGTAAAGGGACTGCCCGTTACTGAGGTCTGAAGCACAGCTCCAAGGGGCTCATCACAAAAGCGAAATGTCTTGGAAGTTTCCCATTAAAATTCATGTCCATTTGGGTCAACCCCACATTAAAATGTGTGTTTCTTTTAATATACATTTCCTCTTCCATCTAAAGGAAAATAGGTATTCCAAGAAAATGCACCATTTTTTCTTATAGTTCAGGCCATCCCCGGCCCACAGCTGTACACTGAGATTCAAAAGAATGCTTGAGGGCTATCTCTAGCGTAACCTCCAAATCTCAGCTCCAGCCCACATGTGTGATGACGACCCCACAGCCTATGGTCATCGGGGCACAGCTAATGGCCCTCAGCGAGGGTGAGGGCTGCCTGCAGACAGCAACTGGGCTGACCCTCCGACAATTCTTCTTAAGGAGGCACTGAGGATGCCCGCTTTCCCACAAAAGCCCTAAGAGCAGCCAAACTCATTTCTCTTCTGTCCATGTGTATTAATTCCTGTTTCTGTAATGAGATACAGAAGAGAAAAAAGGGGAAGAGGACTGATGTAGAATCAGATTGGGCCTGATGAGTTATGGAGCCTGCCTTCTCATCAGTGATGTAAAACAGCCCGGGCTCTATTTACTGCTGCTGTCAGCAGGATCGATAAATAACATTTTCAGTGACATGAAGAGGGAACGCGTGAGCTCAATGAAATGAAGGGGAGCCAGAGGTAGATGCAGACAATGGCCTTTTTCTCTCCCTGACCCGGCAGGAGTCACCTGTTTGGCTGGGAGAGGCAAGGGGGTAGAAATTCGGTCTGGCTTTTAAAAAGGGAAGAGGATGCATCCCCAGGAGGAGGAGAGGGCTTCTCTGCTGAGAGGGGAGGCGAGGGAGGGCATGGTCCATTGTCACCATCACTTCCCTGCTGTATCGAGCCACACCCTGTCTGAGCTGAAAAGCCACCATCAGCTGGCCTGGGTGGGCAAAGCCCCATCTTCTTGGCCACTTCAGAGGGAGGTGTTTGACTTATTGTTTATACTTGAGAAAGAGTACAGGGCTAAGGTGGAACCCAGAGGAGATTCGTTTGACTGCCAGAGGGCTGAGGATGCTGACCATTAAGAAAGGCCTCCGTGGGCTTCCCTGGTGGCGCAGTGGTTGAGAGTCCGCCTGCCGATGCAGGGGACACGGGTTCATGCCCCAGTCCGGGAAGATCCCACATGTCGCGGAGCGGCTGGGCCCGTGAGCCGTGGCCGCTGAGCATGTGCGTCCGGAGTCTGTGCTCTGCCATGGGAAAGGCCACAACAGTGAGAGGCCCGCGTACAGCAAAAAAAAAAAAAAAAAAAAAAAAAGGCCTCCGTGGTTAGAGGGGTGAGGTGAGGTGACCCACAATACAGCATAATTCCAGTTCCCTCCAGCAAGAGTTTGGAGGTCAAGAATCGACATGATCACAGAATTTCCACTTTGAAGGAATCTCTGAGGTAATCTTGTCCAACCTCTCACTAAACATCAGAATCCTCTCCTCAGTACTTGTGAGGGGCAGACCCAGCCCCTGAACACAGCGGGACCACGGACTCTTTCCATTATAGGCGCCCTCCAAGCTGCAGGGGTGGTTGAAGCATCCGACGCAAGGCAGCAGGCACAGCAACCTGCAGTCTGTCTGCTTTGCAAGGCAGGTGAGACTGGCATTCTGCTGGTGGGCTGGGATACCAGGTGTACCCAAGTGGCCCCCGCACAGCCCCTCCTGCCTTTGCTTTGGGGACAATTTGCAACAAGATGCTCTCAGCTAAAAGCATTGTAAAGAAGCTCAGCTTCAGGTACAGTGAAAATACAACTTTGAGGACTTCATTTGCATTAACGCTTCTTTTCCCTGGAACCTTTCTAGCATGTTCATTTGGGCTAAAAACCATGCGCTGTTAAGAGTCATTTATAATATCTCAGACTCTCTGTGGCGTTTAAGAGTTTTGGCAGAAACCAGTGTGATAGGTCCAGAAACATCTGGGGGAGAGAGAGGAAGAGAAAGGAGGAAGTCATTAGTGTGGGAGAAGAAGAAGGGCAGAGAGAGGAGAGAGACGGATAGAAAGAAAGCAAGAAAGAAAAAGGGGAAAAGGAAACAGAAGGAAAAAGAAAAAAAGAAGGGGGCTGAGCAAAAGGAGAAGTGTGAAGGGAGTAGTGGGAGACTCTTCAGCAAATCCTATTCTCCTCAACTCTGCTTCCAATTTATAAACACTGTTAATTGGATGGACGACGACATAACCAAATAAAGCTCTTCTCTAGACACTGCGTTGAAAAGTGCCAAGAAATAGAATCAGAAGGTTATATATATAATCATAAGTCAAGCTCTCCCTCGACTTATGATGGGGTTATGTCCCGATAAGCTCATCGAGAGTTGAGTACATCATAAATGGAAATGCATTTAGTTCCTCTAACCTACCAAACATCACAGCTTAGCCTAGCCCACCTTAAACACGCTCAGAACACTTACATTAGCCTACAGTTGGGCAACATCATCTACCACAAAGCCTATTTTATAATCAAGTGTTGAATTTGTCGTGTAATTTACTGAATACTGCAATGAAAATGAAAAACAGAATGGCTGCCTGGGTGCTGAGTAGTTGTATGTTGGTTGTCAGTCAGGGCTGACTGCGAGCTGTGGCTGCCGCTCCCAGCATCATGAGACAGTCTTGCAACGCATATCACTTGCCCAGGAAAAGATTAAAACGAAAAATTCAAAGTACAGTTTCTACTGAATGCACATTGCTTTCACGTCACCGTAACACTGCAAAATCATAAGTCGAACCATCGGAAGTCACAGACTGTCTATATGTATATTCCAGACTCTAATCCCAAGTATTCTTTGGGGAAGTCCAACGAAATCCTTCTGGCTACTGGAATATGTCATAATTAAAGTCCTTCTTAATACTCATAATAGTGGGTGCTTACTAGATGCCATGCATTGTTCAAAGTACTTATCAGTATTAATGCATCGAATCCACATGCCAGGCCTACAAAATTGGGGCCATTACCGTGCTTATTTTGCCAGCAAGCATGGAGACTGAGTAACTGTCTAGGGCCACAGAACCAGGAATGCAGTAGCCAGGATTTGCTCCGAGGCAATCTGGCTACAGAGCGTAGGCATTGGACCACCTTATGATTCTGCCTCTCAATCACTTTTGTATCATTAATTAATTCATTCATTCAAGAGACACTTACTGATCTCCCCATCAGCCAGGCTCGGAACCTCCCCCAGCAACAATACCTGGGCACAAAGGACACAAGCAAGAACAGGCGCAATCTCGGCTCAAAAGGACAACGGGTCTGATGGATAAGACCTCACGATGAAAGGTAACTGCATGGTTATTTCCTTCCATGCTCTCAAAAAGATAAGCAAGATAGGCTCACACGAATTTGCATCTCTAATAAGCTCTCACACGACGTCAGTGTTGCTGGTCTGGGGATCACACTTTGAGGACTCCTGGGTCAGAGACAGTATTGTACGCAGAGAGAACAGAAGCTGAGACCTAGACCTAGACTATCACTGAGAGGTTTCCAGCTGAAGATGCAGGAGGAGAGAATGTCCACAAATCTGGAGGCAATAGGCAGATGCCACTTGGGGAAATGGAGGTGCTGGCTGGAACCGGAAATGTAAAGCTGGCGAGGGAAAGGAGGGGATGCTGAAGAGGCAGCTCGGGGCCAGGTAAACGTAACAGAGCTTTCACCCCGTCCGGGAGAGGCTCACTCACCACTAACGATCCCACTGAGGTACCACGGAGGGTTTGTCGTTTCCGAAAGATGATGTCATCTTCTGCCATGAAAGGCAAGTCAGACTTCCAATCACTTAGCAGTCCTTCCTCCATCTCCTCTTGGACAAACTGCCTCAGGCTGGACTGACCTCATGTTTCTGTTGCTGCACGAGAAAAATAAACATGTACAAGTTAATGATGGGGTTTTGTCCACGATAAAACCCAGCTCTTCATAGGGATCACATGTGTGACTGCTTCTGCAGATGGTTTTGAGAGGAACTGGAAGGTCCCAATGGCTGCTAAAGAGCTTCCAAATCCCACTACTGTAGCAGTCTTATTAATCTATCCAATCACCACTGGACTCCTAATAACATGCACATGTGTATGCAGGAAAGGTAATTTATTACTATCAAATCCTCCCGAATACAGTTCTAGAGAAGGGTTTATCAGGATATCTACTTATCCATGACTGGGGTTGAGGGAGCAGAGGGTCGATCTGGTCCCTGTTAAATGTCTTCACCTGCATAGATGTCACTGCTCTTCATGCTCCCCAGACTGTGACAGACATGCATACACAACTGTGTCAGGGTCACTTTGATGTACACACAATCAATCTGATACTCACTGACCAGTTCATTTCAGTCCATGTCACAGCTGCCTCGGGGCTCATATAGGCAGATATATACATTCTCTCCAGAACTGTTGTATGGCCCCAATCTCCTAACAAAATTTTAGGGGGTGTATCTCAGGGGTAGAATGGGAGGTTGGGTACCTCAGTGGGTGCTCATTACAAACAAGTAAAAATACAGCATGAAGAAAAAGAGAGGAGTGGAGACCACTCAGAATGGAATGGGAGAGAGAGGGACAGAAAAGGAAACAGGTAGGACAGCGCTGGGGCACTGAATGCAAACTCCTTTTTACCAGGCTCGTGGCCTAAGAGTCTGCTGAGGAAGGAGTGGGCTTGGTTGTGGCCCAGCAGAGGCATGATGGTATTACCCTGCTCTCTGAATGAGACAGCATTCTAGCCTGGAATGATGGAGTAGGACAAATCTTTCAAGATATAAACAAAAACAAAACAAAAATCCAAAACACCAAAAAAAACCATACAACAACAACAAAAAAACAAACCCACATCATTTAAGCTCTGAAACATAATTCACAGTTTGAATTTTCTTTTCCTTCTGCCAAGAGGTACACTTCATTGAGTACCTTAAGGCATCTGGTAGTTATCCTGAGATGACATAGGTGGGGTGGTGGCATGAGGAGAGGTATGGATAAGGAGGTCCAATCCTCCCAATCACTGCAACCACTGCTAATACAAAAAGTGACCCTTTCTTTTAGGTGTGGGGTTAGCAAGACCCAATGAACTTTTTTTAAAAAACCCTCATCAGGGCTTCCTTTGTGGCGCAGTGGTTGAGAGTCTGCCTGCCAATGCAGGGGACACGGATTCGGGCCCTGGTCTGGGAGGATCCCACATACCGTGGAGCGGCTGGGCCCGTGAGCCACAACTGCTGAGCCTGCGCGTCTGGAGCTTGTGCTCCACAGCGGGAGAGGTCACAATGGTGAGAGCCCCACGCACCGCGATGAAGAGTGGCCCCCGCTCGCCGCAACTGGAGAAAGCCCATGCACAGAAATGAAGACCCAACACAGCCATAAATAAATAAATAAATAAAAACAAAACCAAAAAAACCCTCATCAGATCTCGATCAACAGGGCTGTTAATGTTTTCTCTGTCTCTCAAAACCTGATACAGGTCAGGTCCCCAGCTTGTTAACTGCTGCTCTGGCCATCACTAGTTGCTGCTTCAGATGGCTGCCCCATTTACCTTAGCTTAATACATTACCAGGCCAACAGAAGATGGTATATAGGTATTCTTTTATTATGCTCCATAGCATATTGAAGCAGGCTTCAATTTAAAGTGACACATACATCTAACTTTCTTCATCCTTTAATTTGACTCAGTGGCAACACAACATGGGCATAACAGACAATGCACAGTCTATTAGCAATTTTACAGTGAATCACTGTTAGTCTGTCATCTCAGTGTTTTTAACTGACTTGCATATGATCTAGTGGAACATTTCATGTGTGCCTGTATTTTGCCTCCTGACAACCTGTACAGAAGGCACAGCCAGCATGGCATATGAAATATGCATGCATCCTCCCATGAAAATATTTATAAATACACGATGTTAATAGTGAAAAACTTGAGGAGACCTTCAATATGGTGGAGGAGTGAGACATGGAGATCACCCTCCTCCCCACAAATACATCAGAAATACATCTACATGTGGAACAACTCCTACAGAACAACTACTGAACGCTGGCAGAAGACCTCACACATCCCAAAAGGCAAGAAACTCCCCACGTACCTGGGTAGGGCAAAAGAAAAAAGAAAAAAGCAGAGACAAAGAATAGGGACGGGACCTGCACCTCTGGGAGGGAGCTGTGAAGAAGGAAAGGTTTCCACACACTAGGAAGCCCCTTCGCGAGCGGAGACTGCGGGTGGCAGAAGGGAGAAGCTTCAGAGCCACGGAGGAGAGCACAGCAACAGGGGCGCAGAGGGCAAAGCGGAGAGATTCCCGCACAGAGGATCGGTGCCGACCAGCACTCACCAGCCCGAGAGGCTTGTCTGCTCACCTGCTGGGACACAGGTGGGAGCTGGGAGACGAGGCTCAGGCTTCAGAGGTCAAATCCCAGGGAGAGGACTGGGGTTGGCTGCGTGAACACAGCCTGAAGGGGGCTAGTGTGCCACAGCTAGCCGGGAGGGAGTCCAGGAAAAAGTCTGGACCTGCCTAAGAGGCAAGAGACCATTGTTTCAGGGTGCACGAGGAGATGAGATTCAGAGCACCACCTAAATGAGCTCCAGAAATGGGCGTGAGCCGCGGCTATCAGCACGGACCCCAGAGACGGGCATGAGACGCTAAGGCTGCTGCTGCCGCCACCAAGAAGCCTGTGTGTGAGCACAGGTCACGATCCACACCTCCCTTTCCGGGATGCTGTCCCGGGAGGCTGTGCAGCCCGCCACTGCCAGGGTCCCGTGATTCAGGGACAACTCTTCCAGGAGAACGCACAGCGCGCCTGAGGCTGGTGCAACGTCACGCCGGCCTCTGCTGCTGCAGGCTCGCCCCGCACTCCGTGCCACTCCCTCCCCCCAGGCTGAGTGAGCCAGAGCCCCCGCATCAGCGGCTCCTTTGACCCCGTCCTGTCTGAGCGAAGAACAGACGCCCTCAGCGACCTACATGAAGAGGCGGGTCCACATCCAAAGCTGAACCCCGGGAGCTGTGAGAACAAAGAAGAGAAAGGGAAATCTCTCCAGGCAGCCTCAGGAGCAGTGGATTAAATCTCCACAATCAAATTGATGTACCCTGCATCTGTGGAATACATGAATAGACAACGAATCATCCCAAATTGAGGAGGTGGACTTTGGGAACAACTGTATACTTGGGGTTTGCTTTCTGCATCTAATTTGTTTTTGGTGTTATGTTTATCTTAGTTTAGTATTTACAATTTATTATCATTGGTAGATTTGTTTATTGACTTGATTGTTCTCTTCTTTTTTTTTAAAAAAAAACATATACATATATATTTTTTTCCTTTTTCTCTTTTTGTGAGTGTGTATGTGTATGCTTCTTTGAGTGATTCTGTCTGTGTAGCTTTGCTTTTACCATTTGTCCTAGGGTTCTGTCTGTCCGTATTTTTTTTTTTTTAGTATACATTTAGCGCTGGTTATCATTGGTGGATTTGTTTTTGTTTGTTTTGTTTTTTGTTTTTTTTTTTTTGCGGTACGTGGGCCTCTCACTGCTGTGGCCTTTCCCGTTGCGGAACACAGGCTCTGGACACACAGGCTCAGCGGCCATGGCTCATGGGCCCAGCCACTCCGCGGCATGTGGGATCTTCCCAGACCGGGGCACGAACCCATGTCCCCTGCATCGGCAGGTGGACTCTCAAACACTGTGCCACCAGGGAAGCCCCGTGGATTTGTTCTTTTGGTTTGGTTGCTCTCTTCTTTCTTTTTTTCTATTTTTGAATTACTTTTTTTTTAATTTATAATAATTAAAAAAATTTTTTATTTTAATAACTTTATTTTATTTATTTTGTTTCTTTCTTTTTTCCTCCCTTTTCTTCTGAGCCATGTGGCTGACAGGGTCTTGGTGCTCTGGCCAGGTGTCAGGCCTCTGCCTCTGAGGTGGGAGAGGCAAGCTCAGGACATTGGTCTACCAGAGACCTCTGGCTCCACGTAATATCAAACAGCGAAAGCTCTCCCAGAGATCTCCAACTCAATGCTAAGACTCAGCTCCACTCAATGACCAGCAAGCTCCACTCCTGGATGCCCCAGGCCAAACAACTAGTAAGACAGGAACACCACCCCACCTACTGGCAGAGAGGCTGCCTAAAATCATAATAAGGTCAGAGACACCTCAAACACACCACTGGAAGCGGTCCTGCCCACCAGAAAGATAACATCCAGCATCATCCACCAGAACACAGGCACCAGTCCCCTCCACCAGGAAGCCTACACAACCCACTGAATTAACCTCACCCACTGGGGGCAGAGACCAAAAACAATGGGAAATACGAAACTGCAGCCTGTGAAAAGGAGATCCCAAACACAGTAGGTTAAGCAAAATAAGACAGAGAAACACAGCAGATGAAGGAGCAAGGTAAAAACCCACCAGACCAAACAAATGAAGAGGAAATAGGCAGTCTATATGAAAAAGAATTCAGAGTAATCGTAGTAAAGATGATCCAAAATCTTGGAAATAGAGGGGAGAAAATACAAGAAACATTTAACAAGAACCTAGAAGAACTAAAGAGCAAACAAACAAGGATGAACAACACAGTAAGTGAAATTAAAAATGCTCTAGAAGGAATCCATAGCAGAATAACTGAGGCAGAAGAACGGATAAGTGACCTGGAGATAAAATAATGGAAATAACTACCACAGAGCAGAATAAAGAAAAAAGAATGAAAAGAACTGAGGACAGTCTCAGAGACCTCTGGGACAACATTAAGCACACCAACATGCGAATTATAGTGGTCCCAGAGGAAGAAGAGAAAAGAAAGGGACTGAGAAAATATTTGAAGGATTATAGTTGAAAACTTCCCTAACATGGGAAAGGAAATAGGCAATCAAGTGCAGAAAGCACAGAGTCCCATCCAGGATAAATCCAAGGAGAAACATGCCAAGACACATATTAATCAAACTATCAAAAATTAAATACAAAGAAAAAACATTAAAAGCAGCAAGGAGAAATAACATGCAAGGGAATCCCCATAAGGTTAACAGCTGACCTCTCAGCAGAAACTCGGCAAGCCAGAGGGGAGTGGCAAGACATATTTAAAGTGATGAAAGGGAAAAACCTACAACCAAGATTACTCTACCTAGCAAGGATGTCATTCAGATTCGATGGAGAAATTAAAACCTTTACAGACAAGCAAAAGCTAAGAGAATTCAGCACCACCAAACCAGCTTTACAATATATGCTAGAGGAACTTCTCTAGGCAGGAAACACAAGAGAAGGAAAAGACCTACAATAACAAACCCAAAACAATTAAGAAAATGGTAAGAGGAACATACCTATTGATAACTACCTTAAACGTAAATGGATTAAATGCTCCCACCAAAAGACACAGACTGGCTGAATGGATACAAAAACAAGATCCGTATATATGCTGTCTACAAGAGACCCACGTCAGACTGAGGGACACATACAGACTGAAAGTGAGGGGATGGAAAAAGATATTCCATGCAAATGAAAATCAAAAGAAAGCTGGAGGGGCTTCCCTGCTGGTGCAGTGGTTGAGAGTCTGCTGACGATGCAGGGGACACGGGTTCCTGTGCAGGTTCCTGTGGGTCCAGGAAGATCCCACATGCCGTGGAGCGGCTGGGCCTGTGAGCCATGGCCGCTGAGCCTGTGCGTCTGGAGCCTGTGCTCCGCAACGGGAGAGGCCACAACAGTGAGAGGCCCGTGTACAGCAAAAAAAAAAAAAAAAAAGCTGGAGTAGCAATTCTCATTATCAGACAAAACAGACTTTAAAATAAAGACTATTACAAGAGACAAAGAAGGACACTACATAATGATCAAGGGATCAATCCAAGAAGAAGATATAAAAATTGTAAATATTTATGCACCCAACATAGGAGCACCTCAATACATAAGGCAAATGCTAACAGCCATAAAAGGGGAAATCGACAGTCACACAATCATAGTAGGGGATTTTTACACCCCACTTTCACCAATGGACAGATCACCCAAAATGAAAATAAATAAGGAAACACAGTTTTAAATGATACATTAAACAAGATGTACTTAATTGATATTTATAGGACATTCCATCCAAAAACAACAGAATACATTTTCTTCTCAAGTGCACGTGGAACATTCTCCAGGATAGATGATGTCTTGTGTCACAAATCAAACCTTGGTAAATTTAAGAAAACTGAAATCATATCAAGTATATTTTCTGACCACAACACTATGAGACTAGATATCAATTACAGGAAAAAAAATCTGTAAAAAATACAAACACATGGAGGCTAAACAATACACTACTAATTAAACAAGAGGTCACTGAAGAAATCAAAGAGGAAATCACAAAAACCTAGAAACAAATGACAAGGAAAACACGATGAGCCAAAGCCTATGGGATGCAGCAAAAGCAGTTCTAAGAGGGACGTCTATAGCAATACATTCCCACCTCAAGAAATGGAAGGAGAAAAACCATATGATCAACTCAATAGATGCAGAAAAAGCTTCTGACAGAATTCAACACCCATTTATGATAAAACCCTCCAGAAAGTAGGCAGAGAGGGAACTTACCTCTACATAATAAAGGTCATATATGACAAACCCACAGCCAACATCGTTCTCAATGGTGAAAAACTGAAACCATTTCCTCTAAGATCAGGAACAAGACAAGTTTTTTTTTAACATCTTTATTGGGGTATAATTGCTTTACAATGGTGTGTTAGTTTCTGCTTTATAACAAAGTGAATCAGTCATACATAAACATATGTTCCCATATGTCTTCCCTCTTGCGTCTCCCTCCCTCCCACCCTCCCCATCCCACCCCTCCAGGCTGTCACAAAGCACCGAGCCAATATCCCTGTGCCATGCGGCTGCTTCCCACTAGCTATCTACCTTACTACGTTTGTTAGTGTGTACATGCCCATGACTCTCTCTCGCTCTGTCACAGCTCAACCTTCCCCCTCCCCACAACCCCAAGTCCGTTCTCTAGGGGAACAAGACAAGTTTGTCCACTCTCACCGCTATTATTCAACATAGTTTTGGAAGTTTTACCCATGGCAATCAGAGAAGTAAAAGAAATAAAAGAATCCAAATCAGAAAAGAAGAAGTAAAGCTCTCACTGTCAGATGACATGATACTATACATAGAGAATCCTAAAGAAGCTACCAGAAAACTACGAGAGCTAATCAATGAATTTGGTAAAGTAGCGGGATACAAAATTAATGCACAGAAATCTCTTGCATTCCTATACACTAATGATGAAAAATCTGAAAGAGAAATTAAGGAGACACTCCCATTTACCACTGCAATAAAAAGAATAAAATACCGAGGAATAAACCTACCTAAGGAGACAAAAGACCTGTATGCAGAAAACTATAAGACACTGATGAAAGAAATGAAAGATGATAGAAACAGATGGAGAGATATACCATGTTCTTGGATTGGAAGAATCAACATTGTGAAAACGACTCTACTACCCAAAGCAATCTACAGATTCAATGTGATCCCTATCAAACTACCACTGGCATTATTCACAGAAGTAGAACCAAAAATTTCAGAATCTGTATGGAAACACAAAAGACCCCAAATAGCCAAAGCAATCTTGAGAAAGAAAAACGGAGCTGGAGGAATCAGGCTCCCTGACTTCACACTGTAGTACAGAGCTACAGTAATCAAGACAGTATGGTACTGGCACAAAAAACAGAAATATAGATCAATGGAACAGGATAGAAAGTCCAGAGATAAACCCACACACATATGGTCACCTTATTTGTGCTAAAGGAGGCAAGAATATACAATGGAGAAAAAACAGCCTCGTCAATAAGTGGTGCTGGGAAAACTGGACAGCTACAGGTAAAAGAATGAAATTAGAACACTCCCTAACACCACACACAAAAATAAACTCAAAATGGATTAGAGACCTAAATGTAAGGCCAGACACTATCAAACTCTTAGAGGAAAACATAGGCAGAACACTCTATGACATAAATCACAGCAAGATCCTGTTGGACCTATGTCCTAGAGAAATGGAATTAAAAACAAAAATAAACAAATGGGAACTAATGAAACTTAAAAGCTTTTGCACAGCAAAGGAAACCATAAACAAGACCAAAAGACAACCCTCAGAATGGGAGAAAATATTTGCAACTGACAAAGTATTAATCTCCAAATTTTACAAGCAGCACATGCAGCTCAGTATCAATATAACAAACAACCCAATCCAAAAATGGGCAGAAGACCTAAATAGACATATCTCTAAAGAAGATATACAGATTGCCAACAAACACATGAAAGGATGCTCAACATCATTAATCATTAGAGAAATGCAAATCAAAACTACAATGAAAGGATGCTCAACATCATTAATCATTAGAGAAATGCAAATCAAAACTACAATGAGATATCATCTCACACCGGTCAGAATGGCCATCATCAAAAAATCTACAAACAATAAATGCTGGAGAGGGTGTGGAGAAAAGGGAACCCTCGTGTACTGTTGGTGGGAATGTAAATTGATACAGCCACTGTTCAGAATAGTATGGAGGTTCCTTAAGAAACTAAAAATAGAACTACCATATGACCCAACAATCCCACTACTGGGCACATACCCTGAGAAAACCATTATTCAAAAAGAGTCATGTACGACGATGTTCATTGCAGCTCTATTTACAATAGCCAGGACATGGAAGCAACCTAAGTGCCCATCGACAGATGAATGGATAAAGAAGATGTGGCACATATATATAATGGAATATTACTCAGCCATAAAAAGAAACGAAATTGAGTTATTTGTAGTGAGTTGGATGGACCTAGAGTCTGTCATACAGAGTGAAATAAGTCAGAAATAGAAAAAGCAATACCGTATGCTAACATATATATGGGATCTGAAAAAAACAGGTTCTGAAAAACGTAGGGGCAGGACAGGAAAAAGATGCAGATGTAGAGAATGGACTTGAGGACATGGGGAGGGGGAAGGGTAAGCTGGGACGAAGTGAGAGAGTGGCATGGACATATATACACTACCAAATGTAAAATAGATAGCTAGTGGGAAGCAGCCGCATAGCACAGGGAGATCAGCTCAGTGCTCTGTGACCACCTAGGGGGGTGGGATAGGGACGGTGGGAGGGAGATGCAAGAAGGAGGGGATATGGGGATATTTGTATATGTGTAGCTGATTCATTTCTGTTATACAGCAGAAACTAACACACCACTGTAAAGCAATTATACTCCAATAAAGATGTTAGAAAAATAGTGGAAAACTTAAACAAGGATGACACAATTGATTCTGGTCCAATATGCATAGTTATTATTGAGTTTTTAAACCCATTAAAGGAAAGAGTCTGGAGGAGGAGGTTTAAGAACTAGGGACACTGCAACAGCTTTTGTTTTTCTGAAGCTCTTTCTGGGGGAAGAGATGGGGAGAGTTTTCAGTTAGCCACTAGACCATAGCAAAACACCAAAAAATTCACTGACCTTTTCGTGACTGGGGTAGGAACAATTTTTTCTTATTTGTTGCTTTAGAAAATGATAAAAAGGACCTTGGAGAAAATCCACATTTGTCTATAAGCACTACAAATTCAATCACAGTAGCCCTTAAATAGATCTGAAAAATAACAGTGTATACACATAGATACACCTGCACATGCACACATACACCCATGAGTTACTACAGGGTATATATGTGTATGTGTGTGCATATGCAGATGTGTATATACAAATATAGGTGTGTGTGTGTATATGTATTCATATATATACTTGAATATATACACTCACTGTGTGAAGAAAAGTTATATCTCATCTTCCACGTTCTCAAACTCAGTTTTGAGGCCTTCTTCTCAACTCATTCCTTACTTGTGCTCCAAACAGTCTTGGATAACTGCCTTGTTTATGTTCCTTGAAACTTTTTAGTTGGCTGTGCCTTGGCTTTGTTGGAAGGGTGCCTCATTCCTTGAGTATTAGTCGGGATCACTGTTATCAAAAGTGATAGAGTCTTTCCAGTTACACCAGCCAATGGATTTCTTTGCTGTTGTTCTTTTGTTGCTGTTGCTTTGTTTAACCTAGTTTGAAATAGGTCATAGATGTATAACTTTAAGTGATGCTAGATGCAGGTGTTCAAATGATGTTGTCAGGGCTCTGGCTATCTCGACATGTCGGGGTTCACTCCCCAGTGTATGATTATATCATTCTCAGATAAGTTCTTTCCAGGTGGTGAGAAAGATGGTTGTTAGCATCCCCAGACCCTTATACTAGTAGCTCATCATCAAAAAGAATAGGGACATTCTTTCAGTGTCAAGATTTAGAATCTCAGCGAGATTTCTGAATGGCCTTACTAGGTTCACATTGCCAGTCATTGGACTAATCCCTGGATTTGTTTACACTTTGGGTCTAGCCTGGAGACTTGAGCCCAGCTTAGGGCAGGGGGCTAAGTGGGATTCCATGATTAACAGCCCCATCGGAAACACATGTAATGTTTGTGTGTTGGGGGGTGGGGTGGGAAGAATAGCTTTCATAGAAAAGGGGAATTAGAAGTAGAAACCACCTCTCCAACTTACCTACCCAGGTGCCTTGACTCAGATCACCTCAGATGGTCATCTCTCCTTATTTGACCACACTCAAGACTCTACAATCCTTTACCCTCCACCCAGGTGTCAACTTCTTTTCTTCCTCTCTCCTAAGCCTCCTTTAAATCACAGATGACATTGCTCAGGACTTTCCAGGGAAGTCAGGAGTCAACAAGAGCCCAAGAGACAAAACACCTGCCTGGCCAATAAGCCTTAAAAGAAGCAGTAAAAATGGGCAGATGGTCTCCATTCAAGAGTCTTGGAAAAGCAGCCAGACATTCTGTGCTCACTTAACAAACATGAAACAAATCACACACATCCAAAAAATGGATTCTGCTCATGACCACTGGCTGGATCACTGGAAGAAGGAAAACATCCTTTCAACCGTGTTTCCTAGCCCAGTTCCTCTTTCCATCTTCAAATTGTCTTGCCATTGAATCTAAGCCTTCTCTAGAATGACCTGTGGTGTAGTACATGGTGCCAAAGTTCTAGGATAAGACAGACTCGTGATGATCAGGGCAAGTTCCCTCATCTCTAAACTTGGCTTATCCTTTATCTGTAGTATCGGAATAAGAATATTTATTTCATGGCACAGTTGTGAGGCTTCAATCACTTAACCTCTTTAAGCTTCAATTTCACGATCTGTACAATGGGCATATAGTAATATCTTGTTCATAGGATACGTCAGAGTTGCCTATTCAATATATGTCCTGCTCTCCTTCCTTAGTGACATAGTCCCAGTTTTGGGAGGGATGGCAACATGCATGATTTTTAAAAGACCCAGGCTTCCTTGCAGATAGAAGTGGTAGATGAGATATAAGTGGAAATGGTTAAAAGTGATGTACAGGAATCCTTTTAAAGGAGGCTGATACAGCTGAGAGCTATATTATTTGTCTTATTCCTTCTTTCTATCTGCAATTAGGATGTTATGTCTTCAACTTCAGCAGCTATCTTGGGCCCATGAGGAAAAGACAAAGAATTGCTGAGACCTTGGCTCTGACATCCTTGAGTTGCTGAGACAATGCCAACAAACTCTTACTTCTAGATTTCTTGTTATTTGATAAAAAAATCCATTTGTGGTTAGTCCTCTGTAGACAGGGTTCTGTTACTTGGAGCCAAACGCAACATGCAATTGCACAAGATTTGTTAAGAATTCAAAGAAGTATTGTATAAAGAACTCACTACAAAAATCTTCAATATTGAATCTAAGACACTTTGATGCTGTTGTTTTTCATTCTTACTAGAAAATGTCAATGGAACGTTTTCTCCCAACTGTGTCACAAGTGCCATCTGGCTGACAACAAATGTACACTGAGATTGATTTATGAGGTGCCTGATTTCAGAAATGTTAGGATGGGCAAATTGTCTGAGAATCAGTGAAATAAAATAATAACAAAACCTACCATTTATAGAGCAATTCTTATTCATAAATGTAACAGTGCTGACACATTGCCAGTAACATGGTAGGTGTTCGAAGTGTTTTCTTTCCTTCCATTCTTATCCCTTCTTCTAATGCAAGGGTGAGTCTGTGAAGGAGAAAGCAACTTCCTTCAATAATATGTAAATGATAATAATTTCCAGGTGCACTCAGGAGGTGGCCACAATGAACAGTGCCTTCTCACTTCAAGGAAAACCTCAACATGAATTTTGGGAAAATAATGAGTTTTACAGCAAACTGTCTTTTACAGGGGACCTGACAAGGCTGGTCCCTAATTCCAGTTGGCTCTTCAGAGTAGGTCTGATTAATGGGCTGGAATTAGTACTATTGGGACACACCAGTTCATTGAAATATTCAGAGTCTCCTATCAATGTCACCCTCCACCCAGGCCTGGTGGGGAGGCAGCATCCACCATCAGCGTTTCCATGACAATGAAGTACATTTAGTCAGCAGCACCTCCTGAGTAAATAGTAATCCTTCAGAGAAACAAGAAGGTCATTACAGCAACTTGTCAAATCAATGCAGAGGGTGTCAAGGCCGATTAAGGCATTTTCTCTCGCAGCTGACACAGTGTCAATAGTACTGGGCCATACTGCTCAGGCAGATGATTGAAGTGAAGTGCCCATCAGTCAGGGCGTTGAGGTGGACTAACGATTCCCCATGCTGCCTATTAGAGCTACATGAGGACTCAATCCTGTTCGCTGGCAAAGAGAGAGAGGGAGAGGGAGAGAGAGAAAGAAGGGGAAAAAATAGTGACCTTGTTGCTTTGTCTGAAGCTGAATTAAATTGACAAGAGCAGCCAATCTGTACCTAGGGCGATTAACAAAATTAAGGACCACAACAAAGGCACCCAAGGTTTTAACATCTGTGCAAGGGCTCAGGTATGTTTATGATGGAGGAAGCTCTCCTTTGGTATTTAGGTACCATCCAGATATGTATGCTGAGCCAAGCCTCCTCCAAATGAAGCGTGGGTAATCCCATTAACACCCTGCCAAAGCAACGTGTAAGGACACAAGGCACTCACTGAATATGCCTCTGCATCAGCCGGGAAGCCGACTCTTCCCAGTGGCTCTGGTTGATTATTTTAGACTTATGATCTTTTAATATATTTCCCTGGAGAAACATTTTGCCTTATTTTAAATCTTCTAAGACCATGATTCCACAGCAATTTTTTCCCAAACCATCCAATGGTTCAGCAAAATAAGAGAAGGGCCTCATGGCAGAACAGAACTCCTGAGGAAGGAAATGAGCAGTGTGAGATTCTTGGAGAAAAAATATTATTTTTTTCTAACTTACTGGGACATTTTATTCTTGATGCATTAAAGTCATGGGATCTAGTGTGAACAAATTAGAACAGTGATATCAAGGATGAAAATTTTATATATAAAATGACACTTAACATTTGCTAAGTATACTCTTCAATAACCCAAAACAAGGCTCATCATTTGCTTTTTTTTTTTTTTGTAAAGGGCCAGAGAGTAAATATTTGAGGCTTTAAGGACCTTATTGTTTCTGTTGCAACTACTGAACTCTACTATTACAGCATAAGAGGAGTCATAAACAATATGTAAATGAGTAGGGGTGGCTGTGTTCCAAGAAAAGCTTTATATACAATAACAGGCTGGACCATATTGGCCTGCTGGCTGCAGTTTGCAGACCCTTGACCGAAAAGATTGTAGCATTTCCATTTAACCAGCTAATATTAGTAGAATGCTTTCTATTCTTGAGGCACAGGACTAGCTGTTAAAGATGGAACAGACATAGTCCCTGCATTTGAAGAACGTGCAGTGTAATGAAGAAGACCGCTGAGTGCATAAATATAATATTGTACATTAGGTGCTGTAGTTTAAATAACAGAAATGAAAGTGATACATTCTTCCTAGGGCAAAAGAGGTCAGAGAAAATGATAGAAAACAGGAGACATTAGGGCTATACATTTAAGAAACTCTAGGTGCGTAAGGGCATTACAGATTTAGTGTGGCCAAAGTTTAGTGTGTGTGTGTGTGTGTGTGTGTGAGAGAGAGAGAGAGAGAGAGAGAGAGAGAGAGAGAGAGAGAGGGAGGGAGGGAGGGAGGGAGGGAGGGAGGGAGGGAGATGGGGGGCAGGGGCAGGAAGCAAACAAGACAAGTGAAATGAAAGGGGAAGAAGACTTTGGGGGACAAAGTAGTTGTAGAAAAGACTGGGGAACAAGGTGAAGGGATCTGTATGGCAAGCTTAGGAATTCAGATTTTTTCATCTATAGGCAATAGAGAGCAATTAATGACTAAGCAGGGGAATAATGCAATCAGACGGCTGTGTGGACACAAGGGAAGTCTACACAGAGACTATTATAATAATTCCAGGCAAAAAGAATAAAATCCTGGATTAGGATTGGTCAGGGAATAGAGAGAAGGACAAAAATATGAGAAATGTTTAATAAATACAATCTATCAAGCGTCTCCTCTTAGGGATAGGGCAGGTATGGCTGAAGGGTTAGCCCAGTATCTGTTCCAAGAAGGTTGGCTTTGGAGGAGTGTAGGACCTTGAGGAGAATTTGCACAGGGCCAACTAAGGCAGCACAGCCTAGGGAGAAATGTAGTCTAAGAGCATAGCCAAGAATGTCACCATGGAAACAGCTTTTAAAAGCCAAGTATGGAAGATGATCCAAAGGTTAGAGTGAGGTATTGGATTGCTGAGGTAAGAGAAGCTCATGAGAGTTGGTGCAGGTCAGGATGTAGAGCTGGAAATATGGTTGGGACAAATTGTTCAGAACTAAGGTGAGCAGGAGATGATTCCTTGCTTTGGTGAGGTGTGGGGAGATTTAATAATACATGGGCTCATATAGACTCACATACAATCAATAACACCAGAATTTCAAGAATTCTAGCTGGGCAATTCAAAGCAGGGTGATGTTGACAGAGGTAGTGAAGATGAAAGATGATGTAGGCAGAGTGATACTGAGTTTACTTTGGGGCATGATGAATTAGAAACACCTACATGCTAACTGGTAGCTTGTTGAATATAATGACACAGAGTTTAGAATTGAAGATATAATTTGAAACTTGTCAGTATGTAGCTCTTCTTGAAGCCATGGAAATGGATAAGAACACCCCCGCCCCCACCTGCCAAATGTGTCTGGGGAGAAGAGGGAGAAAAGTAGAATTCTATGAAAAGCACTTAAGTACTTACAGGGAGAACAGGGAAAGAGACAGAGAAAGACTGGTCAGAGAAGTAGGAGGAAAATCAAGAGAGAATAATGTTTCTGGAGGGGAGGGGAAGGGAGGGGTGGTTAACAGCAAAAGTTACAGGAAAATGAATTTAGTTAAAAACCCAAACAGAACCGAAAAGTTTGGGCTAATTGTTGGCAACCCTGGGTAAGAAGAGTAGTATGGATAAGAGACAGATTATCCTTGGTGGGGACTCAATGGGAGCCACTGTCAAGACTTTTGATGATAAAAAAAGATGAGAGGTATGGTAGTAACTTTAGAAAAATATACAGCAGAGAAAAGACATTTAAGAATGAGGCATACTTAGATATCTGAGGTCAGAAGAAAAGCTGATAGAGTGTGAAAATATTAGAGAGGAGATACAGAAAATCTGGGATAATGTTTCCTAAATTAACCTGCAAACAAGAATTACCTGTGGGATACTTGTTAAACTATATTCCTGGGCCCCGATACAGACTTCCTAAATTAGTGTTTCCACCAGAGGGACCTGGGGATCAGGTAGGTTTGGGAAGTTGCTCTAGGAATATTTGAGATTAGAGCAGTGGTCCACTTGAACTTCACTGTTCATTGGAATCAACTGAGGAGCCTTAAATATTATCAATGCCTGTCCCACCCCTAAGAGATGCTGATTTATTTTGTCTAGAGTTCCAGCTGGGTATTGAGAATTTTAAATTTTCTCATATGATTCTAATGTGCAACTAACTTTGAGGTGTAGATGTGGGAAGATTATGAGTAAAAATAAGTTGGGAGGAAGAAGGGAGGAAACCATACTGTTTCATATGTTTGTGGCTTCTATGAAAGAAGTAAAAGGTTCCATATGTTGAGAATGAAGGGACAGAAGTGGAGCGCTGGACTTAGGGAAAGAGGCAAAGGGAATGGATGGGAATACAAGAATTAAGAGCACTGAAGATGTTCCCGAAATAATTCCCTTTTTCAACAGAGGGCAACTATTCAGAAATAGGGTAGCTAAGTGATTCTCTGTCTGGTGCTGAGGTTGAGATGGAGACTGTAGCAATGTGACCAGGGAGAGAAGGATTGAGGGGGGAGAGGGAGAGGAGGAGGAGAAGAAGAGAAGGAGGAGGAAGAAAAGAAGAAGACATGGTTACATGGGGATGGCTATGATTAGTAAGTCATGATTTTAGTTTATGATTTTGTAATCTCAAGTCCACAAAGTATAGCCACAGAGATGATTTACCCAGGTGGAGTGGAACTGACTATCTTTGGAATAGAGTTGGTTAAGGAACTATGAAGTTTGAGTTTGGGGATACGGGATTGCCTAATAGGGTAAAGAACTTGAACTCTAGATTTGTCAAACTTGAATCTTTGACTTACTAGCTGTGTAACTTTGGGCAAGTTATTCAACCCATGGAAGCTTCAACTTCATCTATAAAATGAAGATAACAACACTTATAAAACTGCATGAAAAAGTGAGTGGTCAACAATGTCAAAGGCTTCAGGAAAGGTCCACCTAGATAGGAAATAAAGAGAAGCTTGTGCATTGGTCAACAAGGTGATTACTGGTGATGAGTCTCAATAGAGTGGTGAGGGCAGGAGCCACATGCTAATGGGCTGCAAAGGCAAGTCATGAAGTAGAGACTCTTTCAAGAAGTTTGGTGAAGAGAAAGAGATATTTTATAGTAAACTTAGGAAAAGGCATTGCCTGTGGAATACTTAAAGGATTTTTATGATGATTAAATTAAACAACAAATACAAAGTGTTTGGCCCAGTGGACACACAGTACTCAATAAAAGCTATCTATCATCATTATTACCACAGCTACTAATAATACTACAATTTTGTGGATGATAATGACTGAGTTGGGGAAATAGGAATGTCACACGCTTTATGGGTTTGGTGATTGTGTTGACTAAGTGAAAATTTTATGACCTGTGACCTAAAGTGGTGAAAGATATTTATTTGAAATCAGGGCATTGTAATAGGTATGGTGGGTAAGGTAGATATACAGGTAACAAGTTTTTAGAGTGTTCTATTTTGTTGTCATGTTTGCTGCTAAATTGAGGTTCCATGACAAGTCTATTTATAACTACTTTTAAAACTTGGGGCCATTCTAAACGTGTTTGATGAAATCTGTCTTTATATTTGCGTCATGTTTCTATGCAAATTATCAGTTTATATTACTGACCTACTCAATCATATACAATAAAATGCTGCCAGGAATGGGGAGGGTAAGAGTGAGAGAATCTATCCACCCACCCCCCAACCCCCAAGAAAAAGTCTGAATAAGAGAAAGCATCAGAGAAAATCAGAAATGATAGCTTTCATTACTCGTCTTGAGCCCTGCTGGGCATGTGTTTCTATCCAATAACTAGGTAATGTACTTCAGCATCTGTGGCAGAAATCACTGCCACAGATGTACTTCTGTATGGAAGGGCTGGGATCTAGAAAAGATCCAAAATGACCATTTCTGACAGGGGTCTGGTACAATTAGTAAATAGGGAAAAACGTCCTACAACTCACCTTAGGGACAATCATGCAGAAGCCTAGTTATTTCTACAAATAGAGAAGAATCAGTCACCAAAAACAATGAAGGCTCCATAGCCTGGGAAGAAAGGCTTAAGGGAGAACTTGGTTTCACAACATCTGTGAGCCAGACCTATTTCTGAGGCCCTCAGAGCACTGGGAAGAAGAATTATTATAGTGACTTTTAGATGAGAAGACTGGGTCCAGGGGATGGAAGTTTAAGGGAGGGAGATATCCAGTAAACAAACAAACAAATTAAAAAGACATCTGTGTAACCACAGATACAACAACAAAACAAATGAAAAATAGGCTGCTTAGGAAACAGTGATATTTTGTTTACAACTGGAGACGCACAAGATGAGATGAATAGCCAATTGCTGAGGACCCTGTGGAGGGGTTTAGGAATGCTATGGGAGATTAGACTCTCATGTTCCCTTCTGATTCTGGGACATTACTTTTGATGTGTGGAAAATACTGGGGTCACATTTAATACTCGCACGCTAGGATGAACTTAACTTTTTCTTGGAGTAAGCTAAGACTGCATTGGTCAAAGTTCTTTCTGGCTAGACAGGCAATAGGATATTATAAAACTCTGGGAAAAAGCTGTAAAGAGAACTTTTTTTTTTTTCGAAGAGGGGCTTCCATTTATACCTGTGGAGACATATCATATTAGAGGATGTAGTACAGACTTTTAAAAGTGTATCTAATTTAATTTTCATTAGAGAACAGCGAGGTAAGTACTATAATCTCTATTTGTTGGATGAAGATATGGAAGGGTTAGAGTAGTTAAATAAGTCATGCATGGTCACACAGTAGAAACCTGTATTTAAAACCACATGTATCCTATCCTATCATTTGGACTCTCACTGCTACACTCTATTGTTCTCATTTTCTGTTACTGATGAACTGCATGATTTTGGGTATACTACCTATACAGCTTAAAATACTTCTTTAATCTTTGATTTTAAAATTGGAGTGTTGTTCTACAATGATACATTGAGAAGTTCTGGGGAGTTGAAAACAACAGCAGCTAACTAGGTCTACATTTTGCATATATCCTGTAAAAATAAGAGAGAACAATAAGAAGAACAAATAAAACTAGCAAACCCCATAATCTCAGCATAACCAGAACACAGAGAATTACCAAACTTCAAAATAACTGGGGAAATAACAATTATCAAATACCAGTGATCTGTCACTCGTGCTCCTAACAAAAACTGTTTAAGATGAACAAGTTTGGAAAAAACTACAAGAAAATGAGAAGATGGAAGCTAAAGGCGGACAAAAATTTCTCAAAACCACAGTCAGAAAGAGAAAGTTCACCTTAGGTGTGAAAATACTAAAAAAAAAAAAGTCTATTGACAAATCTGATTATTGATGACAAGAAAGGTGCTTAAAAGTACACATGATTTGAAACAGCAGTTTTTGAAAGGCATGGCTTCAGAGAGAGGAACAGGCCAAAAGAAAGGGAAACGACCCCCTTGACAATTAAATAGTAAAGGATAAAAGAAACAAATTGGAATATTTTAGGGTTCTGCAAGAGAACAAGCAAAAAAAAAAAACCCACAAAAAAATAGAGGACATGGAACATCTTCCCCACATCTCCCTCCCTCCCTCCCTCCCTCTCTCTCTCTCCCTCTCCCTCTCCCCCCGCAACTAAAGAACTGGACTTTAGAATTGGCAGAAGAGGGCAGCATTGAATTAGAAATCTAAATATCATCAAATCTTTAAAAAAATTCAATGGAAAACAAGAGTTATTCAAAATTATAATAAGAATTAGAAAGCAAGACTCAACATATTTTAGTTGATGTAAATTCTCCCTCAAAAAGTAATCATGGGGCTTCCCTGGTGGTGCAGTGGTTGAGAGTCCGCCTGCCGACGCAGGGGACATGGGTTCGTGCCCTGGTCCGGTAAGATCCCACATGCCGCGGAGCAGCTGGGCCCATGAGCTGTGGCCGCTGAGCCTGCGTGTCCAGAGCCTGTGCTCCGCAACGGGAGAGGCCACAACAGTGAGAGGCCCGCGTACCGCAAAAAAAAAAAAGTAATCATGAAGTAGAAATCACTTGCAAGACAACATTGCAAAGTTAATTAAATATACATGAGCAAGACATTGGAAATATGAAAAATCACCTTGAATCAGGAATTCAAAAAGCAAAACCAAAAATATGTAAAAAGCAAAAAAAAAATGAAAGGATTTCCTTGGTTCAATAAAATAAAAGGATAAAAACAAGCAAAATTATTTCAGAAATTAAGAGTAAATTGTAAGATTCTCAGGGGAATGTAGATTCAAATGGAAATTTAATAAACAGTATTGAATAAAGGTAGGAAATAGCCAAGATAACAGAAATGAGGTAAAGAAAGAAGGAGGAAAGACAGAGAAAAACTGTTAGTAATGGAAAACAGGCAAAGAAGAAATAACATACATATAATTGGAGGCCCAGAACAAGAAAACTAAAATAATTGAGCATATCTAATATTTAAAACTGTAATTCAGTACTATTTCCAGAAACAAACAAACAAAAAACTTGAATCTACATATTGAAAGGGCCCATAACATTATTGGGAAATTAACCATGGATGATCAACACTGAGATAATGATATAAAACTATTATACTTCAAAGATAAAAGAAAAATCCTTGAGCTTCAAGGATACACACACACACACACACACACACACACACACACACACACGAACATCCCACACTGATAACACACACATACATCTCACACTGATAACAGAGAATATACCTTCTTCTAAACTACTTGTGAGTCATCATAAAATTGATCCCATATTATGTTACAAAGAAACTAGCAATAAGTTTCATAAAATAGAAATATAACTAATACTGTCTGATCACTATGCAAAAAAACCAATGAACACTTAGCTATCATTAAGAAAATAAAAAATCCAAAATGCCCTTTCACTTGTAATTGAAAACAACCTCATGTAAAGTACACATTGAAAATACAGAATTTTAAAAAATTAATGGTAATGAAAACACTGATAATCAGAATCTATAAGCAATGACTGTCAGAAACTGCATAGCCATAAATACTCTTATAAATAAAAATGAAACAATCAAAGTAGAAAACTTAAATATTCAGCTCAACAAAAATACAAAGAAGTACAAGAAAATAAACTAAAAGAAAGCACAAGGAAGAAAATTAACACAGAGCAAAAACAGAAGTTACTAAAGTACAGAATGGCTAAAAGCATGGAGACAAACCACTCTGTGGCACAGGTGCATGGGGAAGGCTGACAGTTGAAGGTGGAACAGGGGCACTGAGAAGTGCTACCCATGCCAGAGCCAACAACCTAAACACAAAGTAATGCTAAAGAATTTAAAGATAGAGTACATTATAGGTAACAATAAAACCCAAACTCAGTTCAAGTCCTAACTAGACTGACTAAACCCCCTTACTAATGGCCCAACAGAAGAAATATGCCTGTTTCTAGGCAAAAATACTATTTACCTCAGCCACAACTGATCTATACACAATGTCTGCCATTCAATCAAAAATGACAAGATGCTAAAAAGCAAGAAAATGTACCCACTGCCAAGAGACAAAGCGATCAGCAGAATCATGCTCAAGGGTAAACCAGATGTTGAAAACATCGGACAGGGAATTAAACATAAATATGATTAACATGCTAAAGGCACCAGTAAACATGGTAAACAGCATTCATAAACAAACAGCATTCATAAACAGGTGGGTAATTTTTGAAGATATAAAGAAACTATAAGAAAAACCCATAGGTGAATCCTAGAAATAAAAATACGTGGTAACAGATATGAATAGCGCTCAGGATGGGTTCATCAGTAGACTGACACAGCTGAGGAAAGAATCAGTGAACTGGAAGATAGGTTATGAGAAATTACCCAAACTGAAACACAAGGAGAAAAAAGAATGGAAGTGGGGAGACACAGAACAGAGCAGCCTAGAGCTGCAAGACAGTATCAGATGATCTAATGTCAATAATAGAAAAAAGAGACCTAATATATCCAAATTCTGTTTTTTCTAGTTACCTTGAGCAAGAAGAAAACATTGGGGACATGTTACAAAGACTCAGAAGTCAATATAAAGACACTTCCAATGGCCAAGTCTGGGAAATTTTAAGGAACAAAATAAATAATGACAGTAATCAATTATAAGCCATAGATTAAAATAAGCATTCATGGCTTTATACTCATATATACTGATACTTATATAGATGTACATTTATATGCTGATATAAATGAATAAATAAGAGAGCTTTTCATTACAGCATAATTCCAACTAAGGCATATAGAAGAAATTGTGGAAATAGAAAATCATCATTTGAGAAACGTCATGGCAAAAATTGTTTCAGGCAAAAATGATTAGTGGATGCTAAAATTTGTGGGTGGAAGAATGATGAGAAACAGGATATTTATATGGTCTCAAAATATCTCCACACAATATACTTCTTAATGACAAATGGAAAAAATAATAAGCACATTGAAGAAACCTAGCATATGTCCCCTTAACAAAGTGATGTTAACATTATCAGTAATATCACAAATCAACAAGTGTTTCCTGATATGTGTCTAGAGAAGGACATAATATAAAATTTTCAGTATTTCTGCTGAAAAATTAAATCAGAATGTAATCATGTCGAGACAGCAGACAAACTCCCACTGAGGATTAGGCTGCAAAATAAATGGCCAGTGCTTCACAAAAGTGCTGAGGTCATGAAAAACCAAGCAAGATTGAGGAACTGTCCCAAATTCGAGGAGATACTAAGTAAAAGCATAATAACTAAATGCAGTGTTGAATCCTAGACCAAAAGAAAGGGTATTAGTGGGAAATTGGTGATATTCAAATAAGGTCTATAGATTAGATAATAGTAGTGTATTTACAGTATTGTATCAATCCTGCTAAGATATAATTGTGGGATTCTGGGCAAAGGATATTTGAAAAGTCTTTTTGCAACTTTTCTGTAAGCCTGAAGTTAAGTTAAAGTAAGTTGTTAACATTGTTTAAGTTAAAAAGAAATGAAGTGACATAAAAATACAGGCTGCTGCCTATGTCATACTTCTTGTCAACAGACTTTGCAATGCACAAATTTAACCATTTCTCTCCCTGTTCAAAACCTTCTAAGCCTCTGGCCTTCCTAACCTGGGCCCTGTTGGCCTCTTGTTCCTCCTAACAGCTATCCTAGATTCCCACTATCCTGAGCTCTTCAAATGCACTGGGCTCTGTCAAGCCTATAGGTGTCAGGAGCCTCCTTATCTGAACCTCCAGCACCAGTGCTGGACCTAGTGTATCAGATGTCCAGAGCAGATTTCTTTTTAACACCTCTCTCTTCTAAATGATGAAATTATTTTCAGTTGAAATCACATAATAATTCATAATAATCATTATTTTCCTAATGTGTTCATTAGTTTAAAAACAATTGACAATTTTAAAAGAATAGATGACAATTTAAAAGGTTTTCACAAAATCTGTAAAATATTTCACGTATGAATTAAAATCTCTCCTGACCTGTAATAAAACTATTACAGGTTTGTACTGTTTCAGTTTTTAATTTTAAATCAAATAAGTGGTCACTTAGCATGAAGTAACTCTAGTCCTGTCATCCTTCCAACCATTGTGCTCTCATTGCTTATTTTGAATCTACTGTTTAAATGCAGGAATACATAGTACTTCAGAGGTTGGAGACAAACAATATCAGAGGTGAGCTCATCTGTACCATCATGAACTGACTCTGGAAACAAATGAGTGTAGTTAGGTATGTGTTGGGGGATGGAGGTGTGTGGGGGGGTGAGTTGATGGTACAACTGGGAGTTCTCTGAATTAACTTCCATGTAGAGTGAAAGGTTTCCTAAAGGAAAGATAGCAAAAATGTGCCAATTTCCTGTTTAAATTCAACAGTAACACCAGCAATTATTTAGAAGTTAGACCAAGAAATTATTTGGGGGAGTAGGAGAATTTTATTGCTGACATTGCCTAGAATTTATTACCACGTGGTGATATTTAAAAAGAAGCCTCACTTTTAGTTGCTTCTGTTATTACTTTTAATTTCTCCACAATGCATCCCCTCACTGCCTGCTCCTGTCTGCTCCTCCCACCATCTTACCTCTGGAATTCCACTGCAGAGCACCCTATGTTTCCTTCTCTCACTACATCTGTCACCCTGCTTTGTAATAGCTTATTGATGTATCTATATCATATAGGATATTCTGAGCTACTTGAAGGCAGAATTCATGCTTTATTTATCCACCTCTATATCCCCAACAACTGATGCACAATAGATTCTTAATAACTGTTTGCCGGAAGAAGAATGATTCAATAAATACAAGATGTGGGCCAAGATCCCTACATATATACCCCTGACAAAAGTAAAAATCTTCCAACTTTAACAGTGCCCAAATTCTTAGGACTTCCCAATTGGAGCCTGCGTGGACTTCTGATGAAGTGGAAGAGGTGGTCCCAGTCAAAAGGCCATGCTTTCTTATCTGTACAGCAAATACTGCTGGAGTATAAGGTGGAGAACTCAAAATTGGTGTCAGACAATGATGGGTTTATGTCCCACCTCTGCCACTTAATGGCAACATTTGAAATGGTTGTAATATCGCTTGACCTCACTAAGCCTCAGTTTCTCATCAGTAACAGTGGGTATAATTCCTACATGGCAGGGTTCTTGTCATATTTACATGGGAACTCTTTGTTGTCAAGTCTCTAGCATAGCGTCTGGCCATGATTGTTACCATCCCATTCCCACTTTTTTCTCTGCAAATTGATGCTTCAAAACACTCCCAATTCATCTCCAGTACATTTATAAAACCAAAAGGACATCTGCTATGTGCCATGACATTTCCTTTAAGATAAGAAACATATATTACAACTTGGGGATGTGGCAGCTGTAAATATTTGTCATCAATTACAAGAAGATTCAGTCCTGGAACTCCAGGCTTCCCTTGATGCTGTCGAGAGCATCCAGGGTGCCCTGTGGGTGTCTGACAGAGGAACTGGAGAACCATATCCTAAACCCTGCTGGAGGTCTGCATAATACCAATAGGGGACCATGGAGTCCAAAAGCCAGAATTAACCAGCATCATGTTTGCTCTTTTCAATAGATACTTAATTGGTGTCTGTTACTCAACCTGACTGGCTTCCAATAATCACTTATTTTCCAACTTGACAGGACATGCTTAGAGGAAGAGAAAAAGAGAGCACACAGGGGGATAAGTGTAGCGATGGATAGATAATCAACATTTATTAACTGAATTCCAGGTTTGCGCTTAAGCCTCTCACTGGAGATTCTATATTGGACCTATCATGAACAGAATAATTCTACTCTTTTTCTCATTATTTTAAACTGGTCAGCAAACAAAAGTGTCATGTCTGAGCACATATGTTTCTTGGAAAAATTAACTGAAATGATGGAAGCGATAGTTAATCCAATGCTACCTATTAGAATGTTCAGCAATGCTGAAAACAGTCTATTCTGTATTCTGTAATATGGTAGCTATCAGCCACATGTTGTTATTGGGTACTTGAAATGTGGATAGTGCAAATGAGAAACTGAAGTTTTTAAAAATTTAATTAATTTATTTAATTTTAAACAATTTAAATATAAATACCCACATATGGCTAGTGACTACTATAATAGACAGCGAAGATAAGAGACCACAATGAAAGCAAAGTCCATTGAATATCATCATGCTCTCAGAGTACTGGTGTGGGGGCTGCATTGCTATAAAGGCTGCCCAACTCCATGTTACAAACTCGCCTGTATGCTTCTGTCCAGCTTGTGCTCCTCCGAGGTATCTTTAAATTGCTTCCACTGACTTCTAGCTATTATTTGCTGATATATACTTCCTAAGCTGCCCTCTGCCTAGTTTTCTAAGGCCTTTGTATGGGATTTTTCTCATTGTTTTCTGTGTTGCACAAGCCTTAAGTGACACATTAGACCAGATGAACTTAACTGATATTTATAGGACATTCCATCCAAAAGCAGCACAATACACTTCCTTCTCAAGTGCACATGGAACAGTCTCCAGGATAGATCACATCTCAGGCCACAAATCAAGCCTCAGTACATTTAAGAAAACTGAAATCATATGAAGCCTTTTCTCCAACCACAACGCTATGAGATTTGAAACCAACTACAGGAAAAAAAAACCTGTAAAAAACATAAACACGTGGAGGCTAAACAATATGCTACTAAACAACCAATGGATCACTGAAGAAATCAAAGAGGAAATCAAAGAATACCTAGGGACAAATGACAATGAAAACACGATGATCCAAAATCTATGGGACGAAGGAAAAGCAGTTCTAAGAGGGAAGTTTATAGCAATACAATATTAATAACTCAGGAAGCAAGAAAAATCTCAAATAAATAACCTAATGTTACATCTAAAGCAACTAGAGAAAGAAGAACAAACAAAACCCAAAGTGAGTAAATGGAAAGAAATCATAAAGATCAGAGCAGAAATAAATAGTATAGAGATGAAGAAAACAACAGAAAAGATCAATGAAACTAAAACTAAAAGCTGGTTCTTTGAAAAGATAACCAAAACTGATAAACCTTTAGCCAGACTCATCAAGAAAAAAAGGGACAGGGACTCATCAAATCAATAAAATTAGAAATGAAGAAGAAGTTACAATGAACACCACAGAAACACAAAGGATCATAAGAGACTACTACAAGCAACTATATGCCAATAAAATGGACAACCTAGAAGAAATTGAGAAATTCTTTGAAAGGTACAACCTTCCAAGACTGAACCAGGAAGAAACAGCAAATACGAACAGACCAATCACAAGTATTAAAATTGAAACCATGATTTAAAAACCTCCAACAAACAAAAGTCCAGGACCAGATTGCTTCACAGGTGAATTCTATCAAACATTTATCCTTATGAAACTATTCCAAAAAACTACAGTGGAAGGAACACTCCCAAGCTCATTCTACGAGGCCACCATCACCCTGATACCAACAGCAGACAAAGATACCACACAAAAGGAAAATTAAAGGCCAATATCACTGATGAACGTAGATGCAAAAATCCTCAACAATATACTAGCAAACCAAATTCAACAACATATTAAAAGGATCATACACCTTATCAAGTGGGATTTATCCCAGGGATGCAAGGATTCTTCAATATATATGAATCAATGTGATACACCACATAAACAAACTGAAGAATAAAAACCATATGATCATCTCAGTAGATGCAGAAAGAGCTTTTGATGAAATTCAATACCCATTTATGATAAAAATTCTCCAGAAAGTGGACATCAAGGGAACCTACCTCAACATAATAAAGGCCATATATGACAAACCCACAGCAAACATCGTTCTCAGCAGTGAAAAACTGAAAGCATTTCCTCTAAGATCAGGAACAAGACAAGATGTCCACTCTTGCCACTTTTATTCAACATAGTTTTGGAAGTCCTAGCCACGGCAATCAGAGAAGAAAAAGAAATAAGAGGAATCCAAATTGGAAAAGAAGAAGTAAAAATGTCACTCTTTGCAGATGACATGATACTATACATAGAAAATTCTGAAGATGCTGGAGCTCATCAATGAATTTGGTAAAGTTGCAGGATACAAAATTAATACACAGACATCTTGTGCATTCCTAAACACTAACAACAAAAGATCAGAAAGAGAAATTAAGGAAACAATCCCATTTACCACTGCATCAAAAAGAATAGTATACCTTGGAATAAATCTACATAAGGAGGTGAAAGACCTGTATTCAGAAAACTATAAGATACTGATGAAAAAATCAAAGATGACACAAACAGATGGAGAGATACACTATGTACTTGAACTGGAAGAATAAATATTGTCAAAATGACTATACTATCCAAAGCAATCTACAGATTCAATGCAATCCCCATCAAATTACCAATGACATTTTTCACAGAATTAGAACAAAAAATTTTACAATTTGTGTGGAAACCCAAAAGAGCCCGAATAGCCAAAGCAATCTTAAGAAAAACAGAGCTGCAGGAATCAGGCTCCCTGACTTCAGACTATACTTCAAAGCTACAGTGAGCAAAACATTATGGTACTGGCACAAAAACAGAAATAGAGATCAATGGAACAGGATAGAAAGTCCAGAGATGCACCTATGCACCTACGGTCAACTAATCTATGACAAAGGAGGCAAGAATATACAATGGAGAAAAGACAGTCTCTTCAATAAGTGATGCTGGGAAAACTGGACAGCTACATGTAAGTTAATGAAATTGGAACACTTCCCTAAAACCATACACAAAAATTAACTCAAAATGGATTAGAGACCTAAATGTAAGGCTGGATACTATAAAACTCTTAGAGGAAAATATAAGCAGAACACTCTTTGACATAAATTGCAGCAAGATCTTTTTTGATTCACCTCCTAGAGTAATGAAAATAAAAGCAAAAATAAACAAATAGGACCTAATGAAACATAAAAGGTATGGCACAGCAAAAGAAACCGTAAACAAAACCAAAAGACAACCCACAGAATGGAGAAAACATTGCAAATGAAGCAACTGACAAGGGATTAATCTCCAAAATATACAAGCAGCTTATGCAACTCAATATCAAAAAACCCCAAAAACCTATCAAAAAATGTGCAGGAAACCTAGATAGACATTACTCCAAAGAAGACATACAGATGGCCAAGAGGCACATGAAAGGATACTCAGCATCACTAATTATCAGAGAAATGCAAATAAAATGTACAAGGAGGTATCATTTCACAACAGTCAGAATGGCCATCATCAATAAATCTACGAACAATAAATGCTGGAGAAGGTGTGGAGAAAAGGGAACCCTCCTACACTGTTGGTGGGAATGTAAATTGGTACAGCCGCTATCGAGAACAGTATGGAGGTTTCTTAAAAACTAAAAATAGAGTTACCATATGATCCAGCAATCCAATCCTGGGCATATATCTGGATAAAACCACAATTTGAAAAGATACCTGTACCCCAATGTTCATTGCAACACTATTTACAATAGCCAGGACATGGAAGCAACCTAAATGTCCATTGATGGTGGAATGGGTAAAGAAGATGTGGTGCATATATACAATGGAATATTAGCCATAAAAAAGAACAAAATAATGCCATTTGCAGAAACATGGATGGACTTAGTGATTTTCATACTGAGTGAAGTAAGTCAGACAGAGAAAAACAAATATAATATGATACCACATACATGTGGAATCTAAAAAAAATGGTACACATGAACTTATTTACAAAACAGAAATAGAGTCACAGATGTAGAAAACAAACTTATGGTTACCAGTGGGGGAAGGGTTGGGGGGAGGGATAAATTGGGATTGACATATACACACCAGTATATATAAAATAGATAACTAATAAGGACCTACTATATAGCACAGGGAACTCTACTCAATACTCTGTAATAACCTATATAGGAAAAGTCTAAAAAAGTGGACAGAACTCTATAGCAGAAACTAACAGTGTAAATCATTTACAGTCCAATAAAAAATAAACAGACAAAAAAGAAAACCACCAAAATTCACTAAAAATGTATATGAACCCCCTTTTGCTCACTTTTCCATTTTTATGATTATTTCATTCACACTCTCAATCTAGGGTATTGTTCTTTGTTCAGATTTGTCTTACGTCTTTATCCAGGTGTAAAGTTATAAAAAATGGAGAGGATTAATTATAGCTGAGACCCAGGGAGTCAACCATCAAAGGCTGAGGCAACAAAAGTTTAGGAGAACCTACAGTTCATTTGTCTTCTAACGATACTATCATCTAACCAGTATGTGTTTACAAAAAGACCACTCAGTGCCCCCAGATAAAGGCAATGGGGGACATAAAACAATGTAAAAGTGTTGTTTCTGTGCTCAGGTCATCCCAACCTCCTTAGGTGGAAAAGTTAACATTTCTGAGATAACAGTGAACAAGACATGGCAATATATAATGGACTCTATGAGGCAGATCAGTGGTGTAGATTTTAAGAGATGTGGGAGATCAGTGAGGTTTGCAGCAGTTATTGAAACTGTCTTAGAGAAGGTAGGACTTAGGCTGGGTTTTGAAGAACAGATAATAGTGAAATGAACAGAGAAGAGATTTAACTGAGCATAAAAAGAGAACATTTAAAGAAATAAAATGTTAGCTTTTAAATTTAATAAGAGGGATTCAGAGGTCTGCTTTTTTATGGTTCTGATTGAGAATCCCTTTTAAATGTCTTAAGCAATCAGAGGCAGGGCCGCCCAATCTGGATGTACAGATTGTGCATGCATATCCAAGAGGGCTCCATTCACAGGGTAAGCATCTTAGATGTGCCTGTATTACAACATTTCCTTTCAGATGGTAGTAAAGTAACTCGCTCTCACAAAATTACTATGCTAACGAATGAGAACTAGAAGTAGAGTTCTTAAGGGAAGATTGCCTTTTTCTTATTCTTACAAAGTCACCCTATGGGTGGCTGGAAGCTTGAGATTGAGAGGTAGGGAGGACATGCCCTTTATGGTCAGAATTCATGAATTCTCTTGTCTCTGAATTCACCCTGCAAGGTCTCAGGAGACCCTTAGGGAGAAAGGAATTATATCGACTCTCAGATTGTTTTAGTTCACCTTAAGCCTTTTATATGTCTCTCTGGAAAGATCGGGTCACAAAATGATCAGAAAAAGTCAAAGGAAAACAAAAGTTTGGGTCAGATGGATGGTATGGGAATAAGTACTACAAATGTTTTCTGTGAAGAGAATCCACTGTGCATTGGTGGAGGAACAAATGAGCAGTAAAATGTTTATCATTATTTACAGGTGGGAAGAGAATTTCTAGTAGAAGAGAAGGTGCAGAAGCAGGAAAAATAATCCAAAGAGACTGCAGATGGAGTGTGGGAAGTGTTTCTCCTCAAAAGCACATGAAATTGACTTCTAGTTTCTGGTATGACATGTAAAGAACTTGGAAGTTGTCACTTTCAACCTCACAACAATAAAAAAGCTACTAGAGTGAAAATCAACAATTCTTCTTGGGTCATCAGAGAATTGACGTATAGGATAAATCACTGCCCTGAAAGCTAGAGAGAGAGGTGGATACAGAGGTGGATACTTGGAGCAGAAGACCAGGAACAGAGGCTGCCACTGAAGCCAGTGCTGGTAGGAACACTTAAAGTGTAACTGAAAAAATTTCCAGAAGCTCCATGTGGACTAGTCTGAGAGACAAAGTCTTGAGGAGAGGTGGGGGGACGGACCACGCACTTTTGTGAGCTTTCACCTCCAGGAGCTCCACTAGGTTCTCAGGATGTATGCTGGAGACACATCCCTTTGTGTTTCTGGTGGGGAGGAGGGCAAGAGAAGTAAGGAAATAACCATTTTGAAATACTCCTAGAATATTCCATCCTGCTTAATAAAGGACTTCCCTCAAAAGAAACCCTTTTATGTACCCCTATGAATGGTGGTACATAGAAACCACTATGTATGGTGATGGATGTTAACTAGACTTAATGTGGTGATCGTTTCACAATATACACAAATAGTAAATCATTATGTTGTACACCTGAAACTAACGTAATATTGTATGTCAGTTATACAGCTAAATAAATAAATAAATTCGTATAAGAAAAGAAACGTTTTATCAGAGCCTAATGACTTGGATTTTACCGGGACCTGGAGGAAGGAAAATACCCAACTCTAGGCCCTTCTAGACTTCATCGAGAAGAAGGGAAATGTCCATGTACATCACGCTCTAGACTTCCTGTCTCATCTAAGGGAGAAAAAAGCTGAGAAGCTCTTCTGAATGTCACAGTTCAGATCACAGTCTAAAACAATGAGAACTAATTACGGGCCTATAGGATGCTTCCACTGCTCCCACATTTTCCACCACATCTATCAGACTCCTGTATTGTTAACGGTGCTTTAGAGGGAAATGAACTTCGAGGCTTGGAGTTTATTTAAGAAGCCTCTAGGGAAACCCAGAGAGACCAGGGGAGGCAAAAACAAAAATAAGAGAGGAAAAATTAGCCTCTGATACCTAGAGCCACAGCAAGCAGCAAATGCAGCCTAAATTCTAGCCAGATAAACTCACAGTACAGGCATATCTACCTCAGTCTCTGTAACCCAATACATCACATCTAATTTTAAACAAAATATTACAAGGCATGCTAAGAGGCAAAAGCACAATTTTAAGAGGCAAAGCAGGCATTGGAACCAGGCTCACCTATGGCAGAAATTAGAAATTTCTGAAATACCTTTGACTAGAAATTTAAAATGCCTTTGATTAATATGCTAAGGTTCTAATGGAATAGGTGGACTACAGAGCAAATGGGTAATATAAACAGAAAGATGGAAACCATAGGAAAGAATCAAAGGGAAATGTGAGAATTCAAAAACACTGTAACAAAAATTAAGACTGTCTTGGAAGGGCTCATCTGTAGACTGGGCACAGCTGAGAGAAGAATCAGTGACCTTGAAGATATATCCACAGAAATTTTCCAAACTGAAGGTAGAGAGAAAAATGAAAGACAGTTAAAAAGAACAGAATATAAAAGTACTGTGGGACAATTACAGAAGATGTAACATGTGCACAATGGGAATACCAGAGGGAAAAGTGGGTGGAAAAGAAGCCAAAGAAATATTTGAAGTAATAATGGCTGAGAAATTTCCAAAATTAATGACAGACAACAAACTTCAGGTCCAGAAAACTTAGAGACTATGAAAAACGGTATACACTAAGAAACCTACCCCTAGGCATATTATATTCAAACTTCAGAAAATTTTTAAAAAGGGGAAAATCTTGCAAGGAGCCAGAGGGTGGGGGCACTTTACATATAGAGGAATAAGATTACAAATTACAGAAATCATGCAAGCAAGAGTGGAGGAAAATATTTAAAGTGTTATATATCAAAACTAATAAAATACTGTAAATCAACTGTAATAAAAATGAATAAACAAACAAACAAACAAGCAAATAATAGATGGGAAAAGTGCTAGAGAATGAATAAATGAGCGTAAAATTAGTTTCTCTTATTTTTAATTGGTCTAACAGATGGCAACTTGTTCAGAATAATAATAGCAACAATGTTTTCAGTGACTGTCATTTAGATAAGTGAAATGAAAGACAACAATATTATAAGGAATGTAAGGGAGGAAATGGGAAAACTGTTATAAAACACCTGCACTAACCATGAAGTAGTAAAGTGTTATTTGAAAGTGGACTTGGATAACTTGTGAATTTATACTGAAAACTATAGTGAAACCACTAATTAACAAAAAAATTATAACTGATTTGTTAAGAGAGGAGAGAAAATGGAATCATGTAAACTGTTCAATTAAAAGCACAGAATATAGAAAAAGAGTGGAAGAAAAGAAACAAAGAATAAGAGTACTGGATTGAAAATAGATACAAATACAGTGGATATTAAGCCAATGATATCAATAGTCACTTTAAATGTGAATGGTCTAAATATACCAATTAAAAGATAGACTGTGAGAGCTGATAACAGCAACAACAACAACAAAAAGCAACAAGTACCAACTATACATTGTCTACAAGAGACCCACTTTAAATAGGAAGATACTGATATATTGATGGTAAAGGGATGGAGAAAGACATACTATGCTAAAGCTAATCAAAGTTGGAGTAGCTATATTAATTTGAGACAAAGCAGACTTCAGATCAAGGAAAATTATCAGGGATAAATAGGGGTATTACATAATTATAAAGGGGTCAATTCTCTACAAAGACATAAAAATCCTTAATGTGTATGTGTTTAACAGTAGAGTGTCAAAATGCATGTGACAAAACCTAAGAGACCTACAAGGAGAACTAGACAAATTCACTACTATAGTTGGAGATTTCAATGACCCTCTAACAGTAATTGACAGATCTAATGGTCCACTATATATGGATACAGCTGAACATAACAGCACCATCAATCAACTGAATCTACTTGACATTTATAGAATATTTCATTCAACAATGGCAGAACATATTTTTCTAAAGCCCACATGGAACATTTACCAAGACAAACCACATTCTGGGCCATAAAGCATAGCCTCACATAGTTAAAAGAATAGAAATCATAGAAAGTAGTCTCTCAGATCACAATGGAATAAACCTAGAAATCAATAACATAGTGCTGGAAAATCTCTGAGTACTTGAAAACTGAACAACATACTTCTAAATAACACGTGGACCAAAGAGAAGTGCCAATTGAAATTTTAAAATATCTTGAACCAAATGAAAATGAAAATGCAACTTATCAAAATGTGTGGTATGCAGCAAAAGCAGTGCTTGGAGGGAAACTTATAGCATTGAATGGACATGTTAGAAAGGAAGAAATATCCAAATCAATAACCAAAGCTTCCACCTTAGGAAACTAGAAAAAGAAGAGCAAATTAGATCCAAATAAGATGAGAAGAAAAAATAAAAGTTAGAACAGAAATCAATGAAATTGAAATAAGGAAATCAGTAGAGAAAATTAATGAAAACAAAAGCTGGTTCATTGTAAGTGTCAATAAAATTAACAAACATTTAGCCACACTAACCAAGAAGAAAGGAGAGGAGACCCAAGTTATTCATATTAGAAACAAAAGAGGAGCCAACACTACTAACCCTATGGACATTAAGAGGATAATAAAAGAATATTATTAACACCTCTATGCCCACAGATTTGATAATTAAGATGAAATGTACCAATTCCTTGAATTATACAAGTTACCAAAACTCACACCAAGAGAAATAAGTAACCTGAATAGGCTTATATCTACTAAAGAAATTAGAACAATGAATAATGGGAAATGTGAATTAAAAACACAAAGAGATATCACATCAAATCTGTAAGAATGGCTATTATCCAAAGGAGAAGAAATAACAAGTGTTGGCAAGGATATGGAGAAAAAGAAACCCTTGTGCACTCTTGGTGGGAAGGTAAATTGGTGTAGCCACTATGGAAAACAGTATGGAGTTTCCTCAAAAAATTAAAAATAGAACTACCATACAATCTAGTATGGTAGTTCTGGGTATTCCACTTCTGGGTATTTGTCTGAAGGAAATGAAATCACTGTCTCAAAAAGATATCTGCACCTTATGTTTATTGCAGCATTATTTACAATAGCCAAGACATGGAAACAAGCTAAGCAAACCAAGGGTTCATACACAGCTGAATGCTTAATGGAAATGTGATAAATGTTCACATATATATTATATATAAGTGCATAAAGGAAATGCATATATACAAATGTATAAAGGAAATGTGATATATATTCATAGGTATATTTTTTTGGCCATAAAAAAGGATAGTCTGCCATTTACAACAACACTGATGGACTTTGAGGGCATTATGCTAAGTAAAATTAGTAAGAAAGAGAAAGGCAAATACTGTATGATCTCACTTACATGTGGAATCTAAAAAACAAAAACAAAAAACTGCACTCATAGATAGAAAGAACAGATAAGTGGTTGCCAGAGGCAGGGGTGGGTGAAATGGGTGGTTGTGGTATAAATAAATAAATAAATAAATAACCTTCTAAAACAGAAAGCACCTGGCCTAAATGGCTTCACTAGTGATGCCAAAATGATTTCACTGGTGAAGCCCAAACGGTTTCACGGGGTGAATTCTACCAAACCCTTAAGGAAAAATTTGTGCCATTTATCTACAATCTTATCCAGAAATATAAAATTAGAGGGAAAGTTTCCTATTGCTTTTCATGAGAACAGCATCATCCTAATGCCAAAACCAGGCAAAGACATTCTAAAAGAACAAAAACTACAGAAAAATAAAATCTCATAAAACATAGACGCAAAAAACGTCACCAAATATTAGCAAATTAAACCCAATAATGTATAAAAAGAACTATACAGCATAACCAAGTGAGATTTATCCCAGTTAAGCAAGGCTACTTCAATGTTCAAAAATCAATTACTGTAATCCATCACATCAACAGGCTAAAGAAGAAAAATCAGATGATCATATCAATAGATGTAGAAAAAGTGTTTGACAAAATTCAACACCATTCATGATAAAACCTCTCAGCTAAATAGGAATGGAAGGGAACTTCCACAACTACACATCACAGAAAACCTACAGCTAATATCATATTTAATGGTGAGAAGCTAGAAGCTTTCCTCATAATATCAGAAACAAGGTAAGGATGTCTCCTCTACCCAACCCTATTCAACATTATTCTGGAATTCCTAGCTAACGCAATGAGACAAGGAAAGGAAAGGAAATAAAAGGTATACAATTGGGAAGGAAGAAATAATACTTTGCTTGCAGCCGACATTATGGTTTATGTAGAAAATTGCAAAGAATTTACCAAAAAACTCCTGGAACTAACAAGTAATTATAGCAAGGTTACAAAATACAAGGTTAATATTAAAAGTCAATTGCTTTCCCATATACCAACAATGAAAAACTGGAATTGAAATTTTAATTTATAAACACAGTATCATTTACATTGGCACCAAAAAAAGAGAGAAATACTTAGGTATAAATCTAACAAAACATATACTACATACACACACACACACACGTGCACACACACACACAGAAATAATAAACATAAAAATATGTGAAAAAAATTATAAAACATTGATGAAAGAAATCATAAAAAATCTAAATATGAATGGAGAGATATTCTATGTTCATGGATAAGAAGTCTCAATATTGTAGAGCTGCCAACTCGATATTAGAGTCAAAGCAATCCCAATCAAAATCTCCACAAGTTATTTTGTGGATATCTACAAACTGTTTCTAAAATTGATATGGAAAGGCAATAGACCAGAATAGCCTACACAATGTCGAAGAAGAAGATATTTGAAACATGCATACCACCCAATTTCAAGCCTTGCTATAAGGCTGCAATTATCAAACAGTGTGGTGTTGGTGAAATAATGGGCAGATCAATGCAGCAGAGTTGAGAGCCCAGGAATAGATCCACACAAATATACTCAACTGATCATTGACAAAGAAGCAAAGGCAATTCAATGCAAAAAGTAGGCTTTTTAAACAAGTGGTGCTGGAACAAATGGATACTCACACAGAAAAAAAGATTAATCTATACATAGATGTTACATCTTTCACAAAAATTAATTCAAAATATATCACAGACCTAAATGTAGAATACAAAAATGTAAGACTCCTATAAGATAATATAGGAGAAATCTAGGTGACCATGGGCTGTCAATGACTTTTTTTTTTTAGATTTCACCAAATTCATAACACCGCTTGTCAGAAGACAACATTAAGAAAACAGGCAAATCACAGATAAGAAAATATTTACAAAATATATATCTGACAAAGAATGTGCATCCACAATGTGTAAAGAACTTATACAACTCAAAATATAAACAACCCAATTCAAAATTAAAAAATGATTTGAACAGTAACTTGAAAAAGGGAGATATACAAGTGGCTGAGTACACAAAAAAGGTGCTCAACATCTTTATTCACAAAGGAAATGCAAATTTAAGCCACAACAAAATACCATTACAGCTGTACACATGAAACTAACACAAGCAACAAACCTTGGGTTTGTCAATGACTTTTTAAAAACAGCAAAACCATGATCCATGAAAGAAAAACTGATAAGTCAGACTTCATTACAATTTTTAAAAATCTCCTCTATGAGGGAAACTATTAAGAGAATGAAAAGGCAAGCCACAGACTGGGAGAAAATATTTTCAAAACACATATCTGATAAAGGACTTGTATCCAAAATATACAAAAAACTCTTAAAACTCAAGAAGAAAGCAGCCCGATTTAAAAATGGGTAAAAGATCTGAACAGATCTCAGCACAGAAAATATGCAGATGGCAAATAAGCACATGAAAGATGTTCAACATCATATGTCATGTTCAACATCATATGTCTTGCATATTAAAACAATGAGATGTTACTACACACCTATTAGAAGAGTTAAAATCTGAAACTCTGACAACATCAAATACTGGCAAGGATGTGGAGCAACAGGAACTCTCGTTCATTGCTGCTGGATATGCAACACAGTACAGTCACTTTGGAAGGTAGTCTGGCCCTTTCTTATAAAGCTAAATATGCTCTTCCTATGTGATCCAGTAATCACATTCCTAGTTATTTATCCAAATGAGTTGAAAAGGTACATCTGCAGAAAAACCTGGCCATGGGTGCTTATAGCAGCTATACTAATAATTGACAAAACTTGGAAGCACCAAGATGTCCTTCAAAAGGTGAATGGATCAATAAACTGTGGTACGTCCATATAATGAAATATTATTCAGTAATAATAAAAAAAAGAACTATCATGCTGAGAAAGACTGGAAGGAATCTTAAATTTACATTGCTAAGTGAAAGACAACAATCTGCAAAGGCTACATACTATAGATTCCAATTATATGACGTTCTGGAAAAGGCAGTTGCCAGGGGTTTGGATCTAGGGAGAGAGAGGGATTAATCATTTGAGCACAGGAGATTTTTAGGGCAGTGAAACTCTTCTGCGTGATACTGTAATAGCACATGTAATGGATGCATGACATTACATATTTGTCAAAACCCACAGAACACAAAAAGTGAACCCTAATGTAAATTATGGCCTTTAATTAATAATAATATATCAATATCAGTTCATCAATTCTAACAAATGTATGACAGCAATGCAAGATGTTAATGATGGGAAAAACTGGTTATGGGAGTGGGGAGAAGGGGGTGTGTGGGAATTGTAAGTACTTTTTGCTTAATTTTTCTGCAAACCTAAGGCTGCTGTAACAAATTCTGTTAGCTTTTAAAAGACACATGAAATTTTGGTATAATTTAAGAACATCTTAAGCAAGAGGAAAGCCTGAATATTAGTTTTCCAAGGTCAAGAAGGAGCCACCAGACACAATGCCATGATTCACATAGACCATTCACTGCACGCTTAAGGACATGATGCGAGTGGGAGAAGCTGGTGCCATGAGAAAGAATCAGGACTATGATGATCACATGAAAAGGCACAGATATCTTTCCATCAGATTCTCTCCTTGAAACATGCTGTAAAACCACTTGAAAGGCAATGACCTTTCATTTCCCTGAAATAACTCCCATGGTACATTCACACTTTCCTCAATATTTATCAAATCTGTATGGTATGGTGGGTCAGGGCAATAGCTCTGGAGTCAGATGACCTGGGTTTAATTTCTAATTCCACTACCTGTTTGTCGAGTGACTCTGGGCAAGAAATGTCTTAACTTTGCGCCTCGCCTTTCTCATTTGTAAAATGAGGGTAATGATATTACCTATTTCATGGAAGTGTGAGGATTAAAAGAAATTAATTCATGTGAAATGTCTAGAGCATTGTCCTTTTGGACTACCTCCTTGTGGAGATGCATAAACACATTAATGTATTAAGGGCTTGCCTGAGTCCTACACTAAAAACTGTTCTTAATGGCAGTTCTCCTAAATTCATCTGACTAAACAATCTCTCTCTTTTTCCACTGATGACAATTCTGCAGAATGGATATTAATTGGAAAATACTTTGAGCGATGCTGGGCTCAAATATCAGCCCTCTCTCTCTGCCCGTTGTTTATTTCCTTGCCCTTTTCTCTTATCATCGCCTACAAGATCTAAATAAGAATCACAATCTCGTTTCTAACGACCTCTGTATTATGGGGCTGAATTTTCTCTTAAAGAGAGAGATCTGGAACAGAGTTAACACTTCCGTGGCATCTGGTGGATAAGATTTCTTCCTGCTGTTTGTGATATTCTCTCCATCAGAAACCCACAACAGAAGAACTCTAAATTGCTGGGTAGATGCTCAATCCAATGGGGGATCTGTTCCATGTCACACATTGAGTGCTGGAAGCCTGTAAATATTTGACAATAGGTACCAAATACCACGTGAAACCATACAGGAGTTGCCTGATAAGAACGCTCATGGGGCAGCACGTACCAGGGAACTTCATTGTGAAATGAAAAAAGTTGAGAGGAAGCCAACATTTCTAGGATTGTTCTACTCCCCTTTCTGCTTAGAAAAACCAATCACAAAAGGGCCAAGTGCCAAGCAAACGACAACTAAAGAAACACAACAAATGAATATTAGCAAAGCAACACTGTTATGAAAGAAAAGTGAACATCCACTATTTGTTTGTTGGCTCATAGGGTTGCCTTTAAAAGGAAGTCCTGGTTTGAAGGATTAGATCCAGTTTCCAGAGCTAGGAAATATATACCAGACACAGCGCACCCATGAGACTGTCAAAAAGAATTAGAGCCCCTCCGAACTGGGAAAAGGCACTTCTCTTGGTGGCAGAAAGACTTATCTTGCTCAGTGGCATGTCAATGTTACCACGTATCATAGAGTCTCACATTCTACAGATGAAAGACATTATCCCACCCAGGAAGATAGCAGTTACTCCCCCAAATAAATCAGAAGATGTCATTCTCATATGGACACCATTTGTGGAGTGTTTATATGAAAACTATGAAATTTAATAGGCTGGAGAAAATAATAACATAAAAAAAGCATTTTTAAAAAAAAGCAAGTAGGAAAAATAATACAAAAAGTTTATAGTTGCCTCCAAGACCTTAGGAATGCCATCATTTCTCAAACTGGGTTCCTAGGAGCACCAGAATTGAGCAAGAGGGTCTTAGAAGAAAATCTTCCAGGGTCCAATTAGCTCAGAATAGTCTGTGCTCTACAGTCTACGGTGGTGAATGACACATTAAGGACTTTGAAAGTCCTAGCCTGAAAATTAAAAAGAAACCCTTGTTTTGTTTTGTTTCATCCCAACTTTCCCCAAATGTATATGAGCCTATAGCAATTTTACTTAGGACTTCTATTAAACTCATTACAGTCTATTACATAGTACTATGATGTTCTCTTTATCAAGCCCTGCTAATCGTTAAACGGGGTCAGGTAAGTCAAAATTAACAATACCTGCCCCCCCTTATTGGATGGGCCAAGATGTTTCATAGGTATGAAAGTGCCTTGAGAGGCTAAGAATGCTTGCACAAATATATCTCGGGTGCCATGTTGCTTAAGGCTTACAGAGTGAGCCTGCCTTGACTGGCAAAGCTAATTAGTTGAATAAATCTATTCAGATGCCACTGTTGTTAGGTTTCCCTACAATCCAAGATTTTTTTCTTCCTAAACAAATTTGGAGCAGAACAAAAGATGATAAAAGTTGTGGCTTGATTAAAGGGGAGAACAACAAACTTTATCAGAAAGGTCTGTGACACATAACATTTTCCAGAAATGGCCACAGCTATATATTTCCAGTCCCACATGCTCTTCCAGAATATTGCCCTTCCCCTCCTCTTGAACCTAAGTTGGTTTGTGAGTGCTCCAACCAATCAAGATGGCAGAATCAGTGCCGAGTGACTTTCCATTAAAAGGATGCAGTTTTTGCCTCCTTCTTTCTTTTATTGGGGGTGAGAGTGGGATGCTCATTTGGGGAAAAGCTGCCACCATGATGGGAGGAAGCCCAGACTAGCTCATGAGGAAAATCCATGGGAGGAGACCCCTAAAGAGAGGAGCTGATTCCCCATCCCCTTGCTGACTGCCAGCATCAACCACGAAGCCCTCAGATGGTCCCAGCCCCCAGCCCACAGGCCACCACCTTTGACACCTAATGGAAGAGATCTGAGATATCTCTGCTGAACCCTCCCCAAACTGAAGATTCATGAGCAAAATGCAGTTTGCCATTGTCCAAGCCACTAAACTGAGGAGCAATTGTTATGCAGCCATCAGCATGGGAATAGGGCTCATAAAAGGAAATGTCCAAGAGTGTTGCTGGCTCCTGGCCTAGATTGATTGGGGCTCAAACAATGTCGTCAAAGACCCAGCTTTCCTCTCTCTGTCTCTTGGTCCAGCTCTTCTTCTTCTTGATGCTTTCAGATAATCCCTGCCCTTCTGGAGATGAGAAAGCTGGAGTAGCGACTCAGATCCTTCCAGATTCAATGCAGTGTGGAGAGGGCAATCTCCTCCATCCCAGGAATCCCAACAAAAGCTTCACACTACTTTCCTCTCTGTGACGAGGTCAGGTATCCATCTCTGACCCAATCATGGAACCAGGGAAATGACCGGCCAGACCTGATTCACAAGTCCACTGCACTGGGGAAGGGAGGAGAGAATGTAGCTCTGAGAAAACTACAGAGACTGAGATTTAGGATTTAGGGTGAGATGAGTTCCCAAACAAAAATCAAAGGTTACTTCTGGTAAAAGATTACTGGAATAGGAAACAACCAAAAGACAAGTACATTGGTAAAAAGAAATTAAAAACGGATACTAGGGACTTCCCTGGTGGCGCAATGGTTAAGAATCCACCTGCCAACACAGGTGACATGGGTTCGAGCCCTGGTCCAGGAAGATCCCACATGCCACTGAGCAACTAAGCCCGTGTGCCACAACTACTGAGCCTGCGCTCTAGAGCCCGCATGCCATAACTACGGAAGCCCGCGCACCTAGATCCTGTGCTCTGCAACAAGAGAAGCCACAGCAATGAGAAGCCTGCCCACCACAACAAAGAGTAGCTCCCGCTCGCTGCAACTAGAGAAAGCCTGCGTGCAGCAACGAAGACCCAACGCAGACAAAAATAAATTAAAAAAAAGATACTAACTATAAGTACCACTCTAAAAAAATAAAAAATAAAAGTGACTATTGAGTGCTTAATTTTCAAAAAGCAGAGTTCTAAGTGCTTTACACGTATTAATTCATTAGAGCCCTCACAACTCCTAGGAGACAAATACTGTTAATATTACCATTTTACAAAAAAAAGAAAACAAAAGCATGAAGTGAGTAATTGGCCAGGTCTGCATGGTTGGCAAATAGCAGAGCTGGAGTTCAAACCAAGGTTTTCTGGCTCCAGAGGCAGCATTTAGTCACCATGCTAGAATGACTGGTAATAGTTTTAGTAGATGCTAGGACAAAGAAATGAAAAAATGGGGTGTCTAATCGAAAAAACCTTTTTGGAGGACAAAAATATGTAACTACATAATTGCAACTTCACCTGCCCATTTCCCTAAGAAAAGTGAAATGCATCAAGTGCTTTGAGGGCTCGGAAGAGGCAGTAATACCCTACACCTGGGGCGGAGAGTGCTGAAAAATGCCCCAGAGGAGGTCTCACTGTGCTGCCCATGAAATAAAAAAGGGATTTTGCCTTAGGAAGGGTAGAAGAGGGAGGGGTATTCCAGGCAGGAAAGACATTCCAGGAGAGGAAAAATGATGTGTTTTTCGAAAAACTATCCAGAGTTATTCATCCTTTCAAAATGTATTTGTTGAGCACCTACTAGGTACCAGGCACACGTACAGGGACTTAGGCTACGTCAGTAAACTCAATAGATTAGGATCCCTGTCCCTGTGGCACTTATGTGCTGTCAACATATCATGGATGCTGCCCTTGCTTCAGCAAGAAGACTGAACAGCCATCTCTTCATGTCCTTTCATGCGGACTGGGATGGCCCCCTCGTCCAAGACAGCTAGCTGTGGCATGCTCTATATTTCCCTAGATTCCCCGAAGAAGAGAAAGGCCAACTTTGATCTAAGCTTTTCCTATCTGCAGAGAGCCAGAAAACAACCCAGAAGTCCTGGTAAGGGGCAAAGAAACACAGATCTTTCCCCTTTGGCTAATATGTTGGCCCAGGCTGATACAAGCACGGAGCAGGCTCCGGTGGGAGGGAAGGCAATGGGGCTCCATCCCTCGCCAGTGGCTCAGAGGTCCAAACTTGGAGAGGATGGGTATGAATCATGCAGGGAAGAGGACAGCATTTTAGTTTTCAGTAAATGACAAACTTTATTAGAGGAAAGGAAAGAAGCAGACACATCCGTTCTTTCCTATAGTTCCTAACGAGGCAGGCAGAGCTCAGTGAAAGACGGGCTGAGGGAAGAACAAACATCCCTTTCCCAGAGATAATTGAAGTGGTCTGTACTATTTTATTAGGGGAAAAAGAGATCTTCCCTCCCAACCGGCATCTTCAAAATTGTGTACTGAATATTTCCAAGGAAAAGTCACACTACACAATGTGAGTTTTAAAGATAATTATTTTTGTCATGTCTTCTGGGATCTGCGTTCTGGGATTTGATTCAAAACTTGAGTCCCAAGAAAAGAAAACTATGTCTACTGGCCTTTTCTCCCTGAACAGTTACACTCGATGCTCTTTGTTTGTAAACAATCCTTACCCATCACACGGTAATCTCACCATTCATTCACTCAACAAATTTGTTTTTAGCCTCTGCTATTGTCAGGTACTGTTCTGGGCAAGGAAGTTATAGGATGGATGAGATAGATTTAACCCTTGTCCTGGCGGAGCTTAGTCTAGCTCATGACTTGTGTCTGTGATAAGGGTAAGGGAAGTGCGCTTGGGAGAAGAGGGACGAGATCTGGAGTACTTCACATCCAGAGTTTCCCATAGGACTGCCACATGGCAGAGGCTGGCACTAACTTCCTCCCTCAGGCTTGCAATGTGGTCACATTCCTACTCTATCAAGTTGGCAAAAAAAAAAAAAAGCCATTTAAATGTTATTTTATCAGAGCCCGTCCTGTGGGGGTCAGGAGACATGAGCACCTATGAGGGCAGCAGGCCCAGACCCACTCCTCCATTAAGATGGCTCTACGGCCTTGTTAGCTTAGCCCCCAGACCCAAGATCTGGATTGGCCCAAATGATGGCCCAATCATTTGTTAGCCACGTGACCTTGGCCAAGTTACTTAACTCATAACACGTGACAATAAGTCTTATTCCTAGTATCATGCCAATTTTACTCATGAGAATACTGAAGGGTGGAGAGGTTAATTTGCGTAAGGTGTGCCCAGTGGTATCCAGCATATAAGCTCTTCAGTGTTGGAAGATGACCTCTAGACACCTGGGAATCATTTGCTTAACAACTATTTACGAATGCCTACTACACCTGGTACTGTGTGAGGCACCGTGGATGTAAAAGCAATGCAGGGCTTTGCAAGGGGGAATCCCTGTTCTCAGGCAGCTCATGTGATTCACCTGGAAACGTGGAATTACAAAAAGGGTAAAAGTCACTATTTTTAGTGAGTGGTTCATTTCCTGGGTTTGGTGATGTCTTCTAAGTGATGTTTCTTTACTATTCTGATTAGGGGTGTCATGACACTGGGCTCTGCAGCCAACGGAGGCCCCAGCCCCAGGGTCTGAGAATGGGAGTGACTCTCAAGTGGTTTTTCCATAGATGGCCCATGGAAGGATGGGGTGCTCTCATGGCAATGCAGGGTCAGCGATCGGAGGGCTTTCCTCTTCTTGCCACTGAAAAGCCCCCCTCCCTCACTCTTGCTATGAGCATGGAGGTCTCTGTATTTAAGGATGTGTAAGTACATTGTTGTTTGGACTGAGATTCCCTCCAGAGGGAGACAAGGGAGCCTGTGGTGTCTTCAGGGGAGACCTTCTGACAAACTCCCTCCCATACAACTGACAAATGTCATATCTCACTCCTAGGACCCTTGGATCATAGAATCTGTGAACTACCCTCAATCTAGCAAACCCAACTTTGCAAAGGAAGCAGGGCTGGAGGCAGGGGGTCTGCTGTCTAGCCCCTTGATTGACAGAGCAGGTGCTTGGCAAATGTGTAATAAATGAAGGACAGTATTGAATTCCTATCTCTGAGCTCAAGATGATTTGAGAAAAAATGACTGGCAACATGGAATACTAGGTATCAGGAAACAGGATTAGAAAAAGAGCGGGACATCTTTAAATATAGCTTTTGGGCACTGAATCCTGCCAGCTACTGCCCCCACCTCTAACATGGATGAACATATAATTAACAGACGTCAGATTTTGAACACTTTGCATGAGCCAGACATTCCTCATACTTCACCCAACTTAATCCAATTTAAAACATCATCTAATATATACACTACCAAATATACAATAGATAGCTAGTGGGAAGCAGCCACATAGCACAGGGAGATCAGCTCGGTGCTTTGTGACCACCTAGAGGGGTGGGATAGGGAGGGTGGGAGGGAGGGAGATGCAAGAGGGAAGAGATATGGGGACATATGTATATGTATAGCTGATTCACTTTGCTATAAAGCAGAAACTAACACACCATTGTAAAGCGATTATACTCCAATAAAGATGTTAAAAAAAAAAAAACATCGTCTAATGTAATTCTCACCCTCCCCCACCCCATAAACACACAGACATTATCACCTCCATTTTACAGATGAAGGAACCAAGACTGACAGCAGTTAGATAACTTGCCTGACGTCTCAGAGCTAAAGTGTGAGCTGAGTCTAGGCTGGCTTGATTGTACAGTCCAAGCTCTTAGCCACCACCTGATACCGCCGAGGCACCAGAAACAAAGTGAAGGTGAACGACAAGCTTGTAGGAAAGCAGTCACAGAAAGGGAGACCAGGTTTTCAAGAGGCAAGGGCTGAGCTGTAAGGGAAGCCACACAGCTGAAATGAGGAGGCGTCTTGAGCAGCCGGGGCTGGTGTTTGAGTGGAAGGAAAATGAGAAGGCATCATTGCAGAGGCCCTAGTCAAACATCTGATCGACCGGCAAGGTCTGACGTAGCATTTCTCTTTGCCCAGGGCTGTGCTGGGCCCTTCAGAAAAGCTGCCCCCCAGGGCCTGTCCTCACAGGCCCGCACACCTTCCAGAACAGTGGAGAGGAGGGCTCAGAGCAGGAGCTGGAAGACCTGGGCTCCCGTTTTACCTGTCTCTACTTGCTGCACAAGCGCAAGGAGGTACTTCCCACAAGCCCCCAGACCCTCTGGCTTTGAAGGTCAGTGGGGTTTAATTTTGGGAGCCCGACAGGACTGGGGGAAACGGTCTTCACTCTTAAAGGACTCGCGCAAAATCTCACACGCGCCGGGACCAGGGTAAAAGCAGTAATTTGATAGGAGCCTGAGTCAGACCTACCTGCTGGTCTTGGACAGCCTCCTGGAGAGCCGGCGGCGGCTGTGGCTCGCCCTGGGGGTGTAGGCACTGGAGTCAGACATGTTGGGGACCGCTCACCTGCGTGAACACTGCTGCCGCTGGTGGCTGGCATCTTGGCTCCTAGACACCAAGGACTAGCACCACCACCGAACACCCTGCAGGCGCCAGAGCTGGGACGCCTCAGGCCAAACACTTAAGTGGGTGAGGACATAGCCCCACCCACCAGCAAACAGGCTAAAAACTAAAGAGCCCACAGCTGCCTCTGGACTCGCCCCTACCATGGGCCCAGCCCACCAGAGAGCCAAGCCCAGCTCCACCCACCAGTGGGCGGACACCCGCCCCTCCCACCAGGAAGCCTGCACAAGCCTCTAGGCCAGCCTCACTCACCAGGGGGACAGACTCCAGAAACAAGAAAAATAAGATCCGCAACCCAGGCCAGAGCTACCCTGGGACCAGCTGGGCCCTGGCCCTACCCACTGGCAGGCCAACACGACCTTCGGGACACCCCGGGCCCCATAGCCAACTGTGACATGAACCCTCCCGCCCCACACCTGGCAGTGATCTAACACCAGCTCTGGGATCCCTGGGCCCTGCGGCCAGACTCCAGGAACCAGCTGTGCCTGCCAGTCGTCCGGTACTAACCCCAGGATCTGGTTTCTCCTGCCAGTGGGTGGGCAGCAGCCCCAGAGTCTTCGGGACCCTAAGTCTGCCCACCAGTGAGCGAGCACTAGCCCCGGGGCCCCCTAGGATCCAGCAACCAGCCACCTTGTGACCAGGCACCACTGCAGCAGCCAGCAGCCTCCGCACAAGGCAGGACCTGACGACCAACCAAACTAGGGGCCAACCAAGCCAACAAGACCAACCACGTAGCTTGCCATAAGAGAAGGACCCATGCAGCCCTCTTAGGAGGAACCCCTAGAGCACACAGCTTGGGTGATGAGAGGGGAGTGCACTGCTACGACGCACAGGACGCCTCCTACGGAGGACCACTTCTCCAAGGTCGAGAAACGTAACTAACCTACCACATAGATGAAAATACAAACAGCAACTCAGACAAAATGAGGTGGCACAGGAACATGTTCCAGATGAAGAACAAGATGAAACCCCAGAGAAAGAACTAAGTGAAGTGGAGACAGGCGATCTACCTGAGAAAGAGTTCCCAGCAACGACTGTAAAGATGATCAAAGAACTCGAGAGGAGAATGGATGCACAGAGCGAGAAGTTAGAGGTTTTCAGCAGAGTTAGAAAATATAAAGAACAACCAAGGTGCTTTGCCTCTGTGCCTTGGTTTCCTTATGAGCAAAAGGAAGGGTCTCGACATTCTATAACACTGTGACTCTATTACTAATGTGAATGAAACTTCAGTAAATAAAAAAAAATACATCACTTATAGAATTCAATACCTAAATTGGATAATTTCCCACAGGCTTCTCCCCAATACCTTCAACAGCTTCCAAAATAATCCAAGATTCTGCTGAAAGTCCTGCTAATACCAGAAGAACTAATATCAGAAAAGCTTATCTCTTTCCCTGGTGCCACAACACCTTCCTGCCAAACAAAGGAACCATGGAGAATATAATTTTAATACAAGAATCACAGTAATGATCATAACAATGATTGCAGGCTTATTATGATCTGGTTTTGTTCTGAATGCATTACATCCATTAATTCATTAATCCTTTAGTGAGTGCAGTGACAGGATTCCACCACTGTCTGATTCAAGAGCTCCCCACACCATATATATATATTTTTAAATATCTTTCTTGGAGTATAATTGCTTTACAATGGTGTGTTAGTTTCTTCTGTACAACAAAGTGAATCAGCCGTATGTATACATATATCCCCATATCCCCTCCCTCTTGAGCCTCCCTCCCACCCTCCCTATCCCACCCCTCTAGGTGGTCACAAAGCATTGAGTTGATCTCCCTGTGCTATAGAGCAGCTTCCCACTAGCCATCCATTTTACATTTGGTAGTGTGTATATGTCAATGTTACTCTCTCACTTTGTCCCAGCTTCCCCTGCCCTCCCCGTGTCCTCAGTTCTGTTCTCTACATCTGCGTCTTTATTCCTGCCCTGCCACTAGGTTCATCAGTACTGTTTTTTTAGATTCCATACATGTGTGTTAGCATACGGTATTTGTTTTTCTCTTTCTGACTTACTTCACTCTGTAGGACAGACTCTAAGTCCATCCACCTCACTACAAATAACTCAATTTCGTTCCTTTTTATAGCTGAGTACTATTCCATTGTATATATGTGCCACATCTCCTTTATCCATTCATCTGTCGATGGACACTTAGGTTGCTTCCATGTCCTGGCTATTGTAAACAGTGCTGCAATGAACATCCACACCATATTTGTAAAGGTGCCATCTGGAGTTGCCAGCACACCCTGCCTCATTATACTCCTTGTCTGCCATGCCCCAGTCACTATCCCAACCTCTTGCTTCTCTTAGTCCTATTAGGATGCTGAGTCTGGGGTACAGTAAAAGGTGTAGGGATGAGGGCTTTGACTATCCCTTCTCTTGCTTAAAAAGTTCTTTGTCCTTCTTCCTAATGGAGAACTAAAGGTTTTCCCTTGAAAATGAATTATAGCACCATCTTTATAACAAAAGAAACACTTTGCACCAATCATACTGTCTACTAATTCACAGGCACTGGAAAAAGAGTATATATGGAAGAAACTGGTTCTTGGTAAGAACATGTCTTAATTTTCAGAGAGGTAATTCTTGGCCAAAAGTAGAAATGGGGGTACTTCTGTGTCAGTAAGTGACCCCACTGAACGCACAGCAATCGTGCCATATGGAGAGTTTCAGTGTGGCTCCTTCTGCAACATTTATCTCTTGGCATATCGTTTCTGGAATGCAGCTTGTTCTTAAAGAAAGAAAACTAGTTTTGGAGTCTTCACAGCTAGGTTCTTCCCCCTGCTGGGACCATTTGTCCACAACCTACTTGAGCTCTTGACTTCCTGTCCTAGGTCAGGAGGTAACTAACAGCTCAAACTTGATGTTCAGAGAACACACTGGCTCTGGGTATGAGGTTTGCTTCTGGTTACCTCACTCCAGAGGCCAAATGCCCAGTTCCGACGACTAGGTCTTACTTTAATACCACGTTCTTTTGGAACTGTGGCTATGTTCTAGTTTCGCTGGAGTGTCCTATTCCTGATTCTTGTGGCTGCTTTCCACTCAGGGGGTCTACTTTCCTGTGGCTTTTCCTTTATTTCCCATTAGCAAACTCCACCTGTTTACCCGCAGGAATATACAAACTCTTTCCTGGACCATCCTGGACACTGTGCTGTTGGGATGCTCTGTTTCACCACCTGCCTGGACTTCCCACACTGGAAGGGGAGACCATCAAGTTAGAGGTCAAGGGCTTACCCACCTGCTCCATCTTACTGCCTTGAGCACTACAGGGGATTAAATGAGGAGCAAGGAGAAAAGATAGGAAAACTTACCACTGAAATTAACGTGGACTAGAATCTGAGTCTAAGGAAGAGGCAAAAGTAGGAAGGAGAGATTTTATAGCTGCTACAACAAAGAAGGACAGTGAAAACCTTAATTAATTTTGCTATTCTACAGTACAGACGAAATTCTAAATGCACAAGTTATGAAATGAAAAGGCTAAGGTACTGTAATAGGTAAGGTAAGGTAACATTCAGGCAGGATGTTTTGGGGCACTAGACCTAAGCACAAAAAGAAAAACTCTTAGGCTGGAAATAAACGAAATCACTTCGTATTCATAATTCGTAGCTAAGAAAATACATCTGTGCTATTCCATCATTCAACAAAACTTTATAAAACACCTACAGGATATGAAGCCCTCTCTCAGGTTTTCTACTCAAAGAAAACATAGATTTGTATAAAGATAATATAGAATAGTCCAATCAGAGACAAAGTACAACTGGGGAGCGGCAGAGAATGGCGTACAAACAGTAAGATATTAGAAATCTTAAAAATTCACTCTCTCTGCACTTATAAGGCACGTGTTGGTTTATTCCGCGGCAGTTGCTTCCAGAACAGAAGAAAAAAACACAACAGGTTCATTGTAATATCCATCGCGCTCATTTTTTTCAAAGCCACGTTCTGGATGGATCCTTCATGTACCAAGTTATAGAAACTAAAATGCATATTTCTGCTGAAACGGAAAGTTCCTGATTGGTAAGTTGGTGCTGGCTTGCCTCTGAGTTTAGTGAATGTCACATTCTTACTGTTTCAAGTTCTGACAGGCTCAGGCCTGGCTCAATCTGGAGAAATAAGGAGATTCAGTGCTGGGGATCTAAGACTGCTGTAGCCATAAACCAAGATGCTTCCTACAGAGAGTTACAACTGGGAACAGATGGTGAGTATTTCACTAGGTAGGGTAGAGCCCCACCACAGTCATTCTCTGCTCTCATTTCTGGCGGTGAAAACCTGGCCCGGACTCTAATGGCTGGCTAATGAGCGTGATTAAAACCTGGTAATGACTCATCCTGGGAGAAAATGTCCAACCCCACAGAATACATTCTGCTTTATTATCTGTGAACTTCTCACTGATGGGGGCTGGAGATTGACGGCCTTCCATTACACGGAGGATGAGAGGTTGGTGGAAGTGGAAGGTGCCTTCCAATAGTCACGGCTTGTGATGCTCGTGGGCAGACAGGAGGGCCCCTCCCGGGGACGTGCACAGGAGCACCCTTTTCTCCTCCTGAAAGCACCAGCCCGTGATCTGGCAAAAAGAGCAGTGGCTGAGTCTAAACAGAAATGTGTTGTTTTCTGCGTAGATCTGATTAACACGGTGCTGTCGAGTCTTTACGGTCAGGCCAGATTATATTACAGTCATGACAAGTAGTTAATGAATTTACATTGACTAATCCATACAATGCAAGAGACTTTTCTGTCAGGATTAATATCCACAATGTGCAGGACACTGTCTGATGTACGCCTCTGTTCCTTGCACTGATGTGACCCGTGGCTGCTGTTTAACGTCCCAGGATCAGAGCTAAATGACAGATGGGAGCTGGACACTGGGATTCAGGATTGTTTGGAGAATTTTGTGAACAAATGCCAAAGATGATCTTAGTCTTATCTGATTAGACATCTGATATCTTGCTTTCTTCTCCTCCACGAGCCCGGGCAAGCACCTTGGAGAATCCTCACAGGACCCATGACGTCTCTGGAAATGGCAGTATATTTTTCTTACTCTTAGCTGGCTACCTACTGCTTGCTCTGACCCTTTGTTTCCTCAGCTGTGTCTACTCAGCATGATTCTGACCTCTTGTCATGTTTTGCCCTTAGGTACCTGTCATCCCACTATACCAAACATGACCTCACCGGCCCCTCTAACCTTCCTCAATTTGAGCCATAGCATCTTTCCACGAATTTGAGGCTTGTTGATGGCCAGCACTTGACGCTCCTGGAAAGCCACTGTTATCCTCATCTGGATGGTAAATACCAAACTCTAGTGGGCATGAGAATCTACTGGAGGACACATCAAGCATGCAACTCACCGCCCTATCCCTTGGGTCTGCATTGAGTCCCATGAATCTGCTTGTGTATGAATCAAGGAGCGAAAGCGATTCTGCACATTCGACAGAAGGTGTTCATGGTCAACGTTTCCAGGATCAAGGCTGCCGCTTGTCAGGTCGTCTCCAGCAGGTCCCTGTTCCTTGGCAGCAGTGTCTGCACTAAAAGATTTATTGACAGGGTGATGTGGGCAGATGCAGTCACAGTGGGATCAACACTCTGAGAATAGACTCCTCTCAGACCGTAAAAAATTCTGATCTTTTGTACAGCTTGATCTAAGCCTATGGAAATCAAAAGCTTTGGCCCCCACTGGATATCTTTACTCTCAAATTCTGGTTATTAAAGGTGGTAAAAATGTATCATATTGACTAAATGAAAGCCCCTTCTGGAGAGAATATCTGGGGGGGAGACCCCAGTGGGAAATTGACAGGGGAGAGAATAAGAGGAAGGGCTAATGGTCCTAGTGGCCGCAGCCTCCATGCGGTCATTTTAAACTCAATTAGCTGTAAGTCCAAGGCGCACATGAAATTTACACAGGTCCAAGGAGTTTGGTTTTTCCTCTATACAAATGGAAGCTGGAGTCAGAGTAAGAGAACTATCGCTGTAGACTGGCGGTCATGATGGGTAGCTTGAAGTAGGCCTCCAAGAGTCATAATTCTATGACATGTTAGGAGAGGTACTAACCTCTCCTGAGGACCTGATAGGTGCTTTACAAGCATCCCTGCTTTTACTTTTTTATAAGAACCCTGTGTGGTGAATAAAACTGTCACCCCCCAGTTGAGGAAATTCAGGTTCAGAGAATCTAAGTAGCCTGCCCGAGATCACCCATGTAGCACTGGCAGAATCAGGATTCAAACTCAGCTGAGTCTGACCATCCCACTGTAAAACAATTATGTCTTAAAGATATTGAAGATGTTAATGTGACCCAAAGCTGTGGACACTTTCTGTCTGAAAGTCAGTGTTGCCACTTTTTTTTTTTTGCGGTATGCAGGCCTCTCACTGCTGTGGTCTCTCACTGTTGTGGCTCCTCCCGTTGCGGAGCACAGGCTCCAGATGCGCAGGCTCAGCAGCCATGGCTCACGGGCACAGCCGCTCCGTGGCATATGGGATCTTCCCGGACCGGGGCAGGAACCCACATCCCCTGCATCGGCAGGCGGACTCTCAACCACTGCGCCACCAGGGTAGCCCAGGGTTACCATTTTTAACTCTCGCCTTTGTGTCTTCTCTTCTCGGAATGGCACGGTATTTGTCAGGCCTCAGCTGGCTCCTCATGCTTGGCTATTGAGATGTGTCAGACAAGTATATTGTCATTACATTAGGTGATTATCAAAGACCAAGGTCTTCAGTGTTTTCTTCCAAGGAAATCTCAGCCCTGTAACTACATAATCACGTATATATTTACTATTAGAACCTCTAAAGGTTGGGTGGAGCAGGTGCTATTTTCCTCTCACATCATCCTATTTGCATCTCAGTTCAAATACCTCCTCCTCCATGAAGCCTTCTTGATTTTTATAATTGAAATCTGCTCCCTTTGGTCTTTGGCCTTTGTACTTCATCATGTTCTGTCATTGCAATTGCCTGGGTCCACATCCATCTCCCCTCTCCACACTGTACATGCCTAGAGGGAAAGAACTGAGTTTTGCTCATTTTTGTTCAAAGTCAATGTTAAGTAAATGTTGATTGAGTTCACAAATGGGGAATATAACTAAGTGGATTATTTCCCCAAGGCCTCAGGCTTAATATGGGCCACGAAACCTTGGTCTTCCAGATTCTGAGAACTCAAATAATCTCAAACATGCCTTGTGAGGGTTGATCAAGAGCCCAGTGTTGGCAGAAATGCCAAGGAGTAAGTCAGCGTCTCAGCCCCAGGCGACATGTCTTACCCAGCCTGGACCCAAAAGGACAGATCTGGGCAGCTGGGAAGTTGAATTCCCTTCTTATTTCTCTCTCCCCACAAAAGGCCCATTGTTGTTCAGTGAAACTAGTCAGTAGGCATCTTTTCTCTTATTTCACGCCAAGTCAGTGACCCTGTGCCGGTCCTTCCACAGAAGGGGCCTGACCCACTGCAGCATTCCCACCCTGTCTTCTCTGAATTGCTCCCAACGGTCTCAATAGCATTTTCCACTTTCCAGGGTCTGAGCCATGGCCTGGAAGAGCCTTCAGGTTCACGTCAAAGGACTGTCCCAACTTGTGAGTCCCAGCCGCGGCGCTGGAGCACCACTGGGCTTCCAGGAAGGCTCATAAAGGAGCCAGTTGTAACATTCGCACTCCCTCGGAACACATTCCTTATGTCCCAGTTGGTTTTGGCTGAGGGCATGGTTGGCCAAGAACAAGGAGGCAGACACATTCCCAAAATGCAGCCCATGTGACCAGGGCACCGCAGGGAACTGGGTGGGGGAACCTCCCTTAAAGGCCTCCCCAAGGCAACTTTCTCAAGCTCCTTGGCATCCCTGGCACAGTCACTCTTTAATGTCATTTTATTTTGACGTTTTCTGATGTTTGTTTGCATGCTTGGGGCTGTTTCTCCCTGCTTTGAAAACTCCTTCTTGGAGCCAAGTTTTAGATTCTTTTTAGAGTGAAGAAATCGCTGTGCTCCTTCAAGCAGAGCTGTGGAAAGGTCTTGCTTGTCCAGTGAGTACCTTCTATGAGACGAGAAAAGCATATCAAAACACGATTTTTTTCTTTAGGCTTGGGGTGGCTGGAGAAAATGCTAGTTCTGGGTCTAACTTAGGAATCAGCCTTTCTACATTTACTCATTTGACTTGAAGTTATTAAGCACTTATCTTTATATTTGGCATTGCACTAGGTACCAAGGTGCTAGAAAGGAAAATGAAGTTCTTACTCTTTGGGAGAGTCCAGACAAATTGCAGAAGGAAAATCTTCACCCTAGAAACATGAGGACCATAACCGCCAAGCAATGAAGGTTACTCTACACATGAGTCCCTTACGTGGAATCCAGGAATTCCAGGGTCCATAAAGGAGATTCTGTATGAAAGAGTGCACATGTATGTGTGAGATATTTACATGCACAGAAATGCACACATACATGCCTTTTTTTCTGGGGATAACAATCCATAGTTTACAGAGCATCTCCAAAGGTCCCCAAAATAAATTCCACATGTTAGAAATAACTACCCTCTTGCATGTATGTTGAGCTCCATTCCCACATCTGGCTCTCCAGGTTAACATATGCCAAAGTAAACAAATTCATCTTGTCTTTTTTCTTATTTTTTACTCACCACCTTAGATTCTGACCCAGAGGTTGTATGTACCAAACTGCGCTTGCTCAAGCCTTATCTATCTGTATTTTTAAAAGGCAAATATTTAAGTGTGAAAAGACAACCTCTCTCTTTTAGGATACGGTTTTGTTAATAAGCATTTTTCCCCTCCCCCACAAAAAAAACACCAAAAAACTGCAGTATCACTAGTAAAGTCTCTCTTTCCTGCCTTGCCCAGATTATGAAAATAACATTTTATTTCAAATTAGATAATACTTAATATACTACCTGTGCAACTGTGATGGTATTCAGTCACAGATGACCATGACTGTATCTTAGCTGAGTCCTTTGCCTAGAGAGAATGTGAGTTCCCCAAAGAAGGGAAATAGTTATGTATGTCTTAAAATGATTTAGCATCCCAAATTTCTGGTTTGAAGAGAGCCAATATTCAGTCTATTCATCATAACTCCCTGGTCTTCCAGCCTCCCCTAGCCATCTCTGGTGACAAGCCATGTAGTAACTTTGAAGACCTCCATGCTGGTCCAGGATGCTGTAGTACAGAATCACAACGTTAACGACACTTCCTGGAATTATGCAACATGGTGGCCCTGATATGGCTATGAGAAAGTTCTTCCTTATCCCACCTTGCTACGTCCTCACATCCCGGACCTGGGTTCTGCTGTCTAGGACCATCTAGAACAGGTTGGATCTATCTTAGGAAGGGATTCCTTCTAGCAAAAGACGTTTCAGCTTGGAGTCTAGCACCGAGGAGAACTGAGTGAGCAAATCAGTAAGAGAATGAAGATGTTGCTAGTTGATCCTGTGCTGAATCATCGAGAGACCATGGAGAATGGCCCTAATCAGAGGGACCCCGGAGCTTGTCAGGTAAGCTCACAGCTGCTGGGAAACCACTCTTAGTTCTTTGCTTTTGACCTCTGGTCTCTCGTGGCTCGCTCTATGGTGGGTTAGCTTAGTTGTTAGACTATAGCATCAATAAAACAACGGTCACAAAGGTAATCCCTCCTCAGATGTATCTATTATTGTTATTCTTCTCCCTGGCCACAAGCTGCTCTCTTTTTACCAGACAGATTTCTGCTCCTCTCTGTAACCCAGAGACGTACTTTCTACTCTCAAAAGTTTCTATAAAAGAGAATAAGAGCTACTGAAAACAGAAGCAGAGGACCTATAATTTGAAAGGAATGCTAGAAGTCATTCCGTCTCGTCTCCGATCTGATCCCTCAGGTCCACCTACAACGTCTCTGACCTGTATTTTCCCAGCCTGAGGACAATAATAACTACTCCTACTGCTATTATGATTGTGATTTATTGAACTCCTACGGCACATGCATTATCTCATTTAATCTTCCCGACAACCCTATGAGATGGCTACAGCTGATGTACACATGTTACAGGTAGAGGAGTAAGAGCTGAGAAGAGTTAGGTAAAATTCCCAGGGTCATGTAGCTTTTAAGTGGCACTGGCCAAATTTTAACCCAAGTCTGTCTGACTCCAAAGAGTCCAACTCAGTCACCGTTCTCTCCTATACTATTTTTGCCCACCTCCAGTGAAAGGGGCTCATTTTCTTTCAGTGGTGCTTTTAGAAAGTTCTTTCTCATACAAATTTACTTTCTCATTTATTCATTCCTCCATTCAACAAACATATTGGGTTCTCTGTTCCAACTACTGAACTGTATGTTTCTACAAACACAGGTCTTCCAGATCTGCTGCCTGGGGTCATGCAACAACTCTATTTCCTTCAGATATCTGAACCTAAGTTTGTTCTTCTTTAATGAAAATGTCCCCAGTTCCTTCAAAGCCCTTCATGTAGGATGGTTTCCATCGCTTTCCTCTTATGAGTCCCCTCTTCTGCATATACTTCATCTCCTTAGCAGCCAGCAGGTGAACTTAGAACCTGCACTGATGCCTGTCAAAGCAGGACCGTCATCTTTCTCAAGGAAGCTCTCTTATGACAGGGACTCTGGTGCATCATTTTCAAACAGCTGCCTAGTTTTGCATCAAACAAAAATGTCTAATAAGGAGAATTTACTATATACCAGCTACTGTTTAAAGCATTTCACACAACTTAACTAATTTCACCTTCACACCAACCCTATGAGATACATACAATTATTGCTCCCAATTCACAGACGAAGAAACTAAGGATCTGAGAGATGGAAGAACTTGCCCAAAGTCATGTGGATAATTGAACCCCATTCCAGAGGCCACACTTTACTTCTCACAGTGTTTTTTTTTTATTCGCTCAGGAAGGGTAGTTCCAAGGACTGTTTTCTACCAGCCAAGGCCAATCCCTTCTCAGCACAGGTCCTTTTGAGAAGCTTCCCTTTCCTTCCTGGGTCCACCAAACAGGCTGCCAGAGCTCATGACAGACATTCCCCAGCTCATCAGCCCTTAGCCCCTGCCTCTCTGTGCTTCATAGTCAAAACCCTCACAAAACCAATCTCTGCATCCCAAACCCAGGTTTCTCCCCTGCTTCTGAAGGCACGGTGCACCTTATCCTCCATCTGTGTCTCCATTTTTCTTCCCCTAAATCCTATTGAGGAGGAAAACTGTACAAATACTCCTCTTTTAATCACTCAGCTGCACAAGGGTAACTGGGCATACTTATCAACCATTGAGGTCCTAAAAATATATATTTCTGAAAACAACAGATATTTTTAAAAAGTTAAACCACTTATTTTTTAGTATCTGCCACAAGTCCTTCTCAATAAAAATCAATTAACATTTACCAGTCCTGTCATTCTTTACAGGAAAATGCTTTTTGAACCTCCTATTATAGATGGGCAGGATTTTCTCCCCAAAGAGAAAAACTACACAAGCTTAACAGCTCCTTTATTCGTAATTTAAAGATGATTCTTTTTCCTGAACATGTAAAATTTATGTTTGTGCATTAATTCTGTAATTAACGGTTATCAAATACATCAAACATGTAAAGTGCTTCATAAGCGCTTAAATAAAATAAAAACAAAAGTGATGATAATTAATTGTTCATCCCAAAGGCCAGACAGTATTAGAGTTCACAAGGACTATCAATTAATATTCCTATTGTTAATAATAAGCTCAACTTTTTATGTAAAATAGAACATGTTAAAATTTCCTGATTAAACACTGAGTCAAAAGAAAAAAAATTCCTTAAAAATATTTTCATCGTATACAGCTGCTGTGGGAAAACAGCTTTCAAATTTTGCATTTTACTCGTTGGTTGAATTCGGCTTCATTATAAATTTTTTGACTCCGAATTATACCATTATAATACCACAATTTTCAAGTCCCTATTCCTCCCCAGGGAATCCTGAAAATACTGCAAAACCCAAGGAGAGTGATCTTAGTTATAAATATAGGTTCATTTGTGTTTTAAATGGCTAATATGCAATAAGGCGTGTACTGTGTGGAAAGAACTGTTCCCACGGCTTTGCACGTATTCTTTTTGCTCATTTGACAAAGTTGTTGAGTACCCACTGTGTGCTAGACACTGTGTGGGTGCTAGAAATACAACAGGGAATAAAAGCAGGTACAGGTTCAACCCTCCATGGTGCTCACCATCCAGGGAAGGATACAGACATAAAATAAGAATTGAAAACATGATGAGTGCTAAAAGGAGCAAACGTTTCTAGCTTGAGCTCTGGTTTTATAGGTTAAGGCAATTGCTGCTATAAGATGTAAGCAACTGAATATTGTCATGTAGCCTTTCTTACTTTGTTCTCCTAAGTCAGTTTATTGAGATGCCCTGCTTTTTAAAATGACATCTTCATAAACAATCCATCTGTTTTGACTTAATTAACCAAGGAAAGATGAATAAATCAAATGGATATTATTTTACTTACTTTACTCAGAGGGTCGATTCGCTGAAAATAGACAAACTGAGGTACGTTTATGGGAAGCTATTGATTCACTAGTTATCCTTAGAGTTCACTGGAATCGCTCAAGTTTCCTTTGTCAACTGCACAATCATGTCAACTGCATGATTGGCGGGTCATTGGGCCTGCCCACCTTTTCCTTGGCTGGTGGGAGATGGGGGGACCTCTGCCTATAGAGCCGTGTTTCTTAAGAACTAGCTCTGGCACCTATCCTGCAGGCCAAACTGCCTTTCACTGCTTATGTCCTCTCTAGAAGCAGTAAGCCATTAAGGAGAGACAATCTTATTTTGAAAAGTGAAATATAACTTCCTGTTACTATGCTAATGAAGCAATAAAGTTGGAATTCATAAAGTACTCTATGAAATGAAAATACTGCCAAGATAGAATGTCAGTGTGGTACATTCTAGAATAGCCACCCACACAGAGCTCTTTATTCTGTACATACTTTGGCATTGAATCTTATACTTGTTGATCTCAAGACTTTTAACCCTTTGATAGAAAAACCCCTGTTCTCAATAGATTAGCACATCTCAAACATGGAGTGCCCTCCTGGACTCACTTGTGTGCCAGTGTCCTTCTCTCCATAGTAGAAATACAGAGCCACCCCTTAGTCAGCCATCTCGACCCCCTCGGCCAGGAATTTTAATTTGAGGTCCATGAATAGACTTCAAGGGATTAATAAATCCCAGAGACGTAAGTATATTTTACATACCACAGATTTGTCTTGGAGAGGTTGCATTCTTTTATATTTCACCCAAAACTGTCTATCAATTTTTCAAACATGTCTTAGAAAGCATTGCCTTATTAAAGAGACTGTCTCTCCCCCACTGAACATTCTTGCCTCCTTTGTTGCAGATTAAGTGACCATATGTGGGTGGATTTATTTCTGGGCATTCTACTCTCTTCCATTGATCTATATGTCTGTTTTTTTGTGTGCCAGTACCATAGTGTTTTAATTACTATAGCTTTTTAGTATAGTTTGAAGTCCAGGAGCATTATACCTCCAGCCTTGCTCTTCTTTCTCAAGATTTTCTTTGGTTATTTGTCCAAAGAAAATGAAAACACTAATTTGAAAAGATAATATGCACCCCAATGTTCACTGCATCGTTATTTACAATCAAGATATGGACCCAACCTAAGATATGTGCCCTTCAACAGATGAAGTGGATAAAGAAGATGTGAGATACACACACACACACACACACACACAATGGAATGTTACTTAGCCATAAAAAAGAATGAAATTTTCCTATCTGCGACAACATGGTTAGACCTGGAGGGTATTATGCTAAGTGAACTAAGTCAAAGTTAGACAGAAAAAGACAAATACTATATGCTTTCATGTACATGTGGAACCAAAAACCAAAACAAACAAACAAATATAACTAAATTGAAACAGACTCATAGATTCAGAAAACAAACCAGAAGGGAGGGGGGTGAGGGATGGGCTAAATAAGTGAAGGGAATTAAGAGACTACAAGTTATATTAAAATATAACAGACTACAAGTTATATTAAAAATACGTCACTGGGATGTAATGTACAGAATAGGGAATAAAGTGAATAATATTATATTAACTTCATATGGTACATAATCTATAAAAATAACAAATCACTACCGTGTACACCTGAAACTAATGTAATGTGGTAAGTCAACTATACTTCAATAAACAAACAATAAATACATAACTAAGTGAAAATAAAAAGCACTGCCCTTTCCAGGCTCCTGTGGTAGATTCCATTAATGACTCAAATTCTTCACCTTCCTCTGTCCGTCCAACTTTCGATCATGGGATTGTCTAATTCTTGCTGCTAAAGAAGTGGAAGCTATGTTCCTACTCCTTGAATCTGGGCTCAGCCCTGTGACTTGCTTTCAACAGTGGAATTAGGAATTTAGTGTGTCAGTTCCAAGTTTGGGACTTAAGAGATGTGTGTTTCTGCTTGGTCTCTTTGGCTTCTGCCATCACTATAGGAAAGATATGCCTGGGCCAGCCTGCTGGTCCTGAGAAGAGGATGAGGAATCCTGAGGTGCCATAACCAATGTGCCTCAACTAAGCTCACCTCAGGACAAAGCCCCCAGACAACTCTCAGACACACGTGCAAGCCCAGCTGAGATGAAGCAAACCTAGTCTTAGTCAGGAACACCCAGCTGACCCACAGATATGTACGCTATAATAATAAATGATTGTTGTTTTAAGACACTGAGTTTGGGATAGTTTGTTACACAGCAGCAGCTAACTGAGCCAACTCTCAATACTTAAGGAGAGATTCCTGGCCTGCTCTAAAATCTCTGGAATGATCCTTGGGATCTGATACTCTTATCAATGCAGACATGGTCTCAAGTCCAATCTTTGATAACTTTTCTGTATGACTGTCCCCTGCACACAAGGCTTGGGGAATAAGGCCACAGATCCTTCCTCCAGAATTGTTCTGTAAGTGTCCTGTGGTGAGCTCAACTGACCCACTTTGCCCCATGTCCTATGACCACTGTTCATAAATGACTGTAGGCAGGATTCATGGGAAGTGAAGCCTTCTGTTCATTCAGGTTAATGTCAGGAAAGGACATCAGCAGAATGAAAGTGAGATGATAATAGAATATAAGTGCTTTTCAGTTGCCAAGGCCAAAAAGAGGGGAAGGCACACTGGCTGTGATTAAGAGGAGAGCAAATGCTCTGATATCTATTCATTTGCTGTTTTAATTCTCCTTAGGATCTTCCATTATATTATACGCAAACTCTCTTTGGCAACATGGTCCTTTGGACACAGTTCATCATGTAACTCTTTCATCTACAGGGTCAATTTTTCTCTCCCTTTCTAAAGCAGAAATATGAGAGGGAGGAGGGTCAGCTCAACTTCCCATTGTCCACTGACTTTCCGACATAGCCCACAGACTATACTCCAACCTAAACAAAGACTTCAGTGCATCCAAAACACCCAGTCACTCTTCCTTCCCTGCCATCATCCCCCACCCCAGTACTTCCTATATTGTGGCTAATGTGACCTTGAACAAGTCCCATCATCTTTCTGAGCCTGGGTTTCCACGTTTGCAAACTAGGGAACTGGATCACTAAATGACCTTTACAGCTTGTAACCAGAAGTTTCTCTGATTAGTCTTATCTACTCAACCAGATTCAAAGAAACATCAATTTTTAACTTTGGCAAGAATGTTCAAAATGATCCAGTCCCAACACTTTAAGAAAGAAAAAGAACCCCAGACAAATAAAATGAGTGGCCTGGGTCCACCCAGCAAGTTCACAGCAGAGCTAAGATGAGAACCTCTTTCCTTTTCAACATTGTCTCTCATTTAACTTCCTTGAGGACGGGATAATTTCAAATTCCTCTTTGTCTTCTTCCATCACACAGTCCAAGAATTGTAACCAACACACAATAAATCTCAACAGATATCTGTTGACTTCAATTGGGAATGAGTAAGCATTGGTTACACGGCCAAGAACCAAATTTCTGAGTTTGTTCAGAAGAGAACATGACTGTCATGTTCCCTGGAGGTCTTCTGCTCTCACGTCGGGGAGAAGGATGATTGTGCCTAACTAGTTTCTTTAGTTACATGTTGATCAAAGAGTCAAAACACCTCCTTATCCAGCACTAGGCTGACATCACTGGGTCTCCAAACACCAGCGCTGCTCACCATGAAGGTGTGTTGGGCAATTTACACATAATTTCTCATTCACAGTTTAGGTTGTGAGAGAAGAGACAGGCTGTGGGTAAGGGCAAGATGGATTGGATTTAGGCAGAAAGGCACTAATAGTGCTTATTGTTTCAGAGTGAACTAATGTTTCTCTAAATACAAAATACTTTAGACTTACAAGGAAGGTAAAGCAAAGGAGTCAAGTACTGAGGACCATCAGGTTTAGATTATTTGTCATTGTCTCAAATAGTCTCCTCTCCCATTTTTGGAGAGCTGCAAGGTTGAACATGGTCCCCTCCTGGGTGGCACTGCTGTTGAAATGAGGAGATGCAAAACCAAACATCATCCTGGCCCGCTCTCTTGGGAAACCACATTAATAAAGCTCAGCTTACTCTCAAATCAGGCACTAAGAGCATTCCAAGGGCACCAGTTCTGCATATTGACGAAGTCCCCTAGAAAGAATGTTCTGTCCTCAAACATGTTTGGGAAATTCTTAGTTAAAGGATTTTCTAAGCTTATTTCCTTTTTTAAAAAGGAGGTGAATTAATGTGTGATATTTGATGCATTAAAAGAATATACGGCACATATAAGCTATGAAGCTTAATGGTAAAATAAATACCCATGGACCCCCAATCAACTTCAAAATGAAAATACTGCCAGTATCTCTGAATCTACTTGTGAACTCCTCCCTGTTTCCCTCAACTGCCCCTCAATATGTGTGTGTACATATATATGTATTATTATAATATACATATATACATATTTGTGTATATATATGTGTTTGTGGTTAGATATTTAATTTTACTTTTTTGCAATTTTATAAAAATTGAATTATACTGTACAAAGTTTTGAAAGACTCGTTTTTTTTCATTCATCATTATATGTTTAAGATTCATCCATGTCATTGTATGTAACTATAGATCATGAAACTGTTAATGTCCCATGATGTAAAATCTTACTATTTATTTATCTTACTATTGTAGATGGACAATTGAGTTGTTTCTAGTTTTTAGGCAGTGTAAATAATGATGGAATGAATAGCCTTATAAATGATGCCTATGGAAAACATGCAAGAAATTGTCTAGCATGTATGTCTACACCTATGAGGAGAACTCCTGAGTCATAAGTAATGTGCATGTTTAACTTGACAAGATAAAAGCACGTTGTTTCCTAAGGTGCTTATATTGATGCATTCTCTAGGAGCAGCATATAAGAACAGTACTGGCTTTATACCCAGGCAAGAAGTCTCTGCCCAGGCCTGTACCACAAGGGATTGTGTACTTTGAACTGCCTTCCTGAAAATTTTCTGTTTCCCTCCTGTGACTAACACTGGCTCAGCCCAGGAGCAGTGACTGGTAAGACATTCTAGGCCTTATTTAGTCTTTTTAGGGTTCTCTCTGTCCCTCTAACCTTCCACCTCAATCCATCTGCCCCATCCACACATGAGGAGCTCCCAAACTTTCATCTATGGGGTTGCCCTGGGGCCCAGAGGTGGGGTCTCTGTTCCAGGGCTTGGCCTGGCCAGCACATTGCTTCTGCTGGCTGACGTAGTATTTCTTTTGCAGGATTGTGTGAGATTGGGCTGCTAGAATAGAGGTGACAAGTTGATTTGGGGTGATTCTAATTGTTCATATAGACACAGTTCCTGAAAAATATATTTGCTTAGAAGCCCACTCACTTTAGGTGTAAGAGTTCCCAATATTCCACAATCCCATCACCACTTAGTGCTGTCAAACTTCTTAATTTTTGCAACCTAGTGGGTATGAAATGGTCTCTCATTGTGGTGGTAATTTGCATATCCTGGACTACTAATTAATTTGATCATTTTTTCCTATTTTTATTTTTCATTGTAATAATTTTTCTGTGAAATGTTTTTTCAGGTCCTTTACCATTCATTAAAATTGTGGTAAAATATACATAATATTTACCATCTTAAACATTTTTAAGTAAACAGTTATGTCAAGTATATTCATATACTTGATTGTACAACCCACCTCCAAAACTTTTTCATCTTGCAACTGACACTCTATACCCATTAAACAACAACTCCCCATATTCCCCTTCTCCTAGCCCCTGGCAGCTACAAGTCTATTTTTGTTAATAGAATTCAACTACTCTAGATATCTCTTGTAAATGGAATCATACAGTATTTGTCTTTTTGTGACTAATTTCAGTTAAGATAATGTCCTTAAGGTTCATATGTGTTATAGCATGTGTCAGAACTTCCTTTTTTAGTCTGAATAATATTCCATTGTCTATATGCCACGTTTTTTTATCCATTCATCCATCAATGGACACTTGGGTTCCTTCCACATTTTAACTATTGTGAATAATGCTGCTATAAACATGGGTGTGCAAATATCTCTTCAAGATCTTGCTTTTGATTCTTTTGATGTATACCCAGAAGTGAAATTGCTGGATCATATGGTAATCTATTTTTAATTTTTTGAGGAACCGTGATGCTATTTTCCATTGTGACTGCAGCATTTTACATTCCCTCCAACAGTGCACAAGGGTTTCAATTTCTCAAGTTCTTGCCAAATTTTTAGAAAGTAAATTCCATCCTAATAGATGTGAGTTGATACCTCATTGTGGTTTGTTTTGCATTAGCCTAAAGATTAGTGATATTGAGCATATTTTTATATGCTTGTTGGCCATTTGTATATCTTCTTTGCAGAAATGTCTATTCAAGTCCTTTGTCCATTTTTTAATCTGGTTATTTTATTGTTATTGAGCTGCAGGAGTTCTTCGTGTATTCTGGATATTAACCCCTCACTATATATATGATGTGCAAATATTTTCCCCCATTCTGTAGGTTGCTTTTTCACTCTGTTGATTGTGTCCTTTGATGCACAGAAGGTTTGAATTTTGATGTAGCCAAGTTTATCTATTTTTAATTTTGTTGCCTACACTTTTGGTGTCATAGCCAAGAAATCACTGCCAAATTCAATATCATGAAGGTTTTCCTTTATGTTTTCTTCTAGGACTTTTATACTTTTACATCTTTCTTGGATCCATTTTGAGTTAAGTTTTGTATATGGTGTAAGGGAAGGATCCAACTTCATTCTATTGCATTTGTATATTCAGTTTTCTCAAGTGTTGCAAAAAGCAATCGTCATAAAATATATAGTGTTGAAAAGGCTGTCCTCCCTCCATTGAATGGTCTTCACACCCTTGTTGAAAACCATTTTTCTCTCCCTCTCTCTCTCTCTCTCTCTCTCTCTATATATATATATATATATATATACACATACATATATGCAAGATTTATTTCTGGGCTCTCTGTTCTATTTCACTGATCTGTAGGTCTGTCTTTATGCTGGTGCCACAATTTGTTGATTACTGTACCTTTTCAATCAGTTTTGAAATTAGGAAGTGTGAGACACAACTTTATTTTTCTTTTTCGAACTTGCGTTGACTACTCAGGGCCCTTGAGATTCCATTTAAATTTTAGAATGGATTTTTCTATTTCTGAAAAAAAATGCCAGTGGGATTTTGTAGGAATTGCCTTAGATCTGTAGATCACTGTGGGTAGTACTGACATAACATGAAATCTTCCAATCCATGAACACAGACGTTTTCCCAGTTATTTGTCTTGTCTTAATTTCTTTCAGCAACATTTTTTAGTTTTCACTGTACAAGTCTTTTGTCTCCTTTGTTAAATTTATTCTTAAGTATTTTATTCTTTTTGATGCTATTATAAGTGGAATTTTCTTCATTTCCTTTTCAGATTATATATTATTGGTGTATATAAATGCAACCAATATTTGCATGTTGATTTTGTATCCTGAAACTTTGTTGAATTCATTTCTTAGTTCTAACAATCTTTTTGTGGTGGGGGATCATTAGGGTTTCTTTCAACTCTTTTCTTTAAAAAAATGTATCTTTTTTTTAATTTGGAGAAGGTCATCTTTTTTTTCGCAGATACAAATCTTGGTAACATGCAACACAAACACTTTTTCCTTGTCTCTTTATGACATCCTTGGAGGAACAAAAATACTTAGTTTAATGTCGCTGGATTTAACTCTTGGTTAGCACTTTTTGAGTTGTGTTTAAGAAATCATTTCCTAGCTCAAGTTTATGAAGATATTTGCTTATATATTCTTCCAAATTTTAATTGTTTAATATCTATATTTAAGTATTTAATTCATCTGGAATTGATTGTGTGGTATGAGGTAAGTATATAATTTTAGTTCATTTTTTCCTAAGTAAAGCCATCCATCCCTGAACCAATTATTCACTGGTCCCTCAGTGATGTGATGTTTCCTCTGGCATTTATCAAGTGTTCATTTATGCATGGAATTCTGTCTGGACTCTATTTTCTTCCAAATTAACTTTCTCTACAAACTAGTGACAGTACCTTAATTATCTGGTTTAAAACGAATCCTGATATCTAGGTAGATAATGTCCCCTCATCCTAATCGTCTTCTTTACGAGTGCCTTGGCTATTTGAGTGCATTTGCTCTTTTGTATACATTTTAGAAACAGCTTGTCAAGTATCTTAACAAACCTCAGTTGGAGTTTTTATTGGAATTGCATTGACTCTACATTGCCAATTTTGGAGAACTGACATCCCTACAATTTTGAGTCTTTCAATTCATAAGCAAAGAATACTTTCCATGTGTTTAAGTTTCTTTAATGTCTTACAATATTTATTTTAATGTTTCTACACCGAGGAATTGCAGATATTTTGTTAAATTTATTCCTAGGTATATCTTATTGTTATTACAAATGGTGTACTTTTATATGGATCTTATATCCAGCCACCTTGGAAAGTTCTCACTAATTTTTATAATTTATCTTTAGATTCTTCTGAGTTTCCAGTGTAAATGATTAGACAATCTGTGCCAATGTTATTTCCTCATTTCCATCCTTATACCCTTTTCCTACCACACCAGCTAGGATCTCCATTGCAATATTTAATAGAAGTGATGATATTGGGACTCCCTTATTCCCCCTGACTTTTTAGGGAATAACTCTAACTTCACTATTAATAATGCTATTTTCTGTAGTTTTTTTTAAAAAATACCCTTTGTAAAGTTAAGGAAGAAGGCTTCTGTTCCTAAGACTTGTTTGTTCATTTTGTTTTGTTTCCTTTTTGTTAATAGTTGCTTAATTTTATCAAATGACTTTTCTGTAACTATTGATACTATCAAGTAATTCTCTTGAATAATTATATATTTAATCTTCTTTAATATAACTCACAGATATAGGACGTAATATATGCTATTAAATTGCAGGAACTTTACTCTAAGACACATAATAATAAAAGCCGTATCACACTAAAGACAAAAGATCTTAAAAAGAGCAAAAGGGAAAAATCAGACACTAAAAAATGATATGAGATAAAAGCAGTACCGATAATTGAAGCCAAAAGATGATGGATAATACATGTAAAATGCTGAGGGTGTAAACAGAAAAACCAACTCTCCAGAATGAAAATGAAAGAGAGAGAGATTTCCAGACAATTTCATGGACTAACATTCACTCAAAGAATTGGCAGCTCTCAAAAAGTTAAACACAGAATTGCCACATAATCCAGCAATTCTATTCCTAGGTATACACCCTAAAGAATTTAAAACAGGTACACAAGCAAATTCTTGTACTGGAATGTTCATAGCAGCACTATTAACAATAGCCAAAAGGTGGAAACAGCCCAAAAGTCTATCAATGAACTAATGGATAAACAAAATATGGTGGGTGTGTATATATATATGTGTATGTGTGTGTGTGTGTGTGTGTGTGTGTGTATAAAATATTATTCAGCCATAAAAAGAAAAAAGTACTGTGATGGCCAACAGGCACATGAAAAAATGTTGAACATCTCTAATTATAAGAGAAATGCAAATCAAAACTACAATGAGGTATCATCTCACACCAGTCAGAATGGCCATGATGAAAATTCTACAAATAATAAATGCTGGAGAGGGTGTGGGAAAAAGGAAACCCTCTTACGCTGTTAGTGGGAATGTAAGTTGGTGCAGCCACCATGGAGAACATTATGGAGAGTCCTTAAAAAACTAAAAATAGAGTTACCATATGATCCAGCAATCCCACTCCTGGGCGTACATCCAGAAAAGACAAAAACTCTAATTTGAAGCAGGTACATCAATGTTCAAAGCAGTACTATTTACAATTGCCAAGACATGGAAGCAACCCAGATGTCCACTGACAGATGAATGGATAAAGAAGATGTAATACACACACACACACACACACACACACACACACACACACACACATACACACACAATGGACTATTACTCAGCCATAAAAAGAATAAAATAATGCCATTTTCAGCAACATGGATGGACCTAGAGATTATCATACTAAGTGAAATAAGTCAGACAGAGAAAGACAAATATCACATGATACCACTTATATGCGGAATCTAAAAAAAATGATACCAATGAACTTATTTACAAAACAGAAACAGACACAGACATAGAAAACAATCTTATGGTTACCAAAAAGGAAGGGGGGAAAGGAATAAATTAGGAGTTTGGGAGTAACAAATACACACCACTATATATAAAATAGATAAACAACAAGGTCCTACCGTATAGCACAGGGAACTATATTCAATATCTTGTAATAACCTATGGAAAAAGGATATATCTCTGTGTGTGTATATATATATATATATATATATAACTGAATCACTTTGCTGTACACCTGAAACTAACACAACATTGTAAATCAACTATACTTCAATTTTTTTAAAAAAAAGTATTGTTACATGCTACCGTGTGGATAAACCTCAAAAACATTATGCTAAACGAAAGAAGCCAGACACAAAATGTTACAAATTATATGATTCCATTTATAGCAAAGATCCAGAAGAGTTAAATCCACAGGGACAGAAAGAAGATTGGTGGTTGCCATGGAATGGGAAAGAGGAGAATGGAGAGTGACTGCTTAACGAGTCCAGAGTTCTCCTTTGGGATGATGAAAATCTGCAACTAGACAGTGGTTGTGGTGCAAAACACTGGAAATACACTAAATGCCATTAAATTGTATTATAAAATAGTTAACTTTATGTTATGTGAATTTCAGCTCAAAAAATATTTATTTGCAGTAATTTTCCCAGTTCTAGGTGTATTTTACTAGGGGGATTTGTCAAAGTACCAAGTCTATTGGAATTAGAAGTAGCATTTCGTTTTTTTAACAGCAGAATACCTCAGCTGTTTTAATAAACTAGTGTACACTGACATCTTCCAAGTAAGAGATAGAACACACAGGATTTTAGGGTGGTCTGATTTTGGAAGACTTTTTAGGAAGTCTGATTTTGACAGTGGTATTGCAGCTGCTATAGCAATGGCTAACATTAGCGAGTGTGTGCCCTAAACTCTGTCCAGCCCTTTATAGCTCTTCACTCCCAGAACCTTCACAACAGCTCTGCGAGGGAGGTTATATTATTAATCCCATTTACAGATAAGGAAACTGAGTCCCAGCTCTTTAATGGACGACGTGGGTTCAGTCCAGCACTTAGGTCCATCCACCAACAAACACTCATGCTTCAAAGTCCCCTTAAGGCAATGTTTATAGCTAGTCAGGAGCTCTGGGCAGGAGTAAGCACTGACAACAAGGCAGAGAGAAAAGCAGCTGAGAAACCACAGAGCACTCCCATCCAAACTCTGCTGGGGAGTTACCAGTAAGGGTAGCAGCTTTCTGATACCTGCATTCCTCTGTAAGCCCTCACTTCCCTTCTGCTGAAGAAGTCCTTATTCCAGAGCACACCTTCTTTTCTGCTCATCTTTGCCTAGTTCAATTCAACAGCTGTCTCCTACCTTTTAATTATGATTATATAAATATAGACATCTATCTATCTATCTATCTAATCTCCTCTAAGGTACCTGTAAAGTGCATGAACCCTGAGCCAACACTCCTTTTGGGGATAATGCATGTTTCTGTGTTTCTTTAAGGTTGCAGGATGCCACAGTACTAATTCAATATGGCCATTGGTACCAGGAAAGAAGGTAGACTCGGGATTGACTGATTTTCCTCCTGTTCCTTAGCTCCCCTCTCCATGGGCTCCCATCACCCTTGGCGCCATCCATCACAGCTGCAGCTCAGCCCGGTGATGTATTACACTAACATATCATTAGTGCAACGGCAGAGCAAGGAGCTTTGATGATGTATTGGGGCCATACATCATCAGAATGAGTCACTCTGATGATGTATAACTCAAAAGATGGTACTATCCAGGGAAATGTGGACATACCATAAATCAGGGACAATGTTAAAGAAGAAAACCCAGGACAGCCTCGAAGGAAAATAAAGGTTCAGGGGTCTCCCGCAGTAGGGGTTGAGAGACAAAAACTAGTAAATTCTTAACGGCTCATATTGAAGCTTTCTGTTAGCTGTGGCTTCTTAATGACTAAACCAGATCATCGGCATCCCAGGGTGACACTTGGATTTCCTTTCCATCTGGAATTTAGTTTGGCTTCTGCTTTCCTGCAAAGCCCCCTTGTCCTGACGGAGATGAGGAGGAATCCATCAGATCAAACACAAACTGCTCCAGGTCTGTGCTCCATCCGGGTCCTCTTGGATTTGTCAATGGATTGGGGGGGCATTTCAGTCTATGACGGTTCAAGCTTATGTCCTTTCAGAAGTTGTCCACCTGTAGCCATTGATTACTGAAATTCCTTACACTCACAGATGGGTGTAAACTTGACATTAGATTAAAAAATAGAGCTGGGGGGCTTCCCTGGTGGCGCAGTGGTTGAGAGACCGCCTGCCGATGCGGGGGACACGGGTTCATGCCCTGGTACGGGAAGATCCCACGTGCTGCGGAGCGGCTGGGCCCGTGAGCCATGGCTGCTGAGCCTGCGCGTCCGGAGCCTGTGCTCCGCAACGGGAGAGGCCACAACAGTGAGAGGCCCGCGTACCGCAAAAAAAAAAAAAAAAAAAAATAGAGCTGGGGAGCCCTTCCTTGGCCTTATGCATTATAAACTTTTAAAACATAGTTGAAGACTTCTATTTGTCAACAGGCTAGAATTTGCTATAACTTTCTTTGCTTTCCTTTCTACAAAATAGCAACAAAAAGGGGAGGAGTCTATGTAACGTTTAGTTCAAGGCACAAAAAATTCCCAGATTAGATTTTTATGCTCTCAACTACTCGATTGGACTAGAATCGTTGACACTTGGGTATGGGACCTCCTTGGAAGCCCCTTCCCTGCCACTCCCCTACTTTTCCCAGCTTTATCCCATCCACAGGGAGATAAATTATGGAAAGTGTCAGCCTCCCTTTAGGATCCTTAGATGAGGGGGAAGTGAGTGACATTCTCATAGTTAAAGAGCATGAACCTCTTTGTAATTTTTTAAACTGGTAGATAAAGAAAGTCTTAAGGAGAGGGAGTTGAGAGCTTCCCAGGGCGGCAGGAGGAGGTAAGACCACACGCAAGCACACTGGAAAAAAATTAACATCTAGTTTAATGCTTTATTTAATGCTGAACTGTCAACCTGAGATCTGAGGCTCAAGCACACTGATTCTATCCCTCCACCCATCCAGAAATAAAATAAAAATCAAAGCCTAGGTGCTTCGGGACTGGAGAACATCAGAACTCAGCCCTCGGCATATGGGATCCATCATACGCACGAAGTCTTCCTCTGGGAGCTCCTTCCCCTGGTCTACACCCACATTCCCGCAGGGGAGCGGGCTGCAAGCAAAGGCTCTTCCAGTCGACCCTGGCCATGTTGCTGTGACTCACTGCCTTTACTTATTGCAAATTCTGCTGAGGACTCTGTGCTGGAGGGCAGCACACATGGAGGGCCCTCTGAGTGGGGAGGGGACAGGAGAAAAGCCTGAGCCAACCATAAAACACACCCTCCCTTTCTTCCCCTCCCTGTGGGAAGGATGAGGGGGGTTTCACCACCTGAGCTGCAGCTAAGTAACAAAATGCTTTTTTTTTTTTTTTTTTAATGTTCTCAAATAGCTATGCCTTCAAAGCCTTTTAAAAGTTGAAACAGAACAGATCTTGCCTCTGCTCTTTATTTACTTTTTTGGTGGTGAGGGAGGGGGAGGGGAATATGGCAACTGACAAAGGCAGCACATTCCTCGGGAGTCCCTTAGAAAGGAGCAGGCGTCAAAAGGGACCTTCTCACTGTTGAATGGGATGGCACCTGCATGTCTGTGACAGGCCTCCCCCTACTCCTGCAGAGAAGAGGATGGAGATGCATGTCCCCATGGGAAAGCCAGAAAAATGGCTACAGACAATGCCAAGGGATGGGCTGACGGAGCAACTGGGACCTTACAGGACAATGCAAATCAGTGGTCAACATGGGCACAAAAGAGAACATAGACAATTTTCCAGAAACAATAGTTTTAGTTATTAGTGTCGGTCGCCTTCACTCAGGAGTGGCTTGGGTCAAGCTTGTGCTGTGGTACAGCCATTGAGTGATCCTGCAGATTTGGTCCTCTGGACCTGCAGCTCAGGTCAGTGCTGTGTAGCTACTCATTAGACCTGTTAGATTCTGCATATGTCAACAGTAAGAGTAGCAGCAGCAGTAGCAGCAACAGGTACCCCAATTATTACACGTGTATCAGCACTGTATTAAGCACTTGACTTACATCATATCTTAGTTACTCATCGCAATAGCTTGAAGGGGTAGTTTTATGCACCCCATTTGCAGATGAGGAAACTGAGCCTAGCACCATGTATCTATTTTCTTGGTTACATGGCTAGTAAATGGCAGAGCAAGATTTCAACTCAATTTCCTTTGGCTCCTAAGCTTCTATCGATACTTAGCAGCGCCACGTGACCTACGATGCAGAGGCAGACCAGCAATGTCACCCAATCGGGCTTTGGGTCTCTCTATCGCTTCATCCCCTTCTCAAGCTTCTTGCCTGCAGAGATGGCTCAGACTTCCATGCTAGAACCCATGGCCAACCTCTCTAAAACTTGGAACAAGAATTATGATATCTCAAAGCCCCTGTTATTCTGTGCGTGAACTGAAGAGAGAAATGGTCCTAAAGGCCAAAGGCCATTTGCCCAAAGGCACAAAATAAAGGAAGCAAAGAGTTAGGTTGGATGGGTCTATCTGGGGAGCTGCTCTTTGCTTGGCAGAGGGCTTACGCCATACCACATGCTTGAGTTTCCATCCTTGGCTCTGGTACTGGTCTCAAAACTGCATCCTGGCCTTTTGATAATATGTCCACCCTTCTCCTGCTTTCAGAAAGACAGCATGGCCAGAGTCCAGAGGACAGCGGGACCACACAGAGATAACACAATTCAACTTTTCCTAAATTATCTGACTCTCCAGATATAATAATAACAATAACAATAAAAACACCCTTGCTGTGTTATTTTATGCCCCCCCCAACTTCAACATAATAATGCATAGTTTTACAAGATGGAGGTGTAAGAACTAATAAAATATATGGTTTAATTAACTAAACTTATGCTGTAGTCCACATTAGAAGGCCATGATTTAGCATGCCCTCTCATCCTCAGGACAGAATAATGCAAACAGCATAATTAAAAGTTGATGAGAAGTGTATTTATTGGGCACACAGAAAGAAGAGATGCTCAGACTTACGATACATAAAGTAAACCTTTAGTTTACAATATAATTAATATTTTAAAAAGCACAGCGCGCACACAATGCAGTCAAAGAGTCCACCTCCACGGAAGGATAATGTTTTTGGAGCTGATCTTGGCCCCGTATAATAGTAAATTATGGTCCCGAGCATATACAAACGTAACATGATCTATTATGATCTAGAGATGATGCTCATTGAGATGTCTGCGGCTGTGATAGATCATGGTTGCACGTCTCTAAAGACATGGAAGATGGCTGAAGGGCCAATTATTTAGCTGTGGCATGAATTCCATGGTTATTAGTCACACAGGCGGTGACGCAAAATGAGGGTATGCCACTACATTTTAATCAATCCCCGCTCCAGAAAACACCCTGTTAGCACAAAGCCGAGGGCATCGGGAGTTTGCAGGGGAGAAGGAGAGCCTTTGTTTGGGTGAGAGGAACAGGCTCAGAGCAACAGGAAGCATCCTAACAAGCCACAGTGGCTTTAAGTCCCGCCAGCGCTCATGGTCTTGGGTCACCGAGTTTAATCCCATGTAATACTCATGAGCTTCCCACGGGATAGGGCCAATCTTCTTCATGCCTACTGTGCAGATGAGGAAACTGAGGCCCTGAGAAACCAGCAAGCATGCCAGTAAAGGCAAAGCCAGGGTTCACAGCCAGGTTGTATGAGTCACTCTGCTCCACGCCGGGCTTCCATGAAGGACCCCGAGAGAGCTGGGTAATATTTCTCTATAATTCAGTCCATACTTCTCCCAAGAGTCCAGAAGCTCAGGGGTCCTCCTCCTACACAGATTCTGTTTCTCCTTTCAGACATAGCCCCAGATTGCCCCTCTGGGAGGCAAATATCTTCCACAATTGACCTCTTTTCCTTTTGTAATTTTTCCAGAGGCGCTAGTGATCCTGTACACTAAACAGCCTCGGGGAACCTCGTTCTCGATCCCATCCTCAAGGATATTCCAAACAGGGTCATGCTTGTTGCCATTGAATAGACATATTTTTCCTTAAAAAAATGTCCTGATAGATAACTAAATAAGTGAACTAAATAAGTGAATTACTTTTCTTCCTCCCTTCATTCTCCCTCTTTCCCTTTCTTCTCCCTCCCTCCCTTCTTTTCTTCCTTCTTTTTTTCCTTCCTCCCTTCCTTCAGGTTTTTTTAAACCTAGGGATTGGGTTTAACAAAGGTACTCATATTTTCTTTTTACTTAAACAGAAATACTATATACTTGGGGGGAAAAGATGGCTCTGGTGCATATTCTCTATTATTCATCCCATCTAAACTCCCCAGGCTGATCAGTCTGCCTCACTCCAGGGACTGGAAGTAATGTGGACACAGTGTCCGTTACAGCGGTACACTTTCAGTTGTCTGTTCACTCTGCTTGTCCTATCACCTGGACCATTCTTACAGGGAGCCGCTGAAGGATTTTAGGAAGGAATACCCGCCTAATTCCCCTTACCCAATATACACGCTTCACAGGTTATATAACAGTAATAAGCATCTTACAGAGAATGGGAAAATGATGCCCAGCCACGTGGTAGGACTCCTAGGAGATGGGAGTGCCTGGACTTTGGATCCTGTTGCTCCAGTTACATCCTAGTCTGGACCCTCTCACCCAAGGATCATAATCACAGACTAGAAGTCCAGACCAGCTTGGGCCACGCTTCCTATTCCTCACATTAAAAGTGGAAACGAGCATGGCTTCCTCAGCCCTAGGAGGGACCTATTTGGCTTGAATCTTGAGGGGGAATTCACTAGAGCCTGAGTGACTCCAAGTCCCCAGACGGGGAGCTACGTCCTGGGCGTGAGCTTTGAAATTCTGTCCTGGTTGGCTGGACAGGAGTCCATCCAGCTTTCAAATCTGGATTTTTTTTTTTACCAGGTTTCAAGGCAACTAAATGAAACATTTACCTACAATCCTTACGTTGTTGGAAACACTCTCAGGGAATAGGCGTGCAAAGGAAACTACAAAACAAATTAAGTACAAAGTAGATAAAGAAAATAATGTGAGTTCTTCTTCATTATCTGGTTCATTACACTTTTTAGTGCTTATTAAAATGGTTAAACGATTTAATTTTGTTTTGGAAAAAAAGTGGATGAAGAAGGGAATAAGAGATCAAGAAGATAAACTGCTGAGGTTTCCATTTTGAAACTGGTTTCAGAACAAGGATACGAGGAGGAAATTAATTTGTAAGTCTCTCTGGGAGGCAGTCGACACCAGGCACCACAACACACACAATGTGCCTTCGTTTTTGCTTAATTGGCGCGGCCTCCTCTGGGGAGAGCTCAGCCGAAGCCAAGTAAGAGGATAAACCACTTTTGGGCGGCCCTTCTGGGTCATGGCTAATTTTTCTGACAGCCATGTCAGATCAGGATGCTAATGTATCAGCTGGCGCCTCTGTATGCTAGCACGGAGAGGGTAATTTCCTCCCGATTAGCGCAAACACACACCAACACATGCCCCGGGGTGGTCCCCAGTTCTGACTTGGGGAGGCCGAGCTCTGAGAGCTGTTCTAGGTCAGGACAGATAGTAACCTTTGCTTCTAGAACCACATCTCCACTCCCTTCCAGAGGGCTTCTATCATGGACTTAGTATCCCTAGTTCCAGACGCCGTGCCATGCATGCTGGGTTCCTGGTGGCTACAGCTGTTCTGAAAAGGTCTCAGGTTTTCATGACAAGTAACATCAAAACATGTTATCTTCACCAGGTGAAATATCTGGAGCTTAACCTATGCCTTTAGAACACCGCACCTGAGCCCACCTGAATAACACCAACAACGGAAATGTTGAGTTCTGAGATAAGGTTATAGAAACGTATTTCAGGAAAGGGGAGACTACGTATGCTCTTCAAAAGGCAGCACGTAGACTGCAGAGCACCCCAATAACTCTACTAACTGCAGTGGGGACGCCCTAGGTTGGCTGCAGTTGCTAGAAGGCCCAAATTTGGTCTCATGAAGACCTTCTTCAGATGTGGGTCCTCTCAGGCCTCAAGATCCAGTTCTGAGATCACCAGGTATTAGGGTGCAATTCTAGGCAAGGACATAGACACACCCTTGACCTCCTGGCCTCAGCCTACTTTCCAGTCTCAACTTCACTGGGACCACCCTTTTGTCCTAAGTAACAGTTAGAGTAAATTATTTGACACTTCCGGAATGCACTTTCATTCTCTCAGCTTCCACTGCCTGAGGCAGAGAGAATTTCTCCTCCCTGTGTGTGTGCTTACTTATCACAGCACCATCGCAATGAACGGGCACCGCTTCCTCGTGTAATATCCTTCCTTGAGGGCAGGAACCATTGTCTTATGTATTATTAGATGGATATCATGGATATCAAGGGCTTGGCATATGGTAGGTGCCATGAAATGCTAAGTCGATTGATTAGGACATGAGAAAATCTTACCTCAAAGGAAAGTAGAGGAGATAGGAGAGCAAACCAACAGTCAAGGCAAAGTAGAAGGTGCCAAGCATCTTAGAAGAGGTGCGTGTCTTAAAGGTTACGGCACTTTAGTGGAGGAAAGAACTGAGAAGAGCTGTGTTACCTTGAGGGCCTCCCTTGGCTCCGAGCATGTGTGATGCTGAGACGCAGAGATGCTGTCACCTTGGAGGCATGGCGTGGATCAGAACGGTGCTAGGGGCAGATTGGTGAGTCACGCATAAGGGCTCACAAATGAAGTCCTGGGGGTGTAAAGCATCTCCTCTTTGAGTTCTACAGGTTGGTTTTTGCCTTTCTTCCCCCAAAAGTATCTCCAGCAATATGAGTCTCTCTTACAGTATCAAACTCTTTCCCATCTCAGTCCATGCCCGATAGGAATAGCTTTAGGAGCCCAGCCATTGGTCAAAGGGCCTCCTATCAGACAACCATGAGTGCTGAGACTGACAATGACGTCCCTAAGGGAGAAAAGAGTGGTCCCTTTGCTGCCTCTGCCAATGGAGAGCACCTAGTCAGACTGGCTGGGGACCTAGGAGGACCCAACATCATCCCCCGTAGAGCATCCATCCCATATTCACTGACCCGCCATGTAAGGTACAGGGAATTTACCAAGTCCTCTGCTAGAGGCAAACTGTGCAGCTACTCTCATCTTTTCTGTTGCCCAGAGACTTCCACCCACTGCTCAATGGGAGCAACATCATTAATCGGAGAGACAACAAGGGAGGGAGCTGGCACTGATGATCAGTAGAGCCAGAGGAAGGGCTGGCCGGGGCAGGTGCCAGGGATGAGCCAAGCAGAATCTTTCCTTTATCCTGATGCTTCCCCTCCCAGGAGCCTTCGGTCTCCATTACTAAATCCTCCGCAAACTGCAGTGAGGGCAAAAAGCAAGCCTCTGCCTTTCATAATGGATTTGGACATAAATGAGCATTGTTCCTAGGTAACTCACCCTGCCCTACTTTCTCCCACCTGCTTTCTAACAAAGTCAAGCAGAGAGCAAACACGGTTGGGCTTTCAAAGCCTGAGATTTAAAACAGAAAAATCCTCCCTTGCACGGCGCCTGTACTACAAATAGGTATTCCGTATTTATACAGCACATTAAGACCCAAAACCTACAGTAATGCAACATTAAAGTCAAGAAATGCAAAAGTGAAGGTTTTAAGGCATTGCTAGCTTGCCCACATTGTGCATTCTGCATAATGAACCTCACCTTGAAATTCAAGCCATATACCATGAGACAGAGTTTACCCCACCAGGAAAACCTTAAACCTCCTACATTTTGTGAATTTCATTACTTCAAATTGCAATATTAATAACTGAAATGTACAGCCAAGAAAATGCTAATTTTCTGCTTTTCCTTTCATCTATTTTCCCTTCTAATTAAAAAGTGGGGAAGGTAAAGAAATAAAAAGAAAGGGAGGGGAAAAAGACAATGAGAAGAAAACCTATGACACAAATGCACAATTTTATGGAAGGGGAAACTGAGGCCCAGGGGGTGATGCCCACAGTTACTCAGTGAAGAGGGGACCTCACACTAGGTTTCCCACTGTACACTCAGTGCTCGTTGGCTGCATCTCCCTGCCAATTTGTTGATGAGGTCCCAGATCCAATAGCTAATAAAGGAAAGGCCAAAGCCAAAACTTCTGTGAGCAGCTAGCGCTACTTTTCTTCCGTTTACACTATCTGGGTTATCATCACTTAGCACAACTCTGATCTTGAGGGGTACAGAATGACTTTAAATTACCGGCATTCAAAGAAGATTCATGTTTCAAACCATAAAAGGAATACATTCTCTCTTTGATTATATAATTCCCAAGGAGAAGAACATATGTAACTCACAAAGTAGCCAGCCTGGACAGAACCCCAGGGCCACACGTTATACTCAGCAATATCCTTTTCAACCCAATGAGCTGGTGCCCTTGCAGGGATGGTTGCTCCGCATTTCTCGTGGAGAAAAAGACATGAGGGCTGAGATGGAAAGCCTGTTGAAAGTCCCGGCTTCCTCTCCAGCAGCCTGTTGTCTGGGCAGGCTGGGATCACCAGGAAAAGAGAAAGGGTCAGTGTGACCTCGAGTCAGACTTCTCAATGAATCCGGGGCCAGAGCTGCCTTGGCACTAGGGGTGCCCACAGAGTTCGCAAAAAGTGGTGGTGGTGGGGTTTTATTCCAAGAAATTTGAACATAGAGCATGCCTTTGTTTGTTTCTTGGCTACAATGCATCTGAAGGCGATGCCAACTTGGCAACTGTTGATCCCACTGAAAGAGAGAAGAGCAAATGCATGTCCACAACCCCAGGAAGAGGTGCTCCTGGATGCCAAGCATCAACTTCTAGAACTTCCCCACCCGAGTGAACTGAGGGTTTCCCCACAGGGGGATGTTTCACTGGAGCCTTTACCATCTCATACGCCTTGGAGACCTAGGGGTCAGGTTTTGGTTTTGTGAAATTGTTTGGAATCACAGTGAATTATTCTGTGCTGGGAGGCTGGAGGCCATTCTGCCTGGGATCACCCTGTGCAGAGATGTTTATGAGGAAGGGTGGCAAGTTGGGGGCAACAGGTCAGCTCTTACCCCTGCCCATGGGGCAAGAAGAACCAATTGCTGCAGGTGAGGGGAGGGGAGGGGAAGGGAGGAATGCCCCCAAGAGGGTTTTGCTTAGTTAGAAGACTCCTTTACAAACGGCCATGAAAGCTAGCGGGTAAAGTGGAAACAGATTTAATGAGGCAGAAGATGGGGAAAAAAGGAAAGACCCAAGGGTGGCAGATCAAAGTCAGGAACTGATGTCCATCAAACAGGAGACAGGAGGAAAAGCGTTTTTTTCTTACTCCATCAATCCTACTCTGAGTGGCTTACCCTTCCTGGGTCAGTTTATTGAATCCGAAAGGTGCTTACCCCAGCCACAGGCAGCCTGCTCCTCTTTTCCCACCCCTCTCCTTCTGTCCCCCTGCTCTCCTCCTAACAGATGGTAGCACACACGAGCACTTTTTTTCTTGCTTCTGATGCTAAGCATGATTTACAGGCTTGAGTTATTATTTAACATTATTCATTTTCTGTCAGCAGTGCATTGAAGGTTAATAGAAATGCCAGCATGCTCACTGATTTACTTAGTAAAATATTTGTTCCAAGGTTTAGGTCATATGATTGGTGTCTGAGTGAGTTTCAGGTTTATGCATTATGAAAAGCAAGATGGCTTGACCTTCAGCCACCAACACTAGCACCATATATTACTTTAGTGAGTGACCTTCAGAGACCTAAGATGCAGTAGATGTATTCAACACATGTTAGCCTCCTCCATATTGCTGGCATTGTATACATACCAGCTGAGTTTATGCAATGAAAGCTGAGCCCCGAGCCCATCTAGTGAATGGGAGGCAGATGAGATATAAACTCAGGCTAAACCAGATCCTCTTCTTAAGATAATAAACTGGCTTTGCAGCCCAGGTGCGCTGCGGCTTTATGTACACATGGGGACTAATCGTTTCACATTGCCTCCTGGGCTTCTTGCAGCTTAGCAGAGAGAAGGAGGGGGACAAAAGGACAATTCTGAAGGAAATTGGTCTTGAATGAGCAATTAGTTAGGGCCCCAAGGAGAGAGTGGGTTTGGAGAGACCCGCCATGCTCGTGTCATTGTGCTGTGGTTGCAGGATGGAGAGGACAGAGGAGGGAGTAGCAAAGAAGGAAAGGGCATGAGCCTGGGTCTTTGGAGCTTAGGGCTAGGTTGGCAGAAGAGATCTAAATAGCATTACAGGGATGCAGAAATAAAAACCATGTCAAAAGCAAACGGTGGATAATTATTTCTAAAGGGCCAGATCTAACCATTACTGTAGAAGTAAGGCAGTAGTGTAGTGGGTTCAACATATGGGCCCAGATTTAGGATGCCTGAATTTGAGTCCCAGCTCCACTGGGCGAAATTGGCTTCACCTCTTTAAGCCTCAGCTTTCTCATTTTTCAATGAGGATAATAAGTGTACTTTCCTCTTGATAGGGTCAATTAAGGTAATGCACGTAATGTGCCTAGCTCAAAGGCTGCTACACGCACCAAATATTTGCCATTATTGTAAGTTCTGTGAATAGATGGTGAAGAGATTGCAGAGAACATCTGGCAGATCTTCATGTTTGAGAGAGGACCTGAAATGGGAGTTAAAGAGGCCAAAGAAATAATGTAGGTTGGTGGAGAAAACAGGGTCTCAGAAGAACAGAAAGCCTGCTGGGTTCCAGAAACATGTCGCAACGCTGAAGCTAGAAATGAAAGTCAGGATGTTTAAGAGCCTAAGTTGTTTTCTATTCCCAAACTGGGCCCCTTTCCTAAAGTTCTTCACAGAGGCTATCCACGTCCCTTTACTAATAGTTCACTAAATATTACTAACTTTCATATCCAAAGAAATTTTTTGAGGCCTTCAGAGTGGCTGTGGACATAGTTGTAAAATTCAGTGATCAGCCGACACTCTCCAAGGAGTCTCCCCAATCACTCCTCTACTCTGTCCTTTCCAGTCCCTGTTCTTGGCACTACCCGCTACCACTTGGACTCCCCACCTTACTGGTAACGCGTGTTATGTCTAAGTTCATTCATCTGGATTTAAGTGACTGGCCTACATTAACTCTTCATGCCAATGGGAGGGGGCAGGTGTTTTGTTCCTTCATTGTCTGCACAGGTAGCTGTAATACCCCTGAACCCCATCCACTTCTCCTGAAAGTGGCATGAATTCTCTTGCCCTCATGTTGTAATACTAAGCAGATAGCCCATGTTGGACGGGTCAGAGAAGGTGGCTTAATATCCAATGGAAGTCCCCTTTCAGAGAAAGCAAAAATTAGAAATGGATGCAGAGATTCCCCTTACATCAGCCCAAAGGAAAAAGTGATACTGTATTTGGAATAAGAAAATGGTCCTTCACTGGGAACACTGCAGTGAACTAGAGTCAATCCACCAATAATGGAAGACTGCCCATTGGTCATTCATTCATCCATTAATTCTAGATATAATGTCTTCTGGGGTGGTGGGGTGGAGGAGTTCCTAAATTCAAGAAAGCCAAGCAGGCTTCCCTGGTGGCACAGTGGTTGAGAGTCCGCCTGCCGATGCAGGGGACACGGGTTCGTGCCCCGGTCCGGGAAGATCCCACATGCCGCGGAGTGGATGGGCCCGTGAGCCATGGCCGCTGGGCCTGTGTGCCCGGAGCCTGTGCTCCACAACGGGAGAGGCCACAACAGTGAGAGGCCCGCGTACCGCAAAAAAAAAAAAGAGAGCCAAACTCCTCAAGGTCAAGGCCATGATACTGGGACACATACTGATCATTAATAATGGAATCACAAAGTCTAACCACCAGACAAATCTGAGAGGTCATTGAGTCTGACCTTTTCCCTTTGCCAATGAGAATTTGGAAGCCCAGATTTGTTGATCTGTGATTGACAGTGGCAGAAACAGGTCTGGAACAGACATCTCCTGGCTCCTAGGAATAATCTTCAGCCCTCTCCACGTTTGCCTCTGTGCCAAAAATCCCTTCTCCAAAACTGGCCCTAGCAATAAGCTGGTGACTGGGCTCTAGCTGCCCAGACCACAGGCCCACTCCCAGCAGAGCTGCTTCCTTCCCCTCGAACGAGAGTGGAAATGCCAAGAAACCCATGGTATGTCACAAATGTTGATGGCTAAATATCGCAATGTAATAACAAAGGCAACCTTTGGAGGAAGGAGGAAACAAAGCAATTTAAATCTCATTTAAATAATTTTCCCTTCTTTCCCGATCTTCGCCCTAGAATGTTCAGTGAGCCCATCTGAATTCTGAGAGCATGTTCATCCTCCCACAGTGGGGTCTGAGTGCTGGAAGTGTCCTTTCGTTTAATTTCCAGTACTAGCTAAATTATCTATTGCCATGATCTGTGATTGATTTAGTTTTTATTGCTCTTGGCTGCAACAATCTATAAGGACCCAGCCGATTTTCCCTTTTGGGGTTTTAGGCTTTATTGCTGTCATTTTAATGACAGATATTAAACACAGGGAATTTTCATCTGTATTCTCTACAGTAGGCTGAGCTGTATGTTGTATTTGAATGTGAGATGATACTAAGACCTGGTTCTTCTAAAATCTCCTTCTCCTGCATGATCCGTGAAAATACGCCAGGAATCTGTGACGTTTCTGAAGAACACCTGTATCTGCAACTTTCATTACCATAGTACCACATACATGGTAAATATCTAATAAATATCTGATGAATGAACTAATGAGTGAAGGCTTCATTAACCCTTTTTCCATGAATCTGCCATTAATTCTCACTTCCAAATGCTAACTGAACACCTTCTGTGAGCAAAGAAATTATACTATGTGTAATTCAAAGAAGTATGTAATCTTAAATTACTTTGCAATTTATTGATAAAAGACAAGCATCTACATAAAAAAATCAATATTATAAAGTATGCAATGGCGATAAATGAGATTGCAAATTTCCTGAAGGTGTAAAACGGTAAGATATTCCTATGAGTTGAAAAAGGAAAGAGAAAAGAAAGAAAGATAATGTAAGTTAAATGGAAAAGGGAACCATCTGATACTGTGTTAGGCCTTTTTCAGCTACAAGAGACAGAAACCCAGTTCAAGTCAATCTACAGGCTCACATGACGGGCTTCAGACACTTCTGGGTTAAAAAGGGCTCATATGATGTCATGAGAAATCTAAAATGTTTGCTCTCTATGAAACCAGAGGAATGATCATTCTGTACTACTCCACGCCTGTGCTCCTTTTTATAGGGTTTCCAAGTAAATGCATCTTCTTTACTCTTCAAACTTGGACACAGTTTGTTCAGTATAAGAAATACAAAATCTCTAAATTTGGTTTTTGAGATGTCCTCTTAAGTCTTGAATATATGTGTTCAAATCAGGTTGAAAGCCAAGAGCAGCAGCACAGTCAGGTCAAGTAAGTTGGCAGATAGATGGTTTGAAAGCCCAGAATGCAATTCTGCATTCTATTTATTGATCATAGGCTCAAGAGGGGGGTGTCTTTTCCCTTCTTGACAACGCACGCATTCTTGAGATGCATCACTCAGTGATATCCTAGCTCCTGTTCTTGCGTGCTGCTCCTGACAATATTTTCACTGGTTAATAAACTCAAGTGTCATTCTAGGGTGTCCATTCAGAGAGCTGGTTCTGTTAGAAGAGAAAGAAATTTATTTATGCTGGACTGTTATGAGATTATTTATGGAGGGTGATGGTGAGAAAGGGTAAGTTACCATCTAAGAAAACATAACAACCCCACAGAATTGGATTTTTGCCTAGTCAGGAGGCACAGAAAAGGTGTATAGTTAGTAGTCATATTTAGTAATAAATATTTATATTTAATGTAATTATATGTATAAATATATCTTAGATGATAAAAAAAGATAACTTTTCAAAATGTTTTTGTTCATATTATTTTTCCTGTACAAAGACTTCAGTGATGACAATGAAGTATACTTATCAAATCTACAGATGACACAGAGCTTTGATGAAGGAATCTATACTCAAAGAGATACCTACAGTGCTTTCTCCATTAGTCCTCAAATTCAGAATATATATGACTTACAATGTAGTTTTAGGTCAGCCACCAGCAGCCTGAGCTTGTAGAAAGCCTACCAGGTAGAGGCACTGGAATCACTTCTGATAAGAACAGAGCTTGGTCACTGGAGAGAATTAAATTTAACCAGAAGTTTCAGAGGTTAGGTTTTGTTTGCTCTTGGAAAACATGGTTTTCCGCATTTTGAGAAAAGAAGCTCTTTGAGCATCTGAAATTTTAAAGGGCTCTAGTTAAAGCCATTCATTCATTCCTTCATTCAACAAATATTTACCGAATGGTTTCCATGTTCCACTGTAGAGATATATTGATAAACACAAATGGTAAAATTTCCTACCCTTCTCAGGCTTACGATCAAGTAGAAAGAAGTAACTTTGGAACATACCAGGAGGGACCCACCTTTATTAGCACGAGAATTAAGAAGGGACAGACTTGGATGATGAGAAAAATGAGAGAGAAACTAGCTGGGGAGGGAGTGGAAGTAGGCTCTGGGTACTTTCTGAATTATAAAGAAAATAAAACAAAATGAGGAGTTTAGTAAATGTCCAATACTCTACAGTATCGCTGACCCTGGGCTAAAGTTTTCCACCCACTTCTATGCATCTTCAGGTACATCACAGCCAGGATCTCCACCAAACCCACTTGGGAGGAAGAAAAGTCCAACAGAGGATCCACATGTCTCAAATGAATCCAAAATTCAACCAGAGGACCGAGGACTGTCATCCAGTTCAAGCAATAAGGAAACCAATCATCACAGATTATTGTGTGCCCAGCGCTTTGTGCATGTTCTACAGTGCTTTCAAAAGGGGCCTTCGAGTCAGAAAATGGGCTGGGATTTTAGCTACAGTCATTTTTATCTGTGGCTTGAGTAAGAGTGTAAATCATAGTAGCTTCTACTAGTATGATTATTACTGCCTCTTTACAACTATTACTTTTAGTACTACTCTCATGATTACTTCGTTGGATGTTATGCAATTCACCATAAAACCTTATGAAGCAGGTAGTACTCTACCCTAGGAAAGAAAAAGCAAGACTAAGAATTATTAGTTTGTCCAACATTGTCTAGAACGAAAGTAGTGGGTTTAGAATTTCAATCCAAGTTTGCTTGACTCCAAAACCTATGTGCTTGTCCAATAAGCCATAATACCTATAGGGTGGACAAGAATTCAGCTTCCTTAGGGCCAAGCCAAAGAGGGGAAGAAGAATGGATGCCCAAGATCCTAAACAGCAGAAAATACTGTTAGTAGAGCAAAGAGGGCCACAGGGAGCATGGCTTTCGGACCATCTTAGACAACATCCAAAAAGACGACCCCAGGGCTGAACGCCGCTCACAGGTCACATACTCTTGTTGGCGTCACCACAAATCTTGCCTTGACCCTCTCTGTGCAGGCAAACTTTTGTTTGTTACAGATCACTGTTGGACCATCCTCTCAGTTCCTATCTGTGGGGATGCCTATCTGCAGTGGGACTAAATTGTCCAAGAAAGAAACCATTTAAAATATGTGGTCCAGGTTTCCCTGGTGGCACAGTGGTTGAGAGTCCGCCTGCCAATGCAGGGGACACAGGTTCGTGCCGTGGTCCGGGAAGATCCCACGTGCCGCGGAGCGGCTGGTCCCGTGAGCCATGGCCGCTGAGCCTGTGCGTCCGGAGCCTGTGCTCCGTAACGGGAGAGGCCACAACAGTGAGAGGTCCGCGTACCATAAAAAAATAAAATATGTGGTCCTTTTACAGTGACTCTTTTACAAGTCACTGAACTATTCCGGGAATTCTGATTTTTAGCTGTCCAAAACACTCTTAGGCTAACTTTTATATCTAAAAATAGTTGAAATAAGTTTATTGGGCTTATTTTTAATTTGTAAAGTACAGCTGATCGAGCCAGGACCCATCTCCAGTTCAGCTTGCTAGCATCTGCTGCTGCTGACCTCTCAGAGAGGCTGCACTGCTGCCGGTGCCGGAACAAGGAACACAGAGCCAGACATCCCGAACAGGGGAATAGCCACATCGAGAAAGCTCCTCAGGGTACCATGAATAATAACAAGAAAGTACTCCATATTTATAGGCCATTTGATACCAGATCCTCACAAACTCCTTGTGCGGTAGGCCAGGTGCCTTACAGACGAGAAGGGGTCTACACAAAGGAAGGGCCAGGGATTTAGTATCCAGTGGGCAGGTGTTTCACCTGAGATGGCTCACTGACCCTTCCCACAGCACTGGTGGGTAGAGGCGAGTTATTTTCTCTCATTTATAAGTGAGGAAATTCAAGTTCAGAGAGTTAATTTGCCCAGAGTAATACAGTTAGCACACAGTCACCTAAATCAAGGCTGCCAGGGCTTTCCACGGGTCCACACTGCTTTTCCCTCCAGCCCACAAGCCTCCATGACCCCATTCCCAACAACCCACTTCAGGGGATGCAGGCCCTGAGCCCTCACTGTAGAGAAGTTAAACGTTTGGATAGACCGTGAAGGCCTCCGTGGTTAGGAGTATGTTTGAAAATCCAGACCATATTGAGAAGTTTCCATCCGAGAAGCTAGAGTCTGGTCTCAGCCTGAAGAAAGGCCTCCCCTACATCTGTAGGGTGAGTGAGGGAGAAATCTAAGAAGAGATTCACACCACTTCATTATCCAGCACAAACACCTCTCCCGGTCTTGTATTCAGAGAACACCCCGGGTTCCTCACTTAACCGCTGCCATCTCTACCAAGCATAGAAAACCTGGACTTGAGCCTTCTTTCTTCTTGGGAAAATCAAGCTCAAACACGGTTCCCTATGTAGGGCAAATGAACTTCTGCAACCATAAACCATTTTACCATTTTATCAAATTCTTCCTACCATTTTATTTATCAGTTTATTAAACCCTTCCTGTGTGTACAACGCTTTATAAATATACAATTATACTTCTTAATCCTTAAAACAACCCTATGAGCTAGAGAGCTGTGTTTTCTTATTTTATAGAGGGGATAAACTACAGATCTGAGTTACCCAGGGCCCTTTAATAGGAAAGTAGCCAGTCTGGGATTCAAACACAGGTCCTTCCGGTGCTACAGCATCACACTTAAAGTATATCTTCAGAAGTAGATGAGGGCTGGTATCCCCTACTGAGGTTTCAGCTGCACCCTAGGTAGTACTGAACTTTTTTTCAGGCATTTGTTCCGTTTCTACTTGGGATGGAGAGTGAGGGGCATCCCCACAGCTTCAGCCCTTGGAGGGGTGGTTTGGGTTTATAGGACTAGCGTTTGAAGTCTCCTACCTTCTTCCTGCCCGACTGTCATTTGCCAAAGAGTCAGGAAATACACCTAATGTTATCGCCATAGAATCACCTCGGTACCAGGTGGAGGAGAGAGTCTACCAATGTCCCACCTGAAGCAGAAGGGGAGAGGTGCTCTCTGGATGGTAGCGTTTATCGTCTACCTTCCCCTCCAACATCCAAACCTAGGATATGGCATTCTGCATATCCAAGGGGAAGGAGTGTGAGTATAGGACATAAGCCACATAACCTCAGGCAGACCCTCTCCCAAGCGGTCAGCAGAACCCATTCGGGACCAACTGCCAAACACCAGGCGCCCAAACTCTGCCAAATGCAAAGACCCTTTGTTCTCTTGAAAATGTGTCTTTGTTGGTGAGGTTGCTATTGTTGTGGTCTTAGGAGGGGGAGGGAGGGAAATGCCCACATCTCCAGTTTTTAATATGGTAAATGTCAGTGTTTATGCCTGCGCGGGCTGGCCTAATTATCCCATGTCCTCTAAAATCTTCCACTGTAATTACCACTCACCACAGTGACACCTCCTGCTAAAGGGAGAGCCGTCAGCTGCAGGAGCTCAAAGCCAGAGCCCACTCAGCAAACTGCGACACCAGCAGCTGTTTCTGGTTTCGAAGCTGTGGGAGCTTCATAAGCCATTTTCTCTGGTCCCTCTGGAGTAAATGCCACCATGGTTGAAAAGTTGGAAAGGTTTGTCAGGCCTGGAACAAAGCTGTGAATGAATACTACAGTAATTTGCTTTCCCACAATCCCCTCCTTTCTCTAAACCAGCCAGGGAAGCAACTGATGGGGCTAGAGCAAAAAAGAAAAAAAAAAAAAAAGACTTAGGACCAGTGGTAACTGGTACGTCGTTGCGATTATGGCTATAATAGCCTTTGTGTTATCTACATGTGTACTGTAACGCACAGAGAATGAGACGAAGGGTTGAGACAGCTCAAGAGAATAGCTTTTAAGCAAAACGCTATGCTAAAGAGACTGAGCATCTTTCTAAAAAAAAAATGCCCATTAGCGCACATGGGCGGTATTGAATTGCGTTTGCAGTGTAGAGGGAATAGTTTGGCGGGGCTTCTATGCTTGCAACTACACAGAAGGAGGAGGGCAAGAAGAAGAAGAAGAAGGAGAAGGGGAAAAAAATCAATAAATTCAGTGTAAGCAAAGTCACAGCAACCTTTAAAATAATAAGACAAATCCATTTATTTCACAAATGTCTTCATTTCCAAATGCCATTGTTTGGGGCACTCGGCTGTCACTGTCCATGACATTTTCGAAAACTTGGCTCTTAATCATTTAGGTGTAGCTGGAGTTCTCCGGCAACGGCCAAGTTAAAAGATTATACATTCACCCCTGCTCTGGCAGGGAAGATCGACTTTAACAGCCTTGTCCTGCGGGGTGAAGGAGGGAGCCTGGCGGTGGGGGAAGAGTCTGGGAGAAAGACAAGGCTTAAATATGGACAGAAAAGCTCAGCTGTATTGCTATATACAATGAAAAGTAATTACAGAGAAAAATGAAAGCTGTTTCTTGCTGTTAGCAGGAAGAATAAGAGAATTCTGTACCTTTTTAAAGCTCTGAGTCCATTTTGATGTAATTGGTTCTGGAATTATTTATGACATTAATTGCTGCGCTATCGACTGCCTGTCAGTGGCTCTGGCAGTCAGTCCATCTTTCTTAGCAGAGACAGCCTGCTCAGCCCAAACTAGACTGACAAGCTAATTATACCCATCTTCCCCTTCAATGACAAATGCTGCTCATCGGAAACCTTTCTAGAAATAAGCTCTCATTCTTTTCCCTTTTTCCTGAGCCAGACATAACAGATATCTCAAGGTGCAGATCACAGCTAAAACTCAGCTCGCAGGGCTATTAGCTCTGAACATCTCACTTGAGCCAAAAAACCTAAGCATCTTATGTTATCAAACTGTATGTCATTCCCTGATGCTAGTTTTCAGGGATGAGCAGGGGCCCATCCTGTCAGTCAGAGCAGGGCAGAGAGAGCCAAGCCGACTGAATTAGCCAAGCTCTTCTTAACCATCAACTGCATTCAATTCAGGTGATGATATAGAAGCTGGGGAAATGCCTTTTGTGCTTTGTGTAGCTGCTGTGGGGGTCATTTGGGGCTTACTGGAAGGCAAGGTGGATAGTTTCCCTGGCCACCTCTTATCTGAAAGCCCTTTCGTGAGTTAACTGTGTAAACTATCCTTGTGTTTCAAGTTTATTCTGCGTGCAGTTTTAGTAAGCCGTTTTGGAGGCATGACACCTTACTCCGTCAGGCATTGCTGTGAAAAGCGGGCACCCGCGTGTGTGACACACTTGGAGGAGGCACAAGAAATGATGTGATTCTCTTGCTCTAGGGGCATGCATGCTAATTTGGAAGACAAGACATGCACACAAACGGGTGCAGAGTCTTTTCTCAAAGCATTAGGTAAACCCACGAAAGTTATACATTTACAAGAAAGATGGAAAGCGTTACAAAACGCAACTCTCCTTTGGAAATACCACCTAGCGTATTCTCTGCCGTGGGTACTTCTGCTCTATTTTGTGCCGTCCAAAATAAGTGGGCAACGTGAATTCTCTTTTTAAAAGATTAAGGCACTTCAGAAAAGAAAGGCTCACCTGTGCTTTGTTACCCAGTCGGGAGGAGAGTCAGGAGGCTAGAATTCAAGGCCCTCCATGTGGGCCTTGGGCAAGACACAAGCTCTCAAAATTCAAATCTGCTGCATACGTTAAATAAACCCAACCTGCCTCCCAGACAAAGTTTGGTAGAAATGAATTGAGAAAAATTATAAAAACACTGAATAAAGAGCTCTGTCATACACCTGCAAAGTAGAGTGATGAGAACAAGGGTGAAATATGAGCTTTGGAGCAGGAAAATCACTGGATATGACTTGCTTCAGGAAAGATCTTAGAGGGCCTTTGAGACTGTGGGATTTCTAGGGCAGTTTTAGGCACACTGGGATCCTTCACATAATTTGCTATTGTCTTTATTTACAGCCAAGGGGGCTGTTGATGGAAGCCAACTCAACAAGGGGCGGACTGTGGAGGATTTCTATTGTATGAGTTCAGTTAAACTGCAACATTTCCCAGAATTCTCTCCCCTGCATAGATCCAAGCTAACGTGGGCCACACGAGACATTTTGTACGAGATTTGGAAGGGGGAAGTGGAGGTGTGGCTGTATCCCTTTACTCCTGGGAGGTCAGTGGAGGCAGCTCATGTATTGTCACTTCTCTGTCTGCTCATCTAAGTGGCCTCGGACAGAAGTCAGGCCCACAGCACCTCAAGCTCCTGCTGGGTCTTCTGCTTCAGCTTTCCTCATGCCTAAAACAGGTGCCAGCTTGGCAAATAGGACCAGCTTCTCTTATAGCCCCCCCCACCCCGAGCTCAAAGCTGGAGGTCTATAGGAGGTAAAAGACCAACATGGATTCCAGACCATCCTGTTGAGTTCCAGCTCAGCCTTGTAGGTTCCAGCCTGTCCTTGATCTCCCCATGCCATATCTGTCTTTATTTCTTGGCTGTCTGCCATGGACTTCAGGCACCAGCACTTGTATGATATATATACTAGTATCAATATCATTAATATATATTATATATCATTATTATTATTATTATATGTCCTCAGGGTGACTCATTTTCCAGCTGGTGCAAGAGCCACGACCCTTAGTGGACAAATATTCCAGTAAAGGACAGTAAAGCAAGTGGGAGAGGACACTGGCTCCTGTGTCTACAAAGACATGGACATCAATGTGCCTCATGAGACTTGATTTTCATGGTTGTATAAGGCAAATGAGAGAAGAAACACTGTGTGAAACATGAGCCTTATAACTTTCAATACCTAGACAACACCTAATATTTTGACTCCAAAACAGCAAACACTTGTGTAGCTAGAAAATGAAATTTGTTTTCATGTGAAGGGTTGATAGTCTATAAATGTAACCTATTGATCCAATAAATAGCATAGTGAATGGAACTTGACCTACAAAGGAGTATAAATAGGGTGACTAACTGTCCCACTGTGCTCAGGGCTGAGGGATTTCATGGGTCCCTGGACCTTCTGTGCTAACACCGAGACAGTCCTGAGCGACTGGGATGGTCAATGACCCTAAGTATAAGACTAGTTTCTTGCCCTAAGAGTTAGCCAACCCAGCATTATTGTGCTCTCAGTCATTCTGAGTCTGTTTCTTCACTTCCAAAATAGTTTATCCAAGTACAAATTGTTTTAATAGGTGTAAGACACTTACTACAGTTCTTGACAAATAATAACACTAAATATATTGTTACTAATAATTAGCAAGTAATATTATCAGAAAAAGTAACACATGAATATATAAAAATATAAGAAACAAATCCATATGTGATGTAATCACAAGCATTAAGTGATGATGAAAACACATGCTACCAGAGTCTGCGGGGGGATATTATATGGGAGCAGGAGGTCCCTGCATTCATTCACTCAGTGGAGTACCTACTCTGAGGCAGCACACGGCTGAATGCCATCTTTAATTTGGTGAACCAGGTAGACATCCATTCCTGCCTTCATGGAGCTTCCAATCTATGGGACAGTCAGACATTAAACAAAACACAAGCAAAAGAATGAGTATTATGAAAGAAAGTAATGAGCTCCCTCAGAGAAAATTTGGGAGGAGATCTAATTATAATTGGGTAATCGAAGAAGATGGTCCTCTCCTCTTTGATGGGTCATCACTGAGGGTCACCACGGAGATGACCCATCTCAGGGGTGGGTCACTGAGAACGAGTCCTGAAGGATGAGAAGGAGCCAGCCAGACACAAAGCAGGGAAAGAGCAGCTCACCCAGGGGAAGAACAGGGCTCAGGGAATGTATCTTGGAAGAGGTGGGATTTGAATTGGCTCTTGAAGAATGGGTGAGGTTGCAGTGGACACAGAAATAAGGCTTATCATGGGCACTTCTACTTCTTTGCTGATCTTGGGAAAATTCTTTTCATCACCAGGCCTCAATTTCTTCTTCTATGAAATAGAGATTCAAATGAATGATCCCTATGGAGGAATTACGTTGAGAGGCTGGACTCTGCTCAAGAAGATGAACACGTGAGAATCAAAAGCCACTTGCCATTAACCATGGCCACACACATATCCCACAAGAATCAGAGGAGAGGTGTGAGTTCCCATGGCTGCTATGGGCGCTGCCCATTCATTGTATGGGCCAAGATATGAAGACTTGATAGATGATGGAGTGTCAATTAGACCTGCCCGGGGGGGCAGGTCTGATAAATGTGTCAGCATTTTTGGGAGGAATTTGGGCTTCTTATTTTCAGTGAATGATTTCAGTGGGTCAGAGAAAAGGAGTTTCCCTTTGTGAAGTCCCTTCCCCACAAGGAAGAAGGGGATAATTGAATAGCTAAACTGTGGACATTTTACATTATATATATTAGTTTTTCTCCTGGTAAATTCTTTGGAAAACCCACATAAATTTAACATGAAGCTTTAAAAATTGACTCCTTTAAACCACTCTCTGCCTATAAATTGTGTGCTGCTGAGGGCAGCTTTCTCAGGTCATTCTTTTCACCGAGTGTGCAGAGCTGCTGAAATAGGTGGACCGGGGGAAGATTATTATGCAAGTTCCCACCTCATCCCCAGGCAGCCGAGGGTTCATTTCTGTGCTTCTCCCTCCAAGTTGCCAGAAAAGGAGGAAATGGGGACTTCTCTGAGGGCCTTCTGCTAGACCGGTGAGCCCCACGAGGGCAGAAGAGTCTACCATGTCCCTGCCCCATGGTACACAGCCCAGTGCAAAGTGGGCACTCAGGCACTGTCAGTTGAAGAGACAAATTAACTTCAAGCCAAGGTCTGGTTTGATCTGATCTGGCTAATGTGGAAACTGAAGGATGGCAAGGAGATTGGGGAAGCATTTCGGGAAAGAGTAGCATCCTGACACTTAGCAAGAAAAACAGACTCTCAGCGAAGCTGAAGGGGAGGGCTGCCTTCAGCAAGGTGACCTTGACCCAGGTGACTGTTCTCTAACCTGAGCTCCGCAGGTAAACACTTCTCTCCTGGTTGGAAAAATGTCCTTCAAAAAAATAAAGTGAACTTGGGAAGTGAACTTGGTAAACAGTGTTTCAAATCTGTAGCTTAGACTTTTGAATAAACATGACATGGAATGGCTTAAATTTAGCCCCAGTGAAGACAGACATCACCTAGCAATTACAATAACAATAGTACCTTATAGTTAGTAAACAGATCATAGACTCCCGAGGCATCTTATATACATTATCCCATTTAAAATGGCACAACTAACACTAAGCTCCAATATGGGCAGGGACCAGGCATCTTTTGAGTATCACCGTATTCTCCTCAGTTTGATAAATACTCGTTAATAGATATTTGTTGAATAAACCGGTGAGAGCAGATAGAACGCTACGGCTTAGAAAGGCCACATCACTCTTCCAATGGCAAACAGCTCACAAATGGCAGAGCAGTTACATTTTGGCATAGGTAGCTCAAAATGTTTCCCAGGTGTGCTCATACCCCAGCCTCTTGCCATGCCTACATGGCAGGGAGATTCACCTTCAGTTTCACTGACACAGGTAGGGTTCAAGTTGAAGAGCAGAGAAAGTTTTAGATCATAAAGAAAAATACAGAATAACAACAACAACCTAACGTAGATTGCATTTTAGAAATGAGCTCACAAATCCACAAGAAAATCAGCCCTCATGAGAGTTCTGTTTTATATGATGCCTTATCATCTTGGATATATTGGTAATTTAGAGCTAATGAATAATTTTTTTAAAGTTCACTGAAAGTGCTCAAGTAATATTTCTCTTTCTTAAACCCCTTTGTGCTTTCTGTATAAGTATCCTTGGACCATAATTTAGCCATCATGCAGACGATATGCATATGTCTTTCATCTTTAAGAATAATATTATTCAGCACTCTATCCACGACTTCTGGAAATTATCCCATAGGCGCTTCTGAAATGCCTTTGTAATCCTGTACCTGACTGTTTACCAGTTTTGGGGACGGCAGGGTAAGTGGAACAGTTACATCCAGCCAAGATCAGAAAGGCTACAGTATCGACTCCAGGGGAGGCTCTGTGTTCAGTGGTGCTTTCTCTTTTTAATTTCTGTATTTAAGGCTGCAGTGAGACAGAAAAGAAAGATGGGCAGCCGCTTTCCTTTGGGTCAATAAGCTCACATCACCTTGCCCAGTACTCACCCATGTTATCTTTACCCAGAACAGGCAGTGGAAGGGGTGTTTTGTTCCCTCCTCACGCTGTCCTTTTAGGTTTCCAACATTTTTGAGACACGTATAGAATTTTTTTCCGGTGAAAGCCACAAGAGACCTAATAGAAGACGCATTTGTTTTTGACTTCTAATTAATCAAGATAACATCTCTCTCAACCATTAGACAGTAAAATCAATCCCTCAGGTGGCTGTTCTGCCAGTTAGACTTCTACACCGATACCTATTATTGGCAAATCAGTGATGTATTTAAGCGTGTTGTACTCCATCATTTTATAATATGCAACCAATGTGACTACGTTGAGAATGTAGAGAGGGGCGATTGCTGCCCCTGGAACCAGTAATGGGATGGCTGCTGCATCCCCAACCCTACCCACTCCTTCCCATACCCAAAACTGGGGTGGATGATTCATTTCCCAGACTCTGGCTGGCATCAGACCACTCACTCACCACGAGGGATGTCAGAATCCCAGGACATGAGGAACCCAGGAGGAGCATGGATCCTGGATAAGGAGATGATGGGGCCACAACCATAAGCAATGTGGGTGCATTGGGAGGGCCCCTGGCTATGCTGAGGCCCTGAGCTCCCACTGAGGGGTGGGAGGAGGGGAAGAGGGAGGAGGGAAGGAGGGAAGTGAAGTTCCTCTCTGGAAACACCATGTGGAGATATCTAAGGTCTAGCTGAGAGGGGAATGAATTTCTGGGGGATTTGCTATAGGATTCACATAGGAGGCACCTGTTCTAGTCACTGGAAATATTCTTCCAGGCAAAACCCACCAAATTAAGAGCTCCTTGGCAGTGGGGGACTTTCTCTTTAAGGCAACTTGTTGCCTCCTCCTGACCCAGAGTTAGGGCACCGAGTTCATGACGGTGCATTCCAGCAACTGGAGAGGTACCCGAGACACAGTGTGGCAGACCAAGAAAGCCTATAAGACAAGTGATTCTCCCATGATTCCTACCTAGTTCTGTCAAGTCACTAAAGTCCTGCATCACTACTGCTCTTTACTAGGATGCTCTATATCTCAATTATCCAAGTTTTCATCTGATTTCCAAGTATTCTGCGGGCAAGATTCTTGAAGGCATGACAAGTTCTAGGTGACATTGGATCTGAAGACCTTCTTACTCAAGTGAGGAAGGGGCTGACTACAGGCACCTGCTAGAGCACCGAGGTACGACGGAGCTGGTGCCAACCTTTAGGCAGTCACACCCTTCTGACTCATCCTTTTCCGGAAAGCATTCTCTGACCTCTGCAGGCTTCCCCCCTCCACGCCACCACATGTCACAGGGAGCGACCTGTTCCCTGTCTCTTCCCTCAGTGACTGTGAGCCCCGTGATTCTCGCTACTGTCCATGTCTCCAGGGCCAAGCGCAAACTCAGTCCAAAGCTGCATTCTGTCGAGGGTGGCTATTTTGCTGTGGAAATGCAGCTGCAGGCAGCACTCAGCTGTAAGGGTAGGACACCACACATGAGACTGACAGCAAAAGGGTTAAGGGGCACTGGATCAGCTCCACTTTCTGGGGTACCTGCTGAGGAGAGAGCCCCACTTCTATAGCTCCTATACAGTAAGCCCCCTACATGCAAATCTTCAAGTTGTGAACTTTCAAAGATGTGAACGTGCATCTGGTTGAGCTAGGAACCGGAACCTGTGCCATCAGCGTCCGGCCTGAGTGAAAGTGCAGCTCGCCCTCCGTCTCCTGTTGCTGAGGATCCCTCAGCTCCACCATCTCCCACCTCCTCTCCCCCCTCCAGTCAGTGGCTCTTCTCGCCTGTTCACTCGATGCCAGCGCCTGGGTGCCAGCTGTTGTGCTGTACTACTGTACTCTTCAAGGTACTGTACTGTAAGATTAACAATGTTTTATTTTTTGTGTTTGTTTTTTATGTATTATTTGTGTGAAAAGTATTAAAAACCTATTACGGTACAGTACTATATAGCTGATTGTGATAGTTGCGTACCTAGGCTAAATCTGCTGGACTTATGAACAAATTGGACTTACGAACACGCTCTTGGAATGGAACTCGTTCGTATGTAGGAGACTTACTGTATTTTAGGCAAGATGGTAATAACAACAATAATATCTACCATTCTTACGAAAATAAGTGTGTGGCATCATGTGTGTCTCTCTGAGACTGGAGTTAACGCCCTATGATATTAATGAAGAAACTGACTCTGAGAGGTCAAGTAATACCCCCAAGGTCACACGGCATTTGGATTTGAGTAGGTCTGACTGTAACACCTGTGCTTCTGCCACTGTGCTACGTGAACTCCATACAGAACTCTGCAGTGGCGTGTCTTCAGTTTACACTGAGACATTTTTGCTTTTTCCTCAACACTCGGTTTCTTTCCCAGACCTTGTGATGTTCACAGCCTGTGCTGCTCTCTTTGGGAAGCTACACTTGGAAAGTCAACATGTACAGAAAAGTAAGTTTTTAGGAATACTACCATTTTAGCAAGACTACCAGGATCTATTCTGACACCAAGATGGTGATTCCATGAATCACAGACATTGCCCTGAAGATTTATGAGCACAAATCCTCTGCAAGTGGGGGAACAACCCACGGTGTATGTGCTGGCTATAAATGATGAACTTCTGCTGACACTGTCTCCAATCAAAAGCCCTCAGTTAGGTACCCAGAGTTGCTCACCAGTGCTTAAGCTGTGGGCTTAACAAAATGCCCCTCTTCCATTCCTTGTTTTATATCCAAACTGATAGTAGCTATGAGTTTACACTGTCTATAAGCCTGGTTAAATTTCTTATTAAAATATTTTGCTTAAACATGTCCTTGGGTGGGAGGTCGAATCTGTGATCTGCAGCACAAGATTGTGTGAAATGGGGCGTGAGGCCTGTGCCCTCAGTCTTTAAGGTACTCCCCCCTAAATGACATTATTTCCACACTCCCACCTCATACTGTCTTGAGCTGTATAGTCTGTCCCATTTAAATAGAAAGTCCTGTATCAACCACAACGTTCAGCTCGATGCATTGCACAGAGGTCCGTGGGAATGAATTAGGGTTTTGATTAATTACCTGGTGTCTTAGCCTTGATGTCAAACCTCACCCTTAATGTATTACCATGCGAACATGCATTATAGATTGGGAAACCACTCACCCACACAGGAAGTTATTTGGCTGACAGTTAATTTTACCACTTGTCAGCCCCATGATATGAGAGACGAACCATCTTTTGACAGGAAGTACTCTGAATTCTCCTAGAGATTTGTTGATGATGCACCAGCCTCTGCAGAGCATCTCATGATTGTTCTTCCGGTCCAGCGTTCATGCTTTACACCCTGTTAGTGTGAGCCCTTTGGTATTGCCAGCAAAGTCAGAGGTGGCTGGTCTTCCACAAAACAGAGGCTGGTCAGGTATGTCTTACACTCACACTCTCTTATGCTACCTCATTCACTGTGGTCTCTACCTCTGTGATTCCCAGGGGCTTCAGGTGACCCGTAATACCAGCCCCTCCTTCCCTGGTCTAGGCTACACTCCGAGTTGCTGCTCTGATCCAACCACCAGTGTCAGCCATGTCTGCTTTCTTGCTTTACTTCTCTATTTTAATATTCACTCGTTCATTCATTTAACAAATACTGCCTCAGTATCTACTATGTGCAGGCACCCTGCTAGGTGCTAGGGATAAAGTGATGATTATGATTGACTTCGTCCTTACATTCATGATTGTTAGAGCTTACTGGAGGAGACAGACAGTAGTCAGGTACATACACATGAATATGTAATTATGAATCATAATAAAGCTAGGAGGGGAAATAATAGCATGCTATTAAAAAAAGAGTAACGTGGGACCTACCTGAGAAGAGTTGGTGGGAATCAGCCTGTAGAATCCTTACTTCAGGGCCAAGAAGCTAATCCTCTCCTCCTCCATCCTTGGGAATTGCTCTAAGCTGAAGAGAGTTTCCCCACCCACCCTTCCTGGAGCACTTGCATCCAATGACTGGTCCACATGGGGATACAAAGGTCTGATTCCCTTGCCTCAGGGCAGGACAACTCTGAAGAAGGGTCCCAGCTCTAGAGGCCCTTATGGGATAGGGTGCAGCTCCATTCAACTTAACTACTTTCTCCCCCAGCCCCGCTCCTCTCACTTCCTCATAGGACTAGTTCCTGAGGATACTTCCAGTAGACCTGCATGCAAATCTCAGAGCCTCAGAGCCTGGTTCCCTGAGTACCTGTGTCTACACGCATGGTTGGCCAGTAGGATGATAATACTGAGTGAAAGGCATCAACAAACATGGTTAGAGAGTAGGACTTTTTCTAGTGGTCAAGGATGGGAAATGATGTTCTGACAATGCATGAGATGAGAGCTTGACCCCAGATACCAAACACAGGGAGGGGCTTCCTGGTTCCCAAGCCCCTCACAGAACAAACAGCTATGGTGGACAACGCCCCATGGAAGGAGGATTCAACCAGTTGCAAGAAGACTGCTTTTGCCACCCTCCTGTTCTTAAAAATACCTTCCTGTCTTCCCCTTCCCTAACCTACCTGCCTGATATGAAGTCTCTAACTGTGGACCTGCTCGCTTATCGGATGCAAGTAATGAATGCTCTACATTCTAGCACATTCCTCTCTGCTTCAGGACCACATAAATGAATGGTTTATTTTCCAGATCTGGTGAACTCCAGCAGGCTCATGCTTCAAGCATGCATAACAGCCATTCCTGAAGTGTATCATCTTATCTGGCAGTCAATACTCTCGTAGTATCATTTCAGTAGATTTTTAAAAATTTGTTTGGTTTGTGGCTTTTGTTTTGTTTTTATGCTGTTTTGTCTTGTCTTTCTAAAATATCTTTTTTTTATTAAGGGTAGTATACAGTTATCACTTAAACTACACAATGAGGAGAAACTACAGTATCAAGCAAATGAGTCAGTTACATTATCACTGGAACAATTTGCACATCTTGGTGAGTATATCTAACCATTATGAAGATTAGAAATAGACTTACAATGTTTCATGGGTTAACAAATTTTCATAATTTTAAGAATTGCTTTTTTATTTTATAAATTCTCCAATTGTTATTACAGGACAACTAGGCATCCTACTCTTCAGGCTGACTGCTCTATTACTTTTTTTTTTTTTTTTTTTTTGTGGTACGCGGGTCTCTCACTGTTGTGGCCTCTCCCATTGTGGAGCACAGTTTCCGGACGCGCAGGCCCAGCGGCCATGGCTCACGGGCCTAGCCGCTCTGCGGCATGTGGGATCTTCCCGGACCAGGGCACGAACCCGTGTCCCCTGCATCGGCAGGCGGACTCTCAACCACTGCGCCACCAGGGAAGCCCTCTATTACTTTTTAACACTATTCCCAGGAACTGCTCTGATATTTTTGTTTTATGCCAACATCAAGGTATTCTCTCCTGGCCCAAACATGTAATGAGTACTCTCCAAGGAGCCCTGGGTATCTGTCTGTCTGTCTATCTATCTATCAATCTATCTATCTATCTACCCATCCATCCATCCATCCATCCATCATCTATCTATATCTATCATCTATTTCCATTTATCTATCATCTATCACTTTATCTATCCATCTATCTATCTATCATCTATCACTTATCTATCATCTATCATGTATGTATGTATGTACGTATGTGTGTAACTATCATCTATCATGTACCAATCTGTTTATTTGTTTGGAGTACATTATTAGAAGTCAAAATTAGTTCTTGGACTGTATGAGGTAGGCATGGTAATAACAGGCATATTAGTTCTTTATTTTTAGATATCTTGAGTAAAAATTTTATAGGAGTATGATGTATGTGCAGAACGCTACAAAAACATAATGGAGTAGAGCTCAATAGGTTTTCCACAATGTGGGCACTGCCATGCCATATAGCCACCACCCAGATCAAGAAATACAACTTTACTGGTACCACCAAAGATCCCTCATGACCCATTCTAGTCACTGCTCCTCCAAAGGTAACAACTATTAAAAGATCTATCATATTGTGTCTCTTTACCTCTTCTTATAAGGACACCATTTATATTGGATTAGGGCTCACTCAGGTCTTTTGGAGGGATATGATTCAACTTATAACGGTCATTTTTAAAGCTCTGTAGTTGGTTGCATACCTAATTAGGACTGTTATGTCTTTTTGGTAAACATTTTTTTATCATTATATATTGTCCATCTTTATCCTTGGTAATTTTTTCTCTAAATCCTACTTTGTCTAATATTAAAATAGACTTTCTTTTGTTAGTATTTGCAAAGTGTATCTTTTAAAAAATTTTTAACCTACTTATATATCATACTTCCAGACTTCTATATTTTCTTATAGTTATATCATATATTTATCAATTCTCTGTCTTTTAATTATTGTGTTTACACGATTAATATGTAGTGAAATTAACATGTTTAGGTGTAAGTATACCATTTTATTGTTTTCTCTGTTTTTTTTCCTCTAGGTCCTCTTTCCTGCTTTCTTTTGGGTTATTTAGACTATTTTAGTATTCAATTTTAAATTGTATATTTAAATATATTTCTTCATATAATTATTTTAGTTGTTGCTCTAGGGATTTACAAAATACAATATTAACTTCTAACATTCTACTTAGAATCAATATTTTACCATTTCATGGTAATGTAGGAAATGTACCATAATATCGGTCCCTTTACCCTCCCCTCTTTATGTTATACTTTTCATATATTACATCTATATACATTGAAAACCCCTTGAGACAATGTTTTAATTTTTTATTTCAAAGGATTACATTTTTAAAGAACTGAATAGGACAAGGATAGTTCATTCTATTTACCTAGATATTTACTATTTCTGTTGTTCTTCCTTCATTTCTGTAGTTACAAGTTTTCTTCTGTTGTCATATCCCTCTGTCTGAAGAACTTCCTTTAGCAATTCTTTTAGATCACGTTTGTTGCTGGCAATAAAATCTCTTAGTTTTTCTTCACCTAAGACATTTTTATTTTACCTCCATCCCTAAAGGATACTTTTGCTGGGTATAGAGTCATGGGTTGCCCAGTTTTTTTTTCTTTCAGTACTTTAAAAAATGTTACTCCCTTCTGGCATACACAGTTTCTGTTGAGAAATCAAGTCACTCTAATAATTACTGCCCTAATTAATGATTCATTTTGCTCTTCCTGCTTTCAAGATTATTTTCTTTGTTTTTAGTTTTCTTCAGTTTGTGACGTGTTTGTTCATGGATTGTGTGTGTGTGTGTCTCTCCTGTTTGGGGTTCACTGAGATTTTTGCATCTCTAGGTTTATGTGTATTGCCAAATTTGGGACTGCAAAGGGGTGAACTAGGAGTTTATGAACAACTTTCAGTGGTCATCTTCCTGAGTTCTCCCTCTCTGTAAACTTCCTGATACTTCTCAGCCTCCTGGGGCTCTCCTTTTCTAGTCCTCTGACAAGAAAGTTGGGAGTTGAATGATTCCTCTGCTGTGCACTTCTCACAAAATGTGTTAGCCAAGTGGCAGGACGACAGAGAGAGAAAAGCAAAGGAGATTTGCTCTACTCTCTTGGGAGTAAAACTCCTCCAGTCAGAGAGGAAGTTTCCCTCCTTCACAATCGTAGGCTTCTCCCAGTCTCCATTGCCCCCACTACTGTCACCACCCCATCCAGAAATGTTTGAAGGCTAGCTTGCAATTGAACAGAGGAAATAAAGAGAGAGAGAGAAGAGATAGAGACAGACAATACAGATGATAGAGAGTTAGAGACAGAGGCGACAGACAGACAGATACAGATAGATGAGAGACAGAGAAGAGAAACAGAGCAAATACTGCCCAGAGATTTCCACATTATTACTGAGCATTAAGAAGCATCTTCCTCATTAGAACTACAGGACTTCTTCTGAAGCTTTTCACTGTGCATGTAAATATCTCCTTCTGTGTTGCAGACTGTACTGAGTCCAGACCAAGGATACCAGAAGGGAAAAAAGTGGTAAACCCACTGCTAGTTCAGTGGTATTTTGAATTCTGATCTTCCACATTCTATCTATTACCTTTTCACTCTCCTCAAAAAGCTCCTAAAGTTTAGAGCTGCTTTCAGTGAGAGAGACAGGATGCAATGTGTTTATTCCATCTAACTTAGAAATGGTACTTGTATATATAGACTTTCTACTGTTTCTCTTTTTCTTTTTTTAAAAGAGTATTTCGTTGATAACCCCAATCTGTCCATTTATTAATACATATTTTTGTTTAATACTTGGAACATATTTTCTTTGACCATATTTATAAAAGCAGCTTTGATGCCCCTGTCCACTAAGTCCAACATATGGGCCCACTTGGAGTCAGTTTCTCTTGTCTATTTTTTCCCCATATTGGGGTCATACTTTCCTCTTTCTTTGTTAGACATTTTAAAATGTCTAATAATTTTGCTTGCCAATAGGATATTGTAGATAAAATACTGAGATGAAAGTCTAAAATTTATTTTATTCTTCTGAGGGTCAATGATTTTTGTTTTGTTGTCATTTTGTTTGTTTTGTACTAAAACACAGTTTGTTTGCCTGGACACAATCTGCAAAAACTCCTTTGCCCTACCCCCTAGTGTATAGCAGCAGATGTCATCATAGAGTTTTTTAGCCTCAAGTTGTTGCTTTTAGCCTGGCTGCTGAAGGGGAAGGGGAGTGAATCTCCCCTCTGCCTGCCTAGTACCCGTCTACAGTGGGAAATCTCAGAAGAGTTTATACTTGGATGATAGGGCTCATGCTTCATGTGGCGACCTTCCTTCTGAGCTTTTCTCCACCCTCAAAATGCCAGTTACTCTGCCAGCCCTGAGTTCTCCCCTGTGATGTCTCTGGTAGGTAAGTTTTCCTCTTTATTTCTGCCTGAGTTGTGTGCAAGTTGGAGAACATACCCAAATAATGATGCAGCAAGACGACAAACCTCAACAGGATGAACTTTATCTTTCAAGGTTAGGCCTCCTTCTCTAGTTTCTGCTGCTTTTTAAAAAGACTCCCTGGGTTCTTGTATTATTTAGCTGGGAATCTGTGCAAGATTTTGAATCTCAGCCCTTATGTGGCTCTCTCATTTCCCAACTTATTCCTTCAATGTCTACCTGCTCTGCTGCTGTGAACTCTGCCACCTGCCATCTCAAGCCAGTAAGGCTGTGGATTTCCACCACCAAACCTGGGTAGAGGATGGTGGTTAGGGGGCACCCCAAGACAAGAAAACCACCGTGCTCACCTGACGCAGTTGCAGTCTAGCAAGAGTCAACTCCTCTCATTGAAATGGCCATTGGTCAATTTCCTGTGCCTTCAAATAATTCTTGTTAATCTAATCATTCAGTTTAGTTTTTATGACTGTTAGCTGTGAGAGTAATCATCCTGCCTCTTCATATTATTATTCCCATAAGTCAACCTGTATTTTACCCCTGCACAAGTACAATATGCTTTAATCACTGAAGCTTTATAAGAAAGTTTACCATAAAGTTTTGTTTTTCTTGTTCAAGAGTGTCTTGGCTCTTCTTGCCTTTTACCATTCCACATAAATTTTGGAAGAAGGTTTTTAATTTCAATGATAAAAAAAAGTCTATGGGATTTTATTTGGCATTGTTAAATTGATAGATTAATCTGAAGAGAACTGACATCATTACAACACTACATCTTCCAATACATGAATAGGGTATATCCAACCCTATCTTTATTTACTCCTATTTAAATTTCTCTCAATATTTCTTTGTACTTTTCAGTGTAGAGAGCTTGTACACCACTCGTTAGACTTATTCTTCAGAATATGATGTTTTGTGATGCTGTTTTAAATGGTATTTTTAAAATTTCAGTTTCTAAATGCTTGTTGCTGGTATATAGTAATATAGTTTATTATTTAATATCAACTTCATTTCTTGCATTCTTGCAAAATTCACTTATTAACACTAAAGTTTTTTCCTTCTGTGGTTCTTTTTTTAATTTTCCACAAAAATGACATCATCTGCAAATAACACAGCTTTATTTCTTAATTTTCAAGCTTCTCATACATTTTATCTTATTTACCTCCCTTATTGAAATGTCTAGAACTTTACCTACAGTGCCAAATAGGAGTAGTGATAGGTGGCATCTGTCTGTTTCTGATCTCTGGGGAGAAGCTTTCAACATTTGACTATAAATGAAAATTATGTTAGCTGTAAATTTTTATTAGATACCCTTGTTAAGGAATTTTCCTCACATTATTGGGTTTATTTCTGAATGTTGAAGCAAACTTGCATTTTTTGCATAAACCCAACTTGATTGTGATATATTTTGTTTCTTTATATCTTTAGATTTCATTTTGCTGGTGTTTTGCATCTTTCTTATGTTTGCATCTTTCTTATGAGAGATTAATGTATAACTTCCCTTCCTTGTAATGTCTTTGTCATATTTTGTGTTGAGTATGCTTGCTGTATAAAATGAGTTGAGAATGATACCCAGTTTTTCTTTTCTCTTGAAAGGTTTATGTAAGATTATTATTGATTCTATTTTCCACATAGAATAGAAATAATTCACTATTGAAGCCATCTGAGCTTGAAGATTTCTCTTGGGAGAGATTTTAATTACAACTTTAATTTCTTTATCAGATATATAAATCACATTTTCTAATTCTTCTTGTGTCAGTTTTAGTGAGTTGCTTTTTTAAAACAAAATCTGAATGTTTCATCTAGCTTTTCAAATTTATTGGCATAAGGTGTTTGTGATTTCCTCATTATAATGTCTATAGGATCTGTATTTTCATCCCTTTATTGATTTCTGATATTTATAATTTGTACCTTTTCTCTTTTTCCTTGATCGATCTTCCTAGGGGCTTATCAAGAGAAAAGGCATAAATTGCAACTATCATGAATTAATGTCTAATGCATCTCTGAATATTAACTCATAGTTCTTTTAGATAATTCTCTTGACTAGATTACTAAGAGTAGAAATACCGAATCACATAGTAAATTTACATTTACATTTTAAAGAAAGTGCCAAACTATTTTCCAAAGTTCCTGTATTATTTTACATTCTCATCAGCAATACATTAAGGTTCCGTTTTCTCTACATTCTTAACAATACTTGATATTATCTTTCTTTTTGCCTATAACCATTCTAGTGGGTATGTAGTGATATCTCATTGTGATTTTAATTTGCATTCCTCTAATATTTAATGATGTTAAGAATTTTTTTGTGCTTATTAGCCCTTTCTACATATTCTTTGATAAAATGACTATTCAAATACTTTACCTATATGTTAATTGGATTTCTGTATTATTATTAGGTAAAGGGATGATTTGAATATGCTAAATAGGAGGCATTAAAAATCCAGGCTGTTTTCAGTCTGCTCTGGTTTTTATTGTCCTGTAGTCCCTTTTGAGTCTCATATTTTGTGTGTGCGGCCTCAGAGTAAGCCGGGAGTGTGAGAATAGCTTGGAGATGCTGTGTCTCCAACAGAGCATATATACAGACTCATTTGCCCCCATCAGGACTACAACCTCAAGCTACTAGCATGAAGCCACTGGCCTTTCCACTTGTTTGTCTCAGAGACATCGTTTCCACTGAACATGAGCATTATGCACTGCTCCAATGGAAGGAGTCCCCTTCAACTGTGTCGGAGAAGCTGTTAGTCCTCATGGTCTGCCCCATCTGGCACAACATCCACATCACCTGTTGGAGGAGGGGTTAATGAGAGCGGTCCCAGCAGCAAGTCTGAATGCCATAGACTCCCGTTGTTCTGGCCCTAAGTTCAGCAGTTTATCACAGATTGTTATATGACTTTGATGACTTGATAAGTTTTGTCAATTTTGTCCAACGTTTTGTGGAAAGGATTTGCTGATCTCATTTGGCCAGAGCCAGAAGTCTTGACCTTCATATCCTTGACTTATGCTTTCTTTTTTTTAATATATGCATTTAATTCTACATATTTCCTTCTAAGAACAGCTTAAGCTGTATTAAATACTTTTTGATATGCTTTATTTCATAATAATTCAATTTAAAGTACTTTCTAATTTCCATTTTGATTATATCTTTGCCTCATGGGTCATTTACAACTTATTGCATAATTGCACATAGTGGGGAGTTTTTAGTAATCTTTTATTATTGATTACTGGCTTCATTAAACCATTTAAAAAATAATATACTCGAAATCAGTCTTGATTTTGCCCCTACCCCAGGGAACATTTGGCAATATCTGGAGACATTTGTTCTTGTCAAAATTGCTGGAGGGGCCCTGAGACTGGCCTCTAGTGGACAGAGGCCAGAGATAGTGCTAAGCATCCTATAATGCATGCCTAGGATAGCTTCTCACAACAAAGAAATTATCCAGCCCAAAATGTCAAGAGTATCCAGGATGAGAAACCTTGACTTCTGTTGACACTAACCTTAAAGTCTAGCTTGTCACAAACTTTGGTAAATGTTTCACACCTACTAGAAAAGAATGTGACTCTGTCACTGTCCAATTCGTTCCTCTATTAGATTCATGTTTGTTAATTACATTCTTAGTGGATTCTGTATTCATAATAATTTTTTGTCTGCTTGTTCTACCAGTTACTAAGAGAGGTATGTTAAATTCTCCCATTTTGCTTACGGATTTCTTTCTTTCTCTTTTCTAGTTTTTTTTCAATTATTGCTTTATATATTTTAAAGTAATTTTTAGGTTCATAAATATATACATTTTTTCTGTCTTCCTGGCTAATCGACCTTTTGTCATTAGGAAATTATCTCTAGTAATGCTTCATGCCTTATCTGATATTACATCAGGTTTCTTATGGTTATTGTTTCCATATCTTTCTTCCATCCTTTTGATTCTCAGTCTCTCTATAAATTATCTTGCTTCTTTTAAGTATAATACCATATCCAGTCTAATAATATTTGCCCTTTTATTGAAATATTCATGCAATTTACATTTAATATTGTTACTAATGTATTTAGGTTTATAGCTACCATCTTTTAATGATATTTTTCATTTATCACCTGCTTTTGGTTCCTTTTTCTCTCCTTGCTTCAAACATTTTTGATTAATCAAATATTTTTATCTTTTTTTCCTCTTCATTTTCTTGCTATTACAATGGATTTTTTCTTCTATTCTTTTAGTGATTATCTTAGATATTACAAAAATGCATTACTTAGAATCTAACCTAAGTTAGTACTTTTACCTCTTCCCGGATAACTCTGACTTTAGAACACTTAATCTCCATTTATTTCTTAGTAGCTTTGGTGTTTTTTGTGTTGTTATCATACATTTTCACTTTGTATATATATTTTAAACCACACAAGACACTGTTCGTTTGTACAGTCAATATGCCCTTGTGTTTATCCAGATGTTTACCTTTCCCATTGTGCTCTTCATTCTTTCTTGCATATCCTTGATTCCGTCGCTGGGAGGCAGAGATATTGAATAATATCCTCCAAAACTGAGAAAAATCTTTGAGACCGAAAAATGATGCAGGCGACTCCATAAAGTGTAATTACGAAGTTTATTGTGGGGAACTTACATACAGGCAAGACTGGGGGTGGGGGGGACAATGATCCAGAGGTGTTTGCAGCTGCACTCTGAGAAGCTGAAGGGGGTACAAGGGGCCAAAGGTAAAAATAGAATCTGGCTACGCAAGATGGGAACCAGGGATTTTTCTTCTCCCTGAGGGTCTCATGACCATTTAACCATAAGCCTCACCAAAAGACATTCTTCCGGATTTCATATTAGATGAAGGCAAGGGTAGAATTCGATAGGGAACTCATCTAGTGTAGGCACATTCCTCATGAGTTAGGCTAAAGTTCCGTCACAGGGAAAGGTGAGGGGGTAGGACAGCGGGACTAAGATGGAGCTGATCAAATGGAGTCAGTGTGGTTCAACTACACATGGTCAGATTATTTTCCTTCTACCAGAGCTCTCTTTAGTATTTATGTAGCCCAGACCTGCAGGTGGCAAATCCTCTCAGTCTCTGTATGTCTGGGAAGTGTCTCTATTTTTCTCTTCACTTATAAAGGATATTTCTCTTAGGTGTGGAATTCTAAGGTGGCAGTTGTTTTCTTGAAGCACCTTAAGTATATCATTCTGTTATCCTCAGGCTGCTATAGTTTCTCTTGGGACCTCAGCTGTCTGTTCTATTATTATTTCTTTTAAAGGTAATGCATCTTTATTTTGGCTGTTTTCAAGTCCTAGAAGTGAGTTCAGAGTGGTTTGCGTAGACAACTCTAGAGTTATGATCAGAACGTGGTGTAGATGGGTGTATGTGGGCTTGGGGTAGGTGTCTCCTCTTGGCTATTGTAGATTCTTTATTCCACGGGGAGGGACATTGCCTTAATCAACTTGAGCTGCTACAAGATACCACAGATTGAGCAGCATTTAGATTTAGATTTGAGACACTTATTTCTTATAGTTCTGGAGGCTAGGAAGTCCAAGATCAAGGTGCTGGCAGATTCAGTCTCTGGTGAGAACTTCTTCCTGGTTTGCAGATGGCTGCCTTTTTACCATGTCTTCACATCACAGAGAGAACAAGAGCTCTGGTCTCTCTCCCTCTTCTTATAAGGGCACTAATCCCACCATGGCAGCCCTACCCTTATTACCTCATATAAACCTCTCTCTCAAAGGCCCCATCTCCAAACACCATCACGATGGGGGCTAGGACCTCAACATATGAATTTGAAGGGGGCACAGACATTCAGTCCATGACAGGCACAGACCAGGGCCCTTTAAGAGGGACAAAAGACGTGCACTCTTTCATCTAATAGCTAAATACTGAGTCTATAACAAAGATTAAACTGTAAAATTAGGACTGAAAGTAAATAAATAAGCTTGGCAATTAGGACAACATTACAGAATGCAAATAATACATGCTCCAATAATACAGAAATTATAGAAATGAAAATTGAGCAACGAAAGGCAAAGAAGAAGGGAGGTAGACAAGTCTGCTGATTTTTAACAGCTAGAACTCAAAGTATATCATTTAAAGCTCACAAATCAAGTATGGTCTGTTCTTCCCAATGCTATTTGTTACACTAATTCGATCACATGTACCTGATTTGAAACTGGTAGTGATGATGCTGGCATACTGAGGAAGTCACATTGACCCATGAACGATATTTAAAGAGTGTTAAATTTCAAACCACAGGGGAACAGCAGCTGAACGCAGCAAGCCCCGGAGGAGTACAAGACTACACATAAAGCCCAGCTACTATCTCTCTTCTTGGCTCACTATTTCTATATGCACTATCTCTGATGGCTTATTGCACCTTACTCCCCAGTCATTGTGAATTTTGCCCTTGTTTCCAGAAATCAGCAGATGCAACACCTGCTTATACCTCCTCCCTTCAAACTACTTGCACTTTTATTTTTAAAAATACTGTTATTTATTTTCCATTCCTCCATTTATTAGAAGTTTAACGTCATTGACTGATTGCTTGATTACTGGTCAAGTGTTTTTGTTGGGTTTATAATTGTTTTTGCTCTGATAACAAAGTCACATAGATTTTGAATAGTCTGAGCCTAACTCTGTTTTTCCCAAAGCTTGTTATACTTAGGAGACAGTTTTATAGCAATGAGATTTTTTTAGGTATGCACAAAAACACTAAACCTTAGTAACACTAAGAACAGATGGCCAAAAAGCACATGGAAAGATGCTCAGCATCACTAATTATCAGAGAAATGCAAATCAAAACCACAATGAGGTACCACCTCACACCAGTCAGAAGACCCATCATCAAAAAGTCTACAAACAATAAATGCTGGAGAGGGTGTGGAGAAAAGGGAGCCCTACTACAGTGCTGGTGGGAATGTAAATTGGTGCAGTCACTATGGAGAACAGTATGCAGGTTCCTTAAAAAACTAAAAATAGAACTACCACATGATCCAGCAATCCTACTCCTGGGCATATATCTGGAGAAAGCTCTAATTTGAAAAGATACATGCACCCCAATGTTCACTGCAGCACTATTTACAATAGACAAGACATAGAAGCAACCTAAATGTCCATCAACAGAAGAATGGATAAAGAAGTTGTGGTACATATATGCAACAGAATACTACTCAGCCATAAAAAAGAAAATAATAATACCATTTGCAGCAGCATGGATGGTCCTAGAGCTTGTCATATTAAGTGAAGTAAGTCAGACAGAGAGACAAATATTATATGATATCACTTATATGTGGAATCTAATTTTTAAAAAAAGATACAAATGAACTTATTTACAAAACAGAAACAGACTTAAGATATCGAAAACAAACTTATGGTTATCAAAGGGGAAACGTGGAGGGGAAGGATAAATCAGGAGCTTGGGATGAACACACACACGCTACTATATATAAAATAGATAACCAAAAAGGTCCTACCATATAGCATACGGAACTACTTAATATTCTGTGATAACCTATATAAGAAGAGAATCTAAAAAATAATGAATATCTGTATATGCATAATTGAATCACTTTTCCATACACCTGAACATTGTAAATCAACTATACGCCAATAAAATTAAAATATTAAGAAGAAAACATTACAAAGGATATATAATTGAATAAAATCAGGTAGCAGAGGAGGAGGAGAAATTTAAAGTAAACTAACAATTTATTTATTGCCCATTTTAGGACACGTTTTCTTCTTCCTCAGGAAAACCTCAGGTTTCCTGCTCTCAAGACCTTTCAACTGACTAAGTTAGGCCCACCCAGATTATTAAGGATAATCCTTTACTTAAAGTTAACTGATGACAGATATTAATCACATCTACTAAATACCTTTATTGCAGCACCTAGACTAGTGTTTGATTGAATAACTGGGTACTATAACCTAGTCAAGTTGACACATAAAGCTGATAATCACAGAAAATACTAATTTCCAAAAAGAGACGATTAAGGGTATAGTATGTAGTTATAGATACGAAAGTAATCTCTAGCAAAAGTACAAGACTTCCTAAATATTTAGAGAATTATAAAATCAAAAAAGCAGAGAAAAGAGCACATACTGAACTATTTTAAGTGATATAACAAAAAAGCAAACTATAGAATAATATAAATTAAAATAACATACATATCAATATTTTCACATGAACTAAATCTATCTCTTAAGACACAATTTTGGGTTGGATTAAAAAGCAAAACTCATGTGCATTCACTGTGAAAGTCTTTCAATTTTGCTGATCACTATAAAATTTTCATAATGACATGTTTGTACACAAGCACTGATAGGGAAAAATAAAAGCAAAACACAACTCTATGTTCAAAATCTCTATAAAACATTTAAAATTACTAAAAAGGAAAGTCCAAATTTATTTTATGAAGTGAACATAATATTGGTATCATAATCCAATGAAGACAGCACAATAAGAAAAAACTATATAAAAACTCACTATGTATATCAATTGAAAATTCCAAAATTAAATAATTTTGGACACAATTTATAAGTATATTACAAGAATAACAGAATACAAACAAGTGGAATTTATCCCAGAAATGCAAAGATGGTTCAATATTTTAAATATAGTAATATAACTTAATATATTAATGGACTTACAGAAATAAATTTTAGGGTTAATTCCACAGATGCTGAAAAAAGCATTTCATCATTAAACATCTATTCCTGAATTTTAAAACTTTCAGTAAAATAGGAATGGACTGTTAAATGTAGAACTTAAATTCATAATTTAATAAAAATATCAAATACAAAGAAATAAATCTATCAAAAGAATTTGAAGACTTTTGCAAAAAAAATACAGTATATTTTAGGAATATTTTAAAAAAAGAGAAAATTGAGTGATATATGATCATCAGAGATCTGAACACTTAATAATGGCAAAGACAAAATTTCTTCCTAAAGAGATATATAGATTCAATATAATCCTAATCAAAATTCCAGCAGGTTTTCTGCAGAAATTAAAAGTTGATTTTAAAGTTTATATGGAATCTTAAAGGACCAGAAATAGTGAAGATAATGTTAAAGAAAAAAAAAAAATTACAAAACTTCTCTAATGGATATGGAGCTTTTATATAACTACATTAGTTGAGACAAGGTGGTCTTGCTCAAGGAAAGACAAATAGATTGATGGAACACAAAAATGAGTCCAGAAACAGGCCCACACATATGGAGATACTTTATTTGTGGCAAAGCTGACATCACAGAAAGTTGTTTTTAATCAATGGTGTTGGTCACTGGATATTCATGTGTTAAAGCAAGTTTGATCACTACCTTCCACCATACAAACAGTGGATGGATCCTCAGGGTGGAATAAAGATCTAAATATAAATGGCACATCATTAAAGCTTCTAGAAGGTAACATGAACATAGGAGACTATATTTCTGAGGCTGATGCAACAAAGATGTTGTAATGGGAAAGAACAATACTAACCATAAAACAGGCTTAAAAAACTAGGGTACATAAAATTAAGTATTTTCACTCATTCAAAGACACACTTAAGAGAATAAAAAGGCAAATCCCAGTGTGGGAGAAGACATTTGTACCATATAAAGCCAACAAAAGCCAAAGTAAATAATACTTAGTAGGTTATTGAAAAACAAGTTAGAGTTTTACACTGTTTTATATGAAAACAATAAATCTATAGTAATTAAAACTACTGGCCCAGGGATAGACAATTAAACAAATAGAATAGAATAAAGAGCCTAGAATTAGTGGGAGAAGAAAAATACTTCCCACTGTTTTCCTTTATTAAAAAAATTCAATTCTTATCTCATGCCAATCTGCCATAATCTCACTCCTTCAGTGGAATAAAGACATAAGCTTAAAAAGCATAATCTTCAAACTTTAGATGATTCAAAGAAATGGAAATATATCCCATACTCTTGGATTGGAAGAATTAATATTGTTAAAATGGCCACACTACCCAAAGAAATATACAGATGTAATGTAATCCCTATCAAATTACCCGTAACATTTTTCACAGAACTAGAACAAATAATCCTAAAATTTATATGGAACCACAAAAGATTCAGAATTGCCAAAGCTATCCTGAGGAAAAAACAAAGCTGGAGACATAACCATCCCAGACTTCAGACAACACTACAAAGCTACAGTAATCAAAACAGTGTGGTATTGGCATAAAAACTGACATATGGATCAATGAAACAGAATAGACAGCCCAGAAATAAACCCACTCACCTACAGTCATTTAATCTTTGACCAAGGAGGCAAGAATACATAATGGAGAAAAGACAGTCTCTTCAGCAAGTGGTGTTGGGAAAGCTTTCATTCATGTAAATCAATGAGGTTAGAGCTCACACCATACAAAAAAAGAAACCTCAAAATGGTTTAAAGACTTAAATGTAAGACATGACACCATAAGACTCCTAGAAGAGAACATCAGCAAAACATTCTTTGACATAAATCACAGCAATATTTTCTTAGATCAAGCTCCCAAGGCAAAAGAAAGAAAAGCAACACATGCACACACACATGCATGTACACACACTTAATCTGGAAATACTACTGCCTAAAATTATTTGCTGTTTTAATACTGGACAATTAATGGCAGAAGTGGCCTATCATACTTCAGCCCAAACTTCAAATAATATTCAGGGAGAAAAATAACATCTCAGAGAAAAACCCAGTTGAAGATGAAAAACCAGGTATGTTTTGTTAACTAGGAGAGTCATGTTAGATGATATGCAGCACTTAACTCTTAATTCCTAATCAGAGTAAAATGTGGCAAATGTCTGCTGAGAAGATATTTTTACAACAGTTACCTTCAAAATTCTGTCATCCTCGTCACTGTCTTGCAATAATGATTAAGATAGAAGTTAATTAAGAGACTGCTATCCCTTTAGGTTATCATTACCACAATAAAAACTAAGAGTGACTAAGTCTCCCAAGGCAAAAGAAATAAACGCAAAAATAAACAAATGGGACCTAATCAAACTTACAGCTTTTGCACAGCAAATGAAACCATAAACAAAACAAAAAGACAACCTACAGACTGGGAGAAATTATTTGCAAATGATGCGACCGAAAGTGATCAATTTCCAAAATACACAAACAGCTTATACAACTTTATATTAAAAAAGCAAACAACCCAATCAAAAAATCGGCAGAAGACCTAAATAGACATTTCTCCAAAGAAGACATACAGATGATCAACAGGCACATGAAAAGATGCTCAACATTGCTAACTATTAGTGAAATGCAAACCAAAACTACAATGAGGTATCACCTGACACTGGTCAGAATGGCCATAATCAAAAAGCCTACAAATAATAAATGCTGGAGAGGGTGTGCAGAAAAGGGAACCCTCCTGCACTGTTGGTGAGAATGTAAATTAGTGCAGTCACTATGGAAAACAGTATGGAGGTTCCTCAAAAAGCTAAAAAGTTACCACATGATCCTGCAATTCCACTCCTGGGCATATGCCTGAAAAAGATGAAGACTCTAATTTGAAAAGATATATGCACCCCAATGTTCATAGCAGCACTATTTACAATAGCCAAGACATGGAAACAACCTAAATATATATGTATATATACATATATATATATGAAATAGAATATTACTCAGCCATAACAAAAACAAACTAATGCCATCTGCAGCAACACAGATGGACCTAGAGAATGTCATAATGAGTGAAGTAGTCAGAGAAATACAAATATCACATGATATCACTTATATGTGGAATCTAACAAAGGGTACAAATGAACTTACCTACAAAACAGAAATAGAGTTACAGATGTAGAAAACAAACTTATGGTTACTTGCGGCTAAGAGGGGGAGGTATAAATTGGGAGACTGGGATTGACATATACACACTACTATATATAAATAGAAAATGAATAAGGACTTACTGTATAGCACACGGAATGCTATTCAATACTCTGTAATGGCCTATATGGGAAAAGAATCTTAAAAAAGAGTGGATATATTTATAACTGATTCACTTTGCTATACACCTGAAACTAACACAACACTGTAAATCAACTATACTCCAATAAAAATTTTTTTAAAAAAGAATGAAACATTTCAGTTGCATCAACATGGATGGATGTAGAGATTATAATACTAAGTGAAGTAAGTCAGACAGAGAAAGACAAATATTATATGTTATCACTTATATGTGGAATCTAAAAATAATACAAATGAACTTGTTTACAAAGCAGAAACAGACTCACAGACATAGAAAACAAAGCAAGAGGTGGGGATGAGTGAGGAGTATGGGATTAACAGATACACACCGCTATTTACTGTATAAAACAGATAAACAACAAGGATTTACTGTATAGCACAGGGAACTATATTCAACAACTTGTAATAACCTATAATGGAAAAGAACTTAAAAAGTATATAAATATATATATATAAATATAAATAAATATATATATATATATAACTGAATCACCTTGCTGCACACCTGAAACTAACACAATATTGTAAATCAACTACAGTTCAATAAAAAAAAGAAAGAAAAAATAAAGAGCGTTTAGTATCAAGGGAAAATGCTCACAAGATCAGGACACAAAATTAGTTAGAATATGATTCCAGATTTAGATATAAAATAAACTAACTAAAAATGTTGGCTGTGATTGTCAACAAAAAACATAGTTTTCACTTTAGAAGAATGTACAAGATTATCTTTACAGTCTCATGGTTCAAAAGGATTTTTTAAGATACAAAAAGTGCAGATCACAAAGAAAGAAAATAGATAAATTCAACTATATTAAAATGTTTCTTATTCCAAAAGATACCACACGAAATGTTAAACAATTAGATATGGAATTATGAAAGACATTTGTAGCATGTAATACTACTAATGAATAGGAAATCAGCATATATAAAGTACCCTTAAGAATCAATAAGGAAAAAATCAACCCGGTAGAAAAACTGGCAAAGGATATGAGCAGATACATCATAAAAGAAGAAGTACAGAAGACCACTAAACATTTGAAAATATGCCCAGTCTCACTGGTACTCAGTACTCATAAAAATGTAAAAGGGACCAATATTAAGGTACCATTTAATGTTTATTAAATGGGAAAATATGGAAAAAAAAGTATGACAATTTAAAGGGCTTGTGAGGATGTAAATTATTGGGAAGTATAATACAGCCCTAATTATGATATAAAATGTTCCTAGATATTTAGAAAAGTCAAAGTGAAAGACACAAACAGTCCACACATGGCCCCAAATCCACCTCTGAATGCTTATTATAAATTCTCACACATGCCAAAGACTACAAATGAACAAGTTTTATTTGCTATAGCATTATTTTTCATAGTGAAACTGGAAACAAACTAAATATCCATCAATAGGAGAAATCTGAAAATTATTGAACTATGTTTGTTGACACTGACAGATCTTGCAAAGGTAATACTGGAGGAAAAAAGCAAGCTGTGAACTATAAATTCTGTATGATAGCATTTAAGGAATCTGAAACAGTCTGTAAAATATTATACTATGTATCTATAATTCTTGGATACATACATATGTAAGAATACTATAGAAACATGTATAGGAATTGTAAACACCAAATTAAGGACAGGAGATTTCTCTGTGGAAGAGAATTAGGAAATAAAATGAGGGAGGGGCACAAGATAATGTACATGAGTTTGTATGTTTTATTTTATAGGGTAAAGATATTCAAAGTAAATAAATCAAAATGCTAAAATTTGCTGAAAATGAGGGCTGATTATTACATCAAACTTGTTAGTTTTTTTTTTCACTATTCTTGAATTTCATTTAGGATAAAACATACAAACAAATAAATAATGATTGAGAGTGGATAAAAAGAAAAAGGGACCTCTGATTTCTACAATACACAATGGAACTATGTCAAAAAACATTACAGGGTGGGGCAAACAAGCTTTAAGAATGTAACAAGGTGGGAGGGACATGCAAGAGGGAGGAGATATGGGGATATATGTATAGCTGATTCACTTTGTTATAAGGAGAAATTAACACACCATTGTAAAGCAATTATACTCCAATAAAGATGTTAAAAAAAAAAGAATGTAACCAGGAGTCAAGATGTTATTCAAGTAGAGGAGCAAAGTAAAGACATTTTCATATGTGATAGAACTTGAGCATACTGCAACCTGTAGTCCTTTTCCTTTTTTGGAGGTGGGGTGGGGGGGGTTGGGAATAAAACCATTCAGTGATGACATCCAGGCTAATGAAAGAGAATGGTAGGAGCTTCAAGATGGCGGAAGATTAAGACGTGGAGATCACCTTCCTCCCCACAAATACATCAGAAATACATCTACATGTGGAACAACTCCTACAGAACACCTACTGAATGCTGCCAGAAGACCTCAGACCTACTAAAAGGCAAGAAACTCCCCCACATACCTGGGTAGGGCAAAAAAAAAAGAAAAAGAAAGAAACAACAAAGACCAATGAATAGGGATGGGACCTGCACCAGTGGGAGAGAGCCGTGAAGGAGGTAAGGTTTCCACACACTAGGAAGCCCCTTCGCAGGCGGAGGCTGTGGGTGGCAGAGGGGGGAAGCTTCGGAGCCGCAGAGGAGAGCACAGCAACAGGGGTGCAGGGGGCAAAGCGGAGAGATTTCCGCACAGAGGATGGGTGCTGACCAGCACTCACCAGCCCTAGAGGCTTGTCTGCTCATCCACCGGGGCAGGCGGGGGCTGGGAGCTGAGGCTCCGGCTTCAGAGGTCAGATCCCAGGGAAAGGACTGGGGTTGGTGGCATGAACACAGCCTGAAGGGGTTAGTGTGCCATAGCTAGCCAGGAGGGAGTCTGGGAAAAAGTCTGGACCTGCCTAAGAGGCAAGAGACTTTTTCTTCCCTCTTTCTTTCCTGGTGTGTGAGGAGAGGGAATTCAGAGCGCTGCTTAAAGGAGCTACAGAGATGGGCGCGAGCTGCGGCTAACAGCGCGGACCCCAGAGACAGGCATGAGATGCTAAGGCTGCTGCTGCTGTCACCAAGGAGCCTGTGTGCAAGCACAGGTCACACTCCACAGCTCCCCTCCCGGGAGCCTGTGCAGCCCGCCACTGCCAGGGCCCCGGGATCCAGGGACAACTTCCCCGGGGAGGAAACACAGTGGGCCTCAGGCTGCGGCAACGTCACGCTGGGCTCTGATGCCACAGGCTTGTCCCGCATCCGTACCCATCCCTCCCACTGGCCTGAGTGAGCCAGAGCCCCCAAATCAGCTGCTCCTCTAATCCCATCCTGTCTGAGAGAACAACAGACGCCCTCTGGCGACCTAAACGCACAGGCGGGACCAAAGCCATAGCTGAACCCCAGGAGCTGTGCGAAAGAAGAAGAGAAAGGGAAATCTCTCCCAGCAGCCTCAGGAGCAGCAAATTAAATCTCCACAATCAACTTGATGTACCCTGCATCTGTGGAATACATGAATAGACAATGAATCATCCCAAATTGAGGAGGAGGACTTTGGGGAGCAATGCTATATTTTTTTTCCCCGTTTTTTTTTGGTGTGTGTGTGAGTATGTGTATGCTTCTGTGTGTGATTTTGTCTGTATAGCTTTGCTTTTACCATTTGTCCTAGGGTGCTTGTCTGTCCGCTTTTTTTTTTATTACTATAGTTTTTAGCACTTGCTATCATTGGTGGATTTGTTTTTTGGTTTGGTTGCTCTCTTCTTTCTTACTTTATTACTTAAAAATTTTTTTTAATAATTATTTTTTATTTTAACAACAATTTTATTTTACTTTATTTTATCTTCTTTCTTTCATTCTTTTTTTTCTCTCTTTTATTCTGAGCCGTGTCGATAACAGCCTCTTGGTGCTGCAGCCAGGCATCAGGGCTGTGCCTCTGAGGTGGGAGAGCCAACTTCAGGACACTGGTCCACAAGAGACCTCCCAGCTCCACATAATATCAAATGGCAAAAATCTCCCAGAGATCTCCATCTCAACACCAAGACCCAGCTTCACTCAACAACCAGCAAGCTACAGTGCTGGACACCCTATGCCAAACAACTAGCAAGACAGGAACACAACCCCATCCATTAGCACACAGGCTGCCTAAAATCATAAGGCCACAGACACCCCAAAACACACCACCAGACATGGACCTGCCCACAAGAAAGACAAGATCCAGTCTCATCCACCAGAACACAGGCAAGTCCCCTCCACCAGGAAGCCTACACAACCCACTGAACCAACCATAGCCACTGGGCACAGACACCAAAAACAACGGGAAGTACGAACCTGCAGCCTGAGAAAAGGAGACCCAAACACAGTAAGTTAGGCAAAATGAGAAGACAGAGAAACACACAGCAGATGAAGGAGCAAGGCAAAAACCCACCAGACCTAACAAATGAAGAGGAAATAGGCAGTCTACCTGAAAAAGAATTCAGAATAATGATAGTAAAGATGATCCAAAATCTTGGAAATAAATTGGAGAAAATACAAGAAATGTTGAACGAGGACCTAGAAGAACTAAAGAGCCAACAAACAGTGATGAACAGTACAATAATTGAAATTAAAAATTCTCTACAAGGAGTCAAGAGCAGAATGACTGAGGCAGAAGAACGGATAAGTGACCTAGAAGATAAAATAGTGGAAACAAGTACTACAGAGCAGAATAAAGAAAAAAGAAAGAAAAGAATGGAGGACAGTCTCAGAGACGGCTGGGACAACATTAAATGCACCAATATTCGAATTATAGGGGTCCCAGAATAAGAAGAGAAAAAGAAAGGGACTGAGAAAATATTTGAAGAAATTATAGTTGAAAACTTCCCTAATATGGGAAAGGAAATAGCTAATCAAGTCCAGGAAGCACACAGAATCCCATCCAGGATAAATCCAAGGAGAAACATGCCAAGAAACATATCAATCAAACTATTAAAAATTAAATACGAAGAAAAATATTAAAAGGAGCAAGGGAAAAACAACAAATAACACACAAGGGAATCCCCATAATGTTAACAACTGATCTTTCAGCAGAAATGCTGCAAGCCAGAAGGGAATGGCAAGACATATTTAAAGTGATGAAAGGGAAAAACCTACAACCAGATTACTCTATCCAGCAAGGATCTCATTCAGATTTGACAGAGAAATTAAAACCTTAACAGACAAGCAAAAGCTAAGAGAATTCACACCACCAAACCAGCTCTACAACAAATGCTACAGGAACTTCTCTAGGCAGGAAACACAAGAGAAGGAAAAGACCTACAGTAACAAACCCAAAACAATTAAGAAAATGGTAAGAGGAACATACATATCGATAATTACCTTAAATGTAAATGAATTAAATGCTCCTACCAAAAGACACAGACTGGCTGAATGGATACAAAAACAAGACCCATATATATGCTGTCTACAAAAGACCCACTTCAGACCTAGGGACCCATGCAGACTGAAAGTGAGGGGATGGAAAAAGATATTCCATGCAAATGGAAATCAGAAGAAAGCTGGAGTAGCAATTCTCACATCAGACAGAATAGACTTTAAAATAAAGACTATTACAAGAGACAAAGAAGGACACTACATAATGATCAAGGGATCGATCCAAGAAGAAGATACAGCAATTGTAAATATTTATGCACCCAACATAGAGGCACGTCAATACATAAGGCAAATGCTAACAGCCATAAAAGGGGAAATCAACAGTAACACAATCATAGTAGGGGACTTTAACACCCCACTTTCACCAATGGACAGATCATCCAAAATGAAAATAAAGAAGGAAACACAAGCTTTACATGATACATTAAACAAGATGGACTTAACTGATATTTATAGGATATTCCATCCAAAAACAACAGAATACACATTCTTCTCAAATGCTCATGGAACATTCTCCAGGATAGATCATATCTTGGGTCACAAATCAAGCGTGGTAAATTTAAAAAAACTGAAATTGTATCAAGTATCTTTTCCGACCACAACACTATGAGACTAGATACCAATTACAGGAAAAAATCTGTAAAAAATACAAACACATGGAGGCCAACAAGACACTACTTAATAACCAAGAGATCACTGAAGAAATTAAAGAGGAAATAAAAAAATACGTAGAAACCAATGACAAGGAAAACACGACGACCCAAAACCTATGGGATGCAGCAAAAGCAGTTCTAAGAGGGAAGTTTATAGCAATACAATCCAACCATAAGAAACAAGCAACATCTCAAACAAACAACCTAACCCTGCACCTAAAGCAATTAGAGAAAGAAGAACTTAAAACCCCACAAAGTTAGCAGATGGAAAGAAATCATAAAGATCAGACCAGAAAAAAATGAAAAAGAAATAAAGGAAATGATAGTAAAGATCAATAAAACTAAAAGCAGGTTCTTTGAGAAGATAAACAAAATTGATAAACCAATAGCCACACTCATCAAGAAAAAAAGGGAGAAGACTCAAATCAATAGAATTAGAAATGAAAAAGGAGAAGTAACAACTGACACTGCAGAACTACAAAGGATCATGAGAGATTGCTACAAGCAACTATATGCCAATAAAATGGACCACCTGGAAGAAATGGACAAACTCTTAGAAATGTACAACCTTCCGAGACTGAAGCAGGAAGAAATAGAAAATATAAACAGACCAATCACAAGCACTGAAATTGAAACTGTGATTAAAAATCTTCTAAGAAACAAAGCCCAGGACCAGATGGCTTCATAGGCGAATTCCATCAAACATTTAGAGAAGAGCTAACACCTATCTTTCTCAAAGTCTTCCAAAATATAGCAGAGGGAGGAACACTCCCAAACTCATTCTACGAGGCCACCATCACCCTGATACCAAAACCAGACAAAGATGTCACAAAGAAAAAAAACTACAGGCCAATAACACTGATGAACATAGATGCAAAAATCCTCAACAAAATACTAGCAAACAGAATCCAACAGCACATTAAAAGGATCCTAAACCATGACCAAGTGGGGCTTATCCCAGAAATGCAAGGATTCTTCAATAGATGCAAATAAATCAATGTGATACACCATATTAACAAACTGAAGGAGAAAAACCATATGATCATCTAAATAGATGCACAAAAAGCTTTTGACAAAATTCAACACCCATTTATGATAAAAACCTTCCAGAAAGTAGGCATACAGGGAACTTTCCTCAACATAATAAAGTCCATATATGACAAACCCACAGCCAACATTGCCCTCAATGGTGAAAAACTGAAACCATTTCCACTAAGATCAGGTACAAGAGAAGGTTCCCCACTCTCACCACTTTAATTCAACATAGTTTTGGAAGTTTTAGCCACAGCAATCAGAGAAGAAAAAGAAATAAAAGGAACCCAAATTGGAAAAGAAGAAGTAAAGCTGTCACTGTTTGCAGATGACATGATACTATACATAGAGAATCCTAAAGATGCTACCAGAAAACTGCTAGAACTAATCAATTAATTTGGTAAAGTTGCAGGATACAAAATTAATGCACAGAAATCTCTAGCATTCCTATATACTAATGATGAAAAATCTGAAAGTGAAATCAAGAAAACACTCCCATTTACCATTGCAACAAAAAGAATAAAATACCTAGGAATAAACCTACCTAAGGAGACAAAAGACCTGTATGCAGAAAATTATTAAGACACTGTTGAAAGAAATTAAAGATGATACAAATAGATGGAGAGATATACCATGTTCTTGGATTGGAAGAATCAACATTGTGAAAAGTGACTATACTACCCAAAGCTATCTACAGATTCAGTGCAATCCCTATCAAACTACCACTGGCATTTTTCACAGAACTAGAACAAAAAATTTCACAATTTGTATGGAAACACAAAGGACCCTGAATAGCCAAAGCAATATTGAGAAAGAAAAATGGAGCTAGAGGAATCAGGCTCCCTGAGTTGACACTATACTACAAAGCTGCAGTTATCAAGCCAGTATGGTACTGGCACAAAAACTGAAATATAGATCAATGGAACAGGATAGAAAGCCCAGAGATAAACCCACGCACATATAGTCACCTTATTATTATTTTTTCCCTCTGGTGTGAGGTCACTCCTGCTGGGTTCCTCACCTTTTTATGATGTGGGCCCTTTGGTGTGAGGTCATTCCTACCTGGTTCCCATCCCCTTTGTGATGTGGGCCCTCTGGTGTGAGGTCACTCCTACCTGGTTCCCACCCCCTTTGTGATGTGTACCCTCTGGTGTGAGGTGGTCACCTTATTTTTGATAAAGGAGGCAAGAATATACAGTGGAGAAAAGACAGCCTCTTCAATAAGTGTTGCTGGGAAAACTGGACAGCTACATGTAAAAGAATGAAATTTGAACACTCCCTAACACTATACACAAAAATAAACTCAAAATGGATTAAAGACCTAAATGTAAGGCCAGACACTATAAAACTCTTAGAAGAAAGCAGAACACTCTATGACATAAAGCACAGCAAGATCCTTTTTGACTCACCACCTAGAGAAATGGAAATAAAAACAAAAATAAACAAATGGAACCTAATGAAACATAAAAGCTTTTGCACAGCAAAGGAAACCATAAACAAGACGAAAAGACAACCCTCAGAATGGGAGAAAATATTTTCAAGTGATGCAACTGACAGAGGATTAATCTCCAAAATTTACAAGCAGCTCATGCAGCTCAATATCAAAAAAACAAACAACCCAATCCAAATATGGGCAGAAGACCTAAACAGACATTTCTCCAAAGAAGATATACAGATTGCCAACAAACACATGAAAGGATGCTCAACATCATTCATCAGTAGAGAAATGCAAATCAAAACTACAATGAGATATCATCTTACAGCAGTCAGAATGGCCATCATCAAAACATCTAGAAACAATAAATGCTGGAGAGGGTGTGGAGAAAAGGAAACACTGTTGCACTGTTGGTAGGAATGTAAATTGATAAAGCCACTACGGAGAACAGTATGGAGGTTCCTTAAAAAACTAAAAATAGAATTACCATACCACCCAGCAATCCCACTACTGGGCATATACCCTGAGAAAACCATAATTCAAAAACGGTTGTGTATCACAATGTTCATTGCAGCTCTATTTACAATAGCCAGGACATGGAAGCAACCTAAGTGTCCATCGAGAGGTGAATGGATAAAGAAGATGTGGCACATATATACAAGGGAATATTACTCAGCCATAAAAAGAAATGAAATTGAGTTATTTGTAGTGAGGTGGATGGACCTAGAGTCTGTCATACAGAGTGAAGTTAGAAAGTGAAAAACAAATACTGTATGCTAACACATATATATGGAATCTAAAAAATAAATTTAAAAAAAAAGATCATGAAGAACCTAGGGACAAGATGGGAAGAAAGACACAGACCTACTAGAGAATGGACTTGAGGATACGGGGAGGGGGAAGGGTAAGCTGGGACAAAGTGAGAGAGTGGCATGGATATATATACACTACCAAACGTAAGGCAGATAGCTAGTGGGAAGCAGCCGCATAGCACAGGGAGATCACCTAGGTGCTTTGTGACCACTTAGAGGGATGGGATAGGGAGGGTGGGAGGGAGGGAGACACAAGAGGGAAGAAATATGGGGACATATGTATATGTATAACTGATTCACTTTGTTATAAAGCAGAAACTAACACACCATTGTAAAGCAATTATACTCCGATAAAGATGTTTAAAAAAAAAGTTTAATTGAGCTCTAATAATAATTAAGAAACATCCAACAAGGTCTGGTCTCTGCATTTTAAGCTGAGAGACATAGTGACTGAGCAATTAAATCTGCAATTAAAGAAAGAGATTAAGTTAATACATTAAAAAGAAGAAAAAGAATGGTGATGATGTAGCATTAAGAGCATGCAGTACTCAAATTCAAAAACGAATAGTACAATGTCTACATCTTGCTAAGAGAATGATAGTCTGACTTTAGTATGTGAAGAACTCAATGAATGCAGCACTGAAGTTCTTTCTAGAGAAAAGTACTCCACAATCAAATCTAACCAAGCAGAGAGAATAAAAATACAACACGCCACAATGGAGAAAATTCAGAGAAATGACTGGTGTTGAGCGTGGGCAATAAACTAATTCAAATGAAGAACTGAGACAATTAAACTCTGGACATTTTGATTATAGAATATAAATGTTATGCCTCTTGGTAAGTAAATTTGGGAAGTGGGAGTAGAAGTCTTGACAGGAACTATAAAAGGGCTACCCTCTTACTTACCTTAGTGTGAATTTGGTCACTACTGATTAAAATTGAAGTGGAATTTTAAGAAGAATATTACTTCCACAACCTTTTAAAGTTGGAAGTTCATTTTTTTTATCCTTAGATAATTTAGACATTTATTATCTCTTGTGTAAAGAAACAGGTGAAGTTAAACAGTTCCCTTCATTTACATTGTTTTACTTTTTTCCTGTCAAAATCAAGTAAGATTACATCTAATATTTTTATTAAAATAACATGGGGAGCATAATCTTGTTTTATTAAGATTTCTTTCCATCCATCCATCCATGTGCATAAGAGCAATCTAGAAGAATGTTATCTAATTTTATGAGCTATATATAAGCAATATGATTTTGGATATTATTTAAATTTTTTTTGTTTTGATTGTACTTTTCTTTCTTCTTTATGCTTTGCCATATTGTTTGAAAAGTTCATGATGAACATGCAAACAAAACAAATTATAAAAACATTATTTCAAAAATTAAAGTGGGGGGCAGATGTAGAAGGTTTTTTTAAACTTTTTTCTTATAATTTGTTTTTAATTTTTAAAAAATGTTTATTGGAGTATAATTGCTTTACAATGGTGTGTCAGTTTCTGCTTTATAACAAAGTGAATCTGCTATACATATACATACATCCCTGTATCTCCTCTCTCTTGTGTCTCCCTCTCACCCTCCCTATCCCACCCCTCTAGGTGGTCACAAATCACTGACCTGATCTCCCTGTGCTATGCGGCTGCTTCCCACTAGCTATCTATTTTACATTTGGTAGTGTATATATGTCCATGCCACTCTCTCTCTTTGTCCCAGCTTACCCTTCCCCCTCCCCATATCCTCAAGTCCATTCTCTACGTCTGTGTCTTTTTTTTTTTTTTAGCATCTTTACTGGAGTATAATTGCTTTACAATGGTGTGTTAGTTTCTGCTGTATAACAAAGTGACTCTGCTATACATATACATACATCCCCGTATCTCCTCTCTCTTGCGTCTCCCTCTCACCCTCCCTATCCCACTTCTCTAGGTGGACACAAAGCACCGACCTGAAACCAACAGGCTTGGATGACTGCTTGACTATAGGAGCAGAGGAAGAGGAGATTTCAAAGTCCTGCTGAGATTTGGAGCCGGGGCCACAGGGAGAGGGGAAGAACCACAGAGTAGGAAACCCGGCAGAGAACATGGCTGGTGGGAGCAAGCAGGTTCCTTCAGCCTAGGATATATGTGTTTCAGGGGTTATTGTCAGTATAGAGGTGCAAAGTTAGAGGCTGGAAGATAAAACTGGTTAGAAAACCATATTTAGGAGTCAACACTGTAGATGTTTGAGCTGGAGTTACTGGAAAAGGATGAGATTCCAGGAGTGGTGTGTACATAGGGAGAACTTGCGGGTCCTGATACGAGCTGAAAACATCATTGCTTTTAGGCAGGCTCCCTGGAAAGGAGATATTCTGTTAAATGGGTCCCGTCCAGTCACCAAGCACAAAACCGGAGCAGAAATTGGCTGAAGCTATGATACAGCAGCACATGTGGCCTAAACCTATCTTGACACTCCACAGTGCAGTCTGCAATAAAAATATCCACTCTGGGCCCCTGCCATTCTCAAATTTCAGGCTCAACTTGGGTCACTGTGACACCAGAATTCTCTTTCCACTTCAGCATTGACTCTTGGCATTTGGAAAGGGAGACAGTCACACCATAGTTGATTTATCACTCTGCCTGAGGCTCTAAGGAATTTTCATTGGAAACCAGACTCAGAGCTTATATGTGCCACTGACTTTTTATCAAATAATTATTGGTTGAATTTTTCAAAAATAAATGCACTTATAAAGTCCTTATGTTATTTGAAAATGCTTAACTACAAGCCAATGTACTGAGTTAAGAACTATTAAATAAATACACCCTCTGTTAGTAGGCTGGAAGGCTGGGTAAAAGATTATACACACACCTGCTGTCATCCATCATGCCTTGATGTGAGTTAACCATCACTTCTGGGCTGGAGTTAATCAAGTCAGGTTCTCCCACCAGGTGAGCTTGGTTACCACCTGTTACTTTGGCTGGGTGAGAGGCCTAGCCATAGATTTTTATTTAGCGGAATTATTTGACTTTGGCAGAGTGTTAAAAGAAGTCATATTTCAAAATAATGCAATGGAGCAATATTTATGAAACTATTTGCACAATGTTACCGAGAAGCTAGCTCTCCTCTCCCATCATAAATCACTCTCCAGCCGGGTCAGAAGGGCAGGAGTGCCAAATATTTAGATCAAGCAGGATCTGCTGCACAGATCATTATATGCAAGGAATTAAGAGTCATCAGAAGTTACTGGTGGAGGAAGATGCTGGCAGAACAAAAATCACATGCAGAGATGTGGAAAGGATTTGGGAGATTGAAACCCTTGGCTTGGAGGGCAAGGCAGGGTACGAAGAAAGACAACAAGCAAACTCAAAGCAGACCAGTGCGACCAGCCCTGCCTCTTGCTCCTGACCCCACCCAGCTGGAGTGCACCCACTGTGGGTGGCTGATCTTACGTTACTGCGGCTTGGCAACATCACTTGGTCAGGAAAGGATGTTTTTAAGTTCTCTGAACACTTCCCGCTGGCTCTGTCCGTTTGCAGTTACCATTATGGAGTGGGAGTATGACAAGGATTGGAACTGACATACACCAAACCCTGCATGTCCTGGAGCCAGCCTCAGTGGCTCTGCCACTGTCACGTCAAGCTCCATCACTCCTGGTTTCTCAGTGCCTGAGCCCATGACACCTGTCAGAAACTTTCAAGTGTCTGCTTGTTTCTTCATCAGGGCTGCCTGGGCAGCCTGCACGAGGAAGGGATGACATTTGGGATGAGGGAGGAATGGGCAGTGTCTTCCTCTTTCTGCCCCCTCCAACTGTCAGTTTGGGTTTTCTCGCAACATATCAAAGTTTAGACCCAGTCGCCTTGTCATTTAGAAATGCATGCAGTGGTAACAAGGTTTGAAAACAATGTGGGAGACAGAGAACTTCAGCACATCTCTTTAGAGAATGATGCATTGTGAGGAAATTAAGCAAACAAAAGAGGCATCGCAGGAGGCTATCTGTGCCCTTTGGAAACGTGCTGTTTTGGGAGATGGGTGGATGCACTGAAGTCATCTGGACACATGGATTCCTTTGCATTAGTTTTCTCTTTCCATTAAAGTGGAATAATTTGGCATATGAGCTATCCAAGATAGCAGAGGTTTTCTTGGTGGGAGGTTTTAGCTGTCTATGGTCTTTCTTCTTTTTAATGATGCTTTCATTTTAATAAAGGATGGAGGGGCAAAAATACAGGTCTTAATTAAAGTAAAACCTTCACAATGTTGCAAGCTCTGTGTGGATGTGTGTCTATAATTCACTCTTTTCATTAACATAATTTGGACAAATATGTAAATGAGGAAGTGCTGCTTCTGGTCCATCCAAATTTTTCCCAGTGGATTTAACAGATAGTACTAGGGTTCTTTCCGGACAAAATGAGTGTTTTGTTTTTCCTTTAGTCCATCTGAGCTATTACAACACTCTAAACAGGTTTCAGAGAGTTAAGCTGTGTCATTCTACTGCTTCATCCCCCCTCAGTCCAGTTCGCTTAAACCCTGGCTCTTTCCCCCTAAATGTAACCCAAACCTCTGTGCTTCATTTTGTTTTGTTTTATTTCGTCCCCCACAGTAAATATTCTTTCCATTTACTCAGGGGATGTGCCTTCTCAAAGCAGGACATTCAACTGGGGGCTGATGGGGCTGGCTTCTTATGGGGATCTTGTCAATCATGGAGCCCTAGTGACTGCTAACTGTCCTGTGAGGTCCGTACACACAGATGCAGCAGAAGGTGTGCTGGCTTCAGGGTCAGATGTAGTGTTTTGCTCCAACTCTTTTCTAAGCCTTGGGTTCATGACTTCACCTTTTTGTGCCTCTGTCCCTGGATATAGAATGGGAAGATAGAATCATGATTTGTCTCACTCATGAGATCCTTTTGAGGCCCAAATGAGATAATAGTTATGAAATTATTTTGAAAAGAATAAAGTCATCACTAGTAAAAAAAAAAAAAAAGGGGGGGTGGGGGAGGGTGGTTGGGTGCAGAAAGCTTGGATAATTAGTACGAACACATATCTTCTAAATACTGCAAATGGGGTTCTACGACCAGGCTTTTCTTCAGCCATCACATCTGACAAGCGAATAGATCTAGAAGGCACATTTGTATGACAGAGTGATGACTACCTTCTGGAAGGTGAAGGAGAAGTAGAAACACACAGCTTGAGTAGGGAGACTGAAAAGACATACTATATATCTGAATTGCTTTAGGGTAGAACGGGAGATTGCAAAAGCCTCCAGGTAACTTTCACAAGATAGGAGAACTAGTAGATCCCAGGAATAAAAAGAGAAGAATACGATCATAATGGGTGATAGTGAAAGTGGGGGAGCCTCTCGGGGCTGTGTCTCCAGGGTAAAAGGGAAATCTGGAAGGGAGAGGAATATAAACAGGCAACTCTCAAGGGTCCCCGAGGAGCACATGAAGGGGCCTGCCAACAGCAATGTTCCTCATCTCAGCCAGCAGTTTCCCCTCTAGGCTCACACACAGGGCCACACAGTGGAGCACAGGGACTTCAGAGAGAGAAAAGCAAAGCCATGGGGCAGATAGTTCCCTCCACACCCAGGTGTCCAGCATCAAGTAACACTGGCTGTTACTGAGTACAAAATTCCATGGAGAGGAAATGATGTGCTGGGCCAGATGTGAGCAGTTCCCAGGCTGACATGGGGGCTGTCAGCCCCTCATACAAAAACTCACAGGCCATGGACAAAGGGGCATGGTCGTAGGCCTTGTGTGTGGACAGGGAGGTCCCCTCAGAGTAGGTCCCTGCACCCACAGAAGCCAGCTTCACCATCCTGCAGTTGACAAGGCTAAGGGGACTCAGTGCCTCTCTGTGAGTGCAGGAGATGTGAGGGAACCCTTCTCTCCCTTGCTCAGTATTCTTTGGCTCAGAAAAGGGAGAAGGTTGCTCTTCAAAAGTAGCGCCTCAGCCCACCCCAAGGCAGGAGTGAATCTGCTGTGGGAAATTGGGCTCCAGCCATAGCCTATGCAGCTCTGCCCCTCTGGGCTCTCTTTCTATGCTGTCCATCTACCTGCCTGCAGGGTATTGATTTCCTGTTTTGTTCTGGTTGCCAGGAGGCAGGGAAGCTTACAGGAGCACAGAGAGCGCCTCTAGTGGCCAACTGGCAAAAGGGCTGTACAGTCTTTGCTGGTGCCATTCCACATACCTGCATTTAATTATATCAACAATAAAGCTGATATTTTTGTCCCTATCCGACTCCTATTTCAATTTTTAATTGTTTTTTGACTCCTGGAGAAAAGGGTTATTCAAAATTTTAATTGGAGATTCTTACTGGTATAAATCACATGGGCCCTTTACCTGGCAACTTCTGTAGGACGTTGAAGAACACTGACATCATAAGTAGAACTGTGGGAAGCAATTAAAAGTGAATCCCCGGTGAATTCTCAGAGGCAAAGCATGAGTTACAAACTATGCACTGACGCTTGAATCATTCTCCCTGTGATCCTAGTGGGGACAGTACTATAGTGGAAATGGTGTGTGTCAGAGGTAGCTTAGGCCAACATCTGAAAATAAAATTTAGTATATATAACTGTGAAGTTGTGACTGTAGTTCTAAAAAACAAACTTCACAAATACAGAATGAGGGAGTATAACTACATGTGAAAGGAGATACACTACAGTAAACAGATTTAGGGTTTGCCAGTATCTCTAGGACTATAAATGACAGCAAGGACTTCCACCATGGAGACTACAGTCCTACCCCATTCTTCCCTGGTGGAACCACTCGTGGAATTTTGAGGCCAGATTGAATGTGACACTTTGAATAGGACACAGGAAAAAACTGAGCAGACCCCTAAGAGACAGAGCAGGATGGTGAGAGGAAGGGATCATGGGCTATGTATATCTCATGGAGAAAGGAGGCATGGGAAGAGGCACGATGGCCATCTTTAAATATCCAAGTGGTGACCATCATGTACAGAAGGAAGCTAGCTGTGTGGCTGTAAGACAGGACCAAATGGTGAATATAAGGAAGAGTTTTCTAACAATTAGGTCTACTTGAAATAGAATATCCCCCATGGAGTGAGTTTTTTAATTATCAAAGTACAGTATAGACAGAATTCATGGCTTAGGTAAGAGTTGAATGCGGTGAGATATTATATAGGCATTCATGTCTGATGTGTTGCAATTCTAGAAATTACTAGTCCACACAGCCTTGAAATGTTATAACTATCTAATTCTGAATGTGGATTCTCTTCTCCGTTTTCCCTACTAGTTCACTCATGGGAGCTAACCTAGTGCCTTTCACTTGAGCACTTGATAAATGTTGCCTGAATAACAGACACCCAAATCTTTCTGATGGTGATGATATATTCAATAATATTTGACTAGTGGGTTAATAAATAAGAACATTAAGTATTAGCAAAGTTTTCCCCCCATACTGTTTATTAACACAAGCAATACGTCCTGGTTTGGTAATATTTCTCTTTAACATTATTTACATGAGTTGAACACAATATGCTGAACAGCCTTGAGGCATACCCCAGTGTGAAAAAGGACAATATAACTTACATTGGATGTAAATTATACAAAGGATGCTCGCATCCATTATTTCTTTATAATCCTCAAAATAACTTTATGAGGTTGACATTTTCCAAATAAGGAAACCAGGCCCAGAGATAGGAAGGGACTTGCTCAAGGACACAGAGCCACTAAGTAGCAGTCCCTGAACCAAAAACAAGGTCCATTAATTCTAAGATGCATGCTCTTTCCACTGTAGATCAAATGCCTCTGACAAAGGCCCTATATGAAAAGAAGAAAGGTTGTATGCTTCCATGTGGTTACATTGGTCAGACCCACCTGCCCCTTATTTTCCCTATGTGTCTCTCTTCCCAGCTTCCTGCATTCCATAAAGCCAACTGTTCACAGGATATGGCTCTGGTTTGCCTGGATGCTGAGCTGATGGTGATGCTATGTGAATATGACCATGACATAACTTGTCTTTATAAATATCCATTCCTTCAAATGAAACTACTCATTTGAAATGAGTAGTCTCCCTGCTTGGCAGGGAGACAGGGACAGGGCAGCTGTAAGTTGGCATAGTCACTCTAGGCTAGTCCATCGCAAGCCACCTCACGTACAGGAGGACTGTACGTGAGGTGTACTGTACAGGAGGACTGGAAGCCGGTGCAGTGGTTTAATACCAGGACTGCTGGCAGCTCCCACCTTGTGACCTGGGATTGCAAGGTGATCTGTGAAGAGAGCCTCTGAAATATCATCAGACATGCTCCAAGGGTATGCTTGCCGATGCTTAAGTGCTTTGGAGACGGGACATCTATTAAATGTATTCAGTATTCTCCTTTCCTCTTCAATCACATCTTCTCTCACTCTTTTTTTTCTCCCTTCTTGAGGAAACAGCCAAGAGGTAACATGTTCTCATAATAATCAGGTCAAGTTTCCTCAGATTAATCCATTTAATGAGCATGAGCACTTACGGTGTGCCTGATGGTGGGCTAAGTTACGGAAATATGGAACTGAAAAACACTGTTTATGTGACAAATGAGTTACAGTCTAGTGGGAAAGAAAGCAGTTAGACATACAAGTAAAATAAAAGTTAAAAGTACTATTACTGAGGTATTTGCAAGATGCTATAATTGACAATCATTAAGACATTATCAGAATCAGTGGAATATAAATAATTGATGTATAATAAAATATGTTCTCAAGCTGAATAAGAGTGGAGTTATAAAGGATTCACCATATAGAAGGTAAATTCATGAAAGAAGATCAACATTTAATTGTACCCTGAAGAACTGTAATTTTTTCAGTAATTATCTTAGTTTGAATAAAGTTTCCTAGCAGAAGCAAACAGTGATCATTTCTGGAAGAAAGCTTCCCCTTGTAAGGACATTTATTGTTGTTTAAATGATTTCGATTGTATAACTATAGTTCACTATAGAACAAAGTAATGCCATTTTTAAAATGCTTTACGTTTTCCCTGGAGTTTCTAGTTGCCTTTATTTCTTAAAGATTCCCCCCCCACGCTTTTTTTTATGCCTTTTACACAGATATGCTCCTGGTTTTTCCTTGGATAATTCCCTTGAGTTAAAAGTACTGGTTCTTTGTAGCCCCCTCACAGTACTTCCATTATAGATCATGTGACCCAGAACATGGTCACATGGACAGATCAATGCAAAAATAAAAATCAATTCATCAATAATTGACATATAACCTCAAATAGCTTGCTCTGTCAGTATGGATTAGGTACAGCTGCATGTAAGAGAATATTTTAAAATTAATGTAACTTTAGCAAAATGAAATTTTATTTCTCTATTACAAACAGAAATTTGGAGGTAGGCAGTACAGAACTGGTATGGTGGGCTCATACTGTCATCAGGGACATAGTTTCCCATCTTTCTTTTCCATTATCCTCCAACTGTGGCTTTCATTCTCAAGGAAGCCAACCAAGTCAAAATGAATGTTAGCGCTCCAGTGGCCATGCCTACAAATTAGAAGGAGGAACAAGCCCTCTCTTTTAACAATATCTCCATGAAGGCCACCCACAACATTGGCCAGAACTTGGTCATATAGCCATCCATAGCTGCAAGGGAGGCAGAAGAAGGAAATATTTTTTAGTTCAGCTGGAATATGTCTAAATAAAAAATGTTTTCTATTGCTGAGCTGGAAAAAATAAAAAGAATGGATCATTGCGAGGAACAGATTTCTGCATCTTTCATGTCTGAAATATCTTTACTTGACTCACAGTTGTTTTGTATTTTGGTAGAGTATAGAATTCCACCTGAAAATCATTTTCATCAGAACTTTAAAAGTATTTTTCTACCAACATCTAGCATTCACTATTATGACAAGAGGTTAGTCCTACAGAGGTGTCATATTTGTCTGATTGACTGATAGATTTTCATTCTCTGTAAGCTTTTAGTTCTTTATCCTTAATGTTCTGAAATTTCAACATTCAAGAGAATGATTGTTCCATTTATTTTCAATTATTATATCCCTTAGCTCTTCAAAATTGTATTCCATTATTTACTTGAATATTTTATTTCATTAATTTCCTGTATTTTTTCTTTCTATAACTTCCATTAATTGACTATTAGACCTCTTGGATTGGTCCTCTGTCATTTATATTTTCTGTCGTATTTTCATCTCTACATTCTTTTTATTCTACTTATGAAGGAAGGTATCCTGGAATTTTATTTTTTTTCCCTTTTTGCGGTACACGGGCCTCTCACTGTTGTGGCCTCTCCCGTCACAGAGCACAGGCTCCGGACGCGCAGGCCCAGCGGCCATGGCTCACGGGCCCAGCTGCTCCGTGGCATGTGGGATCCTCCCGGACCGGGGCACGAACCCGTGTCTCCTGCACTGGCAGGTGGACTCTCAAACACTGCGCCACCAGGGAAGCCCCCTGGAATTTTTTATTTCAATCCTTCAACTCATTTCTTCTGCTCAATGTTTGTTGTGTTAATAATATTTTAATCATCAAGATCTCATTCCTGTTCTATGAATCTTCCTTTTTTTATAGCATCCTGTTGTACTGTGGATGCAGCATCAGCTCACATGTCTCTGAGGATATTAATAAAGGGCTTCTTGTGTGTTTCCCCCATTCTTGAATATCTCTATTTCCTTTGAAACTTTTTTCATTTGTTTATCTTAGACTCAATCTCATATCATATTTTGTTCTTCAAGTATTTAATGATTCTTGATTTTCCATTCATATTTAAGAATAAAAATATGAAAAAACTGTAAAACCGATAGCTAGTGGGAAGCAGCCGCATAGCACAGGGAGATCAGCTCGGTACTTTGTGACCACCTAGAGGGGTGGGATAGGGAGGGTGGGAGGGAGGGAGATGCAAGAGGGAAGAGATATACGGATATATGTATATGTATTGCTGATTCACTTTGTTCTAAAGCAGAAACTAACACACCATGGTAAAGCAATTATACTCCAATAAAGATGTTAAAAAAAACCCCAAAACTCTCACCACTGCAAACATTATAAAGTGTTGGAATACACACACATACACACACCTGAGCTTGAAAGTGAGAAAGAAAAATTTTCAGCTTTCAAAAGAAAAACCCCCAAAAATAAAAACAAAAAACTGAAAGCCATAGATGAGTATGAAAATAAAAATCAAGTAGCCCACAGGGGCGTAGGATACAAGCATAAATGCTGAGGGGAGGAAGTTTTAGATTCCAGGGCCTTAAGCACAATGAACTGAACCTAAGCTCCTGAATAAGGCACTGAACCTGAAAGGATGTGACATGTGATCCAACTAACTGCTTTGAACAGTATGTGGTAAAGGATTCATTCACACAAAATTGGAAACCCAAGTCTGTGCAGTGGGAGATGTGGAGAGTTCAAAACTACACTTCACTCCTAGGGAAAGAAATACAAGCAGAAGATGAACATAATATCTGCTTTGGAATTGGTAACACCTACAGGTTCCTAACAAAGGCGAATTTGGAATTGCCCAAACAGAGATACTTGATGCAGAGCATCAAGTGTGATCTTGGCAAACAAATATCAAGAAGAAGAAAAAGAACAAGGGGGAAGAAAAGGAGGAAGAGGGGAAAGAAGAAGGAAATTATAAAGAAAAAATCATAATGAGAGTCAGCTGGTACAAAAATCAGGCAAACTGCACCCCATGAACTACAGGTAATAAACCAAGTTGGAGGAAAGTTTTAAAAAAAGGAGTAGAAGAAGGAAAATATGGAAAAACTAAATTTCTAAATATAAAAATAGCTAAAAATTTCCAACCTTGATGAAAACTATAAACTCACAGATTTGAGGAGCTCAACAAACCCCAAAAAGAATACACAAAAAGAAACCACACCATAGCACATCATAATCAAATTGCTGAAGACCAGTGATAAAAAGAAAATCTTAAAAGCTGTCAGGAAAAGAAAGCCACATTATATACGGAGAAATGAGATTAGAATGACCATAGATCAAAAATGACGCAAGACAGAGCACAATGAAATGACATATTTCATGTGCTGAAAGGGAAAAGTGCCAACGTACAACTCTATATCCAGTGAAAATATCCCTCAAAAACAAAGGTGAAATAAGGCCATTTCTAAACAAGCAAGAGCTGAGAGAATTTATCACAAGCAAAAACCACACTATAAGAAACGCCAAAGGAAGTTTTCATGCTAAAGTTTCGAAATGGAAACTCAGATTTACATAAAGAAAAAAAGAACACTGAGAATTTATATTTACAGAAAGAAATGAAGAACACCAGAAATGGTAAATACCTAAATTAGAAAAATATGTGTGTGCATAAACCTTTTTTTCTTAAACACTTCTTTAAAAGATAATTGGCTGTTTAAGGGAGGAGAAGCTAGGCTGACTCAGGGGCGGGGTGGGGGGGTGGGGGTGTGCTGAGGGGAGGAAGAGGAAGTAGGGGACGTCACTTGGCTGCTGGTTGCCCACTGGCTTCGTTCACACCCACCCCCTTAGCAAAACGAAAAAAAGAAAAGAAAAGAAAAAGAAAAGAAAATTGGCTGTTTAGATAAAAATAATTTTAAAAGCATTATGCATTTTATAAATATATAGAAATAAAATCTATGACAATAAAAGCACAAAGGATAGAAGGAGGGAATGGAAGTACCCTGTTGTAAGGCACTACAATGCATGAGAAATAAATACTGATTAAAGATACACTGTGATAAGTTGAAGATTGTTATTGTAAACCCTAGAACAACCACAAAAAAAGGTAAGATGGAATACTGAAATGATTAATCAATAAAAAGGAAGGGGGCTTCCCTGGTGGCGCAGTGGTTGAGAGTCCACCTGCTGGTGCAGGGGACGTGGGTTCATGCCCCAGTCTGGGAAGGTCCCACGTGCCGCGGAGTGGCTGGGCCTGTGAGCCACGGCCACTGAGCCTGTGCATCCAGAGCCTGTGCTCCGCAACGGGAGAGGCCACAACAGTGAGAGGCCCGCGTACCGCAAAAAAAAAAAAAAAAAAAAAAAAGGAAGGGTAAGACCACATAGGAACAGAGAACAAACAGTACAAATAGAAAGCAAATAGCCAGACGGTAGAATTAAAACAAAATATACTGATAATTTCATTACATGTAAATTATCTAGACACTCCATTAGAAGGCAGAGATTGTTCAACTTTTTTAAAAGCAAGAAGCAACTATATGCTATGAATAGAAAGTAATTTAAAATACAAAGACAGGTTAAAAGCAAAAGAATGAAAAAAGAGAAATCATACTAATACTGAAATAGCTATATTAATAATAAAGCAGATTTCAGGATGAGGAATATTATCTGAAATATGGCAGGACAATTAAAAAAGACAAATGCCTCACAAGTATATAATAATTCTAAATGAGTAAACAGCATCTAATAACAGCTTTATAATACATAAAGCAAAAACTTACAGACTAAAAGGATGTATACAAAAATCCACAATTATAGTTAGAGATCTCAATGTATATCTCTCAGTAATTAATGAAAATTTATGTATAGAATCAGTAAGGACATAAATGACTTGAACAAAAATATAAACCAACTTGCATTAGTTGACTTTTGTAGGACAATACATGACAACAGCACTAGACACATTCTTTTTACGTGCCTGTAGAACATCCACCAAGCTGGATTATACGCTAAGCTCAAACACTTAGCAGGATCAAAGTCACGCAGAGTACATTTTCTCACACATACACACAAATTTAAAAGGAAGTGAATATAAAAAATAATTTGGAAGATACTCAAATATTTGGAAATTAAGCAAGGTACTTCTAAATAATCCATAAGTCAAAGAAGACATCACAAAGGACATTATCAAATATTTTTAAAGGAATGACATAAAAATCACTACAAATCAGAATGTGAGGATGAAGCTAAAATAGTGTTTAGAAAGAAATGTGTTGCTTTAAATGCTTTTGTTAGAGAAAAAGACAGTTTAAAAGTCAATTATCAAAGTTATCATATTAGCAAACTAGGAAAAGAAAAGTAACTCAAAGGAATTGAAAGGGAAAAAAAAAACAAAGTAAGAATGTAAAATAATAAACACATGAGAAAAATCAATGAAACCAAAACTGGTTCTTAAAAAAGATAAGAAAAATTAATAAATTTCTTATAAACTTCTGGATCATTGATAGGTGAAAGGACATTAGTGAGACAACCAAGGAAATGTAAGTAAGGTCTATAGATTAAAAGTATTTTCCAATGTTAATTTTCTGGTTTTGATAATTGCATTGTAATTATGAAGATGTTACATTTGGGAAAGCTGGGTGAAATGTATACAGAAACCCTCTGTGTTACTTTGGGGCAAATTTTTGCAGATCTTAAATTATTTCAAAACTGAATTTTTTTTAAAACAGGTCTTTGAAAGACTCTGTTAAGAAATCAAAAAGGCAAACCACTGATTGGAAGAAAATATTAGCAATACATACATCTGACAAAGACTTGTGGCACATATATACAATGGAATATTACTCAGCCATAGAAAGAAACGAAATTGAGCTATTTGTAATGAAGTAGATAGACCTAGAGTCTGTCATACAGAGTGAAGTAAGTCAGAAAGAGAAAGACAAATACCGTATGCTAACACGTATATATGGAATTTAAGAAAAAAAATGTCATGAAGAACCTAGGGGTAAGACAGGAATAAAGACACAGACCTACTGGAGAACGGACTTGAGGATATGGGGAGAGGGAAGGGTGAGCTGTGACAGGGCGAGAGAGAGGCATGGACATATATACACTACCAAACATAAACTAGATAGCTAGTGGGAAGCAGCCGCATAGCACAGGGAGATCAGCTCAGTGATTTGTGACCACCTAGAGGGGTGGGATACGGAGGGTGGGAGGGAGGGAGACGCAAGAGGGAAGAGATATGGGAACATATGTATATGTATAACTGATTCACTTTGTTATAAAGCAGAAACTAACACACCATTGTAAAGCAATTATACCCCAATAAAGATGTTAAAAAAAAAAGACTATATAAAGAATTCTTACAACTCAATCATAAGAAGACACACAAACCAATGTAAAGATATGAACAGATATTTCACAAAAGAAGACCTATGAATATCCAACAAGTACATGAAAACATGCTCAAAATTGCTAAACATCATAGAAATGCAAATAAAATCACAATATTAGAACACTATGTTTGAAATATAATGGCTAAAATTTTAAAAGACTGATGACACTAAATGTTGGCTTACATGTGGAGTAACTGAACCCTCCTACATCGCTGTTGAGAGTGTGAAATGGTACAACTTCTTTGGAAATAATTTGGAAGTTTTAAATGAAGGTAAACATACTCTTAGCATATAACCCAGCAATTACACAGCTAAGTGTTTTCCAAAAGTAATAAAAGTATATATCCAGAAAAAGACATGATCAAGAGTGTTCATAGCAGCACTCTTCAAAATACCTGCAACTATAATAATCAACCAGTGTGGTACTGGCATAAAAACAGACATATTCGGCAATGAAACAGAAGACAGAGTCCAGAAATAAGCCCTCACATGTATGGTCAAATGATTCTCAACATGGGTGACAAGTGCTTTCAAATAGTTTTTTCAGAAAATGGTGCTAGGCTGTTTGCAGATGACATGATACTCTACATAGAGAATCCTAAAGATGCTACCAGAAAACTACTAGAGCTAATCAATGAATTTGGTAAAGCAGCAGGATACAAAATTAATGCACAGAAATCTCTTGCATTCTTATACACTAATGATGAGAAATCTGAAAGAGAAATTAAGGAAACACTCCCATTTACCATTGCAACAAAAAGAATAAAATACCTAGGAATAAACCTACCTAAGGAGACAAAAGACCTGTATGCAGAAAACTATAAGACACTGATGAAACAAATTAAAGATTATACAAACAGATGGAGAGATATACCATGTTCTTGGATTGGGAGAATCAACATTGTGAAAATGACTATACTACCCAAAGCAATCTACAGATTGCTACAAAAGATCTACAGGAAACACAAAAGACCCCGAACAGCCAAAGCAATCTTGAGGAAGAAAAACGGAGCCGGAGGAATCAGGCTCCCGGACTACAGACTATACCACAAAGCTACAGTAATCAAGACAGTATGGTACTGGTACGAAAACAGAAATATAGATCAATGGAACAGGATAGATAGCCCAGAGATAAATCCATGCATATATGGTCACCTTATTTTTGATAACAGAGGCAAGAATATACACTGTAGAAAAGAAAGCCTCTTCAATAAGTGGTGCTGGGAAAACTGGAGAGCTACATGTAAAAGAATGAAAATAGAACACTTCCTAACACCATACACAAAAATAAATCAAAATGGATTAAAGAACTAAATGTAAGGCCAGACACTATCAAACTCTTAGAGGAAAACATAGGCAGAACACTATGACATAAATCACAGCAAGATCCTTTTTGACCCACCTCCTAGAGAAATGGAAATAAAAACAAAAGTAAACAAATGGGACCTAACGAAACTTAAAAGCTTCTGCACAGCAAACTAAACCATAAACAAGACAAAAAGACAACCCTCAGAATGGGAGAAAATATTTGCAAATGAAGCAATTGACAAAGGTTTAATCTCCAAAATTTACAAGCAGTGCATGCAGCTCAATATCAAAGAAACAAATAACCCATTCCAAAAATGGGCAGAAGACCTAAAGAGACATTTCTTCAAAGAAGATATACAGATTGCCAACAAACACATGAAAGGATGCTCAGCATCACTAACCATTAGTGAAATGCTAATCAAAACTACAATGAGGTATCACGTCACACCAGTCAGAATGGCCATGATCAAAAAAGCTACAAACAATAAATGCTGGAGAGGGTGTGGAGAAAAGGGAACCCTCTTGCCCTGTTGGTTGGAAGTTAAATTGATACAGCCACTATGGAGAACAGTATGGCGGTTCCTTAAATAACTAAATATAGAATTATCATACGACTCAGCAATCCCACTACTGTGCATATACCCTGAGAAAACCATAATTCAAAAAGAGTCATGGACCACAATGTTCATTGCAGCTCTATTTATGGAAGCAACCTAAGTGTCCATCGACAGATGAATGGATAAAGAAGATCTGGTACATATATACAATGGAATATTACTCAGCCATAAAAAGAGACAAAATTGATTTATTTGTAGTGAGGTGGATGGACCTAGAGACTGTCATACAGAGTGAAGTAAGTCAGAAAGAGAAAAATACCATATGCTAACACATATATATGGAATCTAAAAAAAAAAAAAATGGTGAAGAACCTAGGGGCAGGACAGGAATAAAGATGCAGACATACAGAATGGACTTGAGGACTTGGGGAGGGGGAAGGGTAAGCTGGGATGAAGTGAGAGAGTGGCATGGACTTATATAAACTAGCAAATGTAAAATAGATATCTAGCGGGAAGCAGCCGCATAGCACAGGGAGATTAGCTTGGTGCTTTGTGACCACCTAGAGGAGTGGGATAGGGAGGGTGGGAGGGAGATGCAAGAGGGAGGAGATATGGGGATATGTGTATATGTAGAGCTGATTCACTTTATTATAAAGCAGAAACTAACACACCATTGTAAAGCAATTATACTCCAATAAAGATGTTAAAAAAAAAGGGTGCTAGGAAAACTGGATATCCATATGCAATAGAATGAAATTGGATCCTTACTTTGTATTATATACAAAAATTAACTCAAAATGTATCAAAGACTGAAAGAAAGAGCTACAATTATAAAACTCTTAGAAGAAAACATTAGTGGGAAATCTTGAAAATATTGAATTTGGCAATAATTTCTTATTGCAATAATTTCTTAATTGCCTTTGGATATGACACCAAAGGCAACACAAAAATGGATAAATTGGACTTCACCAAAATTTAAAGGTTTTGTGAAACAAAGGACAGTATCAAGCGAATGAAAAGGCAACCCACAGAGTGGGAGAAAACATCTGCAAATCGTATATCTGATAAGGGATTAAGATCCAGAATATATAAAGAATGCCTACAACTCAAAATAAAAAAAGAAATAAATAAAACAACCCAAATAAAAAATTGGCAAAGGACTTGAATCGACATTTTTCCAAAGAAGATACTGAAATGGCCAACAGGCACATGAAAAGATGCTCAACATCTGAGTCATGAGGGAAATGCAAATCAAATCCACAAAGAGATACCACTTCACACCACTAAATGGATATTATAAATTAAAAAACAAAGAAGGAAAAAATCTGGAAATTGGAACCCTTAGGTATTGTTGCTGGAAATGGCGCAACTGCTGTGACAACAGTAGGGCAGATCCTCAAAAAGTTAAACAACTGAATTACCTTATGATCCAGTCATTTCACAGTCTAGGTATATATACAACAGAATTGAAAGCAGGGACCTAACCAGATACTTGTACATCCATGTTCATAGCAGCATCATGCCAAAGAGCCAAAAGGTTGCAGCAATGCACATATCCATCAAGAAGAATAAATAAACTAAATGTGATACATACACACAATGGGATATTATTCATCTGTAAAAAGGAATGAAATTCTGATACATACTACAACATGGATGAACCTTGTAAACATTATGCTAAGTGAAATAAGCCAGATACAAACGGATAGATATATACCGTAATTATTTCTCTTGAGGTATGTAGAAAAAGCACATTCACAGAGACAGAAAGTGTAATGAAGTTACCTGGGGCTGGAGAAAGAAGAAATAGGGAGTTATTGTTTAACAGGTTTGGGATTTCTGTTCAGGATGACAAAAAAGTTCTGTAAATGGAGTGACAAGGGTTGCACAAGACTATGAGTGTACTTAATGCCACTGAAGTATACAGTTAAAAATGGCGAATTTGATATTATATATATTTTATCACAATAAAATAATAAGAAAAAATACCACCAAACTTGATGAAAGGCAAATGTCCACAAAGGAAAATGGAGAAACAAATTGTGTTATCTCCATATACTGGAATACCATTCAGTAATAAAAAGGAACAATATAGGTACATTTCAGATATACAATACGGAGCAAATGAACCCAGGCACAAAATAAGTATATGCTATATGACTCCATTTACATGAAGTTCATGACTAATCTATAGTGACAAAAATAAATGAGTTACTGAGTAGGATTGGGGTCCTGGCTGTAAAGGAGTATAAGGGGACTTTTAGGGGTGATGGGAATGTTTTATATCTTGATTGGCATTGTGATTATACAGGTTAATGTATCTGGCAAAATTCATTGAGATCTAAACTTATAATGACTTGTAATTTATTGTTCTATTGTATGTAAATCATACCTCAATAAAATTGAGGAAAGGAAGGAAGGAGGGAAGGAAGGAGGAAGATGAAAGCAAGGAAGGAAGGAAGGGAGGGAAAAGAAGAAAGGAAGAAAGGAGAAAAAAATCACTCTGCCATAGCAATTAGAATAGGTAATATTGGCACAAGAAAAGGTAATTACACGCGTTTGAAAAAAACAGAGAGCCCAGAAATAATTCCCACATATACACAAATTTGGCAATGCCAGAGGTGGCACTGAAAAGGAAAGAAAGTTTGAAGTGGAACAATGAGCCAGCCATGTAGTCAAAAAATTTAATTCTATACTGCATCACACCACCACATGGGAAATTCCGGATGGATTGAACACCTCAATACGCAAGTCAAAATTTTATAGCTTTTAGAAGAAAATATAGAATAACTTCATGATTTCAAGGTATTTCAAGAATTTCCTCAGACATATCACAGCCCTGGCACTCTCCCATACCTATATTTTATAACTATTAAGCAACCTGATCGCATTCAAAGACAATAAAGTTAAAAGGTAAACCAAAGACTCACAAAAGATGATCTGTTAACACATTAAAGCCAAGCTTTCAGTCAATAAGAGATAGATAAATATTTATTATGATGAATTGGCTAATGCGATTGCAGAGCTTGGGAAGTCCAAAATCTGCCATCTGTGAGTTGGAGACCAGGAAAGCAGGTGGTGTAATTCAGCCTGAATCCAAAGGTCGGAGAACTAGAAAAACCAGTGGTGTACCTCTCAGTCCAAGGGCAGAAGATGAGATGAGATGTCCCAGCTCAAGCAGTGAGGCAGGAATAAAAGGGGTAAAGTCTTCCTTCCTCTGCTTTTTGTGCTATTCAGCCCCTCAATGGATTGGAGGATGCCCACTCACATTGGGAAGGGAAATTACTTTCCTGAGTCCACCAATTCAAACGTTAATCTCATCCAGAAACACCTTCATGGAAACATCCAGAAATAACATTTAACATGGGCACTCGTGGCCCGTCAAGTTGACACATATAATTGACCATCACATCATCCATTTTGCTCTTTAGGGATGTTAAGTGAAAAAAAGAAGGTGCAGGACATTGCATATGAAGCCATTGGTATAAAAAGAAGGGGTTAAGTACACAAATGCGCACACGTGTATGTGTGTATATGTACGTACGTATATACATACACTAGTTCTCAGTCCTCCTTAGGTGGCGAAAAAATAGCACTTTGTAGTGAGGAGGGAAAAAGCAAATGTGGGGTTTATTCGCTTCATATACAGGCACTGACAAACAAAAGGCATAGTCCTTCCCAGTTTCTGCCAATCTATGGAAGAGGAAAACAACTTTCGTGAGAACTAAAAACCACTGGGAATTGCTTTATTAGCTAAATGGAGAAAATGTAAAGATAAAGAGAAACCATCACAGATATGACTTAGCCCGCAGTAATGAAGCTAGCTACAAGCCACAGTTTAGGAGTTTTAGTTGTAAATTAAACCAGTGTTGAGTGTTGACAGGACTAAGGATTTTTAAAATATACATCAAATAAGTGGTCTCCAAATTCCCCCCAACCTTCCCCAAGGGCTATGACCTAGTCAGGGTTGGGATTACAGGAGTCTGAAGTGAAATTTCTTACCCAAGGCAACTGGGGACATCAAAGGATTAAGGAAAGTAAAGGTCTGGGTAGAATTGTCAAGGCCCAAGGTAGAAGAGTCAAGCCGGGAGGAATTTCTGAAAAATTAGTGAAACTAAATGAGAATGGATGGCCAAAATTAGAAGTGGCACTAAAGTCAGACATAAAGGGAGTACAGAGTCAGAGAAATGAGAACAGATGAAACATGTTGGAAGCAAGAAGGGAAAGGGGCACTTCTGAGTGATTACTTAGAAAACATGTTGGTCTAGTTTATAAGTATCGACTAAGCACAAGACCTAGGACATAGAATGGGAGTTTGTTGGCTTTGATGCTTTAAGGACAGAACAGAACAGGTGAATGTAATGCTGTGTCGAGCCACACTGGAGCCTGGGCTAAGGGAAACATTTTTTATTTAACATTTAATGTTTTGTTCATCATGAACTCTTTTAGCACTAATTTTTACTTTTTAAGATACTGGATTAAAATATTATTTCTCTTTATTACTGAGAGTTTTGGGGCCCACTTACATTTGTATGCAAGGTGAGTGCCTCACTTATCTCACCCACGTCCAGCCCTGGTGAATAAACAGAAACTAGAGGAAATGTTAAATTCATTCCTTCCAAGTATGGTCACTGCATAAAGTAAGTGAAAAGCCACAAACGATTATTACCAAGTGAAAATATGACACATGAAAAATACCACCCATGAAGTCTAAACAACACTAAGGCAGTAGGCAACTGAGTATATGAGACTCAGCTATAAAAAGGTGACTAATTTTAGAGTCCCCACTCTAGGAATGATGCAAATACTGTGCTTCTGTCTATTTTAAAGTAGCCAGCTTGAGAAACTATGCCCTCATTCTAAGAATGAAACTGAACACCTAAAACATTTCCAAAACTTCCTTTTTGAAAATGCCTTCAGAATTTTCAATTTACCATATAATTATTTACACTGGGGTAGCACTTTATTTGGCAAAGCACTTTCATATACATCATATCTCCCAAAGTCACTAAATTCCAAGTTTGGAGAGACACTGGGGGATCCCCTTTGCCTTCAGTGGTGCTAACTTCAGCTGCCTTTGGACAGTTTCCACTTCCTCCCTTACCTGGCATAGGAAGTGAAGGCCAGACAGAGGGGCAAAGCAGGGAGCAGAGCAGAAAGAGAACCCAGGCCTGTAGGTTCTGGGGCACCGTTCACAACCATCCACTAAGATGGAGTTTTCCCAAATTTTCAACATAACTAATGATTTCCTAACTGAAAGCAGAAACCAGGATGTGAGTTTTCCCGGCAATTAATTCTTTCAAGTCACTGTGCTAAGTGTTCATAGGAAGTCTTCAAAAAATCTTAAATCATAGAAAATATTTTTCATTTGAAGGTAACTTGGATTTATTTATCGGGTGCTTTTTTAAAAAACATACTCTAGGGGATGAATTGGGTCATTGAGTTATAGACGGCTACTTATTCTTTGTGTTCACACTAAGCCTCAATTCACAAATGATTTGTAAAAGAGTTTTAAGATTTGTTCCAAAAGAGAACTTTCAAACATGTTTTGAGCAGTATCTCCATCATCAGAAAAATGTGAATTTTATGAAGTAAGAAAATGCCTCTCGCAGAGATACTGCAGCAGTGAAGAGCATGGACTCTGGACCCAGAGAGCCTAATTAACCTCCTGGAATTCACAACTACTACCTGTATGTGACCTAGTCCACAGGACTGAGCCTTTCAGGGCCTTACTTTCCTTATTTATTTATTTATTTTGCAGTACGCGGACCTCTCACTGTTGTGGCCTCTCCTGTTGCGGAGCACAGGCTCCGGACACGCAGGCTCAGCGGCCATGGCTCACGGGCCCAGCCGCTCCGCGGCATGTGGGATCTTCCCGGACCGGGGCACGAACATGCGCCCCCTGCATCAGCAGGCAGACTCTCAACCACTGCGCCACCAGGGAAGCCCACTTTCTTTATTTTTAAAATGGGGATAAGAGGGGCGTCCCTGGTGACACAGTGGTTAAGTATCTGCCTGCCAATGCAGGGGACACGGGTTCGATCCCTAGCCTGGGAAGATCCCACATGCCACGGAGCAACTAAGCCCAAGTGCCACAACTACTGAGCCTGTGCTCTAGAGCTCATGAGCCACAACTATTGAAGCCCGCGCACCTAGAGTCCATGCTCCGCAACAAGAGAAGCCACTGCAGTGAGAAGGCCACGCATCGCAACGAAGAGTAGCCCCCGCTCACCGCAACTAGAGAAAGCGCGTGCGCAGCAACAAAGACCCAATGCAGCCAATAAATAAATAAATAAATAAGTAAAATGTGGATAAGAGCACCAACCTGATGAAGTTGTTGCATGATTAAATTAATGAATACATGTAAAGAGTTTTTACAGCATTTATATAACTGATAATTGTAATTACCTAACTAGATTCATAAATTCTGTACCCCACTCCTGACAGGAAAAATATCTCATTATTTTACCTTCATCTATCTGAAGTTTTGACAAGGTTGTGAGGCTAAGTTACAAAGTTAAAATAAGTTAGTTCTATTCATGTTGGATAAAATAATAAGTTAATAATGTCTGAGAAGAGTTTGTTTCATAAATAATGACTCTGAATTTCTCTTTAAATCTTGCTTTGTATATATTTTATTACTATAATGGTATATAAGAATTATAATAAAGATTAGATTTTGTTTGAAAAATTGTACCTGAATGAATGAGAAGAGCTTCCACGTCCATACATACAATCTCTGATACAGAGTGCACAGGTGTGTCCACAGTCAAATCCATGCAGCCTGCTGGCTGCATGAGGTGTAACTAGAGAGGGCCCTATGAAGCTGACACTGCATCTCAAACCACCCAAGGTCAAGCTGCATATCATCTTGTCAGTTCACTCTTGACATTCATTTTCCTTTCCTGTTTCATTGTTAACCCATTTCCACTGCCCATTTTTCATGCTTCTACATTGTACATTGTTCCCAAACAGAATGAAGTAGTTTGTTTGCTTGATCCAAGATAAAGAAAAGAGGTAGAAATTTTTCAAGTGAAAATCCCTTTGATGAAAGAGATTCATCCTATTTAATGTGCAACGGTATGTCTGTAAACATAGCCTAATAGACCTCTGTGAATTGGAACTGTTCTTTCATTCATTCATAAAACATTTATTGAGTGCCTGTACATGCAAGGCACCCTTTAGCCTCAGAACAAAACAAGTCCTTCCCTTTGTTTGGACAAAAAATGCCCCTTCCCATCAATATATAATATGTCAAGCGATGACCAAGTGCAACAGAGGAAAACGAAGCAAGGTAAGTGGCCTGTGCTGGGGGTGCTACTTAGATAGATACAGTGGTCCCAGAAGGCCTCTCTAAGGAGGTGGCATCTGAGCAAAGACCTGAATGGCAAGTACAAAGTCCAGTACTGATCAGTGTGGCTGGAACAGAGAGAATGCAGGGAGAGTGGTAGGGAATGGTATTTGCATTTATTTTTGCTTCGCTCTCACAGCTTCTGGGACACTGATTTCTCTAGGACAGATCATACAAGGCCATGTAGGGTCTCATAAGGACTCTGGCTCTTACTCCAAAGTGAGATGGGAAACGAGTGATGTGATATGGGTATGGCAGACACATGATATTATTAGGCATTTCTTAGAGGATTGCACTGACTCTGTCAAGAACAGGCTGTAGAAAGGCAAGGGTAGAGTCAGGAGACTGGCAAGCACAGAGTGGGGGTGAATGATCCGGGTAAGAAATGATGGCAGCTGGGATCAAGATGTTAACTATAGACATGGTTGGAATATGGTTACATTTGGAATTAACTTCTCACTGTCATTTCTGGGCCTTAATTCATATAGTTCTTTAGTGCAATCTCTACCTTTGTACCTATCACAGCCTATAATGATTATGTTTATGTATATCAGTCTCCTCCAGATAAAAGTTGTCCAAAAGTAAGTCATCCTCTTATTACTCTTGTATTTCTTAATTTCTAGTATGCTGAAGGCGCCCAATAAATGTCTTTGGAGGAAGTGCATCCTTCTGGATATGGATTAGCATAGTTTTTAAAGACAGTTTCAAATCCAGAGAGGACAACCTGAACCATGGAATTATTTAGAAAACATTTTTAGAGAAATCGGTAACCCAGTAGGCGTAGGAGGGAATGAGGAGTACGTGCAAATGTTAGAGTTTTAAATTAAATAATTAGAGCCCCTGTGTCCTCACAAATGTCATCCATATATGTTGGTCTGGTTTCTTGACTACTTCATTTTAATAAAATAGGTATTAAGTGCTTGATTAAATGTTGATACCATAAAATAATTCTAGGAAAAAAAATTATATCTTTATAATATGCATGTGTGTATAAAAAAAAACAGAGCAAAGAATCCAGTAATGACTTTACCCACTGAAGGGGTCCACTGACCAAACTGCCAAAAGAGAGTTGCAAAATCCATTTTAACATATGATAAGTCAATGTCCTATATCTATATTATACATACAAATATTTGCAAGTGTAAACCTATAAGCCTGGCTAATAAATTGGAGTTGAGATTCTAATTTTTTTCAGTTAAATATAATTTGTTAGGCAGCAGTTAAACCTAATTTGTGAAGATACCTACACTGACTCTTGTGATAGTAACCTCCATCATTATCATACACTCTTTGACCTTCAAGGAATGTATGGACTATTAAGTTCAAAACTTTTACAGTATAATGTGATCCTTTGAAAATGGATCATTCTCAGTGGGTATACCAAGTAAAGTTTTAAAAAGGGAAGGGGAGAGAAGTATTCCATTTGGAGGCATGCTCCTACATTTATTACGTTTGAGCAACATAGACAAAGCCAATGTGGCTACAGAATGTGGGTTATATGCTATAGCTCTGCAGATAACAGAATTGTTTCTTGGAAGACTCCCTTTATATGAAAATAGGCGACATGGAAATTCGGAATGAATGTACGTAAACAGGGAAATATGGATAGTCTATGAATAAAACTTGGTTTTATATATTAACTTTCTGAAATAACTCACATACCTATTTTTCACTGGGTATCAAAGACATCACCTAATTGGAACAAAACGGCTCTATGTTATACTTTGAACAATGATCTCATTGTGTTCAAATTAGGTTTCAAAGGTCTAGAAGGAGGAAAACCAAAAACATCATGATACTGTTACACCAGAGCCTAAGCAAGTCATAAAAAGTAGCTAATCAATTTATAAGAAAGGAGGACACAAAGTAGACATTAGTTAATTAGGTATGAAACAGATACATTTTTCTATATAACATCATAACAGGAGCAAAATCTAACTTACTGTGGAGTTTACAAGAAATTTAGAAAGTTATTTACAATGACAGTCATAGGAGTTCTCTACACAGATCTTGATCTCTCTCTCTCTCTCACACACACACACACACACACACACACACACACACACACGCACCCACACCCACACCCACACACTTTTCAGGCTATTTAGGATGACTTGACAACTCTTTCTGATAAGTCACGTAATTAGTTAAAATAATTTAGAAGATTTTGTTGTAGCTCTCACTGTTGTTGTTTTAACTAAGTTATTGTAAGCCCAGAAAAACTTTTTTTCCAGCGTAAAAGTAGCCTGACAAACTTTAAATATTGGGTGGAAGTTGGAGTACATTTTTTCATGAAAGATTAAGTTAAATAATAGTAACAGTAAAAAATCAAAGCACTAAAAAGAAAGAAGAGGAACCCAAGTTGGAAAGGAAGAAGTAAAACTGTCACTGTTCACCGATGACATGATACTATAGATAGAAAATCCTGAAAACACCACCACCAGAAAACTACTAGAGCTCAACAATGAATTCAGTAATGCTGCAGAATACAAAATTAATATACAGAAATCTGTTGCATTTCTATACACTAACAATGAATCATCAGAAAGATAAATTAAGGAAACAACCCCATTTACAATCACATATAAAGAATAAAATACCTAGGAATAAACTTACCTAAAGAGGTAACAGACGTGTACATGGAAAACTATAAGACACTGATGAAAGAAACTGAAGATGACACAAATAGATGGAAAGATTTACTGTGTTCATGGATTGGAAGAATTAATATTGTTAAAATGACCATACTACCCAAGGCAATCTACAGATTCAATTCAATCTCTATCAAAATACCAAATGCATTTTTACAAAACTAGAACAATTAAAAATTTTGTATGGAAACACAAAAGACCCCAAATAGCCAAAACAATCTTGAGAAAGAAGAACAGGCCTGGAGGAGTCATGTGCTCTGACTTCAGACTATACTACAAAGCTATAGGAATCAAAACAGTATGGTACTGGCACAAAAACAGATGCAGATCAATGCAACAAAATAGAGAGCCCAGAAGTAAATCCATGCATTTATGGTCAATTAATTTATGACAAAGGAGGCAATAACATACAATGGAAAAAAGACAGTCTCTTCAATAAGTAGTGCTGGGAAAACTGGACAACTACATGTAAAAGAATGAAATTAGAACATTCTCTAACACCATATACAAAAATAAACTCAAAGTGGATTACAGACCTAAATGTAAGACCAGATACTATAAAACTCCTAGAGGAAAACCTAGGCAGAACATTCTTTGACCAAAATCATAGCAATATTTTTTGGATCTGTTTCCTAAAGTAAAGGAAATAAAAGCAAAAATAAACAAATGGGACCTAATGAAACTTAAAAGCTTTTGAACAGCAAAGGAAACCATTGGCAAAACAAAAGGACAATCTACTGAATAGAAGAAAATATTTGCAAATGATACAACCAATAAGGGATTAGTATACAACATATATAAATGGCTCATACAGCTCAACATTTAAACAAACAAACAAAGAAACCTGATTGAAAAATGGGCAAAAGAACTGAATAGACATTTTTCCAAATGTAATTTCTTTTATAGCACCACTTAATTATTATTATTTAAACTATTGTTTAATAAATGTAACATTTGTAAATGGATAATGTATATTAATTTTTTACCTATTTTGAGGCTCCATAATTTGAATAATCTGAATATCTTGGTTAAGCCCACCATAAGGTGCCTTTGCCCCTCTCATTACAAATACTCAAATTGAAAAGTTAGTGTCTAAAGGAGATTATCCCCAAGTGCATTTCAAATTCATTCCTATTCCAATATAAAGAAGGAAAACTTGATTTAAAGTAATCAATGTGGCACAATATAAACATTAATTATTTCCAGAATATTCTGCATGTTAATTCAGGTCATCCAGTTGAACTTAGATGTTATCCACTCCTCCTATGAGTTGAGTTATCATCTACTGCCTGCACCCAGAGACAGTCAAATCCTATCGCCAGCATATTCAGTCCCACAAAGAGCTAGGGAACTAACCTTAGGATGCTGATTTCTGTGGAAGACTGGACACAAACCGTAGTCATCTTTGTTCATATGTAGCCATCGCATGCATGATCATTTATTCCCACAGTGCTTTGTCATCAACCTTTTCCACACTGCTTCATTGTCTTAGGCAGAGAAACTTGTAAAACATCACTGAATGGTGGCACTCCCCACTTAAGGATGATTCCATTTTGAGGAGAAAATATTGCTCAACACCACTTTAGTGCTAAACATCAGCAAATCTTCTAATTGGCATCAACTGTCTTTTCCCTTCCTTTCTCCTTATTCCCTCAGCCCCCTATATCACTATCCACTAAGAGTCCCCACTTTAATTCTGCGTCAGGCTCTGCTTCACACTCTCCTTTGGTATAATTCCATGTATTACCACTTGCATCATTCTCACCTTAGCAACTCGTCCCTAGACACATTCCAAACTTAGAATATTCTCTTCTTTCTTAGGAAAACTCCCTTGTCCTAGGTTGCCACATTCCATGCTGCTTTAGAAAAATTAGCATATGCTACTACATTAATATGGACAAATAACATTACCTACTCTGCCCACAAAGTGACAACTTAACATTTAAGATTATAATTACCCAAAGGTGAACTACTACTGCCGGAAATTTTCAGGTAAATGTGTAGGAAGGTAATCATTTCAGACAGCTGACTGTCTTTGAATGTTCTTCAAATCCCTTAAGTGTTTGCTGATGTACTAGAAATAACATACAATACTCCACCAAAGGCTGATGGTCTGTTTGTCATACAAACAGGTAACCAACATGTTTTTTTTACCCCTCCAGTGTTCTTTCCCTTTCTAGGTGTTAGTCACGGTAGTTTACAACATGGTATTTAGACACGTTACAGAGACCAGAGTCAAGTCATGCTAACAGCCTTCTTTGGTGAAGGCTTGTTCTTGGCAAGAGAACTGGGAAAAGCAGATGGTGAATGTCACATTGGATCAGCTGTGCTGTATGGCCAACACGTAAGGGTCCCAGTGGACCCTGTGTTGTCCACCCTGGGCATTAGGCAGCGACACACACCTGACTTAGCCTGCTCTTATGCAGAGCAACCACTGAACACTGTTATTGTTTTGATGAAAAGAGCCCTGTGGATTGTTTTTGATCTGCATATTACGAAAGACGAGAAAGCCAGGTTATTTCTTAGAAGCAGCAAGAAAGACATTTTCCCTGGAAAATGTGCAAGATACATCTCTGCTGGAAAACACACACACAGAGACAAAACAAAACAAAACAAAACAAACAAAAAATCCTTTCATCCAGAATCTGTGGCTTGCTTTCTTGTATTCCTCAGCACACGTGAATGTGTGAAAATGCACAACATTCAGACGTGCAGCCTGATCAAGTAATGATCTCTTATAATGTTCCTCTATTTAAAGCAACAAACAGATGGAGGGTTTATGAGCACGGCTGGTAAAAGTAAAAGCAAACGATTGTAATAGTTGTACTTTTAATAGGATTCCCCACAATTGAAAACATCATTCCTCAAGGAACAAATTGTTCTATAAAATTACATTACTTAGGAAAGAGACAGTCTGTCCTGACTTTGCTGAGGCAACAGAGGACTCCCAGGACAGCCTGTACTGCAGGGGGCTCTCAAGTCAGATGGGTGTCCTGGGAGAGAGGACACAGGGATGCCTGGCACCATGATCCCCAAAGAAAAAGCTCAGTGGAATAGGGTCAAAAGCAGAAAGACCAAGCGGTGAAAGGGGGTATGAAATATGTCTGAGCTTGCATTGAATTTATTACCTTTTAATTCTCTACTTTGAAATACAACATTTGGGAAATTCCTAGGGATTTAAGATAAGCATGCCACATTGCTTCTCCCTCTGCCAATTCAGACCAAAATCTAGCTCAAGCACAGAAAATCTTGCTTAACAAACAGTGGAACTGTAAACAACCCAATACAAGTTCATTATCATTACCCTCTTTTAAGAGAAACAAAACTCACTATAATTCTATCATTAAGATGAATATACTGTCGTGAGGGCCATTACGTAAATTATAATTAAAGCTAATCTCAGTTAAAGTTATTACACCATTTTGGAAGAAAATAAACAACCCAAAGAGAGGGAAACAGTGTGGTCAATAACTCACTCCAAAAATATTTTTTGCCTCCAAAGCTCGCATTGAGGGAGACATTCCTGTGCATGATACAAATGGTTCTGACATTAAGAAAAGTAAACAAGTAAGAAAAATAAAGATGGAAAAATTCTGTGGTCAGTTCACAAGTGCTTTTTTATTGTTTGAGGCAGGGTTAAAGCCTTTTATAAAGACAAGGATATATGTGCCGCTAGATTGGATGTGACATTGGACTAGTCTAGCTGCCCTTGCACAGAACTCTGGCTGCCCATAATATGCCATGGACAAAACACGTGTTGGTGCTTCCAAACAAAGAACCAGGGTGGGACTGAATTCAACTCATTTAAAGCATTATCCCAATGCTGTTTTGTAGATCAAACAGAGCAAAGGTACTCGACTCTGGTTATTAACGGATTTGAGAGATAAAGCCAAACATTCAATATCCTCTAATAATTAATGGTCTTAAGGAGTTCCATCTAAATTTGTCTCAATAACTGATCACCAAGTGTTGTGTAATCTGCAAGACCGACTGCTGCCAGCCCCAGCGCAAGTCATTCAAGGACTGTGTTGACTCAGTAGGCCAGAGGCCATGTCAATGGACTAAAACAGAGAAAGCAGGTTCTTCTTGGGTGTCTCAGGGGTTCTGAGTCTTTTTTTTTTTTTTTTAGAAATATTTTATTTTCCAGTGATTTTTGCGGGTTCTGAGTCTTTAAAGACTTTTACTATAGCTGCTCTCTAGTCATTTGGTATCTATAACTGGGAAGGATTCTCTTTCATGTTTTGCTGTCCTCAAACTAACCGAATACTGGGAGACCCAGGACAATGAACCTGGTCCAAATGAAAGCAAAAATAAACGCTATTGTGTCAAGAGCAGCGAGCCTTTCAAACATCTTCTACTGGTGTACCAGTATATTAAATGGAATTATAGCCACCCAACCAGTATGATCACGCTTCCTTTCCTTGTAACGTTAGGGCTGGAATAGAGCCAAAGGTGCACAAAGACCATCTCACAAGCTGTGGATTTCATTTCTGAGAGATTCTGAGGAATATACCAAGTTCAAAGGGTTTTGTGCCTTTTATTAAAAACCGTCTGGTCTGGTGAGTGTTTTCTGCAGTCTTCACTCTCCTTTTTAACTTCCTGACCTACCACTCCATCTCTTATCACCTCACTCCCTGTAAATAGCACCCAAAGGAGCAAGCCAGCTTCAAACACACATATGGCTACAGACATAGCTGGGAGGGTGTGTGGTTAAAAACAAATAAATAAGAGCCTTTGGTACAACCAGAACCCGGTGTTGTGAAAGATGCCTGACACTGACTAGCATTCAGGGCAAGAAGTGGATTTCTAAGTGAGCAAAATATGATAAAGTCCATGTTTTTGTAGTCAGGGATTTAGGGAAGGCAACTTACTCCAATACACGAATGCTAAGAACACAAAGCTCACCATAAACGCACAACGTGTCTAAGAACTTACCTCTTCTGTTCTCTGAGAAACTGCAAACTGAAGTGCATTGCCCGTGATAAAGATGCTAAAGGCTGATGGGGGTGGGGTGGGAGGGGACCATGCAGAATACAAGAGGTTAAGATTTAAGGGAAATAAGGGAGTAGAGCCTTCCTTTAAACTGGGACTCTCTCGCTGAAAATAAACCCACAGCACGATGGTATTAGGAGGATCTCTACTCAGTAGGCAAGCTAAAGACACAGTCTCTCTCACTTGACTAAAGCCACTGAGCATGCTTAGGGAGGCCCCAGGTGTGACCTCTGCTCCCCTGTGAGCAGTGGAGGGGCCAGGCAATCTATCATGGTGTTCATCCTGTCAGCCCTGGTGCTTCGCCACCGCTGTCTGTCACTGTGGTGGATGAGACCTGCTTAAGGGCAATCATGTCAATCTCTATGTGACCACTCAGTCTAAGGCAGAAGGATGATCTTGACAGGCCTGGCAAAGTCAGCAGAAGGTACCAAAAGCTGACGTCACAGCTTTCCCACAGAAAAGCGATGTGGGCCATTGTCTTTTCGTTTAGCTTTTTCTTTATTTTTGCTTTCCCTTTTTTCTTTTACTCTCATGTCACTGGCTAAGGCATACAGAACTTGCCTTCAGAGCTGGTCATCGCGGATAAACCTGTTGCCCTCTGAGTTCTTCCCATAGTAAACATAGCGACACTTCCCCAGGACACCTGCAAATAAAAAGATACACATCATTACAGGTGGCACAAGTAGTATAGCAAGAAAACACAGGTGCTGCAAGGCAGAAATACAACACAATCACAGATCCCATGCATGGGTGGCAGCAAACGGATTAAGCCCCAGAAGGGAAGGACCCTATTTTCTTGGCCTCAGAGTTGACATTCAAATAAAATGTCACCAGAGCACAGGCTCCTAGGAATAACACTTTCCTGCATGATTTCTTTTCCACATTTTAGAGAATTTTCTAGTGTGGTCAATTACTTCTCAAAACAAAGCAAAACCCTCTTCCCTCTCCAAGTTCTCTTGGTAAAATTTCTAAAAATGGAAAATTAAGAGTTTAAAGATGGGCCCAGCCCAAACAAAAGATATAAAACAATCTTCCCAGAATGTGGCTCTTTTCAAAATCTTTATCGTGAATCAATTTTGTTAATTTCCAGAGAGAACCTTCCAAATCTCAGCAGACATCAAGTACATAATGGACGATTAAGGAAGAATTGCGGTCTCCACAAAACGCCACATGGAAAGTAACGGAGCCTCTGACGTTAAATGGCTTCCTCTTACAGGGGAATCCTGAACTGTATTCTCAGGTTGGAATGCACTTGATTTTCATCTTCAGTTTTATTTTAAATAGTTTTGCGGCTCCCTATACAGCTTTCCTGTCATTCACGGAGGTCATAAGAGGACTTAACTATAAACGATGCCCCTAGAATAAGGTCACACCTTTCAATCAACTCAATATTTATTCTAAATATCTATAAGAAATCACCTGCCACAGTTACTTTGACAGTATTATTAAGTAAACATCAGTTTTTCCAAGAAAATATCTGTAACTACAATTTGCTTTTGGCCACCCTGGGTTTTTTTCCTTTTAATTTTAGAAAAACAAACTTAAAATTCAGCTTCATGGAATTGTCTTATTACTAATACTCTGTGAGTCTCTGAAGGGTGCATAACCAGAAAAAAAAGAAACAACCCAAAGAAGTGTCCATAAAACATAAACTCATGAGCTACAAATCTGTCTGTAAAAATAGCTTTCTATATACATGTTTTTTCCCCATTATTTTGATGATAGTGTGAAACAAGCAACCGCTATCTACTATTCATCTGGGATAAATTAGCACTTGAAATTATTCAGGTTCTTCAAATCAGAAGTCCTCCGTGGTAAATACTTGGGTCATTGTACAGGAGGTGTTTCTCCACTATAGAACTGTAGACCGTATTCTTAAACATGGATTAAAAATGACTCTCAGAAACTTTTAATGACAAGGCAAATGCTCCTTGGTTCAGATGGCTTGGGACAAAGTGGAGAATTGCTGGGTTCTCAGAATCTCTGCAAGCTGGCAATAGGGAGGGGATGACATCATTCCACGGCCTCAGACTGGGCCGTGAGCTGGCTGTCATCACCTCCATTTCCTGCCATGGTCCCCTGAGCAAGTTCACTGTGGACCACTCTTCCCCTTTGGCTATGCTTTTTCCTTGGCCCCCCAACCCCCAAGTTCTGCTTTTCAGTATTAGTCTGGAGCCTGGAAACATTGAGCTTGGATGAAACCTCCCTGAGACCCTTCTTGGGGCCTAAATTATTCTTTTGGTGGTTGTCACTGAGCTGTTCCCTTTATTGTGCTCAATTACGTAGCACCTGGAGTTGTGCTGATATTGTCACCGATGCTAGGACGGGTCTGTGGGCATGGCCGTGGAGGCTGCATTCCAGGAACAGCATCCCCTGCAGGCCTGGGTGGGAGTGTCTCAGAAGTCTCTGAAAATCTGCAAGGGGCTTCCTTGAACATAACTGATTCCAATAAACCCTCGAGAATCTGGAAGGATGAGGCCGAGGGATGTTAATTTCTTTCTACAGCACCAGGACAGCAGGAATTTTTATAAAAAGGAATGGATAGGGCTGTCAGATATTATAAAGAACACAGAAGAGAAGGAAAGGCAGACACACACACATACACGCACACGCACGCGCACACACACACACACACAACACACCAGCGGGTGCGTTTGCTCCGGGAAACTCTCCAGCACATTCTGGATTGAATTCTTTTCTCTGTGCTCTCTCCATGGTAAATCTCAACTGCAGACCTTGCCTAGTCTAGATACAACCTGGACAGAAAGTGCCCTTCTGGAAACAGGCTGGATATTCCTGAACATGGGCCACAATGTGGAGGAAGGTGACATGTTCTGAGCCACACTGCCCAGCCCTGCTTTCTGATCAGCATTGATAAAAGTCCTTTTTAAGGCCTGCCCTGTTCCTCTGGGCCTGGAAGCAAGAATGTTTATAGACACCCTGGTGAGAGAGGGCTGTTTGATGAATGCAGGAGACTGTGGCAAAGTGTCAGAGCTTGGAAAACGAGGCAAGGACATGAGGTATTAACATTGTCAATGATCTCTTGACGGGAAAACAGATACCGTGCTCACCCTCAGATTTAAATAGACATCAAGTGCATTAATGACAAGAGGGCCGACTTCAAACAAAGGGGCTGTGTGGTGGGGGGCAGAACGCATCTCTGGGCTGGCAATAACCTGATCTGAAAAGACAGTGTCAGGGCTCGAGACAGGCCCAGGATTGTGTGTGGTGACAGAAAACAGAGATGCTGACAGAGATACCAAAGCCATATTATGCCAAGGATATTCTAACGCTGTCTGCCCCGCTAACGAAAGCTGACATCACTCCCTAGCACTTGGGGTCTTCTTCGCCTTCTCCAGCAGAACGTTTCGCCCCAGACATCATTACAAAACTCGCTGCCGTGGCCAAGTTCCTGGCAGCCCTGTTCTGTCAGAGCGCTGGGGTCACGAGGCCCGAGGATGACCTCAGTCAATCTAAATTTGGGCTCTGCAGGAGGACCACACTCATCCCCTGCCGATATCCCAGCTACTTGGGGTGATCAGAGCGCCAACGTGTGAGGAGCTGTCACCTTGAATAAAATCCGGAAAGGGAAGGCACTCAGTCTGCGGGCTCCTCCAGGAGGCGCGGGGACAGCCTGGCAGCCAACAACGAAATCCAGCTGCTGTCGCTGCTCCCCTGGGGAGACAGGCGGGCCGGCTAGTGACAGTTAAAATCGGATGAGATTTTTGAACTTGAACCGCCTACGATTGCTTAAATTAACCAGGTGGTTGCCTCCATTGAGACGCCTACCTGAGCTCGCAGCTCAGAAGGGATTACCTCCCCCAAAGGGGACTTTTGTATTTAATAAATAAGTAAGTAAATAACATTAACAAGGGAGGAAAAAAAACCCGCCCAGTCCCATGTGTGGCCATAAGACTTCACTTATCACGAAGGTTATTTGTAAACTCATAGGAGCCGCTCATAAATGAAGGCACGTGGTGACTGCGGGCTTCTCTCTTCTGCTCTCCCCCTGGCCTTCCTCCTTCCAACACGGCAACTGCCATAAACTGAGAAAATTTACAGAGGAAACAGTTTGCTTGCAAAGGACATTTTGACAGTGAGGCGCTCCGAGGCTGGAATTCGGGAACCCGCGGGTGGTGACTCGGTAGGCGGTGGTTTCTGTGTACATCTGCAATGCATTCCCTTGTTTGTGTCTCCCCGAACTCTACACGTCTTGGGACTGGAAGGGGAACAACACATTTAATGCCGTATGTAGTGTTTTTAATTAAAATATCTGGCATTGCCCATAATAAACGAAGCAGGCTTGCCATGCATCAGGCTGACATGTAGCTGTCTGTGGGGGGTTTCTTTTGGGAGGCCCTGGAAAAATGACAGTGCCCTGTCCCCTCGGGAATCCTCTCCTGCCAAATGAGGCCCCTAATTTTTCTTAAGTAGCCGGCTCTGCTGTTGCCGTAAGTTCTTAAACCTATAGTTATGGAAAAAACTGTAGTGGGAAGAATCTGTTTTAAAGAGGTCCTTTTTCTTTTAGATGTTTCCCCTCACTGGAGTGAGTGTTCTACTTATACAGGTTAAGTTATGACCTTGGGGCTGCCTGCGGGGGTGGGAATCAGCCTCTTTTCTTGGATGCCCCACTGTGATGGTGGCAGGGACGGTATTGAGGAAAACCCTGAGTGTCCTGGGAAGGACGTCTTCGCACAGCCATGCAGGGTCCAGCAAACTCCTCAGGACTCCCTGACCTTCTGGATGGCCTCGCCCTACCATCTATTTAGTAAGGGGAGGTGGAGAAAGGCCTGTATTTAAATCCAGCTTTACCCCTAATAGTTAAGTGACCATGTGCACATACCTTTCCCTCACTGGGCTGGTTTCTCCATTTGTAAAATGAGGGCAAGGGGCCAGGTATCCCAGATTTCCACCTTAGTTCTGAAACAGATGATTTAGCATTTCTGAATGTTTCCCTTATGAAGATAAGGACGCCAGGTACCATATTGCCTGATGTAGGAGGCAGAGCCAGTGGTCAGTTAATCAAAATTTGATTTGGACCAAGGCAGCTCTTGAAACCCATCCAGTCCATTTTCCCATTAGATACAGAAGGGGAGCTCTGCTGGACCTCAAAATCCCCAAGGAAAGAATTTCCACTAACTCTCCTGCAACTTGTATTTCATACCCAGAGCTGGGAAGTGCTTACCACTAATTAGCCTATATCTCCCTAGCTTTGACATAAGCTCTAGTCTTCTAACTCCATATTCAACAGAACTAAAGACTACACATCAGAGTAAGTGGTCTACCATTAATATTTTAGCTGTGAAAGAATCATCATCTTTACTCATACAAATGCGAAAACGTATCTGATGATGGAATATGGGTTGGACCAATAAATTCATATTTGTAAAACAGAAAAAGTAAAATCTCGATTTTATTACCACTATTAATGTTAGTTTCGGTAATCGCTGTTTTAAACGCTATTATCACAAAGGTTTGTAAGTGTAACTGTGCAACGACAAACAGATTTTAATCTGTTTGTGGTCACTAGCACCTTCCAACTAGTGCTACAAAACAGGCAAGGGGCAGGGGGCTCCTCATGGAACTCCTGTTCTCCAATCTGTATGAGGAAAGCAAGGAACTAGCCTCTTCACGGCCTCTGAAGAGTGATGACAATGTTGTGAAGAAGTGGGTGGGCCCAGAGACGGAAAGAGTATTCAGAGAGCCTTCCTGTCTATTATGGAAAGTTCCACGTGACACCATACATACCATTAACATGTCACCTCTACAATAATCCCTCCTCCCCAATTTCTAATACCAGGTGGTTGAAAAAGTGCTTAGTACCAAGGAGGTGTTCAATAAATATTTGAATAGATACATTAATCAATACCATTAAATACCACAATTTAAACAGAATCCACAAAGTAAGGAATTTCAACTGTTAAACACTCATATTTTAACCTCTGTTAAGACGACAGGCATTTGAAATTTTTAAAAACTATACACCGCTTAAATGCTTGCCTTACTAGAGGAGAGGGCAAAGTAACAGAAGGCAACAGCCTCAATTCCTCAGCACTAGTGTTGTTTTTATGCTCAACACTTTCCTCCCACAAAAACAAAGCAATCACGATGTCTGGTGGGAAAGAGAGCAGTGGACTGAACGTTATCATCCAGGCTTAAGAGCTGTAAACATCACACAGGAGAAAGGACGTTCCCCAGAAAGCACATTCCTCGGACTTTGTTATGTGCGGGTCCTGAGTAAACTGGGAACTGGGAAGGAATAAACACCCATGTTTTATGATCTTGAGAAGTGGCTGGAGCAATACCCTGAGGCCAGCCTGTGTGATGGACTCTGCTGTGGACATCGCACAGGATTTAGCAGAGCCTGCAGAATTACAGGCTCCTGGGACAACATCCTCCTTCAGCGTAAGCTACTTAAACACTGAGGCAAAATGAACAGAGATTTTAAAATGGTCTTAAGGGAAGACGCTGCTTAGGAGCAGTTCTGGGGGAAGGACAAAGTCCATCCTCCACGGGGGTGGGGAGGGGCATATTTTCCTTTCATCTGCAGACACATCTGGGAAGCCTTAGGTTGGAAATGAAACAGGGAAAGGCTCTCCGCCTGACCCATGAAAGGGTAGAGAAGACAAAGAAGGTGGGACTTCCTCCCAAACTAGCTGAGCATGATTTCAGGCAAGTGTCTCAGCTTATAATCTGCAGCTTAGCTTGGAATGCGGTGCCACGGTCATGCAATGCTTGCTAAACCCCAAAACGTCTATAAGGGCACCTGCTGTCTTCTCCGTGGACTGGTGGGCACACCGTCCTTGCTAAGTACTGCAGTGACCACGTCAAACAACACTGCTCGAGGGAAGTTGCCTAGTCTCTCAAATGAGCTCACTCTTTTGAGCTCTTCTCCTCTATTATACAAAACAACCCCAGGTCGGGTATTCTCACCCTGCTCTGCTGACCCTGATATTTTGCAATGGTGGACATTTGAATTCTGCCATTTTGACCCCCCTGGATGGTTTGGCTTCAGGCTTATGAATATAACACATAAACAAGCCTGGTACTTTTTCTTTCAGAAAGCATTATTTATTCAGAACTAATTAGAAATTAATTAGAAATTAGTTACTACTTTCTGTAGAAATAGTTACTACTACATTTCACAAATTTAATTCCTTAATTTTTAAATTCAAAGTTAAACCATATTCTATTTTGAACATTTTCATTTCTCTTTTATTGAATTTATTTCCAATGGGATCAATTCTTTTCCATGTGATGTTTTACATTAGGGTGAAAATCCTCCATCAGCTTTTGGCGAATATCAAATTTTACCGGTTCTACCTTCTAAACCTCTTCAAGTCATTTATTTTCACAAGGTTACATTCCCTTGGGTAAAATTTTGCAGATCTAAATTGTGACGGGAAGACTTGAGTCCTCTGCTGAAATTCAGACAACACATTTTATTGTGTGTCGTTTCAGTTCACTTCAATTTTATTTTGTTTTCATTATTTCTACAAAGGCTAATTCCTTCCCGTGAATTTGTGCACTTTTCGATACACTGACAAGATATAAATCTTCGGTCACTTTTTCATCCATAATAAATAGTGTGATGTGCAGGTTTAGTTGCTGTCAGTTTATTACAGATTCAAGTAAATGGTGGTTTCTATTTATTTTTAGCACAAAGAGTACACAGGACAAATGTAAGTATTCTGGATGCAAGAGAGGAAATAAATTGTGGGGTTATGTTACGCTGCTTTTTACCAAGCACCATTCAAAAAACAGAGTAGGAGCTACCAAAGCAAAGGTTTGGATATCCTGGAAGAAAGCTGACACAAGTGTAGGCACCGTATCCCTTTGAGATAAGGACATGGGGCCCCAATGTTCGGCCCCCTCCAGTGAGGCTCGACTTAAGGTTAAACTTTCCACTGAGAGAGCAGATTATATGGCCTCCTTAGACAAACGCTGGGCCTTGTCAAGCGTCACTCACGTGTTTGTAAGGAAGAAAAAAGCAGGGGAAGGAAACCAGTCAGGGGGGAAAGTATACTGGCAAAATCTCTACTGGAGGCGAGAGGAATGCAAGGCCGAGAAGCCAATCTCCCTGCCCAGGGAGGCTGCAGGAATAGTCACGTGAGCGGCAGCCAGAGCCTGTGGAAAATGCACTCTGGACTCCCAGGGCAGGTGAAACGAGGCTTGCCATTTTAGAAGAGGGGAAGGAGGGAGGAGAGGATTAAAAAAAAAAAAAAAATGCAGGGCCAGTTTCTCCCTCACATAACCTGTTAGTGGGAAATGTGCAATCGGGTGCAAGTCCGAGAGATAACTGCACCTTTGAGCGGATCCCTAGTAACCAGATCTGCTGTCCCAGTGTGAGTCCCTGGTCTCTGTGCTCCAGTTGCAGATGCTGTGGCCCTACCCAGACCTGACCAGGCCATTCAATGTCCTCTCCACTTCGAGGAAATATTAAGCTGACAGATTTAAAAGTTATCTGGCAGCGGATGTTTCCATGATGTGAATCCTGGAAAGGAAACAGAGTCAACATGCTTTTCCTCAGATGTCAATGCTTTTTTTTTTTTTTTTTGCGGTCCGCGGGCCTCTCACTGTTGCGGCGGCCCCTCCCATTGCGGAGCACAGGCTCCAGACGCGCAGGCTCAGCGGCCATGGCTCACGGGCCCAGCGGCTCCGCGGCATGTGGGATCTTCCCGGACCGGGGCACGAACCCGTGTCCCCTGCATCGGCAGGCGGACTCTCAACCACTGCGCCACCAGGGAAGCCCGTCAACGCTTTTTCAATTATTTTGTACCGGGGGTCGTTTGGGTAGGCCAGACGGATGGGAAAGAATTCCAGATCTGAGGGTGGGCTCCCTTACTCCTGGTTTGAACATCAGTAATATGATTGGCTCTTACCTCAACACATGCTATATTTCAGTCAAGGAGGAACATGTAAGTATCAGCGGTCAAACACCACAGTAAATATTTCCAGGCTCCAACAACATCCCTCCTCCACAAAACCAAACCAAACTAAAACGAAAACAAGAAAAACAACCAACAACCCACCACTACTAAATCTTCTTAGCAATCCAGATTTTGGGTTTTATTCTCAGGTTACATTTTTTTTTTTGTGCCAGTTAAGAATGAAGCCAGAAACAGTTTTCACTCTGACTTCCTAAGCAATGATTTACTTTTACACTCCTATGACACTTTATTATTTTGCTGTACTTCCTAGTAAGCTTGAACACAGAATAGGAAAATTTTCTTTGAAAGTATTTCTTTAAACGTATTGAGGAATTCTCCCTGGGACAGAATTTAAAGATCTTCATTGTCGTTAAGGAGAAGAGGAGGTTCTAAGTGGCTTCCCCGAAGTCACAGTACCTGACCAGACACTAAACAATTACAATGCTATCTTTCTTACTTGCTTGTGGGATCTTCGTTCCCCAGCCAGGGATCGAACCGTGCCCCCTGCAGTGGAAGCGTGGAGTCCTAACCACTGGACCATGAGGGAAGTCCCAGCAATGCTACCTTTCTAGTTCAAATCCCTCTGAATTATAGGATTGCCCTTAGGACAGGAGAATGTCAAAGATCCACAACCTGACTTATGCTGACTCCTACCTACTTTTCCAACGGGGGAAACGAATCTTCAAAGCCATGTGGCATGAGTGTGTTCCCCTCTCCCACCTCCCTATTCTAAGTGGGGTTTAATGGATCTGAGATGGGCTGGATTCCAAAGTGCACACCAAGATGGGATGCAAATGAGTTCAGATTCATGAAATTCCCTCAGTGCTGCTCAAAGATGGACGTCCCACAAATCAGGCTGTCAGTCACAATGGACAGTGGTCAAGTGGTACAGCTTCATTTTTATTTCTTAGTTTTTGACCAAGGAACTCAGAAATTTTTCAGACAGGAGAGAAAAAAGAAAACAATTTCCCCCTTTCACCCCCTCTGCCATTCCCACCATTATCTCCACATTCATCTTTGCCACCTTTCAAGTGAGGTTGGGAGCATGGCCACTAGAGGGCAGCATGAATTTAGGAAAAACAGCTGCTTAAAAAAAATAAACGATGGCAACGATTCAGAGAGGGCCATTAAAGTCACACTGTGCTTTCGGTCACCAGTTATAAGTTCTGCAATGATCAATATGTCATGATTGCTCAATCTGTGCTGAAGGGTTTCTGGGAATGGGGCTCCCAGACACCCCCTCAGTCCCCCCATCCCCCCACTCCCACCCCCGCTTTTTGGATGCCTCTGATCTCGATTTCAGGGACTAATTTTCTTTACTATCAATTGCTCTAATTAATCTTCTAGGCTCAGGAGTTGGGGAAATTTGCATATTACCTGCATAAATGTAAAGAAACACGCAAAGATAAACAGAGATAGCTTCCCACATTTCTTAGAAAAAGATTTTTATCAGGCAAGTCCAAAAGGAAATATGCCACTCAAGGGCATGGAGTTACTAATCATCATTTGATAGGGAAAAAAGTGAAAAAACATAAGAATTAAATAAAACCTGCATCAATAAAACATAAAAAAAGCGTATGTACTCTACCCAAGCAAATCCTGGCTGCCTCCTACCCACTGCTGTTGTCGTCCCTCTCTGAGTATACGTCCAGGTTAATCAGAAAAGAGAGGTAGATAAATTAGGAGCTTGGGATTACCACACACACATACCACTCTATATAAAATATATAACTAACAAGGACCTACTGAATAGTATAGGGAACTCTACTCAATGTTCTGTAATAACCCATATGGGAAAAGAATCTGAAAAAGAATAGATATATGTAGATGTATAACTGATTCACTCTGTTGTACACCTGAAACTAACACAGCATTGTAAATCAACTATACTCCGATAAAAAATTAGGAAACAAAGAAAGAAAGAAAAGAGAGGTAGAAACTACTCAAAAATAAAATCATAACTCCAGCTTCTGTTTTGGTCATCATGTGGTCCCTATCACTGGTCTCTGACCCATGGGCTAGTGATTATTTTCACGCCTAGAACAACAAATGACCACCTCCCTTCAGGAGAAAAAGGTATTCATGGGTTTCCAGGGATTTCAAACATGTTATTTTTGAAACAGCAATAAAGGTATGACATTCTAGGGAATGGCATTTTAAATGAGAATCTGTAGAATTCAAATAAATGAGTGGATTCCATCAGAGAAGGGAGTAAACAAAAATTGGATCTACTGGACTAGAGGAAAGTGGAGTCCAGGTGTGACTCTCCGTGTCAGCCGAGAACCCGCTCAAGTGGTCAGTGAAGCAAATAGGCTCTCACACTTTCTTCCTGTAGACTTTCCTAATATAACAGTCATGAGATTGACTAGCCAGTAGGGAAATGTTGGGTTCCAGTTAATTAATTAAATTATCTCATTAATTCGTGGTTCAGCAGAAACTTTTCCTGAGTTTTCTCTCACACATGAAACACTATACAAAACCAAATTCAATTTTACTGTCTTACTAGATATCTCATGGTGACCACCCATGAGGATTTCTTTTTTTTTTTTTTAACATCTTTATTGGAGTATAATTGCTTTACAATGGTGTGTTAGTTTCTGCTGTATAACAAAGTGAACCTGCTATACATATACATATATCCCCATATCTCCTCCCTCTTGCCTCTCCCTCCCACCCTGCCTATCCCACCCCTCTAGGTGGTCACAAAGCACGGAGCTGATCTCCCTGTGCTATGCGGCTGCTTCCCCCTAGCTATCTATTTTACATTTGGTAGTGTATATATGTCAATGCCACTCCATGAGGAGTTCTTTGAGGATTTACAGTGAGGATGATACAGTTAAGAGGTTTCACTAGGGTGGGAAGACTGCTCATTGAACATTTCTCAAGGTCTTAAGACCACTTTTTTTTTCTTTTTTTTTTTTTTTGCGGTACGCGGGCCTCTCACTGTTATGGCCTCTCCCGTTGCGGAGCACAGGCTCCGGACGCGCAGGCTCAGTGGCCATGGCGCACGGGCCCAGCCGCTCCGCGGCACGTGGGATCCTCCCGGACCGGGGCACGAACCCGTGTCCCCTGCATCGGCAGGCGGACTCTCAACCACTGCGCCACCAGGGAAGCCCCTAGACCACTTTTTTATAGGAGCTCCCTAAGGGCAGAAATGATGGCTTTTCACCCATGCTTCATGAGATACTCAATAGATTGCTTATCATTGTAGAAGAGATGCAAGGATCTCGGAATACTTCTTCTGAACCCCGGAGTTTGCTACACATTCCTGGACATTGACAGGTGGAGGAATTGCATGGCTTGTCCCCACGTCAGTGATTTTCCAACTTTCCCCTGCATGGGGTCACCTGGAAGGCTTGTTAAAACAGAGATTGCTGAGCCCCACCCCAAAGTCTCTGGTTTAGGGGGTCTGAGTTGGGGCCAAGAATTTGCATTTTTGCTGGTTCCCAGGTGGTAGTGATGCTGCAGATTAGGGGGCCACACTTTAAGAAACAATGTTCTAGGACAACCTAAAAGGGCCCCCTTTTCCCTTTTTAAAAAAGTAAAACTCTTGACATCAGTTTTTCTTCTTGTAGAAGCAACACCACTCAAATTCGGAGATAAAAATCCGGTTGACTGAGATTCCTAGTGTATCGAGTTTTAGTGAATGGAGGTTTTACTGTCTTCCTAACAGCAGCCTGAAAAAACACCATACCTAAAATAATAATTAATAATAGATTGCTCCGGCTCTTTAATATAAAACAAAAATCATGAAAGTTTAAATTTAAGTGATGTGCAGATTACATTAACAGAAGAAAAGAAGAAAAGAGTTTTTTGGATAAGTAGATTGGAACTGAACCTACAAACCATAATTTATGAAGACTAAGAAAAAAAAACTTGCAGAAAAAATTTCCCAGAAAGTCTTTAGCCTCCCTCTAAAATGACAGAATCTTATATGAACAAATGTGAGCAGCGGGGGTCCTCCTGCAGAGTTTGAATGGGAATTTTGGCTTTGCTCTCAAGCAGAAATTTGCTTTTGGGTTTCAGGTCTGTTCCTATTAGAAAGCTCACATCAAAAGGGGAGAAAACATCCACAGTTCTGTCTGGTTCTTCAGGCTAAAATTTCTCAAGAGAGTCATTGAAAATAAAGACAAGTTGCTTTTTTTTCTTTTTTTCATTCTTCAAGCTGCAAAAAAGAACCTCTCAAATAAAATTAAGCAGACCCAGTAACAACCGGGTCTGTCATAATTCAAACTCTGCAAGAACTGAGGATAAGACCTTCCTTCTTAGGCCCATTAGTCCAGCCTCCATCTGCCCTTCATTAGACTCCAAACAAACTTTTCCTGTACTGATATTACTATAATCTTTCCTAATTCCAGGACACTTTAAATTGCTTTCTCCAAAAGGAAAACGAAGAGAATCTGCTGATATATGATCTAACAGAAAGAAGTCGGCATTACAAAAAAATAACTAAAAGTATGTCATTGCAGGGAGCACAGCATAATTCTTGGGCACTAGCAATTCTCACAGCAAAATGCCAAAATATTTTTCATTACTTCTTGATCTTCAACTCCCCAATCTCTAACCTGCTTTGGACAAAAAGCGCATATATATATACGCTAATGCCAAAGAAAGAAACTATAGGTTAAGTAAGAATTAATAGCAGAAAGAAATTTATACGAGCAATATGAACCTCTTGAACATTTTTTTTTCTTGCCAAAATAAAGACAAAGTAAACCATAGAAGAGCATATTATAAGGGTCTTCATTAGGGTCAGGCTCATTAAAACTTAATGAAGGCACCAGAGTCTCTCCAGCAATGTTAAGAGGGGTATACTTTTTGCCTATCGATGGAATGGCCTGGGTCAGAGAGACATTGCTGACAGTGGGTGGCACCAGGTGTTATCTGTCTCTGGAACATACTACTTTGATGGCTTGGAATATTACCCCTTTTATTTGGCTGGCTTGAGTTTGTCAAGATTCACCCTGCGGGGAGTTAACATGCCTCCATTATTGAAAAAAAAATTGCCCGTGGGCCAACGTGAGCCTCCCACCTAATAGAATACATCTGGCTCTGACAGTTTGATGCCCAGCTCTGAGCCACATTCGGCCACACAAATTAACATCGTAGACATTGCCCATGCTGAGCAGGAAGTAATAACCTGCTACCTGCTACTTGGCCAAAATCTCATTATAAGCCATTACGGTAATTGAGGGCCCCGACTCCGCGGATATTAGACTCCCCGAGCGCCAGTCGTTAGTTCAGCAAAAGAAAGACTCCGAATGGAGGCAGGGGTGGCCGACGGAGGAGCAACTGTGCTTTGGACCACAGTGTGAATTCCATCTGCAGGCTACAACGTGGCTCTAGAAGATTTGTGAGCTGTCTCTCTTCTGCCCCGAAGCCCACGTGACCTCTCCTGTGGGGCTCAGGACCCCAGGAAGATGACGTAATTCTTGGTAGGCCTCCAACAATGCTATACAATTAAAATTTGGTTTAAATGAGTACTGGGGACAGGGAAGAAGAGGGCAAAAGAAGTCAGAATGCTCCACGAGTTAGAAGTGTAGAAGTGGGGGTGGGGAGGGGGAAGGGGGACTCCACCCTTCTCCCTAGAAGATAGGGGCTGTCTAGAGTCACTGCACATATATAAGCTTCCATCCTTCTTCAGATGACCAAGCCAACTTCCCTTCCCCATAAGGCCTGCCCTCTCAGTCTCTGCGCAGGATGGGGCAGCTATGGATGAAGTGGTGTGGGCTTGGGAGAGGGAGAGAGGGAAGGAGTCCAATGGATCATCAGTCATGCAGCTGATCAATCAACCTGATTTTTGGTACCATGAGGATGGCTCTGGATTGTAGTTACCATGACAACTTTCAATAAATGTTTCTTGGTAAGAGTTACATAGGGCTGGGGAGAAGAGTAACTGAAAATATAATGAACGGTTTCCAGAAATCCCTTCTTATCCTGGTACATACAAATCCCCCCTACGCGCGCGCACACACACACACACACCCCCCGATAAGAACCAAATCCACCAATCATGGGAGCAAGTTTATGCAAGGTTTTACCTAATGTACAACAAAACTCCTGAGTGCCGTGTCTTCTCCAGAAACCACTGGAAGCCTGGATGATAAACCTTCCTGGGCATCCGAAGTTTCCATTTCATCCTACTCCAGGTCTCAGTAAAAGGCTGCCTGGCCTTGGAATTTTGAAAGAATTGGTATTTGGGGGAAAATAAGCACTATGGTGGGGGAAAGAACGTGCTGCTGAGGGTGAGGGTGTCTGAGAGTCAAGTCCTCCTTCTAAACGCCCTGAGACCATCTTCCTGTCTTAGCCATGCCAGCCTCATTATTCCTCGGCACCCAGAGGGTTAAGTACAGGCTGGAGCCTAGAAAATGGTTTCTGTTGGTACAAGAGAGGCCTTCCCTATAACTAGATCCTTCAGGAAAAAACAAATTAATCAACAGCGAGCTGAAGAGGGTTTAATGATTGCATTCTGCATACAATCAGCTTTTCCCTTTTCAAGGGCCATCAATATGTCAAGGGAAGACATATCTGAAGGATATAGCTCTTAACATCAAGGTTATCTATTCTCCACAAGGCTCCCACTCCTTCCTGGGCTGATACTCCATGCTGCCTGTGTCTAACATTTTCATCAACTCTGCAATCAATCAAGGTAATAATGTTGTGCAAAAAATCAATTAACAACGCAATTAAACTTTCCTTATTATCTCAAAGGGCTGAAATAATACCTAAAGGGAAGATAGACTCACTGAACGCAGACATCCATAATCCAATGTGAAAGTGAATTATGAGATTGGACAGATGCAGGCATGTGCTGGTGCTGTTATTTTCCAGGGGTTATATCTCATCGTGGCAGTGTATCAGTCAGCCCCAATCCCAGACCCTAAAATTCCAAATTACTTTTAAGAAATATATGATGTGTAATATCCATTTCATATCCTCTTTTAAAGATAACCCCCTCCCCTCCAAAAAACTGAACGGCCATATTATTCAAAGACAAAATGATCTTTCAACAAGAACATAAAATATAAAAGCTATAATAACATTTACATCTGTATAGCACACATCTCTGCAAATGCAGCTCATCTATTACACGTAATCTGCAGCGCCTAAGAGACTCAGGATGTGGCACAACATTTAAAATTCAAATGCTTAAATGTGCAAACTCCTATGGAATGGCTGTGGCTTCTTCCCCCGAGAGGAGGTCTCACCCACGCTTGCCTATACACACACGTACACACACCCAGGGAGAAGCATCGGGAACAACGGAAGTATTACTCCTTTAAAATGAGAATGACTGTATTATTTAGCAATTACACTCAACCTGCCCTGAAACACTGTCCTTAGGAATTGAGCATTATAGTACATAAAAAAGAGATGACTATTAACCTTTTGCTGCAGTGACGACTGTGAGATGCTTGAAATTTCACACTGAAATGAGATACAAAGTAGAAGAGGAAGGGGTTCCCTGACATTTACAGAGCTCATTTTAAGCTGTTCAGGACCCACATGAGATGGTCTGGCACCAACAGAAGGAGGCCTAGAGATAGAAGGGGAAACAACCAGAGGAGGAAAGGTTCGTTAAACAAACGTCAAAGCAAAAGCCAGCAAACAATATATAATAGAACGGATAAACAACAACGTCCTAATATATAGCACGGGGAACTATATTCAATAGCCTATGATAAACCATAATGGAAAAGAATATATAAAAAAGAATGTGTGAGCCAGGTGAACTGATCCAGAAAGGTACAGTTCCAAATTTGCGCCTCAGGGCATTAGCGGAATCAGGATAAGAGAGGATTTCCCTGTGTTTCAAACATGTTGCTACACGAGCTCTAGGTTTTGGTAACTGACAGCTATTCCCCTAGCAGCGTGGGTTTCCACATATACCACCTGGAGTTCTGCAGGTATTGTTGTTTTAAACTACCACTGCTCAACAACGAATTCCTTTATTGCAAGTTACTCACTTGTAACAAGGATCTTAAGCCAACTTCCCCCCATTTTCAGCTCAGCAAGGAGGCAGGACAGAGCCCCAAGTGCAGATTTCAAATGAACAATAAAACAAGACAAATAAACACAAATGCTTATTCTGTAATTTCTTAAAAAGTAAGGAAGCAATTCATGATGTACTTTTTGGTACAGAATTTCAACAGAGAAGTTGAACAGGTTAGTGGATCCTGCCATTTCTCTCCTAACCTTAAGGAACATAATTAATATGTTTTCATTTTCAATGACTATATTGTGTGTGTGTCAACTGGAACTGCTCCTGCTGTGTATTTGATTCCACTGACGATGGGGTGGGTCAGATTTTAAATGATGTGTGAGCACTTCTGTTCTTTCCGTGCTCTGGTTTATGTGTTATTCATGACTCGCATTACAGACATGGCTGATACACAGATGTAAATGTTATTAAATCTTTTGTATTTTACAGGCTTTGTGAAAGGCTTCTTTGTTTTCAAATAATTCTCTTAACCGCCAAAAATAACCAGAAGTACATGACAATGTCTTGGGAATTTTTTTTCCACTGAATTTTCTGATGAAGAGATTTTCTCCCCTCTACTGCTACTTTTTTTTCATCAAAATAAAAATGTGTGGATAAATTGGCAGATGGAAGGGTTACATCTTTATAGTAACCAGTCAAGAACCACTTCACGTGTGTGTATGCACAAGTGTGTGTTTCGTGTGCATGGGAGTTACACGTGGGCACATGGTACTCGTATATGTACTGCTGTATGTGTGCCCTGTGTGTCTTGCTGTGAATTGTGTTATACATGTTGTGTGGGTCCTTTTTGTGTGTGTGTATCTCCTACAGAAGTGTGTTGTGTGTGCACATGGTGTGTATGCACATGGTGTGTGTGTTGGTGTGAATATGTTGACCCCATTATGCCAAGTCAGAACTCGAAGTCACCCAATTCTTGATTACCTGCCAAAGGTGCAGTCACCTTACTGCATTTTGGTCTCTGACATAATTTTTAGTCTGTTTTTATTTTGCTCCAGCCTCTTCACATTTCTTAGGATTTCAACAGAAATGTGGCAGAGGATAAACCTCTTCATACAGAGGGTACTTAGTCTGTGCCTCTTACTGGCTCACTTTTCTTTATTGATTTTAAAGTGAAACTATGCTCTGAGACTGAACAATGCACCTCCACAAATACAGCTGACTTGACTGAAGGAGGTCAGGAAAGATGGAGACATAGTATTTTTCAGTCCTGAGATCAGCAGCCCAACTTCGATGGGCTCAAAGAGGAGAGATGGCTCAGGCCATCCTCAGGGCAGTGGGGGTCTCTGATTCCTCAAGTATCCCTTTAGAAGCATAAGAAAGGGCATATCAACTCTGGGAAGTGTGCTGGAGTCCAAAGGTCAGGTTCTAGTTCCTGGGTTGTAGTAACTGTCCTGCACAACATGTCAACTTCTGGGCCACAGTTTCTTAGCATCTGCAGAAAACGCTCTCTAACGGCTACTTCTGTCCTGATGAATATAATGCCTATTTTCATGTAAGCAGGTTTTCTATGCTATGCATAGCTCACATAGTGGACACAGCAATATAGACCTTTTTCACACGCCCCTCTCTTTGTTTCCTTGGTTTGTCTCCTTCCCTCCTAGAATATTCATGATCCCCATACACCTTCTTGCCTTTCTTGGGGTTTTAATTCCAGAATCAAAATATAACTGTCCTCTCTTAGAAGCCTGTCCACATCTTTTTTTACACCTTTTCTAAGAAACAACTAGTTCTCTGATCGACTCATTCACATTAGGATGGTAATAGTTGACAATGAAATAGAGCTTCATCACTTCAGATAAAATATTTTACTTAAAAAAATAGACACATTAAAAAATAGACCAACTGAATAAATCTCTAATGGAATTTCAGGCAACATAGGTAAGTGGGAAAGCCCTATGTGCCAGGCACAATCAATGAAACCCAAAATAAAGAAGAAAAGGAGAGGTTCTTTCTACATTTGAGCAACTAACAGGCCAGAAAGGGAGATAACTTGTCAGATAAAGATAGTTCCAATAAAATTTGCCATAATAATGTTATCTACAAAATGTTAAACAACAAGAACAAAAAGATGTGATGAGGTGAGCAGAGGCATTAAAAAAGGGGCATTTTCTCTGTATTTCTCTTTTTAGTCATGTTAAGTCACAAATATAATATTTGTTACAAGTTGAACAATACAGAAGGTATATTTAAAAACAACAATTACCTCTTTCAAGATTTCCATGAACATTTGATGGAGATATACTGCTGGAGAGATATAGGTACAGATACAAGTGCAGAATATTCGGCTAAGTGAAAATGTAAGGAGCAAAAAATGTGCATAAACTTAGCTACTTTTGAGTAACAAAGAAGTAAAATAAGATTAAAAAATAAACAAAAATGCTCATATGTGTTTTGCAAAAAGAAACACAGAAAGGGTAACGCGTAAACCATAGACCACTAAGAATGATATATGTGGTCGATAGGTAAAAGTAGGGGGGAGGGTATTGGGATGGGACTTCTCTGGATATATCTCTCTTTATATTCATATATTTTCCATATTTAAAAATAAAATGTAAAAAAAGGATGGAAAAAACAAATCCTAAAACTGGATACAAACAGAAAAAAATGAACCTAACCATATACCAAATTGATAATATAATGACACAGAAAAAGAAATTAATTTTGGAACACTGTACTTCAACTATACCTGAGTGAGATGTATCCTGAGAACACCACCACCAACAACAAAAACTGCAAAGAAGTCTTGAGCTTTACTTAGCAGGCTTATTGTTGGTAGTGGTATTGTTGTTACAATTCTCAAATTATTTTGTATATATTGTAGGATAGAGGAAATGTGCAAATATATTGAAATGGATGGAAGTCAAGAGTTTTCACTGTGAGAGAAGGGAAACCAAACAAAGAATGAGAGAAGATGTAGTAGAGAGCATAATGGTCCCCAAGATGTCCACATGCTAATCCCCAGAACCTGTGAATATGATACCTTACACAGCAAAAGGGACTTTGCAAAGGTGATTACGGATACAGACCCAGGAGGCAGACATTCTGTTCTTTCTGGGTGGGTGCAATCTAATCACATGAGTCCTTAAAAGGGAGAAACTTGAAAGGCTGTGGGCAGAGAGGGAGATGTAACTATGGAAGAATGATCAGAGAGATGCAACACCACTGGCTTTGAAGGTGGAAGGAGGAGGAGGAGGGGGAAGTGGGGAGGAGGAGGAAGAGGGGGAGGAGGGAGGAGGAGGAGGAGGAAGAGGGGGAGGGGGAGGAGGAGGAGGAGGGGGAAGGAGGAGGGGAGGGGGGAGGAGGAGGAGGAAGGGGAGGAGAGAGGAAGAGGGGAGGGGGAGGAGTAGGAGGAGGGGGAGGGGAGAGGAGGAGGGGAGGAGGAGGGAGAGGAAGAGGGGAGGAGGAGGGGGAGGAGGAGGGGAGGAGGAGGGGGAGGAGGAGGGGAGGAGGAGGGGGAGGAGGAAGGGAGGAGGAGGGGGAGGAGGAGGGGGTGGAGGAGGATGGGGAGGAGGAGGAGGAGGGGGAGGGGGAGGAGGAGGAGAAGAGGATGAAAACAGAAAGACGAAGATAAAGAAGGTGACTCTAAGAATTTAAATTGGAGGGATCTGTAAGAAATCATAATTAAAAATTATACATGTATAAATATGTGTGTACACACATTTGTGTAGGACATCTAGCACCTGGATATTGGTTTCCAGAAAATATTTTCCACCAAAAATAATCAGGGTTTCTTGAAGAAACGGCTGATTCAGGTTGTGGGCAGGAAATGTACAAGTGAGCCCGGAACATCTTGTTCCAGAAAGCAGGGAAAGAACAGAGTCAGTGGCTCGAAAAGGATGTCTCTGGCCCAGTTTGGCACTATTTGAATATCAAAGAGAGTAATGACAGTAATTAACTTGCCACATTGAATTAAAAAGAATTTAAATCCAGAATGATACTTAAATACATAAACAAGTAAGTACAACAGACGAGAGCAAGCTCTTATTTAAACAACGTAAGCTATTTAATGTAGAAAGAATGACAAAATTAGAAAAATCACCACACTCCAATGTAGCAATTCAGGCAAGTATTATCAATGGATGCTGCAACTACTTGGTGAAAGTTTTTTGAGGAAGAAAATATTCACGCAGCCTCAGATCACCACTGTTTAGGTTACTTATTAATTATAAAGGGGAACATACACCTTTACACGACATCAATATGGAGATAGCCATGTTAACTAGTGATCAATCTTAGCATTTGCTACAAAAGAGATCATTAATATCATGTACCTCTCGACATGATGAAATATTGCCAACGTCACCTATACTTGCCAAAATGTTGAACCCGAACCAAATTATGGGCGTGCAATCAGAAAAATCTGGAATGCAGGACATTCTACAATGAAAATGACCAAGGCTTTTAAAAAAAACTAAATGTCATGAAAACCAGGAAGTGTGGGAGGTATGTTGTAGATCATCGATTCTTCAGTTTCAGAATCACCTTCCTCAGAACCAGCTGGAGTGCTTGCTGCAACACAGATTGCTGGGGCTGCCCCCAGAGTTTCTCATTTTTCCTTTAGTCTGGATGGGGCCCCAGTATTTTCATTTCTGACAAGTTTCCTAGTGAACTTGACGCTGCTGATCTGGGAGTTTACCCTTGAGCAGGGGTCCCCAACCCCAGGGCTGTGGACCAGTACAGGTCTGGGGCCTGTTAGGAATCGGACCACACAGCAGGAGGTGAGCGGCGGGCGAGAGAGCGAAGCTTCATCTGCCCCTCCCCATCGCTCGCATCACCGCCTGAACCATCCCCTCTACCCCACCCCCTGCCCCCATCTGTGGAAAAACTGTCCTCTACGAAACCGGTCGCTGGTGCCAAAAAGGCTGGGGACTGCTGCAAGAAGCACTGCACTATATTAAAAAAAAAAAAAAAAAGACTTAATAACCAAATGCAGGGGCTTCCCTGGTGGTGCAGTGGTTGAGAGTCCGCCTGCCGACGCAGGGGACACGGGTTCGTGCCCCGGTCCGGGAAGATCCCACATACCGCGGAGCGGCTGGGCCCGTGAGCCATGGCCGCTGAGCCTGCGCGTCTGGAGCCAAAAAAAACAAAAAAAAAACAAAAAAAAAAATGCAAACTTGGATTGGATATTAGATTAACACAGAAGGAGTTATTAGAGACACCATTGGAAACCCTGAGGAAATTTAACCATGGACTATATTAGGTAATGGTTTTTGTTGTTGTTGTTTTTGTTTTTTGCGGTATGCAGGCCTCTCACTGTTGTGGCCTCTCCCGTTGCGGAGCACAGGCTCCGGACGCGCAGGCTCAGCGGCACGTGGGATCTTCCCGGACCAGGGCATGAACCCGTGTCCCCTGCATCGGCAGGCGGACTCTCAACCATTGCGCCACCAGGGAAGCCCTAGGTAATGGTTTTGAATTCGTGTTAATTTTCGTAGCATTTTTGTTATTTTTTAAGAAAACGTTCTTATTTTAGGAGATGCATGCTGAAGTATTTAGGGATGAAGTATGATGATGCCTATGATTTACATAAATGTCTCTATACACTCGCAGACTCATAGATTACATATAGAGAAACAAATATGGTGAAATATTAACAATAAGTTTAGGTAAAGAATAGATATATATGTGTTCAACGTACTAGTCTTTCGACTTTTTTGTAGGTTTGAAAATGTTCACAGTAATCATTTTGGAGGAAAAGGCTTGTTTATCTCGGCATATGATATTTGTAATTATACAGTAATGACCACAGGAATAATTTTCAAATCTGTGCTTTCTTTGCCTGCTCCTCTCCTGATTCCGTTAGGTGACCTATTTAAGCATCTCAAGCTAGCATTGATTGAGACCCTTTCAGGCCAATGTGTGTTTTCCACAAATAGCACTCTGTTGTTCAAAACAAAATACCTGAGAGTGAAACATTATCAGTCCCTCCCACTCCAATCCCATCACTCCGTGTTTTCCTCTTTGTGTGCACACACACACACAGTCCACATATACAACCCATCCTTCTTTCATTCCTTCCTTCCATCTTTCCTTCACAAAAATGCATAAGGTCCGTGTTTAATTTGCATTGCAACATGCCTGACTAATAAAGGTATTTATTTAATCAGTTACTGAGTCATGCCTTCTTCCATTACACAATTATTTACTGAGACCCTACTATGTGCCTGTTAGTGTTCTCATAGATGATGATACAGTGGTGGATAGAGTCTCAGCTCATGGACACTACAACCCAGTGGTGGAAGAAAGGCAATAAGCAAATAGACAAAAGTTAAAAATAAATAACTAATAATTTCAGATATAAATATAACAAAAGTGGTAAACCTATAATAAAGGTAGTAAAGAGTAAAAGGACAGAACTAAGAAACAGAATACCTTGGTGCTAGCTCTGTATTCCAGGCTTGAGAAATTTGGCAGGTCACACGACTTACGTGAACGTCAATTTTCATGTTTAGAATAGGAATGATAATCCTTGCCTATGTAACCCTCACCCCCAGTAAGGTAACTTTGAGGAACGCCAGCTACTGAATAATATGTAGTATCATTGTCAAATGACAACATATCTTAGATATACCTTGACAATTTGTCATAATTGTTATAAGAATGAGCCATCTTATAACTGTCCTACTGCTGTATTAAGAAGGATTATGCAGGCTGTTAGAACAAACAAGCCCCACAATTTCAGTGGCCTAACACAATAGAAGTTCATCTCTTCCCTACTCAGGAAGGTTCCTCCAGGAAGATTCCACCATGTGTGATTCTTGTGGTTTTGCCATCTCCTACCAAGTCCTGTTACATGCATCAGTCCTGTTGGAGAAAAAGTGAAGGAGGCACAGCCATTTCTCACAAGCCTTGGTTATGAGATGACACCATCACTTGCACTAACACTGCTTTGGCTAAAACACACTCATTTAACCATGTCTAACTGCAAGGGAGACTGAAACGAAGTCTAGCTTTGTAGTCCCCAAACAGGAAGAAAGCATGTATTTTAGTGAGCAAAAAGCAATCTCTGCTACTACGACCAAATGGATTTTTCCTTCCACATTCTTCCTTAATATGAAATAATGTCATATGTTAAAGAGAATAGAAAGGGTAATTTTATAATCAGTTAAATATCTGTTATGTGCCAACTATGTTCCAGGCACAATGTACTGATGTTTTCACCTGTATAGCAAAGCACAGCACCTATCAACAGAGCCTGGCACACAACAGGCATTTCAGTATGTATTCAAGGTTAATGACTGAATGTATATCCACCAGATTCCCAGCTCCATGAGAGCAGGAAATCTGATTTGTCTAATGCAGTCTTTGGAGGGCCTAGCACTGTGCTCAGCATAGCAGGGAACAATAAGCCTCCGCTAAGCATTTGTTTTGAAATCTAAAGTTACATTTTGTTCCCCAAATTGAGCATACGCATTTACAGACTACTCACAGAGCAAAAATTTTTATGACACATTTAGTCATGTTAAAACAATGCCAAACCATCCAGGCTTTACCTAAATATGCATGAATACTTAAATAAGTGACAACTCCACAGAGCCATCATAGCTATATTTTAGTACCAAAGAGTAACAAGCGAATCAAGTAGACAGCATCTATTTTTAAAATGGAAATCACAATAGGTGCCTTTAACTGAAAATTAATAACAAGAGAGCACTGACTTGCAAAGAGCCTCCATTAATAAATTAAAACAATGAATTTGCGACCTTCTGGATGACAGTGAAATGTTCCAGGAGGCCAACATGGCTGTGGAAAGGCAACAGAAACAGTCGCAACCACAATAACAACAAACATGAACTCGGGTCTTATATGGCAAAGATCTAGACACAGTTAACCTAAATTTCCTCAGGCAGAATTAGTGGTTCCTTCCTTGTTTTTCCTGTGTACTATTTATTACACAACCAGTACCCGTATCTCACTGCATCATAACCCATCATCTCATTATTATTTCCCACTTCAGTGTAATTTACTTGAACTTGGAGTTACTCAGGGATGCTTTCTTATTCATCTTTGAATCCATAATACCTATCACAGGTCCTAGAATTTAAAATGTAGTTAAAGTGTTTGCTAAATGAATGAATACAGGAATGTCTGAATGAGCAAGCGAGCCAGACTTTCTCTTTAACAAAGAATAATACCAATTCCACATAATTTTTTCTAGAAAACTGAAGAGATGGGAACACTTTCCAATTTATTAGTCCAGAATTATATGAGAAAATAAAACTACAGAACACGATTCCTCATGCACATGCATATAAAATCTACAATAAATATGGGTATGTGTACATAATAATATATCATGACCAAGTACCGTTTATCCTAGAAAGGCAAGGTTAGTTCAATATTCAAAAATAAATATAACTCATCATATCAACAGACTGAAAAAATACAATCATCTCAACTGACGCAGACAAACAAAACAGACAAAATTCAACATTCATTCATCTACGATAAAAACTTTCTAAAACACAGGAATAACTCGGAAATTCCTCAACCTCCTAAGGGTCATCTACAAAAAAACCCATAGCTGACACCATATTGAATACTGAAAGACTGAGTACTTTCCCTCCATCAGGAACAAGATGGGATATCCACTGTCACTCCTGCTATTCAATTCACCCATTCAGTCTTCTCATCCTGAATTACCCATGCCACTGTGCTAGAGGCACGTGTGGTATGATATCTAGCAATCCACTCTGGGATATTAAAGGCAATTGAAGTCCCTGACAGCTGCAGCACAGAGGAGAGCATTCCTCTTACAGGAGAAGCACTAGGTAGATTCCCAAGGGCAGGAAGTACATACTTGGGACACGCTGAGCAGCACTGTGGTGGGTGGTGATGATGGGGTGGACCTGAGGATTTTCTAACACTAAGAGGAACATCATAACAAAATCTCTGCCCCCAAACAAGGAACAATAAGTCCTTAGGCCATCTAATCATTAACATAAAAAAGGGAGTTCTCAGTTCTGAGTGTTGTTCTTGTAGAATTGTCTTCTGCATCAAGGCATGTTCCAGGACATGGAGACAGATTGTTCCCCAGAAGCACAGCACATTCTGAAGAGCTCTGTCTGCTGCCTTCACAGCATCAGTTATTTATTTGATCACTTTCTATGTGCAAGACACTATACCAAGTACTCTAGAATGTATCATTCTTGTAATGATCGCCATGACCACTAGGTAGGTTTTCTTAGCCCCAGCCCACATTAGAAGAAAGTGAGACTTAGGGTAAATAATGTGTTCAAAGAGACACAAATACTATAAGGAAAAGCTATGGTTAGCTTTTAGTTCTTCTGACTACAAATTCAGGGCTCTTTCCATGATTACAAAGATCACTTTAGGGATTGATGTGTCAGAGAAGAATGCGAAGAGCAGTGTTTCTGTGACTTCGGACCTTTTCAAAACAGTTTTCTGTTTCATTTCATGATAGTATTTTCAAAATGAATTTTCCAGTTATAAAAACAGCTTCTCGGGCTTCCCTGGCAGCGCAGTGGTTGAGAGTCCGCCTGCCGATGCAGGGGACACGGGTTCGTGCCCCGGTCCGGGAAGATCCCACATGCCGCGGAGCGGCTGGGCCCGTGAGCCATGGCCGCTGAGCCTGCACGTCCGGAGCATGTGCTTCGCAACGGGAGAGGCCACAACAGTGAGAGGCCCGCGTACCGCAAAAAAAAAAACAAAACAAAACAACCCAGCTTGCCCTTTACAATGCAATTTTTCAACTGAAAGACATTTTATGGAAAACATAGCAGATTACTTGCCCTTCTCCTCATCACCACCATCATCATCATAGCTAACTTTATTGAGCTTCCTATGTGTAGGCACCGTGATGAGCATTTTACATGGATTGACTCATCACCTGATCCTCTAAACAACCCTATGAGATAACTAGTAGTATTTTTGTTCTCCCCCTTTTTTTTACAGATTGCCTATAAAATGGATCTAAACAGAATTCAAATCTGTGAGTCCTTAAGAAACTTTGTGTTCTCCCTGAAGGCCACCAAGCTGGTTTACCATGTAGTTCATAAAAATCCTTATCCATAGCTTTCATTCCCTCTCCCTACATCCCTTGGTGCTCAAATACGTTACAACATACGATCTGAACTGATGGTTCTTATCCACTGCCAGAAAGAACAGTTTTTAAAAGAACTGAAAATGTTCCCAAAATTCAGTTGCTCTTCTATTCTTCCTGCATTCAAGCTGGAAATGGGTCTCCTTAGACCTTTTAATGGTACTGTCCTTGCCTTCTGTTCCAGGGAGCCTGTCCGTCGACAAACACAGACCTTCTCATTGCATGTCTGTTACTCATAGGCCAAGAAGAAAGCTCAAAGGTAAAATGTGTGGGACATACTCCTGATCTTCCTGGAAACTAACTGTTCAACTTCCCTTGGCCCATCAGCCCTTATGCTTGACCTCAAAGAGATTCTCTTTGAAAAATAATGAAAATCCAATCAACAAAATCAAACCTATTGGCCCAAATCTTGTCACCGCTGAGGGTACCAAAATACTATAGATGGGGTAGCCTCAGAAGTGAGTGCCCTGTTTTCCATGTGAGATGACAAAGCCTCCCAGATACTTGGCATGCTACTAAAACAGCTGCTCAGATGGATGTAGTCTCCCAGAGAAGAATTCAGGGGACAGAAGGAGCCCTCCTCTGAGGTACAGGGCCACATTGCTGGAAAATCAAGACTTTACAGCTGGTAGAACTGAGACCAACTAAGTGTAGTTTGCAGCCCACCTGCAGCAGAATCTGATTTCTGATCCAAGATGCCTGTATTTTTAACAAGTATATCGTGATCCTTAAGCCCACTAAAGTTTGGGAACCAGTGTAATAGACTCGGGAGCCAGACAACCTGGGTTCATATCTCTTTGTGCCTCAATAGCTACACCTGAAAAATGAGGATACTCACAATATCTAATTCCTAAGATTAAATGAGATATTGCATATGAAAAGCCCAACAATGACTTGCATGGAGTGAGCACTCAATTTCCATTAGCTACTAGCCTTATAAAAATTACATTTGTATAGCAGAGTTACCCTTTCCAAAAAGACTTTCACAATTATAAAACCAGATTATTTTACAACAATCCTAAAAGGCAATAACAATTTCATTATGCCTATCTTAAAGGGGAGGAAATGAAAAGCACAAGGGATACCAGGGTTTTAGAATGGCAAATAGGATTCATCTTGCATACAAAGCACAATTTATGATAATGATTGCCTATGATGCAGTATTGAAAAAGGTTCCTTGAGGCCTCCTTGGTGCCACTGATGCAACAGACTTTGTTAAATTAACCTGCTGATGAGTGGCAGAGCTGGAATTAAAATCACAAAGTAGGGTCAGCTACCCAGCATCCATATTCCTCTTTTATCTCACACACAGATACCCTATGCTGTTGAGCACGGCAATATGCTCATTGATGGTGGGCGTAAGATAAAGCGGGATATTGTGAAGGACTCCTGGGACACCTCGTTAAAAGAGAATTGCCTTGCTTTTGAGTCATATCCTTCTTACTTTGATATATCTTTCTGCTACATGGAACACAGAAATAAAGGCTGGTGCTACAGCAACAATACTGTGACCTAAATCAAACTTGAGGATGGGAGCTAGTCTGTTGGAAGGCAGAATAAAAATTTAAAAAGCTTGGATTCCTGGTGGTATCATACCAGCCATCGAAGGTGTACATCTGGGTTTCATGTTATATAGAAGCATCTTATTAAAGCCACTGCTATTGAGGGTGCTTATTAGTTGCAGTTGAATACCATTCCTAATTTATGTAAATCCTTTTTTGTACTATCACTACTCTTTCTTCTAGAACTATTTTCATAAAAACCATTCTGTTTTGGGAGGCTTTGTTTTTCAATTTTTTCTTATCATATCTATATGCTCATTGTTAAAAAATAAAGTACAAAGAAAAATAAATAAAACTCATGTATAACTCCAATGCCTAGAACTAAATGCAGTTGACACTTTGATGTTTTGTCTTCTAGTCTTTTTTTCTACTCCTATGTCATAAACATGGATGAGTTCACATATATATCAATATATATATTTTTTCATTTGCTTTCATTGAATAAATATTTGCCAGTCATATTAAAATTTTTTTAAACATCACTTGAATGCTATATAACATTGCACTCCACGGATGTGTCATAATTTACTTATCATTCCTATCTAGTTGGATATTGACTGTTTCCTGTCCTTTGATGTTACAAACATTACTACACTGAACATTTTAATGTATAAAGATGCTTTGTTTATGCATTTCAGATTCCTTCCTTTGGACAGATTTCATTATTAGGTAAAGGATCTAAATATTTTCTAGCCTCAGTGCATAGAGTCAAAATGCTTTTCTAAAACATACCAGCAAATACCCAAGCCATTCAATAGCACAAAGGATGGCTTATTAGATCATTTTAGATAGCTTAATAAATGGAAAAATTATATCCTAGGGTAGTTTTACTTTTCAAGTGCTTGATTATTTTTGAGGGTGAACGTTGTTCATGTTCATCACCACTTGTGTTTCCTAGTGTGTTTTATGTATCTTTGTATCTCTAACGTCTATCACATGCCCTGGATCATAGGATAGACTCTACATAGCTTCACCAGAAAGGTATGGTTATTCTTTAATAACCATGTACCTGAAATGGCCTGAGAGAAATTGCCTTTGGAATCATTACAGATTAGATTACATCCCATAGAGTTTCACTCTTTGAGTACTAGTGATCCTTGAATGATTACAATAATTATAGCTAACACTGAGCTTTCTCTATTTATTACACACTATTCCAAAAACTTTAAGTGCATTATTGCGTTCAATCTTCACAATGACCCTTGTGAGGTAGATAGTATTAGTCTCCCCATTTTTGGATTTGGAAGCTGAGGCAAAGAGACGTTACATTAATGGAACAAGGATTTGAACTTATGCAGTGTGATTCTAGAATGAGTTTTTACTCAGTGTCTTCAATGTGCATGGAAACTTGTTATGTATTTTGGAGATACAGAGAGGAGGAAAAACATGGTCCTGGCCTCCCAAAGTTCAATCTGGTCATGCAGGCAAAACCAAAGACAGTGAATGTGGATAATAATAGTGATAGTAATAACCAACATTTATTGAGTGCCAGACACTGTTCTAAGCACTTAACCTTCTGAAAACATTCATGCTGTAGATACTACTACTATTTCCATTTTACAGATAAAGAAATTGAAGCAGAGAGGTTATGCAATTTGGTTTTGGTAGTAAGTGACGGAGCCAGGATTTGAATCTAGACAGATGCCAGAGGCCACCTTCTCAACCACTTTGTAAAGAATGTTCCACGGTTGAATACAAAACGATAGAAGGTGCCACCTACTTAACTGTCAAAGTAGTAGACCCAGTGTATTAAGTGAATTCACAAGACAGCACGTTCAGATCGAGCTGGTGACCCTACCATCCTTCATTGTGAATCAAAAATAACATGGCTATAGAAAAGGTCTAGACTTTTTACTTCAGACAATGTAGTTTCAAACCTCAGCTCTACCACTTCCTAGAATGTGGGAATAAATATTCTTCTGTTACACAGTAGTTGTAAAGATGATGTAAATTGCTATACAAATGGGCATCTAGCACAATTTCAAGCCTTTTGTAGGAACACAAAAAGTGTGATTTATCTTATGTAGCAGACACTATGGACTGACACCCTTTTATCCTGCCTCCCTCTACTGTAAAAGTGTGAAAACTAAAATACTCGATTTTCCAGCCTTCCAATGATGTGGGCTGGGCAATGAGAAATAGGCAGATGCCTTTAGGAAGCTATCTATCCACAAATAAAAAGTGAATGCCTCACAGGAAAAGATCCTCCTTCATCCTGTCTGGATTGCTGAAATGATTCCAGACAGAGTAGTAGCCGTTTTGAGAACATGAAGAAGAAGTTCACATGCGAAGGATAGTAGGATAGACAGAAAGAGGCTGGGTGCCAACTGGGCTGCTCTTTCAGCCACTACAACAGCCCTGGATTGCCTACCTCCATACTTACTTTTATGTAACAAAAATAAACACAAACACTTAGGTCACTATTTGTTGGATTTACTTGCTTGAAGCTGAATATATATTTATCTGATACACTTTCCACACCATCTGCCAGAGCCTCTTGTGTTTCCCCAGACCGCGGAAGACACGTACCTGAGACTCACACTGTCCACCACCAAACATCCAATGTTTACTTTGTTAGAGTCAAGGGCTCCATGTTCTCCACAGGTAGGTCTCAGGACATCAGGTTTAGGTGAGAAAGTCTGAATCAAACCCTTTTGTCTATTAGCAGCCAGTTGGAGAGCTGGCTGGTCGTAGACTAGAGCAAAAAGTTAGGGTTACTTAGTGAAATTTCAGTCCCCAGTGAAAACATAAGGCACAGGAACATGAGAGAGTCCTCAGTAGCCGAAGGACAGACGGACAGGACAGGAGTCAAATTCTGGAATTGCTACACACACCTTCTAGGGTTCCAACTAAGATCACGTACAGGGTTATCTGTAAAACAACTATCATAGTGCCTAGAAATCATAACAGGTGATCCAAAAAAAATGACTGTAGTTATTATTTTAAAGGTAATACGAAATAATAGCCTGAAATTCATTTAACTGCTGTTTATAAAAACTTACTATGGGTCAGGCCCTGGGATTTTAGGAGCAAAGAAGAAAATCATGTTCCTGCCTTCCCCCATTCCTGCTCTCCCTTCACCCACCATGGACTGTACAGTAACATGGTGGAAACACAAAATGAACAAACAGACAAATCAATCAATCACCTAAAACAGTGAGAAAAACTAGGAGGAAAAATAAAGTAGGGTTCCGGGACCACAGGGAGGGAGGCATGAGAAGTAGCAGGTTGGGTGGGATATCATCACGGTGAACAGTGAGTGATGCTTTGATCTTCAGAATAAAAAGTGTCTCCCTGTTTTGCTTATGGGAAGACAAAGGGTCAGAGAATCCATTAGTTTGGTTGACTAACCGTACGTCACATAGTGCCGAGTTCTCCTGAATCTTAGTCCCAATTAGAACACAAATTCTTGCCCTTAAAAATTTTAATGCATACATATAATATGTATTTTAATGTATAAGAAGATGCCATATATATAAATAACATTAAAATACATACTATACGTATATGTATAAAATATACACACACACACACATATATGTATGTTAAAGATCTGAACACTGAATAGCTAGGTATCTCACAGGTCCACCTTGATAACTATTGAACTATTTTCTTCAAAGCTCTGCCATAAAACGTGAGGACTTTTAGGAACCCTCAGACACTGACGAGGGTCTGAGACAACTGGCTGCAAAAGGGACATTAAAAACATGCTTTCCATTGTCTGAAATGTTTCTAATTATTTTTATAAAGGGTATGCCTTTTTCCAAGACCCGATGCTCCACAGGGATAACATACTTTGTCTGTTTTATTTTGGGAGAGAAAAAAAGAAAAGAAAAGAAAAGAAAATGCAAAGCTGAACTGTCTCTCTCTCTCTCTCTCTCTCTCTCTCTCTATATATATATATATATACACACACACACATGCATATAGATATAGATACTTTGTTCAGACAAAGCTATTTCTCTCCTTTTACTTCAGCCTGTTCCTGTCCAGCGAGATGGCATGGCTATTGGCAAAGTCCATTCTCTTTTAGCCTCCATGGCCTTACCAGACTCACAGCAGTGCTACAAAATATCGACTTGGAAAGTAATTAAGATATAAGTATTCCAAAAGAGAACACATGGTTATTTAAAGTCATTGGACACGATTCAAAAGGAAAGATCTATGGAATACAAGGGCTGAGAGCCATCACGTTGTTTCTTCCCCCACTTCTCACATTAAGAAAAAAGACTAATTATAAATCTCTAGCAAGTATGACCTGGTAAAGAGTTTTCAAACAAAAGCCTGCACCAAAAGGCATATCTGGCAGATCTGGGCACTTGTTTTCCCTAATAACCATTAAATTTGTTCCTAGTAAACCATTTTACGACAACATTAGAAATATCAGAGTTTACGTTTTCGTTAATGAACTGCTGCTGAATGCTTGTGCTGCATCACATCTCCAAACGACGCCTTCTCCTCGCTTTGTCGCCGCTCTGCTTTTTCCCCCCTTAACATTTCATTTCCAGTGACACGTCAGCCGTCTTTCACCAACCTCAAAGGAAAGTTGAATGCGGGGCTCACAAAGTTAAGCTGACATTTGCTCCCTTCCAATAAAAAATATTTAGTCCATTGAACATAAATAGCTGTCATTATGATACATGGACTGAGTGCAAACCTCCCGGTTCCCTCTGATGTTTATTACATCCAAACAACTGCAGTGCCTGCATGTTTTCAACTTTAGTGTATTGATTAAACTTTTAAATGGCTGCCATATAACCCAGGGACAGCAGGAAGATTAATTTGCGTCAATGTTCATCTGTAATTCATTAGCCATTTATTCTTTACAACCACATGGGCTATCAAGAAAATGCAGGCCATTTTTCACTCAGCACAGGCTGAGAACAGATTCTGAAATTTGTGCTGCATACAAATAAGTTTCTCGACCCTGGCCAGTTAAACTGTTTGGCTTTTCAAAAGTTGAAGTTGGGAAATGGCAGCCGGGAAGGAACATTAAAAACCAGAAATGGGGGGAAAAAACATACATCCTCAGGGTGCTCATGGCTTCACTGAGTTTGTCCACTGTCTTTTCATCCATGGATTGTGGTTTCTTATTTCAGTCGGATTAAAACAACAGAAACTTGTGTCTGAGAAAAGGCCATTGATAAAATGGGTTGCTTTTTCCCTCCCCCCCCCCCACCCTTTTCCTAGTATTTCCTAAAATTCTGTTTCTGGCAGAAAACTCCAGAGTGGCAGAGGAGGACAGAAGCGCACAGCCTGAGAGGAACTTGGAGCTGTACCCTCAGGGACAGTGGCATTTGAATCAACTCTCCTTGAAACAGTGGAATCTTACCCTGCCTTGAGCTGGGAAGGTGCCCAGCTAAATAGCACTGCATTTCCTGAGGGAAGAGGTAAGCCATCTGGCTTCTCCACGTGCCCTCCTGACCCCCTTGGCAAAACACAAAATGCATATTAAAGGCATAAATGGAACGAGTACACTGGTGAAAGGCCCTTCAACACACCAGGCGCTCGGGGAGGGAAGGAAGGAGGAGTCCACGTGTGCTCAGGTCGGGACTGGAGGAGGATAAAGCACGAGAGGGAAATTTTTCTTCATAAGGATGAATAATTAAAGTGGAGAGCTAAGTGCCCTGGCCTCACACTGGCTAATAACTGCGAAAGTGAGCAGCAAAAAATCAATGGTCAGGACGACATCTGGGGAAGAGGGCTGGCAGGTACCCATTTGCAGGACATGTGAAAGGCAACGTGCAGATGCTCAAGGCGACAACTCTTTTCTCTGGTCCAGAGTGTCCACAGAAATCAAAGGCACCAGGAATGCTGGTAACCTTTGGTAACGAAGTCCATGAAACAGCCTACAAAGACGGGCTTGGGGAGGAGGCTGTAAATTACTCATTTATAATATAACAGCTCAGGCTGCTTACAGCCAAGGATGAAAGGGCGCCCTGCACAAAAGCCTCCATCTGGAGCCCTCCTCATCCCAGCCCAGGAGTCGCCGGCACTAAGAATCTACATCATACAACTCCTTTTCAGGCCCTTGGGGGAGATGGGTATGTGTGGAGAGGGTGGAGGTGGGGTAGGGTCATCGTGCATCATATAAACACAGCTTGAGGAGTTTTATTTGGCCTGTGGATGTGACATGTGTCAAAAGGAATGCACATGAACTGGAGAAAAATGCACTGGATGGAACCTCAAGGTCATTAGATCCATCCCCTGCTATGTATAGGATCTGTCAACTTTATCTATTTTTTTCACAGTTACAAGTATCCTGGGCTTTGCACCTCACAGGAGCTCAATAAATATTTGCAGAGTGACTGATTAATTCAACCTAAGCACACAGATTCATTCATTCAACCATTCAACGAATACATATGTATGGACTGTCTATCATACCCCTGACACTGTTCTTAAGCAAGGATAAAGTGGGGAAGAAGTGTAGCTGCAAACTCTCAGCAATAGGGTACTTCTCTATCACAGATAACTTTTACTTTCATGTGGAGCCAAGGTTCATTCTCGAATCCCAGGGCAGGAGGTTTAGAGGATCAGAGCCCTGTTTTTTGCCTGATCTTTCTATGGGCAAACACTGAAAGTGATGGTGCTTGAACAGCTATGCCTTGTTAATTGAATAATAGCTAGAATAAATGAGTCTGAAATTCTAAAAAAATTCAAAATACACATTTATTTAGGAAACTTCAACTAACCCTGATTCCAAGGATAAGCATAACCTCTCTAGGTGAGCTTAGTTTAAGCATTTGTTTTTGGAGATGATATGCCACGAATTTGCTGCTCACCAAATGCATCTATCACTATTGATCCTGAGTTTGAGGAACAGAAAGACATTTTGTGAAGGTTTCAGTCAATTAGGAAGCAAACACCAAAGACAACTATATCTGCTACATTTTCTTTTTAGGATATTGCAGGTCACAAAGAATAAACACAAATCATTGTCTCTACTCTCGTTGAGGACCTTACAATCTCTTTGGGGAGACAAAAATTAAATCATGAAAGCTAACTAATACACACAACAGAGAATTAGGGACAAACGTGTTTAACATGCTTTTTTTCCTCTCTCTCTCTTAAATCATCAATAGAAAAATATTTATGCCCAGTGAAATCAAAGCTGCTGGGATACCAGAACTCTCACACATGAAACTGATGGCTGAAAGTTATCCAGTAACATACACTGACACCCTGAAAATACTCTTACGATTTCTCCCTTTGCTTCCAATTCTTGATAACTATTTTAAGGAAATCATTCCCCAAAGAGAGGAAAACTACACAACAAAGATTTTACTGCAGAGTTTTCTGTTATAAGGAACAGAGAATAAAGCAAAGATTAAGTAAATAATAGTACATTGGCTCTACAGAATATTGGGTGGCTATTAAAATGGTAATAATGAATACTATGAAGCAACAGAGAAAAGCTTGATACTCTGCTAAAATCACCTACAAAACTATAAGTTCACCAGGGTTACAACTATGTATTCATATTAAAAATACTGTCAGGGAATTTATACGAGAGAGAGGGAGTTAGAGCTATATAAAATATGTGTTCTCTCTTTATCAAATGTTCTATGAGTTTGTTTTATTGTTTTTATAATTAGAAAAAGTTCTAAAATGTTTAGAGTGTATCGAACAGATTATAAATGCTATGAACATTGAAACAAAGCTTCATGCTGGAGGAGATAAAGTTTAGCCCTAAAAATTCTTTAAAAAAACAATTCTTAATACACAGAAAAGAAGAGAAAAAGTATCCCTGGAAAAGAATATTCTCAGTGAAGGCCGAGAATTTGAAATGTGCATGCCTAAAGCATGAATAATGAAGAGATTTGTCTGACTAGAGTAGATGAGATGCTTTGGAGAAATAATGTTAGATAAATAATACTGGATAATTTTTTTAAAACTTTGGTTATGTCAGAGCATAACTATTTCCTTTCTACCATCTCCTTTTCAAACTAATAGAAGTATTTCTTACTTTACAATCCTACCTGAGCTCTATCCAAGTTTATGGGACAAATGAAATTAAAAATAATATATCAAAAGGATTGGTTATGTTTCTAGTTTTCAACCTCAGGAAGTGAATTTCAACTTAGTTAATAAATTAAAAAAGGATAGTTGAGATCATTTTGAAAAAGGAGAGCAGGCATAGTGTTTGTAATTTTTCACAAAGTGTCCAATAAAAATGGAGGAAAAAAGATAAAGAAGAAGAATGGGGTGGGTGATGAAAATTATCATTGCCTCATAAATAACAGTGCTACAATAATTAAACATGGAACTTGTAAAAAAATTAAAGTGAGATTAATGGTACAAAAAAAGAAAGCAAAAAAAGAAGATTCCATTATAAAGGAATTTAGACCATCATGAAGTTGATATTTTATAACAGTGAGGAAATGAAGACCTATTTAATAAATGTTAAAGGGACAAAATAAATCTGCAATCCTAACCAGATAGTCAAATGAACAAAAAGTATCCGTATAATAATAACAAAAAGTGATTGGAGAAGCTCCGATGTCTAGGGATGTGCATAAAGTCAGAGGCAGAAATAATACAGGAAAATATTGTCAGACGTGGTCTTGTAAAAAGTTGTCTCTACATGGTAAAACATCATAAAAAAGAAAAACCCAAATTGCAAACAAAAAGATGTCTTATATTTACCATCTAAGACAGGCAAAAGGTTACTATCTCTAATGTAGTAAATATTTCTTACAAATCAAGATGAAAATTATTAACATCTCCTTAGGGAAATAGGTAAACAATGCAAACAACTGTCTACAACATAAAAATAAAAATACCCAAAACGGATTGAGCATGTTCAGACTCTAGTTCAGCATGTTCATACTCTGAAATACAGTCTGGGTTAGGAGGACAATTTACTTTTTACTGAATAAACTCTTGATTTTTAAAAGAAATGCTTCAACTGTTGACCATTAAGAACAAAATACGCTTTACTTGTTTTGTTCTGTTTTGGGTTGTTTTTTGTAGTCACTCATTATTTAGGTAAGAAGTTCCCTTCAATTCCTCAAGTTCCATGAGAGACTTTTTATTATAAATGGATGCATGGTACTATTTTCTATAAACATTTTAAATTATCATATCATTTTATTATCATTAGGAGTTTTTAATCTCTATTATTTTTATGAGCATGAGTTATAACCACTGTTTTAAAAATATCCAGACTTATGAGGTTTTTCTAGTTAACTTATTAACAAATAAGTTACAAATACTAAAAATGGTAGTCCAACATGTGAGTGATACCTAGTTTTTTTAATTTGTTAAAACTTGCTTTTATAGCTTAGGATGTGGTCAATTTTTAAAATGTTCTCTATATGCTTGAAAAGAATGTCTGTTCTCTAATTGTGCACAGTTCTTCATATGTCCATTAAAATCAGCTTGTTTATTGTAAATAGTGCTGCAATGAACATTGGGGTGCATGTATTTTTTCTAAATAGTTTTCTCTGGATTGCTGGATCATATGGTAACTCTATTTTTAGTTTTTAAGAAACCTCCATACTATTCTCCATAGTGGCTGCACCAATTTACATTCCCACCAACAGTGCAGGAGGGTTCCCTTTTCTCCAACACCCTCTCCAGCATTTGTTATTTGTAGGCTTTTTTATGATGGCCATTCTGACTGGTGTGAGGTAATACCTCATTGTAGTTTTAGTTTGCATTTCTCTAATAATTAGCGATGTGGAGCATTTTTTCTCTTTCTTTTAAATACTTATTTATAAATAAATATTTATTTGGCTGTGCCAGGTCTTTGTTGCAGCATTTGGGATCTTTTTTTTCTTTTCTTTTTTTTTTAGTTGTGGCATGCGGGATCTCATTCCCTGACCAGGGACCAAACCCGGGTCCCCTGCATTGGGAGCACAGAGTCTTAACCATTGGACCACCAGGGAAGTCCCACGGAGCATTTTTTCATGTGTCTGTTGGACATCTGTATGTCTTCTTTGGAGAGTGTCTATTTAGGCCTTCTGTCCATTATATCTACAACTGCCAAGACATGTAAGAAACCTAAGTGTCCATCAACAGACGAATGGATAAAAAAGATGTGAGATATATATATATAGATATATATATATATACACACACACACACACACACACATATATATACACTTATATATATACATACACACCACACACACAGTGGAATATTATTAAGCCATAAAAAAGAATAAAATAATGCCATTTGCAGCCACATGGATGGACCCAGAGATTATCATACTAAGTGAAGTAAGCCAGATAAAAACAAATATCATATGCTATCACTTATATGTGGATTAGATTACTGAAAAGATCATTGAATGATTTTAAAAAACTAATTATGTTTACTTTTAGGTAAACAACAAGGACCTACTGTATAGCACAGGGAACTATCTCAATGTTTTGTGGCAACCTATACAGGACAAGAATCTGAAAAAGAATATGTATATGTATAACTGAATCACTTTGCTGCACACTTGAAGCTAACACAACATTGAAAATCAATTACACTTCAATAAAAAAAGAAAAACAAAACAAAAAACACCAAGTTTGTTAATTGTATTGATTTTCTATGTCTTTATTGTTTCTCTGTTTGACTTATCAGGAATTGAGAGAAATATTTTGAAATTTTTGACTATTATATAGACTTTGCTCTTCCTTACTTTTTATGTAAATACTTGCTTTATATGCAATGAGTTGACCATAGTACATTGATCCTAAGACATTTTTTTTTCCCACATTGAACATCATTCCAAATATTACTTCCTGGATTATTTCCATTTTTTCTCAGGTACATGCTTTTGAAGTTCTTTTAATTGACTATATGGGTAGTAAATTCTTCCCATTTTGTACACAGCAATATTTCTTTATTTTGCACTCATTCTTGAAAGACAGTTTCACTTCTAACAAAATTCTAGGCTAATATTTTTCTATCAGTTTTCTGAAAATATAATTCCACTGCTTCTTGGCTTTCATTTTGATGGTAAGAAACTTGCCCTCTGCCTTCATTCTAATTGTCATTTCATTGTAGTGCATTTTGTTTTTTCTCTAGTTACTTATAAAATCTTTTGTCTTTGGTAATCTGCAGTTTTAATACTTTTGTTTAGATGCAGCTTTGGAAATTTCATCCTGTTTCCTCTATCATGTGTCATGTCTTCCGATACGTCTTCATGTCTTTCAACATTTTAAAGAATTTTCAACTATCATATTTTCAAGTATTGTCTCTCCTATTTCTTTTCTATTCTCTCTAGGACTTTGATTTCCTTAATGGAAAACCTTCTCATTCTAGCCTCCATGTCATCTAACCCTTTGGACTTTCCATCCCCTTGTATTTCTGTGGTGCATTTGTATACTTTCTATAGATCTACTCATTGGTTTACTAATAATTCCCTTCAATGATCTAATCTATTTAATCTAACCAGATTATTTAATATACAGAATTATATTTTTATATGAAAAGTTTTAAACAGATATTTTTCAAATGGACTGGTTACTTTGTATTGTCTCTAATGGCTTTTTTTCCTTTTTCATTCCATCTCATTTCCTTGACCATTTGATACAACTTTGTTTTATATTCAGATTGTGATAATTCTAATATCTGATGTCACTGGGAGTCTGTTTCTTGGCTACCTTACACTTACGTGTTTTCGAGTGTTTGGTGATTTTGGACTGTGTGCTCATATTTTCCTTTTCTCAACCTGTGGACATCTTGACAGCTTGAACTGATGATGCTTTCTTCCAGAAAGGATCTGTGCGACAGACCTGAGACCACTTGATTAAATTTCAAGGATCCAGACTTAATAAAGAAGTTTTGGGTTCACATCCCCTGTTTTGGGGTAAGCCCAAGTCTTTATCTCCATATTTCAGTGTCTGGATTTGAAGCAAATACCTACTTCCTTCACTGACTTCAGCTTAATGTTTTTCTTGATTTTTTTTTCCCTTTTGGCAAAATTTCCTATTTCGAGCTGACCCAGAAATGTATTAACAATAACTATTTATCTAGAAACTAGATATCTTAAAGAGGATGGTATTAAGGGTGCCTAGTCTGTCATGCTTTCTAATACACATTATTTTCAACATACACAAAAATATAAACACTTAAGTTAGTGGGAATGACAGCACTAAATTCAAGGTAAAATTCATCCCCAAATAATGAGATTTAACTAACGAAGTTTTCCAAAAAAAATTTTTTTGGTAGATAGACTGTTTGGCCATTTCATTTATCTCCTGGAAATTTAGCTTAAGGAGATATTCAGAGATACTGTAAACTTAAGTTTAGGTGGACTATGGAGTTGCAAGAACGAACCCTCCACCGACTCTCAATTTTAAGATTGTATTAAGTTCCTAATTTAATAACCAAGGACAAAAAAGTCTATCATAAGTAAGGTGGCCACACAAAATAAGAGTAGATACAGCACAGCACAGGATTTCTTACTTCTCAGGAGTATATTTAGTATACTCCTTAGCCCCTAAGGAGTATAGTTAGTAGCTTGGGACATGTCCATGCAAAGTATTGAAAAGTCCATTTTTTTATGTTCCTGACCTTTTACTTCTCAAACGCTGCATAATCATCCCAGAAGGAGGCGTAACAATGATGTACGTGCTTCCATGTTGGAGAAGTTTTACAGATACAGGACTCTTCTGTTTCTTGAACCGGTGGGGAGAGTAGTCAATACTTAACTGTACTTGAACAATACTGTGTCTCCATACTTCTAGCTTTCTAAAAGCCCATTTCTTCAGAGTCCCATGAATATGTGTGCACCAGGACAGTTATCACAGAACTATTTACATCGGTGTAATAAAGCATCTGACTCCAGTTTTGATATTTGATTGCTGACAGCTTGCAGGTCTCTTTCCTTACAGGTCCCATTCCTCTGCTTTCCCTTTGCCCCACATCTGGCAAGCTGGTAAGAAAGCCCAGGTGTTTCCTCTTTCTCCCCTGGGCACCAGTGGGAAAGTTCAAATCACGCAAACCTTGGCACACATAGAGGAACCCTCTCCCTGGCACTACTGTTAACCACAATAAAAACCAAAGACGCTTCATTGAAGCCAAATGGGCCAGCTTGGATGCCTGTCCTGTTCTCTCCAGAAAGCCTCATGAGTAATCAATATCTTCATATGCTCTGGGCCCACGTGTGATGTCCTCAGTCTTGTCATGGGATCCAATTTTGGGAGGGGGTGACAAGACAACTGGACTTGTGTACAGTATGGTCAGGGTGATGACCACCGTCATCTCGGGGACTTTCTTTGTTTGCTTTTTTTTTTTTTAACATCTTTATTGGGGTATAATTGCTTTACAATGGTGTGTTAGTTTCTGCTTTATAACAAAGTGAATCAGTTATACATATACATATGTTCCCATATCTCTTCCCTCTTGCGTCTCCCTCCCTCCCACCCTCCCTATCCCACCCCGCCAGGCGGTCACAAAGCACCAAGCTGATCTCCCTGTGCTATGCAGCTGCTTCCCACTAGCTATCTACCTTACGTTTGGTAGTGTATATATGTCCATGCCTCTCTCTCGCCCTGTCACAGCTCGCCCTTCCCCCTCCCCATATCCTAAAGTCCGTTCTCTAGTAGGTCTGTGGCTTTATTCCTGTCTTACCCCTAGGTTCTTCATGACATTTTTTTTTCCTTAGATTCCATATATATGTGTTAGCATACGGTATTTGTTTTTCTCTTTCTGACTTACTTCACTCTGTATGACAGACTCTAGGTCCATCCACCTCACCATAAATAACTCAATTTTGTTTCCTTTTATGGCTGAGTAATATTCCATTGTATATATGTGCCACATCTTCTTGCTTTCAGGCTCTGCCGCCTGCTGGTTAGTATGCATTTTTGAAGCCTGCAGGCTAGTGCACACGTTGAGCTGCACTTGCTGAGTCCCACCAAGCCTCTCTTATATTGAAACCAACCAAGTCAAAGTTTCAATATTGGTGTTTAGGGATAGGAACAGAGGATTGGGGCTCTCCTTAAAGTAGCCTTAGCCCAGACCTATCTTTGCACCTCAGATTAAATTTGTACCTCAGTTCCAGCATAAGCTGTGACCCATGGTCTGTTCAGGGAAAAAATTCTTACCCTGAGACCGCTGATTGAGTCTCTCAACCAGGCATGGGCCCTGTTATATAATCAGGGGAAAGACCAACATTGACACCCTGTGCAGTATACAGGCCCATTGGGTGATGCTCCTGTAAAGATGAACAGTCACCACGTGGTGTGCTGAGGTCTACATCCTAGAAACAGATCACTCTCTAGGTCCCTACAAAGACTTAAATGCCTCTACTGCTGCTGCCTATGTCTCTGTCACCAAAACAAACCTGACCTTCAGAGTTACAGGGAAAGAACACTCATGCACCATGGAGTACAGACCCTTATAAAGGATGACCTTGAACGCTTTATCCCCACAGCTCTTAAAGGGGCAGAGGACATCATCGCCTTACCAGACAACTGTAAACTTGACTGACAAAGAGACCCTGTTCCATCACATTGAGTGCTGTGGCTTACCAACATGCCAAAGGGTTCATTCAAACCCTGCTTAAGCCAGTGTTTCTACATCCAATAAAACAACCACTGCCACAGGGGGAGGCTCCTAACCCTGAAGACATGGAATTGGCACTCTTTGGAGGAAGACAACTTACATAAATCTGAGCAAGGTGGAGAAGAACCTCATGAAAGTACATCCAGCAACCACCAAAAAAAAAAAAAAAAAAAGTGAGGGGTGGGAGAAAACTAAAATGGAAGTCCATAATTAGAAATCTAAAATTCACTGAAAGAATTTAACAATAGAAAAGTTAAGAGGGTGTGCTTTGGCTTTTGTTGTCTCTAAGACACAGGTTCTAAGTGAACTCTAATCTCTGCTGAGGTGCACAAACTGGCAGACGTTCCTGGCCTCAACTAACACTGGGGCTCAAATTACATCTGTAACTGGGGACTTCACTAAATTGAAAGGAACCCCATATTCTTAGAAGAGTTATCAAATGTAAAACAGAAGACAGACAGGTATGCATTATCTTAATCATTAGAACTACTGCCTCGTCTAAATTCCCCATGATCTTAGTGCCCACCGTCTTAGCATATCCCATAGTGGACATAGATACTCTGACCCAATGAGTAATCAACTGAAATAAAACTACATCTTTGATATTTAAGATCAGCTTGACAGAATGGGACCTCACGGGCCAAAAATGGGAATACTACCTCTGGTGAAAATATTTAATATGGCCTAATATAGATTAAAAAAATAGTTACGGAAATTAAGACCCAAGATACAAGATGTACTTAAAGGAGAAGGCTGTTGTTTTTACCTTCCCATTTAATAGCGATATTGTGCATCATTATTTTTCTTTTGTCACTTGTGCTTTTGGTGTCATAGCTAAGAAGAGTTTACTTAACCCAAGGTCATGACCTTACTCCTATGTTTTCTTCCAAGAGTTTTACATTATTAGTTCTTCCATTTAGGTCTATAATCCATTTTGAGTTAATTTCTGGGTGAAGGGTAAGGAAGAGGAGGTCCAACTTTATTCTTTTGCACATGGATATTCTGTTGTCCCAGCACCATCTGTTGAAATGACTATTCTTTCCTCACTGAAATGTTTTAATATCGTTGTTGAAAATAAATTGACCTTACACATGAGGGTTTATTTCTGGATTTTCAGATCTATTACATTGATCTCCATGTTTATCCTTACACCAGTACCATATTTCCTTCATGACTACTTTTGCAGTAAGTTCTGAAACTGGGAAGTGTGAGTCTTCCAACTCTGTCTTCTTTTTTAAGACTGTGTCTTCCATTCTGGATCCCTTGCATTTCCATAAAAATTTTAAGATCAGCTTGTCAATTTCTACCAAAAAAAAATTCCATCTGGATTTTTTTTTTTTTTTTTTTTTTTTGGTGGTAAGCGGGCCTCTCACTGTCGTGGCCTCTCCCATTGCGGAGCACAGGCTCCGGACGCGCAGGCTCAGCGGCCATGGCTCACAGGCCCAGCCGCTCCGCGGCATGTGGGACCCTCCCGGACCAGGGCACGAACCCGTGTCCCCTGCATCTCAACCACTGTGCCACCAGGGAAGCCCCATCTGGGGTTTTTAATAGAGATTGCATTGAATCTGTAGATCACGTAGTGGAACACTCTCATTTTAATAACATTGTCTTACAATCCATAAACATAGAATGTCTTTCTATTCATTTAGGTCTTCTTTAATTTTCAATGTTTTGAGTTTTTGGAGTATAAGTTTTATTCTTCTTTTGTTAAATTTATTCCTAAGTAATTTATACTTTTGTGTACTACGATGAATGGAATTATTTTCTTAATTCCATTTTTGGATTATTCATTGCATATGTGTAGAAATACATGTGAATTTTTTTCTTTTTTTGTATATTGATCTGTACCTGGCAATCTTGCTAACTCATTTATTAGTTCTAGCAGATTTTTAGAGGATTCCTTGGGATTTTCTGACGTGTAAGATCATCTGACTTCACCATCGGGTGGCTGAAAGCTTTCAGACCTCATCCCTCCCCATTCCCTTTTGCCCCACACCTGGGCAAGCCAATAAGAAAGGCCAGGTACTCCTTCACTTGACATTGGAAGTTCAAATCCACAAACCCTAGCCTTCACATGGGAACCTTCATGCCAGCCTACCCCTAACCATAATAAAAGCCAAAGCCAGGTGCCCCTTCCCCACTTAGGCCAAGTATACCAGCTTGGTACTTCCCCTCCTATGGCCAGAAAGCCTGATGATGTAAGCAATAAATGTTTCCATACTCACTTGGTGCATGTGTGGCACCATTAGTCTTGACATCTGAACCAACTGGGGAGGAAGTGAAACATTGATCCCACTCACTATGGGGCAACAATAAGACAACGGGCAAAACATAGAGACAGTTCAAACATCCTACAACAGGGACAAGTTAAAACAGCCATTAAAAATTATATATTTGAAAACTATTTAATAATAGAGGAATATGCTCATGATAAAATATTGTGAGAAAAAAATATAAAAATCAATATGCAATATAATCGCAATTTTCATTATGAATATATGCATACACATACATGTGTACAAGAAAGAATGGAAGAAAACATGTTAGAAGTATTTACTGCTGGGTGGTAGGATCACAGGTTTATTTTTATTTCTTATAATTTCATGTATTTTTCAAAGCTTTTATGAATAATGTTTACTATTTATTTTATCATTAATAAGAACAAACAAGAGCTAAAAATCCTACCAGGGAGCCATAGGTCTAATTTAAAAACACAGAGTTGGGTGCTACGGGGCTTGATTTGGCTGAAGTATAGATTCCTGAGACTCTTTCTGAGACACCTGTCTTTTGTTAGCTTAATTAGGCCCTTGTATCTATTTAAGTATAATTTCCATTGGTGCTGAATTATTCATCCAATGAAAATAAGCACTGGAACAAGTTTTCTTCTGAAAAGCATGTGGTTAGCATAACCTTTGTAAAACAAACACATTCAGGAAAAAAAAGGAAAGGAAAGAAGAAGGAAGGTAGGAAAGAAACAAACTCTCCTGAAAGCTTTTAATTAGCTTTGCTATTTACAGATTCACCTTTCTTAACATCTCTTTTCTTTGTCCTCATGCCCTATTCTCCAGCTGTAAGTCTCGGACCCCCTTTATTATCCATTGCTGACTGTACTCAAGGTTTTCTAATTCTGCTGTCTGTTTCCCAGGTCTCCCAAGAAGGCTGCTGCCAGAGGTACACTTGTAAAATGTAGATTCCTTGCTATTTTATACCCCTGACAACATTTCAGATTTTCAAGGCAGAGAGTACTCTTCATAAAATGACTCTTGCTTTATTTTCTAATGCTCCCTCACCTTGAACTTAATTCTTCAACAATAGCAAATGACCTGCCATGCTTTCACAGCCCTGTGCTCTTTGCTCAGAATGTCTTTTCTTCTTTGCATCTTCCTCACCTTTCTGATCAAGTGTTTCTTCCACTGTCTTTCTAGATTTCTCTCCATCCAAGCAGCATCTTTAGTTGCCACCTACGTGCCCTTATTGTATATTAAACAAATATACAATAAGCTACCTTTGTGGTAGCTCTTACCACACTGCACTGAAGTAACTTGTGTGGTCGAATAATATTTTTCAAACGTTTCCTTGGATCATCTGGCCATTGGTCTTCCATGCTGTCTTTGTCTAAATCTGTGGATTTAACTCAACTCTTCTGACTCCTGTCATCTCTGTGAGGTTGTCTTGGGAAGACAAGGTTGGGAAGACAAGTTGGCAAGCCAGGTGGAAGTTACAGAACCTCCTCATTCCTGCTTTATCTAAAGGAGCTGATTCTTTTTCTACTTTACAACCTGGTCTTCAAAGAAGGAATACATTGGAAGACAGAGGTCAATAGTTTTAAAATCCCTGAACTCTAAAGCTTAACCTGAAGAAGACTGGACAGGCAGAAAATGTGGGCTGTGGAAGGGCAGATCAGGTAGCACATGGTGACAGGATGAAAGTCATAGATGGGAGAGTGGCTAAAGTTCCGGCAAGGCATCACATCTGGAGTCACAGACTCTGGAAGACCTCACCTCAACAATGATCGCGAGTCATCCATTCATTCAACAGAATTTTAGAGCCAGAAGAAACGATAAGATTATTTAATTTGTCTTACTCACTGTACAAGCGGAGAATGAATCCCTAGAGAAATTAAGTGGCTTTCTCAGGTTACTGGGTCACACCACGATCTTGTGGCAGGATTAAAATTTGGTTCTTCTGGACTCCTTGTCTGTGCTCTTCCCCCTACATTTACTCAGTCTACATGTAAGATCAGTCTTTCCTGAGATTCTCTGGAAATGGTCTTTACCAATGGAAGGATTCCAATCATTACTGCTCTTTGTTTTGCTCTCTGATAAGGAAGAAAATGACTTTGGCATGAGCCTCCTGAAAAAAATATGCTGCAAGTTTGTGTCTGTAACTTTACACATCAGGGGATTTGGGACACTCAGTTACCTCTTCAGCCTGGTTGGAGCACGTTGGTCCTAAACCTCAGCTCAGAGCTCTCATTTCCATCCCTGTATAGCAGCCCAGGCACTCAGCTAGGGGTCTGAGTTTGAGAAAATCCAGGCTGAACCCATCCCCAGCCCTTCACCTTAACACACACACACTCTCAATATCACTTATCCTGGCTTGAGCCTGTCTGCCTGTACCAGCTGTGACCTGGATGCTACGCCCGCCACAAGGCCAAAAGGGAACCATCCCAGGAATGACGTAGCTCATGGAATTCTGCCTTCACAAAGGCAGCCTCAGTGTTTTCCAGTCAAGCTGCCACTCTCAGATCTCTCATGCAGTGATCCTACAAACCATCATTCAGTGCCAGCAGGGGAAGAATAAACTGGTTCTCGTTTCTCCAAATTAATCAAAGCTAGCATTTTGTAGGGGCTGCATTTATCATCGCATAACATATTTTGACAAATCAGGATCCTCCTTGTTAGTCTGCACACCCAGCCCTCTGTGTTGCTAAGAACACGTTTCAGCCTAATTTCATGAAGTGGTGGAAAATGTTCAAAAACTAAGTTTGTAAGATGCTTTAAATGTGGGTGAGTGTTCTCTCTTTTTGGTAGAAAAAAATCTGCCCTCTCAACTCTTCATCATTCACATCCAGGATAGCAAATATGTTTCATTTGACTGGTATAGCTGCCTGCCTAAGTCTTATCTTGGAAAGGATTTGGGGGTTCTGTTTGGGCTCCCAAGGAAGGAGTGACATAATGTATTCATGATGTATGACGGCCTGGGCTATAGGAAAATAATCAGCAAGTCTCTTGCATGGTTTTGGTTCTTGATTTATGTAGAACGTGAGACTACAGCTAAAGGTAGAGATGAGGGAGGGGCACACTCATGCTGTGGAGTTCTGGGCTAGGCCTCTCCTGCTCCCCCAGGATAACACTGGCTTGAAAGACCACCACATACCTAGCCTTGTTCTCATCCACTCTGCCTCTCCCCTCATACACTGAAAAGACCACTGTCTTCTGTAATATGACAACACTCCATACATAACAAGGCCTGAGTACATCTTGGACTCTAGATAAGATGGAAGTCACTATAAAAATCCATATTTCTCCTGAAGATAAGCTTTAGAAGGAAACATTCCAAAAGGTGTATTGTCCTTGGTTCATATCGGCCTATTGAAATTGGTTATGAGGCAGACACAAGGTAGTTTTAACAGTAGATTGATTGATTGCTTTATTTATTTATTTAAATTTACTATCAGTCATCACTATACTTTCCTGAATTAAGAAATCCTAAAAAAAACAGTAGAGTTGCTGTTTTATACATATACATATACATATACATATACATATATATATATATATGTATGGCTCTTGAATGGAGATAGAATAAAGATAGACCCATGGGCATTGTCCAGACCCATGACTTGATTGCCAAGAAGTTCTGAGTCACGGAAAGTTTCTGGTAGAAGTTCCTCCCTCTCCTCCACAACGTAAAGCCAACCCCCACCAACCCAGCCACCCTCATCTATCCCAGGGGTTCCTAGACCAGTAACATCAGTCTAACGTGGGAACGTGCAAGAAACTCAAAGTCCCGACCCTCCTTAGTCACATACTGACTCCTATACTGACTGCTTACTCACCTTATTCATACTTCCCTAATCACACATCACTCACTCTCACTCTTACTGAATCAGAATTTCTGGAACTGGGGCTCAGCAATCTGTTTTTAAGACAGCCACCTGAGGGATTCTGAGGCGTGCCAACATTTGAGAACCAACATCTTGCAATGCTGCCTAAAAGAATTTTCTGCAAAGATGGAAACCATGTCCCATGTTTGTACTGCACAATATCACAGCCACTAGCCACGTGATGCTCCTGAGCCCTTGAAATGTGGGGCTGAGGAACTGAATGTTTAACTTTATTGAATTTTAGTGAATTTAAATGTAAATAAGCATATGTGGCAAGTGGCCAACATACAGGACAGCGTAACTCTAGGATGGTAGTATTTAAATATTTGGGGTTCTGAGAACCTTTTGAGAATATTAGGAAGACTATAAATCTATCCCTAGAAAATATGCATGTACGCCAATGCACAAAATTTAGTAAACAATTTCTGGAGGTTCAAGGAAGTTGCAGGACATTCAAAAGAATCCATTAAGTATCCAGCCTCAAAATTTCCAGCAGAATTTACAATTTATAAGGTGTAGTTAAACTGTGAAAATAAAGCATCTCTAAGTATATCATGTGCAAGTTATTTTCTAAACCACTAAAAACACAGATTTATATAGATTGAGGTCCAAGACATGAATTCAAAAATATTCCATTGAAACAGCAAACCAATTTTCTGGACCCAGAATCAACTGTGATACTACTGAACATTAGGAACCCTGGCAAAGTTAAACAAAGAAATTAAAATTCTAATTCTCCCTGAGATCATCTGTCCTCATTATAATATATATATATATATTCCGCAATTGCTGCCAATGATACATGCTGCAAAACTGATCAAGCCAATAGGATAGAAGACCTGTATAGTACAGTACAGAGGTACCCACATTTCTTGGATATCTGACAAGATGGAGGCCACCTTCCCACGGAAGACTATGCTCTTGTAGAAGGAATGATTTGCATGTGGAAGGCAACATTCATCCCCTATCCCTAAAGTCATTTCTGATGTCAAAATAGGTGGTCCTGAGCCATACTCCAAGTGCCAGTCTCCCAGCCTTCCTTATTCCTCTATGACCATTTAAATGCCACCATCTCTGAAGCCTCAGCTGAAATACCTCCTCCTCTATCCAATATTAACTTTCCATTTTCCAGAATCTTAGACTATGCATCCAAAAACAATTGCAGCATTTGTAACGTTCACCTGAAATTTTGTGAATTATACTTTCATCTTCTCAATTACAAGTTCCTACAGGAAAGGGACCATATCTTCTTACTTTTTTTTTAACTTGCATATTTTCTACCTCAGTGATGAGAGCAAAGTAGGTGTATGTACACACGTTATTGAGTGAATTACCTAACTCAGAGTTAACTAGTATTTGAGTGCTCGTATGGAACAAATATTATGCTAGACAATTTCACATGTGTCCTTGCATTCAGTCACCACAAAAACCCTGAGAGGCAAACAGCATTAGATTCATTTTGAATATAGGGATATGAAGGCTCAGAGACACTGGACAAATTTTCCAATCCCAGTGTGAAACTTAATTTAGGTAGGGGCATTAGACTGAAGACACCTGGGTTCAAATAGCAGCTCTGCCACCTATAGCTGTGTGACACTGGATGTGTTACTTACGTGAAACCCAAGTTCTTTCAAAAACTAGGACTGGTAATTGTATCTAAATCGCAGGGAGAAAATAAAATAATATTAGTGCTTAGAATAATGTCCACATCATGACTTCTAAATATCTTTGTCCAGTAAAAGTTATTAAGTCGGGGGGACCTTCAAGATGGCAGAGGAGTAAGATGCGGAGATCACCTTCCTCCCCACAAATACATCAGAAATACATCTACATGTGGAACAACTCCTACAGAACACCTACTGAACGCTGGCAGAAGACCTCACACTTCTCAAAAGTCAAGAAACTTCCCACGTACCTGGGTAGGGCAAAAGAAAAAAGAATAAACAGAGACAAAAGGATAGGGACGGGTCCTGCACCTCTGGGAGGGAGCTGTCAAAGAGGAAAAGTCTCCACACACTAGGAAGCCCCTTCACTGGCAGAGACAGGGTGTGGCAGGGGGAAGCTTCGGAGCCACGGAGGAGAGCGCAGCAACAGGGGTGCAGATGGCAAAGAGGAGAGATTCCCACACAGAGGATCAGTGCCAACCAGCCTGAAAGGATTGTCTGCTCAGCCGCTGGGGTGGGATGGGGCTGGGAGCGGAGACTTGGGCTTCAGAGGTCAGATCCCAGGGAGAGGACTGGGGTTGGCTGTGTGAACACAGCCTGAAGAGGACTAGTGTACCACAGTTAGCCAGAAGGGAGTCTGGGAAAACGTCTGGAGCTGTGTAAGAGGCAAGAGACCATTGTTTCAGGGTGCGCGAGGAGAGGGGATTGCTTCCCTGTCTGCCCACAGAAGGCAGAGCACAGCCTAAATGAGCTCCAAAGACGGGCGTGAGCAGCGGCTATGAGCTTGGACCCCAGAGACGGGCATGAAACACTGATGTTGCTGCTGCAGCCACCAAGAATCTTGTGTGCAAGCACAGGTCCCTATCTGCACCCCAACCACCCTCCCACCCCCGGGAGCCTGTGCAGCCCGCAACTACCAGGGTCCCATGATCGAGGGACAATTTCACTGGGAGAACACGAGGTGTGCCTTAGGCTGTTGCAATGTCACGCCAGCCTCTGCCACCGCAGGCCTACCCGGCATTCCAATTATAACTACCACATCCTTCCCTCTACCTGGCCTGAATGAGCAAGAGCCCTGTAATCAGCTGCTGCTTTAAACCCGTCCTGTCCGGGCGGGAACAGATGCCTGAGGGCGACCTACATGCAGAGGTGGGGCCAAAACCAAAGCTGAACCCCAGGAGCTGTGCGAACAAAGAAGAGAAAGGGAAATTTCTCCCAGCAGCCTCAGGAGCAGCGGATTAAATCCCCACAATCAACTTCATGTACCCACATCTGTGGAATACCTGAACAGACAACGAATAATCCCAAAATTGAGGCGGAGGATTTTGGGAGCAACTGTAGACTTGGGGTCTGCAGGTGGCTACTGAGTTATTTCTGATTTTTCTGTTTATATTAGTATAGTTTTTAGTGCTTATTATCATTGGTGGATTTGTTTATTGGTTTGGTTGCCTTCTGGTTTTATTTCTTATTATTATTTAAAAATTTTTTTATTTTAATATTTTTTTTTCTTTTTTTTTTCCCTTTTCTTCTGAACCGTGTGGCTGAAAAGGTCTTGGTGCTCTGGCCTGGTGTCAGGCATGAGCCTCTGAGGTGGGAGAGCCAAGTTCAGGACACTGGACCACCAAAGACCTCCAGGCCCCACATAATATCAATCAGTGAGAGCTCTCCCAGAGATCTCCGTCTCAATGCTAAGAGCCAGCTCCACCCAACAGCCAGCAAGCTCCAGTTCAGGACACCCCATGCCAAACAACTAGCAAGACAGGAACACAACCCCACCTATTAGCAGAGAGGCTCTCCTAAAATCATACTAAGTTCAAAGATACCCCCAAACATACCGCCAGATGTGGTCCTGCACACCAGAAAGACAAGATCCGCCCCACCCACCAGAACACAGGCACCAGTCCCCTCCACCAGGAAGCCTACACAACCCACTGAACCAACCTTAGCCACTGGGGCCAGACACCAAAAACAATGGGAACTGTGAACCTGCAGCCTGAGAAAAGAAGACCCCAAACACAGTAGTTAAGCAAAATGAGAAGACAGAGAAATACATAGCAGGTGAAGGAGCAAGCTAAAAACCCACCAGACCAAAGGAATGAAGAGGAAAGAGAGAGTCTACCAGAAAAAGAATTCAGAATAATGATAGTAAGATGATCCAAAATCTTGGAAATAGAATGGAGAAAATACAAGAAACATTTAACAGGGATCTAGAAGAACAAAAGAGCAAACAATGATGAACAACACAATAAATGAAATTAAAAATTCTCTGGAAGGAAACAAAAGCAGAATATGAGGCAGAAGAACACATAAGTGACCAGGAAGATAAAATAGTGGGAATAACCACCACAGAGCAGAATAAAGAAAAAAGAATGAAAAGAATTGAGGAGAGTCTCAGAGATCTCTGGGACAACATTAAATGTAACCAACATTCGAATTATAGGGGTCTCAGAAGAAAAAGAGAAAAAGAAAGGGTCTGAGAAAATATTTGAAGAGATTATAGGTGAAAACTTCAATAACATGGGAAAGGAAATAGTCAAGCCCAGGAAGTGCAGAGAATTCCATACAGGATAAATCCAGGGAGAAACAAACCAAGACATATTAATCAAACTATCAAAAATTAAATACGGGCTTTCCCGGTGGCACAGTGGTTGAGAGTCCGCCTGCTGATGCAGGGGACACGGGTTCGTGCCCTGGTCTGGGAGGATCCCACATGCCACAGAGCGGCTGGGCCCGTAAGCCATGGCCGCTGAGCCTGTGCGTCCGGAGCCTGTGCTCCGCAACGGGAAAGGCCACAACAGTGAGAGGCCTGCATACTGCAAAAAAAAAAAAACAAAAACAGAAAGTTAAATACAAAGAATAAAATATTAAAAGCAGCAAGGGAAAAACAAAAAATAACATACAAGGGAATCCCCATAAGGTTAACAGCTGATCTTTCAGCAGAAACTCTGCAAGCCCGAAGGGAATGGCAAGACATATATAAAGTGATGAAAGGGAAAAACCTACAACCAAGGTTACTCTACCCAGCAAGGATCTCATTCAGATTTGAGGGAGAAATTAAAAACTTCATAGACAAACAAAATCTAAGAGAAGTCAGCACCACCAAACCAGCTTTACAAAAAATGCTAAAGGAACTTCTTTAGGCAGGAAACACAAGAGAAGGAAAAGACCTACCATAACAAACCCAAAACAATTAAGAAAACGGCAATAGGAATACACATATCGATAATTACCTTAAATGTAAATGGATTAAATGTGCCAACCAAAGACATAAACTAGCTGAATGGACACAAAAACAAGACCCATATATATTCTGCCTACAAGAGATCCACTTCAGACCCAGGGACACATACAGACTGAAAGTGAGGGGATGGAGAAATATATTCCATGCAAATGGAAATCAAAAGAAACCTGGAGCAGCAATTCTCATATCAGACAAAATAGACTTTAAAATAAAGACTATTACAAGAGACAAAGAAGGACACTACATAATGATCAAGGGATCAATCCAAGAAGAAGATATAACAGTTGTAAATATTTATGCACCCAACACAGGAGCACCTCAATACATAAGGAAAATGCTAACAGCCATAAAAGGGGAAATCAACAGTAACACAATCATACTAGGGGATTTTAACACCCCACTTTCACCAATGGACAGATCATCCAAAATGAAAATAAATAAGGAAACACAAGCTTCAAATGACACATTAAACAAGATGGAGTTAACTGATATTTATAGGACATTCCATCCAAAAACAACAGAATGCACTTTCTTCTCAAGTCTTTATGGAACATTCTCCAGATTAGATCATACCTTGGGTCACAAATCAAGCCTTCGTAAATTTAAGAAAACTGAAAATGTATCAAGTATCTTATCCAACCACAACGCTATGAGGCTAGATATCAATTACAGGAAAATATCTGTAATAAATACAAACACACAGAGGCTAAACAATACCATACTAAATAACCAAGAGACCACTGAAGAAATCAAAGAAGAAATCAAAAAATACCTAGAAACGAATGACAATGAAAACATAACGACCCAAAACCTATGGATGCAGCAAAAGCAGTTCTAAGAGGGAAGTTTATAGCAATACAATCCTACCTCAAGAAACAAGAAACATCTCAAGTAAACAACATAACCTTACAATTAAAGCAATTAGAAAAAGAACAAGAAAACCTGCAAAGTCAGCAGAAGGAAAGAAATCATAAAGATGAGATCAGAAATAAATGTAAAAGAAATGAAGGAAACAGTAGCAAAGTCAATAAAACTAAAAGCTGGTTCTTTGAGAAGATAAATAAAATTGATAAACCATTAGCCAGACTAATCAAGAAAAAAATGGAGAAGAGTCAGATCAATAGAATTAGAAATGAAAATGGAGAAGAAACAACTGACACAGCACAAATACAAAGGATCATGAGAGATTGCTACAAGCAACTATATGCCAATAAAATGAACCACCTGGAAGAAATGGACAAATTCTTAGAAAAGCACAACCTTCTGAGACTGAACCAGGAAGAAACAGAAAATATAAACAGACCAATCACAAGCACTGAAATTGAAACTGTGATTAAAAATCTTCCAAAGAACAAAAGCCCAGGACGGGATGGCTTCCCAGGGAAATTCCAGCAAACATTTAGAGAAGAGCTAACACCTATCCTTCTCAAACTCTTCCGAAATATAGCAGAGGGAGGAACACTCCCAAACTAATTCTACGAGGCCACCATCACCCAGATACCAAAACCAGACAAAGAAGCCACAAAGAAAGAAAACTACAGGCCAATATCACTGATGAACATAGATGCAAAAATCCTCAACAAAATACTGGCAAACAGAATCCAACAGCACATTAAAAGGATCATACACCATGATCAAATGGGGTTTATCCCAGGAATGCAAGGATTCTTCAATATACACAAATCAATGTGATATACCATATTAGCAAACTGAAGGAGAAAAACCATATGATCATCTCAACAGATGCAGAAAAGCTGTCGACAAAATTCAACACCAATTTATGATAAAAACCCTCCAGAAAGTAGGCACAGAGGGAACTTACCTCAACATAATAAAGGCCATATATGACAAACCCACAGCAAACATCATCCTCAATGGTTAAAAACTGAAACCATTTCCACTAAGATCAGGAACAAGAAAAGGCTGCCCACTCTCACCACTCTTATTCAACATAGTCTTGCAAGTTTTAGCCACAGCCATCAGAGAAGAAAAGGAAATAAAAGGAATCCAAATCGGAAAAGAAGTAAAGCTGTCACTGTTTGCAGATGACATGATACTATACATAGAGAATCCTAAAGATGCTACCAGAAGACTACTAGAGCTAATCAATGAATTTGGTAAAGTAGCAGGATACAAAATTAATTCACAGAAATCTCTTGCATTCCTATACACTAATGATGAAAAATCTGAAGAGAAATGAAGGAAACACTCTCATTTATCAATGCAAGAAAAAAAATAAAATACCTAGGAATAAATCTACCTAAGGAGACAAAAGACCTGTATGCAGAAAACTATAAGACACTGATGAAAGAAATTAAGAATGATACAAACAGATGGAGAGATATACCATGTTCTTGGATTGGAAGAATCAACATTGTGAAAATGACTATATGACCCAAAGCAATGTACAGATTCAATGCAATCCCTAGCAAACTACCACTGGCATTTTTCACAGAACTAGAACAAAAATTTTCACAATTTGTATGGAAACACAAAAGACCACGAATAGCAAAAGCAACTTTGAGAAAGAAAAACAGAACTGGAGGAATCAGGCTCACTGACTTCAGACTATACTACAAAGCTGCAGTAATCAAGACGGTATGGTACTGTTACAAAAACAGAAATATAGATCAATGGAACAGGATGGAAAGCCCAGAGATAAACCCAGGCACATATGGTCACCTTATTTTTCATAAAGGAGGCAAGAATATACAATGGAGAAAAAACAGCCTCTTCAATAAGTGGTGCTGGAAATATTGGATAGTTACATGTAAAAGAATGAAATTAGAACACTCCCTAACACCATACACAAAAATAAACTCAAAATGGATTAAAGAACTAAATGTAAGGCCAGACACTATAAAACTCTTAGAGGAAAACATAGGCAGAACACTCTATGACATACATCAAAGCAAGATCCTTTTTGACCCACCTCCTACAAAAATGGAAATAAAAACAAAAATAAACAAATGGGACCTAATGAAACTTAAAAGCTTTTGCACAGCAAAGTAAACCATAAACAAGATGAAAAGACAACCCTCAGAATGGGAGAAAATGTTTGCAAATGAAGCAATTGACAAAGGTTTAATCTCCAAAATTTACAAGCAGCTCAATATCCAAAAGACAAACAACCCAATCAAAAAATGGGCCGAAGACCTAAATAGACATTTCTCCAAAGAAGATATACAAATTGCCAACAAACACATGAAAGGATGCTCGACATCACTAATCATTAGAGAAATGCAAATCAAAGCTACAATGAGGTGTCACCTCACACCAGTCAGAATGGCCACCATCTAAAAACTACTAACAATAAATGCTGGAGAGGGTGTGGAGAAAAGGGAACCCTCTTGCACTGTTGGCGGGAATGTAAATTGATACAGTCACTATGGAGAACAGTATGGAAGTTCCTTAAAAAACTAAAAATAGAACTATCATCAACCCAGCATTCCCACTGCTGGGCATATACCCTGAGAAAACCATAATTCAAAAATAGTCATGGACCACAATGTTCATTGCAGCTCTATTTACAATAGCTAGGACATGGAAGCAAACTAAGTGTCCATTGACAGGTGAATGGATAAAGAAGATGTGGCACATATATACATTGGAATATTACTCAGCCATAAAATAAAACGAAATTGAGTTATTTGTAGTGAGGTGGATGGACGCAGAGTCTGTCATACAGAGTGAAGTAAGTCAGAAAGAGAAAAACAAATACTGTATGCTAACACATATTTATGGAATCTAAAAAAAAAAAAGGTCATGAAGAACCTAAGGGCAGGACAGGAATAAAGATGCAGATGTAGAGAATGGACTTGACATGGGGAGGAGGAAGGGTAAGCTGGGACGAAGTGAGAGTGTAGCTTTGACATATATACACTACCAAATGTAAAATAGATAGCTGTTGGGAAGCAGCTGCATCCCACAGGGAGATCAGTTCGGTGCTTTGTGACCACCTAGAGGGTTGGGAAAGGGAGGGTGGGAGGGAGACACAAGTGGGAGGGTATATGGAAATATATGTGTACATATAGCTGATTCACTTTGTTATACAGCAGAAACTAATACAACATTGTAAAGCAATTATACTCCAATAAAGATGTTAAAAGAAAATTTTAAGTTATTAGGTTTCTTTGGAGAAATGGCTGACTCCACGGTTAGGACAAGAAAATCCTGGAAGAAAAAATAAGGAACAGTACAACAAAAGAAATACAAGGCCAAATGGAAGGGTCTCCAAATGGGAAAATCTTAGAGAATTCAATAGACAAAATAAATGATAGTAATGGATTATAACCCATAGGATAAAGTGAGACTCCATGAGACCATAATGAAATAAACAAATATATAGATAGATGAATACATTGATAGGTAGGAAGAAGAGCATGGTACACTTATCCTTACAGTAAAATTTCCACTAGTAAATATGCAAGGAAGGATGGAAGTAGAAAAACCACTATTTGGCAAACACCACAGTAATAACTGTTGCAGGGAAATACCACCAATTGATGCTAAGATCGGCGAATGAGACTTGGATGAGAAACAGACTACTTAGACAGCCTCAACGTATCTTCCCGCAGGCTAATTATTAAATTCAAAGTCAAAATCACAACTTTACAGTGGAGAAACCTCACAGACAGATATCACCTAGACTGAGTTATCCAAGTTAGCATCATCAGAAACGAGACAAATTAATATCATGTATCTCCTGATCTAATGCAATGAAAAGGCCCCAGCATGTTATTCCTGCCAAGTATGCATTACCTTAATTTACGCATGAAGAAATATCTAAAAAGTCCAAATTGAGGGACAGTCCACAAAATAAATGCCCAGTACTCTTCAAAAATATCAGTCTTGTAAAACAAAGAAAGAATAAGGAACTGTTTCAGATTAAAAGAGAGTAAGGAGATGTGACAGCTAAACATAATGAGTGACCCTGAGTTGGATCCTCTACCAGAAAAAGAGTATTGGTGCAACAATAGGAAAAATTTGAGTAATACTATTAAAAAATTTAATAGTATTGTTTCAATGTTTGATAATTGTACTGTGGTTATATAAGATGTTAACACTTGGGGACTCTGAAAGAATTGTTTTGACTAATTTTTCAACTTTTTTGTGAGTTGGAAATTAATTCAAAATGAAAGATTTGAAAAAAATTATAGTGCATGATATCTAACAAATCATTAACAAGATGAAATCCAAATGCCTAAAAACTAATGGATGGATGACCAAGATGTAGTATATCCACGCAATGGAATATTATTACCTAGAAAAAGGGCTGAAGTACTGTCACGTACGACAACATAGAGGAACCTTGAAAACATCATACTAAGTGAAAGAAACCAGTCACAAAAGACCACATTCTATAACTCCATTCATGTGATATATCCAGAACTGAAAAATATACAGAGACAGGAGGCAGATTACTGGTCGACAGGGGTTGAAAAGTATAGGAGAATGAAGAGTGATTTCTAATGAATAGGGGGTTCCTTTCTGGGATAATGAAAATGTCCTAAAATTACATAATGGTGACAACTGTGCAACTCTGTAAACTTACTGAAAACAACTACCCTGTCACACTTAAAATGGGTGAATTTTATTGTATGTGAATTATATCTCAATAAAACTATTTTTTTAAAAAGAATAGTGTCTGGCACATATAAATGCCTTAAAAAATGTGGTATATGCTGCTGCTGCTGCTGCTAACAATGATCACGAGTATTATTACTGTTGCTGTTGTCATTTTTTCCTCACTGGAACTCGTGGCCTGTCCAGCGCTAACCTGTAAGGCTTATAAATAGGCTGGGGGAAAATGACGTAGTTATTTAACTGTCTTTCCCCCTTTCCATGGGGTACCAAACAATCTCTCTCTCCCCTGAGAAAAGAACAAGGGTTGAAGAGGTGCCGTTTCATCAAGCACAGAGGAAGATGCTAGAAAACTAGGGCAAACTGTGACCCAGGAGAAAGACAGTCATCTATTTAGCTTTTACAGATTTCTTTTGAATTGTCTTTCTGTTTACTAAATAACCAATTTAAATTATTTTTTCAGCTTTCAAAGGGCTGCATTACTGCCATGCATCCTTGTTCAGCCCTCAATGTATCAGGTAAGAAAAGCTCCAGGTATGTTTGTTGCAGGTGCAAAACTTGAGCAGGGTGACAAAAAGCTGAACTTTTAGAGGAAGGGTCAAACTCTAAAGGGCTTTGCATGCCAGGCAGGAGGAACTGATCACCTATGCAGGTGACACCCTGTACAGGCCCACATTCTATCTCTTGGGGCTTGCAGACCATCTCCCATTTATGCAAGTGGTAACACTGAAGTCAGCATGAACGCCACCTCCTCTCAGGTCTCCGTGCAGCCTCAGAGAGCTGAGGACTGTCATTAATCTTGTGGAGCCTCCAAACACAGTATTTGGCTGGAATTTATGAGAGGACTTTGAGGCTCGCTCTTTGCTGGTCACAGCCCCCCATGCTTGATGATTGCGAATGAAGCAAAGCCAAAGAAAACAGTGCTGATGGCTGAACACAGGCAGAGCTAGCCCTGAGGTGTCACCATCAAAATTCACAAGCAATTGCTCCAACGTACAAGCCCATGAGGCAGGCTTTGCTGAAATTAATAAATGTCCATGGAGTGCTCCTCAAAAGGAAGCTCTGATATTTTGGGAGAGAATGGAAAGGGGAGAAGGCCAAAAGGAATTGCTCTCTGAAGCTACATTCTTAACTAATTTGTTCCGAATCTCCTCCAGTCATACATGTGAGGAATGACATCTGAGGGCAAGGGCAACAGTTCAGAGATAAAACAAGTTGAAGGCATTTAAAGTGCTTGCCAAGGAAAAGTGCTCATCTGATAAAAATTTAGACAGGAAGGATGCCAAAAACCAGGAGAGACACAACTGAGAGATGTGATGAGGTGATTGCTGCTCCAGCTGTCAGACTTGTCAATGGTGTGGAGATGCCAGATTTTAACTCAAATGCAATGTCAGCTCCAGAGATGCCTCTATTTCCCTGCATGGTTTTCATTAAGACAGCACTAAGACTTGGTTCCAACTATAAATATACTATCTGGGGCCAGTTCAAGATGTAAATTGGTTGGTTGGTTTGTATCCTCTTCAAAAATGGGATTGAAGTAGAAGGAAGAGAATATAATCTGACACCTTCACCACCACTACACTGGAATGGAACCAGCGAGGGTTTACTTGGGTTGCAGCTGTGGGCAGGCTGGAAGATAAGACATGATGGGCAGGGTGGGCTTGAGTTGCCTTGAGGAAGGCAACATTTTCCATATTAGTCTTTAAGAGTCCTGCCAGAAAACAATGGTATGAGGAGTGGCAACTCCTCCATAACTTTGGAATGTCAAACCAGATCAGGATTCTCTGTTGCTATAAATATAGGCCTAGGTATATGTGGGCTATAAGACTGTGGGCAACATTGTGTTCCATCTCCTTGCTTAAAATATATAAACATATAAAAAGAAAGTTGAACTTTTTTATAGGGAAGAAAAAGACTAGGGTCATGGAAGTACATCCCCCCATTAAACGAATGTTAAGGAACTGGGTGAAGAAAAGGGGACAATTTAAAGCTGCTGATACAATCCTAGTTATTAAATGCTTACTTGTTTCCTTTCAAATCATTATTCTCTCATATAATACACAAAACTAACCATAATGAATCTGTTCTGGGGACTGGAAGGCAAGAAACTTACACCCCAACCCACCACCAACACAAAGTTAAAGAATAGAGGAAATATCTTCTTAGACAATTTAAAAGTCACTGTACAACATCAAAGCCTCTTTCTCCATGTTATGCCTGCCAACTCAGTGCTCTCTCTAGCTTCTATACTTAGCAGAGAACACCCAGGCCTTTTTAAACAGAAACTTCTTAGCCAGATATGCAGATTCTTCTTGGTGGAACAAACATCCATATTTAGATCCCAAAGGAATTGTCCCTTAAAGGAAGCATCAGGGCCAGAAGATTCAGGAAACACTAACGAGTTCCTTACAAAGATGGCTTGGTCTATGTCTCCTTTGCTTGCAAGCACATAGTAGACTTTGAAGTATAACAATCAATAAGCAATGAGCTTCAAAGAGATGCTGGATCAAAAGAGGGCTTTCTTGATACTTTCAATTCCAACCAAGAAGGGATAACAGGGACCAGATTTACCCCTCAATACCTGAAACAACTAAAACATTGTACAAAACATACGAAAGAAGAGTTTTCAGTCATTAAATGTATGGCAGCACTGGATGGTGTGCCCTAAAGGAGGGGAAACAAATGAAGTGATCTCCAGGGCTTTTTAGTTTACTGCCTAAAGAGAATTTACAGGTCACACCACAGGAAACAGGGACCCAAATGGACGCTAGAGTCTCTGTGAAGAGAAGAGGTGGAGCTGGGAGCAAAAGGAAGGTAAGGTAGCTAAAGTTCAAAGGGTAGACTAGTGTAGAGGAGACAGCTGCACCAAAAGAGCTCCAGAAAACTGCAGACAATCAGCCTCAAGTGTTTAGCTGATTAGGGCATGTGCATAAGGCAATTATATGAGTCTGAAAAGAGCACAGGGAACAATCCCCAGACACTACACAGAGCTGGGAATAGTTCATGTTCTCACCACATAGAATGGAAAATCTATTAAATCATGGGACTTTGGGTAGAGTACCCAGAGGATATAGGCTTAACTGTAGGGCAAAATTATCCCTAGATTAAGGCTTCTTTTGTCCCAACCAACAAAATTTAAAAGCAAACCTTGAAAGGCAATAACTTAAAAGAGACCAAAGGCATACACATTGGAAAGAAGAAATAAAACTCTCTACTTGCAGACAACATGACTGTCTATTCAGAAAACCCCAGTGAATCTACAAAATACTTCCTAAAGTAAGTGAGTTTAATACGGTGGCAGGATATAAGATTAACACACAAACATCAATTGCATTCTCTACATACTGACAATGAACAAGAGAAATCTGAACTGAATAATGCCATACCATTTACAGTTGCTGAAGAAAATGAAGTACTTATGTATAAATTTAATGAAGTACATAAAGGATCTTTAAGATGAAAATTATAAAATGCTGGGAAAAATAACTTTTAAAAATGCAGAACACTTGGAGAGGGATACCATGTTCATGGATTGGAAGATTCATCATAGTAAAGATATCAGTTCTTCCTAAATTGATCTATACGTTTAATACCTATGAAAACCTCCACAAATATCTTTATAGACATAGGCAAACTTATTCTAATACTTACACAGAAAGGTAAGGAGCTAAAATAGCCAAACAATTTTGAAAAGAATAAAATGGGAGAAATCACTCTTCTGAATATTAAGGTTTATTACAGAAGTGTAGTGATCAAGATAGTATGTTATTGGTGGGAAGACAGCTGTATCAGTAGTACAGTACAGACAACCCAGAAAAAGATCCAAACAAATATGAACATTTGATTTTTGAAAAAGGAGGAAAACAATTCAATGGAGGAGAAAGAACACTTACAGTAAATGGTGTTGGGGCAACTGGACATTCATTAGCCAAAACAAACAAACACCTCCACCTGAATCTCATATTTTACACAAATTTAACACAAACTGAAACATCAACTTAAATTTAAAGCATAATAAAACACCATAACTTCTCAAAAAGATATTAGGAATACAGAAGTAGGCAGAATTCTTACAGTTGAGACTGAAGCACAGTCCATAAGAGGAAAAACTGATATTTTGAACCTCATCAAAATTAAAAATGTTTGGCCAATGAAAGATCTTTTTAATAAGATGAAAAGAAAAGAGTACATTCTGTGGCAAAAATTAAATTAAATCAGAAGTAAATAACAGAAAGGTAACTGAAAAATACCAACATACTTAGAAACAAAATATTAAGTAAAGCTGTAAGTCAAAAAAGAAATCAAACTGTAAATTAGAAAGAATTTTAAACTAACTAACAATTAAAACACAATGTATCAAAATTTGGGGAATGGAGCTGAAACATTATTTAGAGCAAAACTGAAACACTAAAGTTCAGTATTAGAAAAAAATATGTCTCAAATCAATGCGTTCAGCCTCTAACGTAAGAAACTTAAAAAAGAGGTAACGGGCTTCCCTGGTGGCACAGTGGTTGAGAGTCCACCTGCCGATGCAGGGGACACGGGTTCGTGCCTCGGTCCGGGAGGATCCCACATGCCACAGAGCGGCTGGGCCCGTGAGCCATGGCCACTGAGCCTGCACATCTGGAACCTGTGCTCCGCAACGGGAGAGGTCACAACAGTGAGAGGCCCGCGTACCGCAAAAAATAAAAAAGAGGTAACTAAAAGCAAAGTAAGCAGCAGAGAAATAATAATACAGATAAGAGCAAATATCAATAAAATTGAGAACAACAAAAAAGAAAAAATAAAACCAAAGATGTTCTTTGAAAAGATCAATAAACCATATGACTCTAGTCAGACCTAATCAGAAAAAATGAGAGAGGACATAAATTAGCAATATCAGCAATGAAAGAAGTAACATCAATACAGATTCTACAGAAATTAAAAAGATAATAATAGAAATTTATGAATAATTTTATGCCAATAATTTCAACAACTGAGATAAAATAGACAAATTCATTGAAAGATACAAAACATGAAAGTTCATTCAAGAAAAAAGAGAGAGCCTGAGTAGTACTACATATGTTAAATAAACTTAATTTGAGCTAAAAACTCTCCCTAAGATCAGGAACACGGGAAGGCCACTTTTACAACTTCTATTCACCATTTTAGTGGAGGTTCTAACCAGTGTTTTAAAGGAAGAAATAGAAACAAAAGGAATATGTAAAACTGCTATTCTTGGCAAAAGACATGACTGTATATATATTATAGAAAATCACATAGAATGTACAGAAATAAGCTATTAGAACTAAAAATGGGTTTATTAAAGTAGTTTGGTACAACATGAATATACAAAAATCTATTGAATTTACACATAAAAGCAACAAACAGTCGGAAATTGAAATTAAACAATAGCATAAAAATACGAAATACTGAGAGAGACCTTCAAGATGGCGGAGGAGTAAGACGTGGAGATCACCTTCCTCCCCACAAATATATCAGAAATACATCTTCATGTGGAACAACTCCTACAGAACACCTACTGAACGCTGGCAGAAGACCTCAGACCCCAAAAGGCAAGAAACTCCACACATACCTGGGTAGGGCAAAAGAAAAAAGAAAAAACAGAGACAAAAGAATAGGGATGGGACCTGCACCTCTGGGAGGGAGCCGTGAAGGAGGAAAAGTCTCAACACACTAGGAAGCCCCTTCACTGGCGGAGACAGGGGGTGAGCGGGGCGGGGTGGGGGGAAGTTTCAGAGCCAAGAAGGAGAGCACAGCAACAGGGGTGCAGAGGGCAAAGCGGAGAGATTCCCGCACAGAGTATCGGTGCCGACCAGCACTCACCAGCCTGAGAGGCTTGTCTGTTCACCCACCGGGGAAGGTGGGGGCTGGGAGCTGAGGCTCTGGCTTTGGAGGTCACATCCCAGGGAGAGGACTGGGGTTGGCTGTGTGAACACAACCTGAAGGGGGCTAGTGCGCTACAGCTACCCAGGAGGCAGTCCGGGAAAAAGTCTGGAACTGCCTAAGAGGCAAGAGACCATTGTTTAGGGGTGTGCGAGGAGAGGGGATTCAGAGCACCACCTAAATGAGCCCCAGAGACGGGCGCGAGCCATGGCTATCAGCGCAGACACCAGAGAAGGCCTTGAGATGCTAAGGCTGCTGCTGCCGCCACCAAGAAGCTTGTGTGCAAGCACAGGTAACTATCCACAATGCCCTCCCGGGAGCCTGTGCAGCCTGCCACTGCCACGGTCCCATGATCCAGGGACAATTTCCCTCGGAGAACACACGGCATGCCTGAGGCTGTTACAACATCACACTGGCCTCTGCCACCGCAGGCTCACCCCCTATTCCATATCCCTCCCTCCATCCCCCCGAGCCTGAGTGAGCTAGAGCACCCTAATCAGCTGCTACTTTAACCCCACCCTGTCTGAGCAAAGAACAGACGCCCTCAGGCGACCTACATGCAGAGGCAGGGCCAAATCCAAACCTGAACCCCAGGAGCTGTGCCAACAAAGAACAGAAAGGGAAATTTCTCCCAGCAGCCTCAGGAGCAGCGGATTAAACCTCCACAATCAACCTGATGTACCCTGTATCTCTGGAATACTTGAATAGACTACGAATCATCCCAAAATTGAGGCGGTGGACTTTGGGAGCAATTGTAGGCTTGGGGTTTGCTTTCTGCATCTAATTAGTTTTTGCTGTTATGCTTACCTTAGTTTAGTACTTAGAGTTTTTTATCATTGTTACATTTGTTTATTGACTTGGTTGCTCTCTTCCTTTTTTTTAAAAAATATAGATATATATATCTTTTTCTTTTTCTTTTTGTGAGTGTGTATGCTTCTCTATGTGATTTTGTCGGTATAGCTCTGCTTTTACCATTTGTCCTAGCGCTCTATTTCTCTTCTTTTACTTTTTAATTTTTTAAAAAATAATTAATTTTATTCTTTATTTTAATAAATTTATCTGCTTTCTCTCTTCCCTTCTTTCTTTTTTTCTCCCTTTCCTTCTGAGCCATGTGGCTGATAGGGTCTTGGTGCTCCAGCCAGGTGTCAGGCCTGTGCCTCTGAGGTGGGAGAGCCGAGTGCAGGACATTGGTCCACCAGACACCTCCCGGCTGCACGTAATATCAAACAGCGAAAGCTCTCCCAGAGATCTCTGTCTCAACGCTAAGACCCAGCTCCACTCAAGGACCAGCAAGCTACAGTGCGGGACACCTTATGCCAAACAACTAGCAAGACAGGAAGAAAATCCCACCCATTAGCAGAGAGGCTGCCTAAATTCATAATAAGGTCAAAGACACCACAAAACACACCATCAGATGTGGTCCTGCCCACCAGAAAGACAACATCCAGCCTCACCCACCAGAACACAGGCACCAGTCCCCTCCACGAGGAAGACTACACAACCCACTGAACCAACCTTAGCCACAGGGGGCACACACCAAAAACAATGAAAACTACGAACCTGCAGCCTGTGAAAAGGAGACCCCAAACACAGTACGTTAAGCAAAATGAAAAGACGGAGAAACACACAGTAGATGAAAGGGCAAGGTAAAAACCCACCAGATCAAACAAATGAAGAGCAAATAGGCAGTCTACTTGAAAAAGAATTCAAACTAATGATAGTAAAGATGATCCAAAATCTTGGAAACAGAATGGAGAAAATACAAGAAACTTTTAACAATGACCTAGAAGAACTAAAGAGCAAACAAACAATGATGAACAAAACAATAAATGAAATTAAAAATTCTCTAGAAGGAATCAACAGCAGAATAACTGAGGCAGAAGAATACATAAGTGACCTGTAAGATAAAATAGTGGAAATAACTACCACAGAGCAGAATAAAGAAAAAAGAATGAAAAGAATTGAGGACAGTCTTAGAGACCTCTGGGACAACATTAAATGCATCAACATTTGAATTATAGGGGTCTCAGAAGAAGAAGAGAAAAAGAAAGGGACGGAGAAAATGTTTTAAAGAGATTATAGTTGAAAACTTCCCCAATATGGGAAAGGAAATAGTCAGTCAAGTCCAAGAGGCACAGAGAGTCCCATACAGGATAAATCCAAGGAGAAACATGCAAAGACATATTAATCAAGCTATGAAAAATTAAATACAAAGAAAAAATAGTAAAAGCAGCAAAGGAAAAACAACAAATAACATACAAGGGAATCCCCATAAGGTAAACAGCTGATCTTTCAGCAGAAACTCTACAAGCCAGATGGGAGTGGCAGGACATATTTAAAGTGATGAAAGGGAAAAACCTACAACCGAGATTACTCAACCCACCAAGGATCTCATTCAGATTTGACAGAGAAATTAAAACCATTACAGACAAGCAAAAGCTAAGAATATTCAGCACCACCAAACCAGCTTTACAACAAATGCTAAAGGAACTTCTCTAGGCAGGAAGCACAAGAAAAGGAAAAGACCTACAATAACAAACCCAAAACAATTAAGAAAATGGTAATAGGAACATATATATCGATAATTACCTTAAATGTAAATGGATTAATGCGCCAGCCAGAAGACATGGACTGGATGAATGAATACAAAAACAAGACCAGTATATATGCTGTCTACAAGAGATCCACTTCAGACCTAGGGATACATACAGACTGACAGTGAAGGTATGGAAAAAGATATCCCATGCAAATGAAAATCAAAAGAAATCTAGAGTAGCAATTCTCATATCAGATAGACTGTAAAATAAAGACTATTACAAGAGACAAAGAAGAACATACATAATGATCAGGGTATGAATCAAAGAAGATATAACAATTCTAAATACTTATGCACCCAACATAGGAGCACCTCAATACATAAGGCAAATGCTAACAGCCATAAAAGGGGAAATCGACAATAAAACAACCATACTTGGGGACTTTCACACCCCACTTTCACCAATGGACAGATCATCCAAAATGAAAATAAATAAGGGAACACAAGCTTTAAATGATACCTTAAACAAATGGACGTAATTGATATTTATAGGACATTCCATCCAAAAACAACAGAATACACTTTCTTCTCAAGTGCTCATGGAACATTCTCCAGGATAGATCATAGCTTAGGTCGCAAATCAAGCCTTGGTAAATTTAAGAAAACTGAAATCGTATCAAGTATCTTTTCCGACCATAATGCTATGAGAGTAGATATCAATTATAGGAAAAAAAATCTGTAAAAAATACAAACACATGGAGGCTAAACAATACACTACTAAATAACCAAGACATCACTGAAGAAATCAAAGAGGGAATAAAAAAACATCTAGAAACAAATGAAAATGAAAATACGATGACCCAAAACCTATGGGATGCAGCAAAAGCAGTTCTAGGAGGGAAGTCTATAGCAGTACAATCCTACCTCAAGACACAAGAAACATCTCAAATAAACAATGTAACCTTAAACCTAAAGCAACTGGAGAAAGAACAAAAAAAAAAAAACCAAAGTTAGCAGAAGGAAAGAAATCATAAAGACAAATCAGAAATAAATGAAAAACGAATGAGGGAAACAATAGCAAAGACCAATAAAACTAAAAGGTGGTTCTTTGAGAAGATAAACAAAATTGATAAACCATTAGCCAGACTCATCAAGAAATAAAGGGAGAAGACTCAGATCAATAGAATTAGAAGTGAAAAAGAAGTAACAACTGACACCGCAGAAATACAAAGGATCACGAGAGATTACCACAAGCAACTCTATGTCAATAAAATAGAAAACCTGGAAGAAATGGACAAAGTCTTAGAAATGAACAACTTGGGAAGACTGAATAAGGAAGAAATAGAATATATGAACAGACCAATCACAAGCACTGAAATTGAAACTGTGATTAAAAAACGTCCAACAAACAGAAGTCCAGGACCAGATGGTTTCACAGGCAAATTCCAGCAAACATTTAGAGAAGAGCTAACGCCTATCCTTCTTAAACTCTTCCAAAATATAGCAGAGGGAGGAACACTCCCAAATTCATTCTACGAGGCCACCATCACCCTGATACCAAAACCAGACAAAGAAGCCACAAAGAAAGAAACTACAGGCCAATATCACTGATGAACATAGATGCAAAAAATCCTCAACAAAATACTGGCAAACAGAATCCAACAGCACATTAAAAGGGTCATACACCATGATCAAGTGGGGTTTATCCCAGGAATGTAAGAATTCTTCAATATATGCAAATCAATCAATGTGATACACCATATTAACAAATTGAAGGAGAAAACAAATATGATCATCTCAATAGATGCAGAAAAAGCTTTTGACAAAATTCAATACCCATTTATGATAAAAACCCTCCAGAAAGTAGGCATAGAGAGAATTTATCTCAACATAATAAAGGCCACATATGACAAACCCACAGCCTACATCATTCTCAATGGTGAAAAACTGAAACCATTTCCTCTAAGATCACAAACAAGACAAGGTTGTCCACTCTCACCACTATTATTCAACATAGTTTTTGAAGTTTTAGTCACAGCAATAAGAGAAGAAAAAGAAATAAAAGGAATCCAAATCGGAAAAGAAGTAAAGCTGTCACTGTTTGCAGATGACATGATACTATACATAGAGAATCCTAAAGATGCTACCAGAAAACTACTAGAGCTAATCAATGAATTTGGTAAAGTAGCAGGATACAAAATTAATGCACAGAAGTCTCTTGCATTCCTATACACTAATGAAGAGAAATCTGAAAGAGAAATGAAGGAAACACTCCCATTTACCACTGCAACAAAAAGAATAAAATACCCAGGAATAAACCTACCTAAGGAGACAAAAGACCTGCATGCAGAGAACTATAAGACACTGATGAAAGAAATTAAAGATGATACAAACAGATGGAGAGATATACCATGTTCTTGGATTGGAAGAATCAACATTGTGAAAATGACTATACTACCCAAACAATCTACAGATTCAATGGAATCCCTAGCAAACTACCAATGGCATTTTTCACAGAAATAGAACCAAAAACTTCACAATTTTTATGGAAACACAAAAGTTCCCGAACAACTAAAGCAATCGTGGGAGATAAAAACAGAGCTGGAGGAATCAGGCTCCCAGTCTTCAGACTATACTACAAAGCTGCAGTAATCAAGACAGTATGGTACTGGCACAAAAACAGAAATACAGATCAATGGAACAGGATAGAAAGCCCAGAGATAAACCCATGCACACATGGTCACCTTATTTTTCATAAAGGAGGCAAGAATATACAATGGAGAAAAGACAGCCTCTTCAATAGTGGTGCTGGGAATATTGGATAGCTACATGTAAAAGAATGAAATTAGAACACTCCCTAACACCATACACAAAAATAAACTCAAAATGGATTAAAGACCTAAATGTAAGGCCAGACACTATAAAATCTGAGGGGTAACATAGGCAGAACACTGTATGACATACATCACAGCAAGATCCTTTTTTTTTTTTTTTTAAATCTTTATTGGAGAATAATTGCTTTGCAATGGTGTGTTAGTTTCTGCTTTATAACAAAGTGAAACAGTTACATATATACATATGTTCCCATATCTCTTCCCTCTTACGTCTCCCTCCCTCCCACCCTCTCTATCCCACCCCTCTAGGTGGTCACAAAGCACCGAGCTGATCTCCCTGTGCTATGCGGCTGCTTCCCACTAGATATCTATTTTACGTTTGGTAGTGTATATATGTCCATGCCATATATACAAGATCCTTTTTGACCCACCTTCTCGAAAAATGGAATTAAAAACAAAAGTAAACAAATGGGACCTAATGAAACTTAAAAGCTTTTGCACAGCAAAGAAAACAATAAACAAGATGAAAAGACCACCCTCAGAATGGGAGAAAATATTTGCAAATGAAGCAACTGATAAAGGATTAATCTCCAAAATTTACAAGCAGCTCATGAAGCTCAATATCAAAAAAGCAAACAAGCCAATCCAAAAATGGGCAGAAGACCTAAATAGACATTTCTCCAAAGAAGATATACAGATTGCCAACAAACACATGAAAGGATGCTCAACGTCACTAATCATTAGAGAAATGCAAGTCAAAACTACAATTAGGTATCACCTCAGACTGGTCAGAATGGCCATCATCAAAAAATCTACTAACAATATATGCTGGAGTGGGTGTGGAGAAAAGGGAACCTCTTGCACTGTTGGTGGGAATGTAAATTGATACAACCACTATGGAGATCAGTATGGAGGTTCCTTAAAAAACTAAAAATAGAACTACCATTAACTCAGCAATCCCACTACTGGGCACATACCCTGAGAAAACCATTATTCAAAAAGAGTCATGGACCACAATGTTCATTGCAGCTCTATTTACAATAGCCAGGACATGGAAGCAACCTAAGTGTCCAACGACAGATGAATGGATAAAGCAGATGTGGCACATATATACAATGGAATATTACTCAGCCATTAAAGGAAATAAAATTGAGTTCTTTGTAGTGAGGTGGATGGACCTAGAGTCTGTCATACAGAGTGAAGTAAGTCAGAAAGAGAAAAATAAATACTGTATGCTACCACATATACATGGAATCTAAGACAAAAATAGTTCTGATAAACCTAGGGGCAGGACAGGAATAAAGATGCAGACATACAGAATGGACTTGAGGACACGGGGAGGGGGAAGGGTAAGCTGGGACGAAGTGAGAGAGTGGCATGGACATATATATAGTACCAAATGTAAAACAGATAGATAGTAGGAAGCAGCTGCATAGCACAGGGAGATGAGTTTGGTGTTTTGTGACCACCTAGAGGGGTGGGATAGGGAGGGTGGGAGGGAGACACAGGAGGGAGGAGATATGGGGATATATGTATACGTATAGCTGATTCACTGTGCTATAAAGCAGAAACTAACACACCATTGTAATGCAATTATACTCCAATAAACATGTTAAAAAAAACAACAACGACGAAATACTAAGGGATCAATCTGTAAATTGAAAACCAGAAAACATTGCTGAATGAAATTAAATAACACCTAAATAAACTGGAAATATGAAATGTGCAATTGGATTGACAGTCAATATCATTATTTCAATGCTACCCAAATTGATCTACAAGACTTCAGTGAACATCCCAGCAAGATTTTCTTTTAGAATTTGCCAAACTAATTCTAAGATTTATACATAAATGCAAAAGACCTAAAATAGATAAAATGCCTTTGAAAAAGTTGGAGAACTTTAGAGAACTTACCCTACCTGATCCATATTTAAGACTTAATATAAAGCTACAGAAATCAAGATTGTATAGTATTGGCATTAAAATCAACAGATCAATGAAACAAAAGAGAGAGTTCAGAAATATACCCACATGTATATAATTAATTCATTTTTACAAATATGTCAAGGCTATTCAATGAGCAATTAATAATCTTTTAAACAAACGGTGTTAGTGCTGACACAATTATCTAGTCATGCCAAAAAAACACAAAACATTTATGTTGCTTACATGTCCTGGCTATTGTAAATAGTGCTGCCATGAACACTGGGGTGCATGTATCTTTTCGAATTATGGTATATGCCCAGGACTGGGATTGCTGGGTCTTATGGTAGTTCTATTTTCAGTTTTTTAAGGAACCTCCATACTGTCTCCATAGTGGATGTACCAATTTACATTCCCACCAACAGTGTAGGAGGGTTCCCTTTTCTCCACACCCTCTCCAGCATTTATTGTTTGTAGATTTTTTTTTTTTGATGATGGCCATTCTGACTAGTGTGAGGTGATACCTCATTGTAGCTTTGATTTGCATTTCTGTGATAATTAGTGATGTTGAGCAGCTTTTCATGTGCCTGTTGGCCATCTGTATGTCTTCTTTGGAGAAGTGTCTGTTTAGGTATTCTACCCATTACCTAAATGTCCATCAACAGAGGAATGGATAAAGAAGAAGTGGTACATATATACAGTGGAATATTAGCCATTAAAAAGAACAAAATAATGCCATTTGCAGCAACATGGATGGACCTAGAGACCGTCATACTGAGTGAAGTAAGTCAGACACAGAAAAACTAATATATGGTACTGCTTACAGGTGGAATCTAAAAACAGGGTACAAATGAACTTATTTACAAAACAGAAGTAGAGTCACGGATGTAGAAAACCAACTTAAGGTTACCAGGGTATAAGGCGGGGGAGGAGTAAATTGGGAGACTGGGATTGATATACACACACTACTATAGATAAAATATATAACTAATAAGAACCTGCTGTATAGCATAGGGAACTCTACTCAATATTCTGTAATGGCCTATATGGGAAAAGAATAAAAAAAAAAAGAGTAGATATATGTATATGTGTAACTGACTCAACTTGCTGTACACCTGAAACTAACACAATAATTTAAATCAACTATAATCTAATAAAAATTTAAAAAACAACTTTCATAAAAAAACCCCACAAAACACCTTGCTCATTACCTCACACTTTATACAAAATTTAAAATTTAACTGGAAAGAGACCATAAATCTAAATGTAATAAGTAGTACTATAAAAATTCTAGACAAAAAAACCCCCTAAAAAAACAGGAAAAGTAACCTTGCGTTTGGCAGAGATATCTTAACTATGACTCCAAAAGCAAGAACTATATAAGAGAAAATCAATAAACTAGACTTTATTAAAAATATTTACTTTTCAAAAGACACCTATGAAAATTTTAAAAATAATAGACTAGGAGAAAATATCTGCAAAATGCATGTCTGATTAGGTACTTATATCCAGAATATATAGAGCACTGTTACAACTCATTATTTGAGAAAACAACCCAACAGAAAAAAATAAACTAACGATGTGAAATAAACATTACACCAAAGTAGATATATGGATGGCAAATAAGCACATGAAAAAATTGTTCAATATCATTTGCCGTTAAGGGAATGTAAATTAAAACCACAGTGGAACACCACTATACACCCATAGAATGGCGATGATTAAAAGACGGATTATACCAAGTGTTGGTTAAGGATTTGAAGCAACTAGAACGCTTCCACAGTGCTGGTGGAAATGTAGAATGGTACAATTACTTTGGAAAATAGTTCAGCAGTTTCTTTAAAAGCTAATCACAGGGCTTCCCTGGCGGTGCAGTGGTTGAGAGTCCGGCTGCCGATGAAGGGGACAGGGGTTCGTGCCCCGGTCCGGGAAGATCCCACATGCCGTGGAGTGGCTAGGCCCGTGAGCCATGGCTGCTGAGCCTGCGCGTCCGGAGCCTGTGCTCCGCAACGGAAGAGGCCACAACAGTGAGAGGCCCGCGTACCGCAAAACAAAAACAAAAACAGAAAAGGGAAAGGTTAGAAACTAGGACCTGTAGCTACAGTGCTTTCTTATACCATTTTTTACCTGAATCTCTTGGAAAAAGAAAAAAAAAACTTACGTAATTTGAGTACTATTTCTAGGCTTTCAACATATGATGTCATTGTTATCTCACAAATTCTACTACATTACTATGCTTAGCTTAGAAAGGAGGAAGCTGATGGCTAGCGAGGTTAGGTTACCTTGAATGTGGTAATCTTAAACAGATTAAAAGCACAGAGTGTTTTGAATCCCTGCTCTATCCCTTAGTAGTTGTGTGATCTTGGGCAAGTTGCTCAAACCGTCCAAGTGTTAGTTCCCTCATCTGAAAAGGTAAGGTTATCACAGTACCTACTTTATAAGGCTATGGCATATAGAAAGAGCTCAACAAATGCTAGTTTTAGGTGATATTTTTTCCTATTTCTCATTCCCACTAACAGACTGTAAATTCTTGGAAGATGTATCTTATACCCGCCACCAAAAACATAATAGGCTCTCAAGAGCTTCACACAGACATGTTCGATTTATATCTAATACAGTCTCATTCTATTTCCTAGACTTTACGTTGGAATTCTCTCAACTAATAATGGTATCATCATCCTCACATACATCCAAAATCCTTCCTCTGCATCATCTTTTGATGTACCTCTTCTTCATTTCCAGGAAAAGTCAACTCCCGAGTACCCTCGACGTTACCTCCAAAATATCCCTCTTATTTCCCCCCATATTTTCTATGGCCTTGGCCCAACTTCAAGCCTTTAATATTTTATGCTTACAGTATTATAATCATCTACCGGTCAGTCTCTTTAACTTTGATGTCTTGCTGATCCACTATCACCTATAGGTAATGTCTGAAAGTGTTAGTATGCATAGGAAAACAGGATGCAAATCTAGAAATCAAGATTAAAGAGGCCAATACTAAGGTCTAGAGATGTGCACATTTAACATCCTTCACAAGGGGACTTAATGCAGCTGAACCGTGAACCATACTTAGATAATCATTGGCCTGCACATTATTATTGCCTGGGGAAGAAATTTCCATCTCAGTTAGAGTAAATTGGCCTTTATTCAGATATCTAGCTTCAACATCTTTATTAGTTGTCCAAATAGAAGTAGTTGAAACTGGATCTGGGAGCCCCTACAAACCAGAGCATATAAGAGGACTCTCCATTTTCCCTTGTCTTTTTTCCCTATCAGCCCTGTCCCAAGGCCAGTGCCCAAGGTGGATCTGAACTGCATGGAAACAGCAGTATAATCACCTAAAACCCTGAGAGAAGACCTGTCTCCCTAGCCAGAGTTACTGGAAAAAGAACCGTTGTCTAAAGAGTACAGAGGGAATGCCCATTTCTTATTTCTTTTCTCCCAATGCTTCTTCCCCAAAATGGTCCTAGTCACATAGAATTGTGTGACAGTGCAGGGACTTAGACTCAGACAGAAACCTGATTTTCTAGGCAAAGAAACCAGGAAAGGGGGCTCCTGGGAGTCATAAAGTGTGAGGGGAATCTTGAAGAGTGCTGGATAAGGAAATCCCCTGATTCTGTGTATGATATGACACAAGTTGCAGAATCAGCCTTGAGCTGGGAATGTGCAGAACAAACCAAACTAAACTAAACTAAACTAAAATAGTAAGGCTTTGAGAACTAATTACGATATAAACCACGAGCTGAGTTCTGGACAAACTCTGGCTGATGCATACATTGGGTAACCTCAAAAAGTACAGCAAACACTATGAATCTTAACTAACATCAGAATCACCATGTACAGAAAGCAAGACAGAATTTGTAGTGTGAACCTAAGTGGATTGAGTGCCTACTTAAAAAAAGAAAAATCAACACATTCCAGAGAATTTTAACAAGGACCATAGTTTCATGTACATAATACTGAAAAGCTCGCTTCTGGTTCCAAACAAGATGAAGTAAAGACACTTCATCCTATGCCTGTCATAACTGTAACTAAAACCTCTAGAATAAAAAATGATACAGTATCCACCAGAAGATTCGGAAAGGGGAATCACAGTAGGAGAAGTGGGTGAGAATCTCAGTACTCAAAAGATAGCTCAGTGATAAGCTCCCTGTTTTGCTTTTTCTGTTTGTCTTGGTTTTGCCTCCTTTATATACCAGCCTGGGAATAATAGCAGCCCCCCAACTTCCAATAAATACAGACATAAAAAGCCCCTGTGGACGAACAAGGAAAAGAACTGCAGTACACTTCAGAAAATAGATTTCTACATTTAGTGAAATTATCCTTCAAATGTGAGGGAGAAACACTTTCTTGGACAAACAAATGTGAGATAATTCGTTGTCAGTAACCATGCTCTGTAAGAAATGTTAAAGGAGTTCTTCAAGGAAAAATAAAATGATGTAGTCATAAATTCAGATCTACATGAAGAAAGGAAAAAGAATGGAGAAGGAATAAATAAAGGTGCAATAAAATAGTTCTATTCTTAATTGATCGAAAAGGTGACTGCTTCTTTAAAGTAATAATAGTAACACTGTATAAGATGATTATAGCATACAGATCAGTGAAATAAATGACAGCAAGTTCACAGGGGACAGGTAGGAATGATTATAAATATCCTGTTATTATGTAACCATGCTATTCATATTCTGTATTGGGACTAGCATAAAAAATAGGCATAGACCTATGGAACAGAGTCAAGACCCCACAGATAAATCCCTCCATATATGATCAACTAACATTAGATAAGGGAGCCAATAATACTCAAGGGGGAAATGATACTCTTGTCAATAAATGTTGTTGAGAAAACTGGACAACTACAAGCAGAATAATGAAACTGGACTCCTATCTTACACCATTCACAAAAATTAACCTGAAATGGGTTAAAGACTTAAAAGTAACATTTGAAATCATAAAATTCCTAGAAGAAAACATAAGGGGAAACTCCTTGACATAGGTCTCGGTAAAGATTTTTTTTATATGATACCAAAGCACAAGCAACAAAGGTAAAAATAAATGAGTGGGACTACATCAAACTAAAAGACTTCTGCACAGCAAAGGAAATGATAAAACGAAAAGGTAACCTATTGAATGGAATCTTTACAAACCATATATCTGAAAAGGTGTTAATATTCAAAATATATGAAGAACTCACATAAATCAGAAATAACAACAACAACAAAAGCACACAACCTGATTAAAATTGGGCAGAGGAACTAAATAGGTATTTTTCCAAAGAAGACGTACAAGTTGGTCAACAGATAGATGAAAAGGTGCTCAGTATCACCAATCACCAGGGAAATGCAAATCAAAACCACAGTGAGATATCACCTCACACCTGTTAGAATGGCTATCATAAAAAGACAAGAGATAACAAGTGTTGGGGAGAGCGTGGAGAAAAGGGAACCCTCTTGCACTGTTGGTAGGAATGTAAATTGATGCTGCCACTATGGAGAACAGTATGGAGGTGCCTCAGAAAATTAAAAACAGAACTACCATATGATTCAGCAGTTCCACTTCTAGGTATATATCCAAAGGAAACAAAATGACTATGTTGAAGAGATACCTGTACCTCCACCCATGTTCACTGCAGCATTATTTACAACAACCAAGTTGTGGAAACAACCTGTCTATCAATGGACAAATGGATAAAGAAAATGTGGTATATATTGATATAAAGGGTATACTGTATATACAATGGAATATTATACAGCCATAACAAAGAAGGAAATTCTTCCATTTGCAACAACATGGATGGACCTTGTGGGCATCACTTCACTTCACTTGTGGGCTAAGTGAAATAAGCCAGAAAGAGAAAGACAAATACTGTATGATTTCACTTATATGTGGAATCTAACAAAACTGAACTCATAGAAACAAAGAATAGATTGGTAGTTGCCAAAGGTGGTGGTGGGGGAGGGGGTGTGGGGGATGGGCCAAATGAGTAAAGCTGGTCAAAGGGGACAAAATTCCAGTTATATGATGAATAAGTTCTGGTGATATAATGCATAGCATGGTGACTATGGTTAATAATACTGCACTGTACATTTGAAAATGGCTAGGACAGTAGATCTTAAAAGTTCTCATCACAAGAAAAACTATGGTAACTATACAAGCGATGGATGTTAACTAAACTTGTGGTGGTAATCATTTTACAATATATACATATATCAACTCATTATGTCTTAAACTAGTACAATGTAATATGCTCATTATATCTCAGTACTTATATCCCAGTCTTCATTTCTGTCATAAATGTACTAAGATCTCTCATCAGAGGAGTCAGGCCAAGGAAAGGTTATTTCAGGCCCTGTGCCAAAGCTTGAGAAGGAATCCCTGAGGTTGATCTTATCAGGGCTACTGTCTTAGAATCAAACACAGAATCAGAGACGTGTCCTGTAGAATTAAAGGGAAAAAAGTGTATAACGAAATAAAACATCAAAAAGTTTGGACCAGGGAGACAGGAGAAGATGGCAGAAGAGCAGGACGCGGAGATCACCTTCCTCCCCACAGATACATCAGAAATACATCTACACATGGAACAACTCCTAAAGAACACCCACTGAACGCTGGCAGAAGACCTCAGACCTCCCAAAAGGCAAGAAACTCCCCCACATACCTGGGTAGGGCAAAAGAAAAAAGAATAAACACAGACAAAAGGATAGGGACGGGACCTGCACCTCTGGGAGGGAGCTGTGAAGTTGGAAAGGTTTCCACACACTAGGAAGCCCCTTCGCGGACGGAGACTGCGGGTAGCGGAGGGGGAAAGCTTTGGAGCCGCATAGGAGAGCACAGCAACAGGGGTGCAGAGGGCAAAGCAGAGAGATTCCCACACAGAGGATCGGTGCCGACCGGCACTCACCAGCCCGAGAGGCTTGTCTGCTCACCCGCCGGGATGGGGGGGCTGGGAGCTGAAGCTCGGGCTTGGTCGGATCACAGGGAGAGGACTGGCGGTGTGAACACAGCCTGAAAGGGTTAGTGCACCACAGCTAGCCGGGAGGGAGTCCGGGGAAAAGTCTGGACCTGCCGAAGAGGCAAGAGACTTTTTCTTCCCTCTTTGTTTCCTGGTGCGCGAGGAGAGGGGATTAAGAGCGCTACTTAAAGGAGCTCCAGAGATGGGCGCGAGCTGCAGCTAACAGAGCGGACCCGAGAGATGCACATGAGATGCTAAGGCTGCTGCTGCCACCACCAAGAAGCCTGTGTGTGAGCACAGGTCACTATCAACACCCCCCTTCCAGGGAGCCTGTGCAGCCCGCCACTGCCAGGGTCCCGGGATCCAGGGACAACTTCCCCGGGAGAACACATGGTGTGCCTCAGGCTGGTGCAATGTCACGGTGGCCTCTGCAGCCGCAGGCTCACCCCGCACTCTGTGCCCCTCCCTCCCCCAGCCTGAGTGAGCCAGAGCCCCAGAATCAGCTGCTCCTCTAACCCCGTCCTGTCTGAGCGAAGAAGAGGCGCCCTCAGGCGACCTACACGCAGAGAGGCAGGACCAAATCCAAAGCTGAACCCCGGGAGCTGTAGGAACAAAGAAGAGAAAGGGAAATCTCTCCCAGCAGCCTCAGGAGCAGCGGATTACATCTCCACAATCAACCTGATGTACCCTGCATCGGCGAAATACCTAAATAGACAACAAATCATCCCAAATTGAGGAGGTGGACTTTGAGAGCAAGATTTATTATTTTTTCCCCTTTTCCTCTTTTTGTGAGTGTGTATGTGCATGCTTCTATGTCAGATTTTGTCTGTATAGCTTTGCTTTTCACCATTAGTCCTAGGGCTCTGTCCATCCGTTTTTTGCTTCTCTTTTTTAAAAAATTTTATTCTTCATAATTATTTTTCATTTTTTATTTTAATAACTTTATTTTATTTTTTCTTACTTTATCTTCTTCCTCCCTCCCTCCCTCCCTTCCTTCCTTCCTTTCCTTCCTTCCTTCCTTCCTTCCTCCCTCCCTCCCACTCTTCCTTCCTTCCTTCCTTCTACTTTTTCTCCCTTTTATTCTGAGCTGTGTGGATGAAAGGCTCTTGGTGCTGCAACCAGGAGTCAGTGCTGTGCCTCTGAGGTGGGAGAGCCAACTTCAGGACACTGGTCCACAAGAGACCTCCCAGCTCCACGTAATACCAAATGGCAAAAATCTCCCAGAGATCTCCATCTCAACACCAAGACCCAGCTTCACTCAACGACCAGCAAGCTACAGTGCTGGACACCCTATGCCAAACAACTAGCAAGACAGGAACATAACCCCACCAATTAGCAGAGAGGCTGCCTAAAATCATAATAAGGCCACAGACACCCCAAAACACACCACCAGACGTGGACCTACCCACCAGAAAGACAAGATCCAGGCTCATCCACCAGAACACAGGCACTAGTCCCCTCCACCAGGAAGCCTACACAACCCACTGAACCAACTTTAGCCACTGGGGACAGCCACCAAAAACAAAGGGAACTACGAACCTGCAGCCTGCAAAAATGAGACCCCAAACACAGTAAGAGAAGCAAAATGAGAAGACAGAAAAACACACAGCAGATGAAGGAGCAAGATAAAAACCCACCAGACCTAACGAATGAAGAGGAAATAGGCAGTCTACCTGAAAAAGAATTCAGAATAATGATGGTAAAGATGATCCAAAATCTTGGAAATAGAATAGACAAAATGCAAGAAACATTTAACAAGGACCTAGAAGAACTAAAGATGAAACAAGCAACGATGAACAACACAATAAATGAGATTAAAAATACTCTAGAAGGGATCAATAGCAGAATAACTGAGGCAGAAGAACTGATAAGTGACCTGGAAGATAAAATAGTGGAAATAACTACTGCAGAGCAGAATAAAGAAAAAAGAATGAAATGAACTGAGGACAGTCTCAGAGACCTCTGGGACAATATTAAACGCACAAACATTTGAATTATAGGGGTCCCAGAAGAAGAGAAAAGAAAGGGACTGAGAAAATATTTGAAGAGATTATAGTTGAAAACGTCCCTAATATGGGAAAGGAAATAGTTAATCAAGTCCAGGAAGCACAGAGAGTCTCATACAGGATAAATCCAAAGAGAAACAGGCCAAGACACATGTTAATCAAACTGTCAAAAATTAAATACAAAGAAAACATATTAAAAGCAGCAAGGGAAAAACAACAAATAACACGCAGGGGAATCCCCATAAGGTTAAGAGCTGATCTTTCAGCAGAAACTCTGCAAGCCAGAAGGGACTGGCAGGACATATTTAAAGTGATGAAGGAGAAAAACCTACAACCAAGATTACTCTGCCCAGCAAGGATCTCATTCAGATTTGATGGAGATATTAAAACCTTTACAGACAAGCAAAAGCTGAGAGAGTTCAGCACCACCAAACCAGCTTTACAAAAAATGCTAAAGGAACTTCTCTAGGCAAGATACACAAGAGACGGAAAAGACCTACAATAACAAACCTAAAACAATTGAGAAAATGGGAATAGCAACATACCTATTGATAATTACCTTAAATGTAAATGGATTAAATGCTCCCACCAAATGACACAGACTGGCTGAATGGATACACAAACAAGACCCATATATATTCTGTCTACAAGAGACCCACTTCAGACCTAGGGACACATACAGACTGAAAGTGAGGGGATGGAAAAAGATATTCCATGCAAATGAAAATCAAAAGAAACCTGGAGGAGCAATTCTCATATCAGACAAAATAGACTTTAAAATAAAGACTATTAGAAGAGACAAAGAAGGACACTACATAATGATCAAGGGATCAATCCAAGAAGAAGATATAACAATTGTAAATATTTATGCACCCAACATAGGTGAACCTCAATAACAGCCATAAAAGGGGAAATCGACAGTAACACAATCATAGTAGGGGACTTTAACACTCCACTTTCACCAACGGACAGATCATCCAAAATGAAAATAAATAAGGAAACACAAGCTTTAAATGATATATTAAACAAGATGGACTTAATTAATACTTATAGGACATTCCATCCAAAAACAACAGAATACACATTTTTATCAAGTGCTCATGGAACATTCTCCAGGATAAATCATATCTTGGGTCACAAATCAAGCCTTGGTAAATTTAAGAAAATTGAAATTGTATCAAGTATCATTTCCAACCACAATGCTATGAGACTAGATATCAATTACAGGAAGAGATCTGTAAAAAATACAAACACATGGAGGCTAAATAATACACTACTTACTAACGAAGTGATCACTGAAGAAATCAAAGAGGAAATCAAAAATACCTAGAAACAAATGGCAATGGAGACACGATGTCCCAAAACCTATGGGGTGCAGCAAAAGCAGTTCTAAGAGGGAAGTTTATAGCAATACAATCCTACCTTAAGAAACAGGAAACATCTCGAATAAACAAACTAACCTTCCACCTAAAGCAATTAGAGAAAGAAGAACAAAAACATCCCAAAGTTAGCAGAAGGAAAGAAATCATAAAGATCAGATCAGAAATAAAGGGAAAAGAAATGAAGGAAACTATAGCAAAGATCAATAAAACTAAAAGCTGGTTCTTTGAGAAGATAAACAAAATTGATAAACCATTAGCCAGACTCATCAAGAAAAAATGGAGAAGACGCAAATCAATAGAATTAGAAATGAAAAAGAAGTAACAACTGACACTGCAGAAATAAAAAGATCTTGAGAGATTACTACAAGCAACTCTATGCCAATAAAATGGACAACCTGGAAGAAATGGACAAATTCTTAGAAATGCACAACCTGCCAAGACTGAATCAGGAAGAAATAGAAAATATAAACAGACCAATCAGAAGCACTGAAATTGAAATTGTGATTAAAAATCTTCCAACAAACAAAAGCCCAGGACCAGATGGCTCCACAGGCGAATTCTATCAAACATTTAGAGAAGAGCTAACACCTATCCTTCTCAAACTCTTCCAAAATACAGCAGAGGGAGGAACACTCCCAAAGCCATTCTATGAAACCACCATCACCCTGATACCAAAACCAGACAAGGATGTCCCGAAGAAAGAAAACTACAGGCCAATATCACTGATGAACATAGATGCAATAATCCTCAACAAAATACTAGCAAACAGAATCCAATAGCACATTAAAAGAATCATACAGCATGATCAAGTGGGGTTTATTCCAGGAATGCAAGGATTCTTCAATAGATGCAAATCAATCAACGTGATACACCCTATTAACAAATTGAAGGAGAAAAATCATATGATCCTCTCAATAGATGCAAAGAAAGCTTTCAACAAAATTGAACACCCATTTATGATAAAACCCGTGCAGAAAGTAGGCATAGAGGGAACTTTTCTCAACATAATAAAGGCCATACATGACAAACCCACAGCCAACATTGTCCTCAATGGTTAAAAACTGAAACCATTTCCACTAAGATCAGGAAGAAGACAAGGTTGCCCACTCTCACCACTCTTATTCACATAGTTTTGCAAGTTTTAGCCATAGCCATCAGAGAAGAAAAGGACATAAAAGGAATCCAAATCGGAAAAGAAGAAGTAAAGCTGTTACTGTTTGCAGATGACATGATACTATACATAGAGAATCCTAAAGATGCTACCAGAAAACTACTAGAGCTAATCAATGAATTTGGTAAAGTATCAGGATACAAAATTAATTCACAGAAATCTCTTGCATTCCTATACACTAATGATGAAAAATCTGAAAGAGAAATCAAGAAAACACTCTCATTTACCATTGCAACAAAAAGAATAAAATATCTAGGAATAAACCTACCTACGGAGACAAAAGACCTGTATGCAGAAAATTATAAGACACTGATGAAAGAAATTAAAGATGACACAAATAGATGGAGAGATATATACCATGTTCTTGGATTGGAAGAATCAACATTGTGAAAATGACTCTACTACCCAAAGCATTCTACAGATTCAATGCAATCCCTATGAAACTACCACCGGCAGTTTTCACAGAACTAGAACAAAAAATTTCACAATTTGTATGGAAATACAAAAGACCCCGAATAGCCAAAGCAATCTTGAGAACGAAAAACGGAGCTGGAGGAATCAGGCTCCCTGACTTCAGACTATACTACAAAGCTACAGTAATCAAGACAGTATGGTACTGACACAAAAACAGAAATATAGATCAATGGAACAGGATAGAAAGCCCAGCGATAAACCCACGCACATATGGTCACCTTATCTTTGATAAAGGAGGCAGGAATGTACAGTGGAGAAAGGACAGCCTCTTTAGTAAGTGGTGCTGGGAAAACTTGACAGGTATATGTAAAAGTATGAGTTTAGAACACTCCCTAACACCATACACAAAAATAAACTCAAAATGGATTAAAGACCTAAATGTAAGGTCAGAAACTATCAAACTGTTAGAGGAAATCATAGGCAGAACACTCTATGACATAAATCACAGCAAGATCCTTTTTGACCCACCTCCTAGAGAAATGTAAATAAAATAAAAAAATAAACAAATGGGACCTAATGAAACTTAAAAGCTTTTGCACAGCAAAGGAAATCATAAACAAGACCAAAAGACAACCCTCAGAATGGGAGAAAATATTTGCAAATGAAGCAACTGACAAAGGATTAATCTCTAAAATTTACAAGCAGCTCATGCAGGTCAATAACAAAAAACAAACAACACAATCCAAAAATGGGCAGAAGACCTAAATTGACATTTCTCCAAAGAAGATACAGATTGCCAACAAACACATGAAAGAATGCTCAACATCACTAATCATTAGAGGAATGCAAATCAAAACTACAATGAGATATCATCTCACACTGCTCAGAATGGCCATCATCAAAAAATCTAAAAACAATAAATGCTGGAGAGGGTGTGGAGAAATGGGAACACTCTTGCACTGCTGGTGGGAATGTGATTTGGTACAGCCACTATGGAGAACAGTATGGAGGTTCGTTAAAAAACTAGGAATAGCACTACCATATGACCCAGCAATCCCACTACTGGGCCTATACCCTGAGAAAACCATAATTCAAAAAGAGTCATGTACCAAAATGCTCATTGCAGCTCTATTTACAATAGCCAGGAGATGGAAGCAACCTAAGTGTGCATCATCGGATGAATGGATAAAGAAGATGTGGCACATATATACAATGGAGTATTAGTCATAAAAAGAAACGAAATTGAGTTATTTGTAATGAGGTGGATGGACCTAGAGTCTGTCATACAGAGTGAAGTAAATCAGAAAGAAAAGACAAATACCATATGCTAACACATATATATGGAATCTAAGAAAAAAAAATGTCATGAAGAACCTAGGGGTAAGACGGGAATAAAGACACAGACCTACTAGAGCATGGACTTGAGGATATGGGGAGGGGGAAGGGTAAGCTGTGACAAAGGGAAAGAGTGGCATGGACATATATACACTACCAAACGTAAAATAGATAGCTAGTGGGAAGCAGCCACATAGCACAGGGAGATCAGCTCGGTGCTTTGTGACCACCTAGAGGGGTGGGATAGGGATGGTGGGAGGGAGGGAGATGCAAGAGGGAAGAGATATGGGAACATATGTATATGTATAACTGATTCACTTTGTTATAAAGCAGAAACGAACACACCATTGTAAAGCAATTATACCCCAATAAAGATGTTAAAAAAAAAGTTTGGACCACCTGGTTTTAATATCATTTAATTAAGTTGTAGAAGAAAAGGGAGATATCAAGAAGGGTTCACAATCCATATTAATTTATTAAACTGCCCAGCTTCACATCTTGATGCCTCCAAAAATAAGAGACAGGTAAGCGACAAATAAGGTTAACTCTAAAGTGCTCCGGAAGTATGAATTAGAACATTTTTTCTAACCTTTCTAAATACTTCATTTTCAATTTCATCCCCATTATTCCTACCACTGACTCACTGCCCCAGTGATAGAATTTCTTTTTCCTTCAACATACGTGAATTGTCTGTAATCTGTTCTTTGAACTTGTGGAGAAATTATTTTTACTGGGTTCTACTATATAAGTTGAAGTCCTTTTCGAAGAGGACAACTCTATGTTGAGATAAAGAAGGCTCACACATACCGGATATCCACAGCCTGTCTAAACCTCACATAAATTGTTTCTATTGAAGAAGAAATCTATCAAACCATCAAATCGGTTATTCTATTTCAAGTAAACAAAACTGACCAGAGAGACAAGGTAATGTTTAGAAAGACTTATGAACCTAGAATTGACTTTATTTCACAAATTATATCCCTGGCTTTGTCACTAATGTCATGCATCAGTTATGTCAACACAGGTAAGATATTAAATCTACCCAGATTTCACATACGACATCAATAAAATGTGTGGGTTGGCACAGGAGTTCCTTAAGATTTCTTCCAGATCTAACATTCTATGACTCTAGAAATGATTGTGTCTTTCACTTTCCAATTCAGTATTTTTGTCTCAGGTATAATAAATACTTAACCTGGGCATTTAATAAATCTCGGTGTAACACGAAAATAACACCACCATATGGTTTTATAATTGTGTAACAATATCGTATATCAGTGGATTCCAACACTAATTCTTCTAGTAAGACCTAGTATGTTTGGAAAAACGGGCAATGAAGGAAAGAGCTACCTATGGATTTCAAATTTCATCTAACAGTCACTGAGAAGTTAACAAAGAAGACATCCTATTTTCTTCTGATCTTTCTCTGTTAACCTTTCTGAGATTCAGTTTCTTCCCCTGTAACGTTGGGATAATCAAAATCAACCTTAAAGACTGATGGGAAAACTAGATGAAACAACCTAAGTAAAGCCATCAGCTTAGAACTTTATTATTCATCAGAAATTCTCTAGGAATCATAATTGCTTTTGCCACAGTGCCTACCACGTTGGCAATTTCTTAAGGAATCTCCGAATACCAGCAACAAAACAAGTTGATGCTGTAATTGTCTAAATTTTGACAGGCCAGTTAATGGAAGAGAAGAAGGGCTAAGCATAGATGTTTCATATACAGTATATCCTCAGGCTCAGGAAACAAAATGAGGTACAAAATCCCCAAATGCCTTGTAACCTCTACACTTTTCTTTTAGGTACAGTACATACATCAAAGTGACTTTCCTGAGGGACACATACTATGTTTGAAAGTTTCAGATTCGTTTTCTAGTAGGTAGTTAAAAACCACGGGACTTCAGAGTTCAACCATTCCTTAGCAATCAGTGTTTCTCATCATGGCATTTTGGGCAGGGCAATTAATTCACCGTACAGGGCTGCCCTGTGCACTGCAGGATGTTAAAGGATCCCCAGTCCCTTCCCGCTACCTGTAGGATCGGAACTGGTGATATAATTCATGGGGCCCAGTGCTTCATGAAAATGCATGACTCTTTGCTCAAAACTTAAGAAATTCAAAACTGAAACAGCAGAGAATTAAACCAAGCATTGGACATTCTGAGTAGGGGGCCCAGTGTGACTACATAGGTTGCACCCATGAAGCTGGCTCTGTGTGGGAGGTGCCTTCTTGGTCACTGTAATCCCTAACTAAGCCCCTCTCTCCTGCCCCACTTTGTCAACTGCTTCCTTTAAGAACTTCTTAGTCCAAGCTATTGTCTTAGAGATAATCACACTAAGGCCCACAAATATGCAAACTGTCTAAAATCTTATTGGCAGAAAAATGCAAAACAGGGATTAAATCCATGTTTTCTGACTATAGTATAGTTTATTTAAATAAAAGCTTTATTGAAACATAATAAACATGGTATAAAATTTACTATTTTAAAGTGTATATTCAAGCTCTTTTATATATTCACAGTTAAGCAATCGTCACCACAATTTGAGAACATTTTCATGAAACCAAAAGGAAATCTCATGCCGCTTAGTAGTCATTCCTCATTTTCCCCCCCCAACCCTCTCAGCCCTGGGCAACCACTAATCTTTCCATCTCTACAGATTCCATATAGATAATATAGATTACACTATATGTGGTCTTTTGTAACTGGGTTCTTTCACTTAGCATGAAGTTTTCAAGGTTAATCCAGGTTACAGCATACATCAGTACTTCCTTTCTTTAATTGCCAAATATTCTACTGTGTGGATATATTTTTTTATCCAATTCATCATTTGAGTTATTTCCATTTTGGAGAGGGGCTGTCATGAGTTATGAACCTATGAACATTCATGTACAAGTTTTTCTGAGTGGGCATATGTTTTCGGTTTCCCTGAGTATATACCTAGGAGTAGAATTGCTTAGATTACATGGTAAGTCTACGTGTAACCTTTGAGAAACTAACATAAATTGTTTTCCAAAGTGTCGTCACCACTCTATATTCCGAGCGACAGCACACGTGGGTTCCCATTCCTCTACAACCTTGCCTACACTGGCTATTGTCTGTCTTTTCTAAAAAATTAAAGCCAATCTAGTGGGTATGAAGTGGTATCTCTGACATATTGATTTGCAGTTCCCTGATGACTAATAATGTTGAGCATCTGGTTGTGTGTTTATTGATTATCTGTGTATCTTCTTTGATCACATATCCATTCAGAGCTTTTGCCCATTTTTAAAATGGGATAATTGCCTTTTTATTATTGAGTTTTAAGTGTCCTTTATGTATTCTGAATACAAACCCTTTATCAGATATATAATTTGCAAGTCTTCCACCATTCTATGGCTTGTCTTTCCACACTGTTGATGGTGTTCTTTGAAGAATACAGGATTTTAATTTTGATGAAGTTCAATTTATTTGTTTGTTTATTTATTTATTTTATTTAATTTTGGCCCTTGTGATTTTGGTGTCGTATCTAAGAAACTGCTACCTAACCCAAGGCTACAAAGATTTATACCCTTGCTTGCTTCTAAGAGTTTTATACCTTTAGATCTTACACTTAGGCCTTCGATTCATTTTGAGTAAATCGTGCTAAGGGTCCCAACTTCATGCTATTTGACGTGACTTATTTAATTACCCCAGTGCCACTTATTGCAATGACTACTTTTCCCCATTGAATTGTCTTGGTAGCCTCATCAAAAATCAGTTGACTGTAAATGTGATGGCTCCTTTCCAGACTCTCAGTTCTATTCCATTGATCTTTATGTCTGTCCTTGTGCCAGTATCACACTGTCTTGATTACTACAGCGTTGTGTAAATTTTGAAATTAGAAAGAAAGTCAATTGCATTGAATCTGTAAGATCAATTTGGGGGAATAGTGCCATTCTCACATCCATGCTATTTTAAATGTAATTGTGGAGGAGACATTCAAGATGGCGGAGGAGTTAAGACATGGAGATCACCTTCCTACCCACACAAATAGATCGGAAATACATCTACATGTGGAACAACTCCTACAGAACACCTAACGAATGCTGGCAGAAGACCTCAGACTTCCCAAAAGGCAAGAAACTCCCCACGTACCTGGGTAGGGCAAAAGGAAAAAGAAAAAACAGAGACAAAAGGATAGGGATGGGACCTGCACCTCTGGGAGGGAGCTGTGAAGGAGAAAAAGTTCCCACACACTAGGAAGTTCCTTCACTGGTAGAGATGGGGTGTGGCAAGGGGGAAGCTTCAGAGTCATGGAGGAGAGTGCAGCAACGGGGGTGCAGAGGGCAAAGCGGAGAGATTCTCACACAGAGGATCAGTGCCAACCAGCACTCACCAGCCCAAGAGGCTTGTTTGCTCACCTGCTGGGGTGAGTGGGGGCTGGGAGCTGAGGCTCGAGCTTCAGAGGTCAGATCCCAGGGAGAGGACTGGGGTTGGCTGCGTGAACACAGACTGAAAGGGGCTAGTGCACCACAGCTAGCCGGGAAGGAGTCCGGGAAAAAGTCTGGAACGGCCTAAGAAGCAAGAGACCATTGTTTCAGGGTGTGCGAGGAGAGGGGATTCAGAGCAACACCTAAACGAGCCCCAGAGACGGGCGCGAGCTGTGGCTATCAGCATGGACATCACAGATGGGCATGAAATGCTAAGGCTGCTACTGCAGCCACTAAGAAGCCTGTGTGCAAGCACAGGTCACTATCCACACATCCCCTCCCAGGAGCCTATGCAGCCCGCCACTGCCAGGGTCCCATGATCCAGGGACAACTTCCCCAGGAGAACACACAGCGCGCCTCAGGCTGTTGTAATGTCATGCCGGCCTCGGCTGCCGCAGGCTCACCCCTTATTCCGTACCGCTCCCTCCCCCAGCCTGAGTGAGCCAGAGCCCCAGAATCAGCCGCTACTTTAACCCTGCCCTGTCAGGGTGGGAAAAGATGCCCTCAGGCAACCTATACGCAGAGGCGGGTCCAAATCCAAAGCTGATCCAGGAACTGTGCGAACAAAGAAGAGAAAGGGAAATTTCTCCCAGCAGCCTCAGGAGCAGCGGATTAAATCTCCACAATCAACTTGATGTACCCTGCGTCTGTGGAATACGTGAATAGACAATGAATTATCCCAAAATTGAGGCAGTGGACTTTGGGAGCAAATGTAGACTTGCGGTTTGCTTTCTGCATCTAATTTGTTTCTGGTTTTATGTTTATCTTAGTTTAGTATTTAGAGTCTCTTATCATTGGTAGATTTGTTTATTGATTTGGTTGCTCAGTTCCTCCCTTTTTTTTCTTTTATATATAGATATATATATTTTTTTCATTTTTTTCTTTTTCTGAGTGTGTATGCTTCTTTGTGTGATTTTGCCTGTACAGCTTTGCTTTTACTATTCGTCCTAGGGTTTTGTCTGTCCATTTTTTTCTTTTATTTTTTTATTTTTTTAATATAGTTTATAGTGCTTGTTATCATTCGTGGATTTGTTTTGTGGTTTGGTTGCTCTCCTTTTTCTTTCTTTTTTTTATTACCTTTTAATTTTTAATAATTATTTGTTATTTGTTATTTTAATAATTTTCCCTTCCATCCTTCCTTCCTTCCTTTCTTTCCTTCTCCCTTTTCTTCTGAGCTGCGAGGCTAACAGGGTCTTGGTGCTCTGGCCGGGTGTCAGGACTATGCCCCTGAGGTGGGAGAGCTGAGTTAAGGACATTGGTCCACCAGAGACCTCCTGGCTCCACAAAATATCAAACAGTGAAAACTCTCCCAGACATCTCCATCTCAACGCTAAGACCCAGCTCCATTCAATGACCAGCAAGCTACAATGTGGGACACCCTATACCAAACAACTAGCAGGACAGGAACACAACATGATCCATTAGCACACAGGCTGCCTAAAATAATAATAAGGTCACAAACACCTCAAAACACACCACCGGACGTGGTCCTGCCCACCAGAAAGACAACATCCAGCCTCACCCATCAGAACACAGGCACCAGTCCCCTCCACCAGGAAGCCTACACAACCCACTGAACTAACCTTAGACACTGGGGGCAGACACCAAAAACAACGGGAACTACAAACCTGGGAAAAGGACAGCCCAGACACTGTAAGTTAAGTAATATGGGAATACAGAGAAACACACAGCAGATGAAGGAGCAAGGTAAAAACCCACCAGATCAAACAAATGAAGAGGAAATAGGTAGTCTACCCGACAAAGAATTCAGAGTATTGAGAGTAAAGATGATACAAAATCTTGGATACAGAATGGAGATAATACAAGAAACGTTTAACAAGGACCTAGAAGAACTAAAGAGCAAACAAATAATGAACAGCACAAAAAATGAAATTAAGAATTCTCTACAAGGAGTCAATAGCAGAAAAACTGAGGCAGAAGAATGCATAAGTGACCTGGAAGATAAAATAGTAGAAATAACTACCGCAGAGCAGAATAAAGAAAAAAGAATGAAAAGAACTGAGGACAGTCTCAGAGACCTCTGGGACAACATTAAGCACACCAACATGCGAATTATAGGGGTCCGAGAAGAAGAAGAGAAAGAGAAATGTACTGAGAAAATATTTGAAGAGATTATAGTTGAAAACTTCCCTAATATGGGAAAGGAAATAGTCAATCAGTTCAGGAAGCTCAGAGAGTCCCATACAGGATAAATCTAAGGAGAAACATGCAAAGACACAAATTAATTAAACTATCAAAAATTAAATACAAAGAAAAAGTATTAAAAGCAGCAAGGGAAAAACAATAAATACACACAAGGGAATCCCCATAAGGTTAGGAGCTGATCTTTCAGCAGAAACTCTGCAAGCCAGAAGGGACTGGCAAGACATATTTAAAGTGATGAAAGGGAAAAACCTACAACCAATATAACTATACCCAGCAAGGATCCCATTCAGATTCGAGGGAGAAATTAAAACCTTTAGAGACAAGCAAAAGCTAAGAGAATTCAGCACTACCAAACCAGCTTTATAACAAATGCTAAAGGAACTTCTCTAGGCAGGAAACACAAGAGAAGGAAAAGACCTACAATAACAAACCCCAAACAATTAAGACAATGGTAATACGAACATACTTATCAATAATTACCTTAAATGTAAATGGATTAAATGCTCCAAGCAAAAGACAGAGACTGGCTGAATGCATACAAAAACAAGACCCGTATATATGCTGTCTACAAGAGACCCACTTCATACCTGAGGTCACATACAGACGGAAAGTGAGGGGATGGAAAAAGATATTCCATGCAAATGGAAATCAAAAGAAACCTGGAGGAGCAATTGTTATATCAGACAAAATGGACTTTAAAATAAAGACTGTTAACACAAGACAAAGAAGGACATTACATAATGATCAACGGATCAATCCAAGAAGAAGATATAACAATTGTAAATATTTAGGCACCCAACATAGGAGTACCTCAATATTTAAGGAAAATGCTAACAGCCATAAAAGAGGAAATCGACAATAACACAATCATAGTAGGGGACTTTAACACCTCACTATCACCAATGGACAGATCATCCAAAATGAAAATAAATAAGGAAACACAAGCTTTAAATGATACATTAAATGAAATGGATTTAACTGATATTTATAGGACATTCCATCCAAAAACAACAGAATACACTTGCTTCTCAAGTGCTCATGGAACATTCTCCAGGATAGATCATACCTTGGATCACAAATCAAGCCTTGGTAAACTTAATAAAATTGAAATCATATCAAGTATCTTATCTGACCACAATGCTATGACACTAGATATCAGTTACAGGAAAAAATCTGTAAAAAATACAAACACATGGAGGCTAAACAAGACACTACTTAATAACCAAGAGATCACTGAAGAAATCAAACAGGAAATTAAAAATACCTAGAAACAAATGACAATGAAAACATGACGACCCAAAACCTATGGGATGCAGCAAAAGCAGTTCTAAGAGGGAAGTCTATAGCAGTACAATCCTACCTCAAGAAACAAGAAACATCTCAAATAAACAATCTAACCTTCCACCTAAAGCAATTAGAGAAAGAAGAACAAACACAACCCAAAGTCAGCAGAAGGAAAGAAATCATAAAGATCAGATCAGAAATAAATGTAAAAGAAATGAAGGAAACAATAGCAAAGATCAATAAAACTAAAAGCTGGTTCTTTGAGAAGATAAACAAAATTGATAAACCATTAGCCAGACTCATCAAGAAAAAAAGAGAGAAGACTCAGAAAAATAGTATTAGAAATTAAAAAGGAGAAGTAACAACTGACACTGCAGAAATACAAAGGATCATGAGAGATTACTACAAGCAGCTATATGCCAATAAAATGGACAACCTGGAAGAAATGGACAAATTCTTAGAAAAGCCTTCTCAGACTGAACCAGGAAGAGATCGAAAATATAAATGACCAATCTCAAGCACTGAAATTGAGACTGTGAGTAAAAATCTTCCAACAAACAAAAGCCCAGGACCAGATGGCTTCACAGGCGAATTCTATCAAAGATTTAGAGAAGAGCTAACACCTATCCTTCTCAAACTCTTCCAAAATATAGCAGAGGGAGGAACACTCCCAAACTCATTCTCCGAGGCCACCATCACTCTGCTACCAAAACCAGACAAAGATGTCACAAAGAAAGAAAACTACAGGCCAATATCACTGATGAACAAGATGCAAAAATCCTCCACACAACACTAGCTAACAGAACCCAACAGCACATTAAAGGGATCCTACACCATGATCAAGTGGGGCTTATTCAAGGGATGAAAGGATTCTTCAATATATGCAAATCAATCAATTTGATACACCACATTAACAAATTGAAGGAGAAAATCCATATGGTCATCTCAACAGATGCAGAAAGAGCTTCTGACAAAATTCAACACCCATGTATGATAAAAACGCCCTAGAAAGTAGGGATAGAGGGAACTTACCTCAACATAATAAAGGCCATATATGACAAAACCACAGCCTACATCATTCTCAATGGTGAAAAACTGAAACCATTTCCTCTAAGATTACGAACAAGACAAGGTTGTCCACACTCACAACTATTATTCAACATAGTTTTGGAAGTTTTAGTCACAGCCATCAGAGAAGAAAAAGAAAAATAAAGGAATCCAAATCGGAAACGAAGAAGTAAAGCTGTCACTGTTTGCAGTTGAAATGATACTATATATAGAGAATCCTAAAGATGCTACCAGAAAACTGCTAGAGCTAATCAATGAATTTGGTAAAGTAGCAGGATACAAAATTAATGCACAGAAATCTCTTGCATTCCTATACAATACTGATGAAAAATCTGAAAAAGAATTTAAGGCAACGCTCCCATTTACCATTGCAACAAAAAGAATAAAATACCCAGGAATAAACCTACCTAAGGAGACAAAAGACCTGCATGCAGAGAACTATAAGACACTGATGAAAGAAATTAAAGATGATACAAATAGATGGATACAAATAGATGATACAAATACCATGTTCTTGGATCGGAAGAATCAACATTGTGAAAATGACTCTACTACCCAAAGCAATCTACAGATTCAATGCTGCAATCCCTAGCCAACTTCCAATGGCATTTTTCACAGAACTAGAACAAAATATTTCACAATTTGTATGGAAACACAAAAGACCCCGAATAGCCAAAGCAATCTTGAGAACGAAAAACGGAGCTGGAGGAATCAGGCTCCCTGACTTCAGACTATACTACAAAGCTACAGTAATCAAGACAGTATGGTACTGGCACAAAAACAGAAAGATAGATCAATGGAACGGGATAGAAAGCCCAGGGATAAACCCACACACATACAGTTACCTTATCTTTGATAAAGGAGGCAAGAATATACAATGGAGAAAAGAAAGCCTCTTCAATAAGTGGTGCTGGGAAAACTGGACAGCTACGTGTAAAAGAATGAAATGAGAACACTCCACAACACCATACACAAAAATAAACTCAAAATGGATTAAAGATCTAAATGTAAGGCCAGACACTATAAAACTTTATGAGGAAAATATAGGCAGAACACTCTATGACATACATCACAGCAAGATCATTTTTGACCCACCTTCTAGAGAAATGGAATTAAAAATAAAAGTAAACAAATGGGATCTAATGAAACTTTAAAGTTTCTGCACAGTAAAGGAAACCAAAAACAAGACGAAAAGACCACCCTCAGAATGGGAGAAAACATTTGCAAATGAAGCAACTGACAAAGGATTAATCTCCAAAATTTACAAGCAGCTCATACAGCTCAAGAGCAAAAAAGCCAAAAACCCAGACATTTCTCCAAAGAAGATATACAGTTAGCCAACAAACACATGAAAGGATGCTCAACATCACTAATCATTAGAGAAATGGAAATCAAAACTACAATTAGGTATCACCTCACACAGGTCAGAATGGCCATCATCAAATATCTACTAACAATAAATGCTGGAGTGGGTGTGGAAAAGGGAACCCTCTTGCACTGTTGGTGGGAATGTAAATTGATACAGCTACTATGGAGAACAGTATGGAAGTTCCTTAAAAAACTAAATATAAAACTACCATATGACCCAGCAATCCCTCTTCTGGGCATATACCCTGAGAAAACCATAATTCAAAAAGAGTCATGTAGCACAATGATCATTGCAGCTCTATTTACAATAGCCAAGACACGGAAACAACCTAAGTGTCCATCAACAGATGAGTGGATAAAGAAGATGTGGCACATATATACAATGGAATATTACTCAGCCATAAAAAGAAACGAAACTGAGTTATTTGTAGTGAGGGAGATGGACCTAGAGTCTGTCATACAGAGTGAAATAAGTCAGAAAGGAAAAACAAATACCGTATGCTAACACATATATATGGAATGTAAAGAAAAAAAAATGGTGATGAAGAACCTAGGGGTAGGACGGGAATAAAGACACAGACCTAGTAGAGAATGGACTTGAGGACATGGGGAGGAGGAAGGGTAAGCTGGGACAAAGTGAGAGAGTGGCATGGACATATATACACTACCAAATGTAAAATAGATACCTAGTGGGAAGCAGCCGCATAGCACAGGGAGATCAGCTCCGTGGTTTGTGACCACCTAGAGGGGTGAGGGAGGGAGACAGAAGAGAGAGGAGATATGGGGATATATGTATAGCTGATTCACTTTGTTATAAAGCACAAACTAACACACCATTGTAAAGCAATTATACTCCAATAAAGATGTTAAAAAAATGTAATTGTGTTCTCAATTTTACTTTCAGATAGTTCAGTGCAAGTGTGTAGAAACTCAATTGGGTTTTTTCTACATTGATCCTATATCCTATTTTTAAAACCATTTAGAGAAGAAAGGAGAAATATTACACATCTATATTATCTTGTTTTATTATATAATTATCTTTGCTGGTTTTCTTTGTGTTTTTTTTGTTTTTTGGGGTTTTTTTCACACACACACTGCATTTTATTTTTACAAGAGATAAATAGACTGACACCAAGCATTGTAAATGGATCTTTGCTTTTTAATGTGGTTCTGAATTAATGTGTGTGGTCCTTTTGCTTTCAGCCTGAAGAATTTCACTTAGTATTTTTTGTAAGGCATGTCTGTTAGCAATGAAAACCGAGCTTTTGTTTGGTAAACAAAATGTATTAATTTGTAAACAAAATGAATGTCTTATTTCATCTTCATATTTGAAAGATAGTTTTGCTGGATATTAGATTCTTGTTTGACAGGTATTTTTTTCCAGCACTTTGAATATGTCATACTACTGGGTTTTTGGCCTCTCGTTTCTAATAAATTAGTGGTTAATCTCTGTCCATGGTGGGGAGGGAGTGAAGAGTTATTGCTTAGTGATTATAGATTTTCTTCTCAGGGTAATGAAAAAGTTTAGGAAATATATGGTAGTGATGCTTGTACAATATTGTGAATATAATTAATGCCACTGAATTGTACATGGGCAGGGGTAGTTTTGAGTGTAGTCTTTAAGTTATATAGTGAACCCAGGAGAGTTCTTAGCTGTCTTTTTCCTGTCGTTCTCTATGGTAAATTCACTAGCCCTGGTTTAGATTTCTGCTCTCATAGAGTTATTGGACTCTTCATATTTGCTTACTACAAAATCTCCACTCTTTATCAAAGTGCCCTTAGCCTTGAACTTCTCCATATTCTGTTCCAAACAAGGTCAGTTCCGCTGGAGAACATTTCAAAGCTCTCTGTTCGTACGGACTGCCTCTCCCCCTAAGCCACTGGATAGGGGGCAGTAGTGTCTGGTGTTCTCAGCTTGCCTCTCTCAGTGTGGAATCTGTACCTTATCATTAGACTGGGGAAAGAGTGATTAAGGCCCCAGTATTCTTAGCTTGCTTCACTTGGAAGAAAGCTTCTACCCCATAATTGGGGGTTAAGTAGAGAAAGGAGCCCCCCAAATTATGGTTGCACTTACCAGGAATTTAACATCTACAACTCAGAGTTGAAGGCAATAATAAGTGCTAGTAGGCTGTCTCTCTTAGTAATATACCATACCTCTTGACCGGGAGCTGAGGGTTAGGTATCCCCACCTTCTTGGCACACATGCTCAGTGTAGAGTTTTCATCATACTAAGCTAGGGAGGGGAGGGAAGGAATGGGTCATGATTCAAGTGGCACAGAATCTCATCATTTCTTTTGAGTTTTACTGGGCTTTCTCAAATAAATGTTTCTTTATTTGCCGTATACCCCTAAGATAGTATCCAGAGATGTTAAATGGTTGGGGTTTTTTCTTTCATAATTGTCACTAGTTACGCTTGTTTCACTGGGGAGCAGGTCACAGAGCTCCTCACACTGCCTTTCTGGAAATGGATCCCTCTCTTTCAGTCCTTTTTTTTAACCATTCCCCTCCCCCAACTCTTGATGCCTTGGGATTTCCCTTGATGAGCAAAGAGAATTTGTTACAGGTGCTATCATCCTGTCTTTAGGATATGTTTCTGACTTAGGTGGCCCTTCTGTGTTTTTCTTGTTTTACGAGAAGTTTAACTTTACACTCCCTCCAGTCTTTCCAAACATATGCTTCAGTTAAAGGATAGCTATTGTCAGAGATATATACTGGAAAATGATTTAAAAAGTAGTAAAAGGGCTTCCCTGGTGGCACAGTGGTTGGGAGTCCGCCTGCCGATGCAGGGGACACGGGTTCGTGCCCCGGTCCCCGGTCCTGGAAGATCCTACATGCCGCGGAGTGGCTGGGCCCGTGAGCCATGGCTGCTGAGGCTGCGCGACTGGAGCCTGTGCTCCGCAATGGGAGAGGCCACAACAGTGAGAGGCCCGCGTAACGCAAAAGAAAAAAAAAAAGTAGTAAAAGCAACTAAACTACCTAATTACAAACTCCCTGCTAAATCACCTCTTATGTGGGAAAAATTTTTTGTGTGTGTGGTAACTTTATCTTTCCTGGTCTATGCAAGGTTCAGAACTTATTCTGAGACTCCTCAGAAAGATCCCAGTCTACTCTGCTTAAAAGAATACAATGGCTTAAATAAAACAGAAATATCCTCCAACACTCTCCCTAAAGGGTCAGCAATTATTAATAAAAAGAAAGACTCAAAACTTGCCAGCCAGTGATTAAAAGACATTTGCCCTGGAACAGTCTCACTGTCTCAAATAAAAGAGATGAAGTTAAGCTCTTTAAGAAATAAATTTTGACTGAAGTGAGAAATCACACTAAGAAGCTAATTTAAGGGAGATGAAATTAATTTTGGTGACGTTTATTCTATTTAGCAAAAAATGGTGACAAAACATATAGTAGCTCTGTTAGCCAGAGATAAGAGGCGAGTAATTTAAGGCTGGGCATAGCTACAGTCTACAGCAATTTAATCCTACTTCTACACATCTCTGGTGACCTATCATTAGAGGTTTAAAGTAAAACTGACAATTATTATTAGCTAGTAATTGGATTCTGGAGAGTCAGTATAAAGTTAGGATAATTGAAATGACTGTTGACATTGGAAAGATTATGTAAACGCTCTGAATCAGCTGAATTTATCAATTTATTTAGCCTTATGAAACTGAGCATACCCAGGCACCAGGAAACCAGCACAAGGGGCAGTAACTTTCTTGGAATTGTCCTCAGGGAGCTGACAAAGGCTTGGACTCAGATTTTCCGAAGGGAGCACCCAAATTTTCATACCAAATCTCCATCAGGAAGGTGGGCTTCAAACATCTGGCTCACAACCATCAAGACTTTTATCCTTCACAGAGGGCCGAGTGTGTCATATCTCAGAAAATCAGGGCCTCCCAGGAGAAAGTTAAGATTGTCATGGGCCAACATTTTATGATATGTAATTTTAATTATGAAGGCTAAAATTCAGAAACTAAAAATGGAATCAAAAACAACCATCGTTATAGATTTATAGCAATAGCCTCCAGCCAGTGTGATCTGTACAAGGCTACACTCCATAAATACTAATACAAACCCTGCCTGCTCCTTTGTCCAAACCATAAGCACCAAGCAAAATTGGATTGTTTAGGGAAATGCTTTAAAAAATTAGTTCTGCTAAGAATGCAACTGTATTAAAATCAGGGGCTTCCCTGGTGGCGCAGTGGTTGAGAATCTGCCTGCTAATGCAGGGGACTTGGGTTCGAGCCCTGGTCTAGGAGGATCCCACATGCCGCGGAGCAACTAGGCGTGTGAGCCACAACTACTGAGCCTGCGCGTATGGAGCCTGTGCTCTGCAACAAGAGAGGCTGTGATAGTGAGAGGCCCGTGCACTGCGATGAAGAGTGGCCCCCACTTGCCACAACTACAGAAAGCCCTTGCACAGAAACGAGGACGCAACACAGCAAAAATAAATTAATTAATAAACTCCTACCCCCAACATCTTCTTTAAAAAAAAGAAAAAAATCAGTAACAACATGGTCTCTACCAATTGATGCAGATGCTACTATTAACAGTCCCCTTGCCTTTAAATGTTTTCTTAAAGGAAAGGTTTTGTTTCACTCTGAAATAATCATATCCCACTTCTTTTTGCTTGCATTCATCAGACACTATTTAAACCCTCCCCTGTAGCCAATGTTTCAGGACAGTATAATCTCACCCCATTATATTCCAGAACAGAGGGAACCATACATATTTCATGTTTTCTGTAGCTTAGAAAAAGTGAGATTTTACTTTAGAAATATTTTTGTTTTTTAGTTTAGTAATTACACTTTAAAAATCTATCTTAAGGGATCGTTTAAGGATATGTGCTTAGATTTAGTGGGCTGCATTACTGTTGATAAAAACATATAAGATTTCAAAACACCTAATGGCTAAGAATAGGAAGTTGGTTAAGTAAATTATGGTACATCCCTATGACGGAATACATAATGCAGCCATTAGAATTCATGCTCTAGAAGAGTATGGA